>NW_024528155.1:695787-1295787 GCF_017590135.1 Pyrgilauda ruficollis
AAAAAAAAAAAAAAAAAAAAACCCAAAAAAAACCAAAAAAAAAAAAAAAAAAAAAAAAAACCAAAAAAACCCCAAAAACCAAACCAAACCAAAAAGCAAAAAAACCAAACCAAAACCAAACAAAAGAGAAAGCCAAAAACAAACAAAAAAACCCAACAAACAAACAAAAAAAACCTAGAAAAAAGTTAAAGACTGTGCTCAAATATTATTATTTCATCTCACCTTCCAAAATATTTGACATTACATCAAAATCACATTTGGCCTGGCAGTAGCTGCTGTTTTCAGCATAACAGTTTCACCTCATCATTGCTGTAAAAGTTATCCCTTGATCTAGCTGTAATGAAACTTCCTCATCAAGAGAATTAGATCTTGTTCTTGATCCAGATAAATACTACGAATTACTGAAACAATATATCACCTTAGATATTTTATTTCCTGGGAGGCCAGTACATCTGGATTGTTTCTCTGTTTTATCTGCAGTGTGTAAGGTGACTTGGAGAACGAAGGTACTAAAACCAACATACTTAGCTTAAAAAAATTAGAATCTATCCAAGATGCTTTGAAGATTGTACCTTGCTGCTTTCTTTCTAGCAATTTAAAGACCTGAGAGACAGATTTTGAGACAAAAATGATAAAAAATGAATAATTTTTTTTTTTTTCAAAATCATAAAATCTTCTAAAAAATCCAAACATAAAAAATGGACAGATGGGATCAGTTAATAGGGTTTTACTTCCACAATATATACCACATTGAAAATAGTCATAATTGTGTAAACAGCAAAGGCTATCTGAACCAAGGAGATCAGATTTTGGAAAGGAACAGGAATGTAATCCAGATAATTTCTAGATTTGTTTTTCTGCAAATTGGTAATAACAACAATTATAATAATTTCTGCAATTGTTTTCCACTATGTGGACTAGAAAGAGTGGTGAGATATTTCTTGACTCTAATATGGAAAATGTTTACTCTGAATATTTAAGAAATAGAAGAACATATATAAAAGACACTGTTCAAAACTGGGGAATAAATAAAAAATAAAATAAAACCATCTTAAACAACTTTCATGACAGAACGTGTAATTGTCCCTGCTAGGTATTTTGTATTTCTGACATAAAATTCACTTGGGAAGCTAAGTTCTACTCATTCTATTAAAATGCTCAGGATTGTGTGAGGGATAAAGTTACACGCAGCTGCCTACTTCAGTCATATGTAAAACCAATACTGAGTTTTCTGGGGCTTCTAAATATTAAAAAACTACAACCCAGAAAAAAATAAAAATCTAAATTATTTACAAGAAAAGTTGTTATTCTTTCTAATATTTATTAACATTGGCAGTTTGTGTAATTTATCTCTATAATAAGTTACATAATGCACAAAATAAATTCTTACATGCTGTTTCATGATGCAGTGAAGCATTAAAAAGGATCTATTACATTAGATTTCCGGAAAGGTTTATGTACAGTTTGATATATTTTGTGAAAAAATGCATTTAAAACTTTGATTTGATTTATTTAAAATACACCTTTCAAATAAAAGACATACCCTGTTATCCAGAAAGTCCACTTAAATGGTGCATTGATACATTTTAGAGCATTAGAAACAGGAGCAGTGAAGTCAATATGTAAAAAAAAATTTGTAAAATATATGAAAATTACATCTACTTTCTGTGCTTCCTGAAGCTTATGCAGTGATTACTTAATTTTCATCTAGCTGCAGCACAACAGAGAAGCAACCTTACCATTAAAATTGAGCAAGCTAAATGGAGTGAGTGACAACTTCCCAAACCCTTTCCCAATAAAGTGTAACTGTGTCTGCCAAAAGGCTATTTACAGATACATTTATCTTGCCTAACTCCTTTGCCCTCACTTCAAATCTGGAGTTGTAGCATTTCCATCATTTGGAGACCTCAGAAACAAAGTATTTAAAGTACATTGGTACAAAAATGTAAATTGTTATTTTGATACAATAATCAGTTTTAAGTCGTCCAAAATTAGTATTTTAAGCCTTCTTGGATTTTATTTCTTAAGAGTAATGAGTAAACCATTATTATAAAGAAAAAAATTGGATTTGTAGAGGTACAAGTAACATTTATCACAGTTTGACATCCTAATTGTCAATTATGCTTCTTCATCCATTACATTTACCACAATAATCCATAACAGAGGACTCTTCTGTTGTTTTTGTCCCGTTATTTCTTTTCAAAATTTTACAACTATATAAAATCATGTGGGGATGCAAAAGCTAATTACATCAGTCATTTCAATAATTCCAATATATACTCCTCTTCTATACCTCAATAATTTTTGATGCTTTTATTCTTCTTTTGTTCTTAACACAGGTTTGAATTTTATTATCTTTTAATTACATTAATATTTTTTCCCCATTTGTGTTTTTATTGAAGAGACTCCTTCAGTACTTCCTGGTGTGTGACAAATCAGAAAATATCTCCCAGGCTAAAAGATGATGATACTTAGTAAGTAAAGTAATAGCCGTTGTCTATTTTGGCAAAGAATAGAAGGAATTCAACTTTTTAACTTAATCTTTCAATACATTTAATTTTCAATGTTTTTGAGCTTCTATTTGATTGAAGTCAGAATAATCAGGATTTTGGAAAATGAGAGAAAAATAATTTTAGTCAACTAGATAAGGTTCTGAAGTACAGATGACTATAAAATTATCTTGTAGTTTCTCGAAGAAAAAATATGATGTGAAAAGTGGTTTTTCCCAAAGGGACTTTTTTCACTACACATTTTGTTGCCTGAAGAGAAGACAGAAAGCTGACTCAGTGTCTCCAAATAGCATCAAAACTCCAGTTAATGTCTAATAACTGTTATGATTTTAAGATTAGAAACAGGTGATCCAAAATAATATGCATATATAACTTCAATATTTGCATGGAAGATATTCTTCATAATTAATTGTGAATAAAACAGGGTAACATATGGACTGCTAAACATCTTCCCCAACATCTCTGAACTATTTAACACCCAGGGCAGACTACCATATCAGAACTCTGAGAAATGAGGAAATTAAAGTGGCTAATTCTGGGTGAATTTTCTAGAGAGAAGAGAGAGACCAGATAAATACAACTAAATATAAACATCCAAACTACATCAATGCTATAGAAAGATAGCTTCTGTTATAGGAAAAAAGTGTATCAGTTATAGACTGATAAACACTGAGTTAGTTTGGAAACCTTAAGAAAGACTGCAATACCACTTTCTTCATAAACATAATCTAATTCAAGAATTTTACTACTGGATGTTTGTTTCCTGTGAAAGTGAAAACTGCCTAATGAATGTGTTCATACATATTATATATCTAAGATCTTGACAACAAACACATTGGATGAATAAGAAGGGCACTGATATGCAATAGGATGACAAACTACTGCTTCTAATTTCACCCATATTGGTATATGCCTTTTCATTTTATTTCTAGGAGCAAAGTATCCTACCACTGTCAACTTGGTCCCTTTCCCCACCTTTTTCACACAGTGTGAAGCATCACAAAAAGCCAGCACGAAAGCTCGGTCCATGTCAAGGATGATGTCTGCCTGCTTTCTTCAAAGTTTGCCCATCACTGTTCATCCTGCACATCAGTTTTAGTTCAGAGAACCATTTGGTTCCATTTAAAGAAAATTTTGGCTAGCTGGCAGGTAGTGACCTGACACTAGCTAGGACATTTACAGTCCAGACACACACACACGGCACACATCTCTGAATCTCACCTTCCAAATTACACTGACCAATACCAGACTTGGTTTCCTTATAAATGATTATTGCTGTCATTGACCACAATCAGCTCTGCTCTTCTGCATGTTTTATAACTTCATTTTCTATTTCAGCTTCCTTTTTATAAACACACCGCTGTCTGTTGCTGAATTTCCTAAATGTTGTGAAAATACATTTCTCTGTGGGACAGAAACATGCTGACAGCCTAAGCTGCATCACAAAAGATGAAAACCAAGTGAGATACACAGGTTTGACCGGATTTACTTTATATATTTTCTCTCAGGTATAAAACATTCCAAAACAAAATTTCCCTAATTATATAATTAGGAAGTCAGGAACTGGCACCGGCTGTCAGAAGAAATGCACTAGTCATATCAGTTGACTAAATCCTGGCATGACATTCCTATTGCTGTAGTATATTCCCTTCTACTTGAGTGACCATATTCAGTTCCTTCAGGCTCTTCCCATCTCTCTTGTGAGTCCAATGTTCAATTTGTTGGATGAAGATTTGAAAAGTGCTTCCTGCAGGAGGGAGAGGAAAACCACATTAAAAAATCCAGTAGAGAAAATGGGAAGGAGAACACTAAGGAACAGACAAAAATTAGTCTCAAACCAAAGTATCGGTATGTCAGGTACTATCATAATGGAATAGAAACAAATCTCATTGAAATTCAAATTAAATTGACACAAAGAACTTTCACCATTACTGCTGGTTTACATTCTGCCATTTCTATATAATATCATTATCCTGTCTCTCAGTTTCTAAAAATGTTCTGGTTCATGCACTAGAGAGAAAAGCATACCTCAGCCAACCAAACTGTCATTTGGGAGAGGATGGGCACAATACACTTGTCACTATTCCACTTCAGACAAGGGCCAACAGCAAATATCTAAGGAACTTTAACAGTATGTTAAAGTTTATACCCAGTGAGACCATCTAGCTTTGTATATCTGACAGTCTATTTTCTCAATCTGATACTGCCAGTGACAACACTGGAATCAAATTACTCATCATGACTGCCCCAAAAACACTGTCAAGTGATTTAGAATCAATTCCTCGTTTGCACTGGAAATACTGTGGAAAACTTCCAGCCTTCAGACCAACATTTCTTATTGTATGGCTTCTGCTGTTCATAAGACTACAGGTCTTCGAGTAATTTCTAGAAAACAAAAATTAACAACCTCACAATCTTCATGGCTGGTGGATTTATTACAGTGGAAGCTAATAAGTAACACCCAGACAGAAACCAATAATTAGGGGGTCTTCCCCAGCAAAATTTCTGTTGAATCCCAAGCTTTTAAATCTGAAGATTGGTGAAACTGTCATATGAACCAATACAAACTGTATCCAGATGAATTTCCTAAATCAGCAGAAATTGCCTTCTATTCATTGCTATTCCCAAGGGGCAGGTTTGAGAATCACTCTCTAGTTAAAAAAGATTGATGATACAACTTATTATATCATTATCTAGTCTTGGAAACATAGTTCCAAAATCTACTATTAAAAAAAAATTACGAAAACCTTCATTAATTTGAGGATCTTGGAAATTAAGTTTTCCATCCATTTCTTGACTACATGTATATATGTACAAACACTCCAGCTTTATGTCCAAATTGAAACCTATCAAGATGATTGAGTTCCATTTGGTCTACAGATAAAATGATTTCTTGAACTTCTGTGTCATCAAATGCACTATTTGAAATTTTAATTTGCATATGGGGACAGATCTGTTACTGGTTTGATAAATCATATTGTTTCATTTTTCTTCCTTGTTACTCCAAAGTCACTTCCAGTAAACCATTATTATCCAATTTCTCACACATAAAGACTTTTAAAGACCTAGATGGTATTCATTTTCTTTGTTTCTCTTTCTGACACAATACAGAGAATTTGGTCTTTATTAGATAAAAGAAAGAGTGAAATGATAAAAAAATCTGAAGTGTAAATTTGGAGATACATTTAAAGTTAGAATTCTGAGAATGGAAGTAAAGATACAACAAGGGTACACTACAGTTCACTGACAAAAGACATTGTGAGAAGAAGGTCATGTGGTTGTTCTTTCCCAAAAAAATTGTTAGTCTGTGAGTTTGGAGCTTCATTAGATTCCTTGTACTAAGTTTAGTGTTAACTGTCCCCTTAATGATGAGAGCGTGTAAAAACTGACAAATGACAAAATCATCATTATGTGAATTCTTAAAAAAGTCTACATGTTACATCTTTGCTCTTTTTTACCTTTCTCTTTCATATGCAGCCTGAATCCATCATGGACTATGTCTGTCATTTGAAATATTATCTATGAATTGCAAAATTAGAAGTGGGAGAAGATGAAAGTTAAAAGATTTCTTCACCTACCTGACTGAATTTCAAACTTACCTATTTAAAATGACAGTGTGTTTTTCTCAAATTTAGGTCTGTTAAATTTATTTATTTAGTATTCAGATGACAAGAAATTTAAAAAAAAATTAACAGATGTGCTATTTTCATTTCAGAAAAAAATATAGATGAAATACAAGCCACCATGTGCCCAGGTGGCCAAGAACATCAAGGGTATCTTGGCTTGCATAAGCAATGTGGCCAGCAGGACAAGGACAGTGACTGTCCCCTGTACCGGGCACTGGTGTGGCTGTGCCTCAAACACCATGTTCAGTTTGTCCATTCTCACTTAGAGTGAACCAAATGTCTGAGGGAGCTGGGGGTGTTTAGCCTGCAGAAAAGGAGCCTTGGGAGAGACCTTGTTACTCTCTACCACTGCTAGGAAAGAGGGTGTTGCTGAGGAGAATAAGGGCTTTTCTCCCAAGTGACAGGATGGCAGCCTCAAATTGTACCAGGGGAGGATTAGATGAGACATGAAATAAAAATTTCTTCACTGAAGGGGCTGTAAAGCATTGAAACAGGCTGCTCAGGGAACTGTGGACTCAGCATCCCTGTAAGGGTTATGTGTGCAGAAACATGGAAACATGGTTTAGTGCTGGGTTAAATTTTGATGATCTTAGAGGCCTTTTCCAATCTCCATGATTTTATGATTCTATTAAGTGTTCTTGTTTTCTCATTTTCTACATGTCAGGCTCAGCCTAAATCTTCCTTTCATTCTGTGAGTGCCCTGAAATTGATGAAATAACTTTGAAAGAGAATTAAGGGAACATCAAATGCTCCTAATAGAAGGTGGTGCCACCAACTTTTGTACTATAAAGTATAAAAGTTGGTGGCACCACCTTCTATTAGGAAGTCAATGGATGTTTGGCATCTCTGAAGACAAGATTAAAACTGAAAAGGAACACCCATAAAACAAAATAGTTATAAAAAAGTAAAATAAACATCATTATTGTGGCTTGTTCTGCTCTTATTTAAGAATTCAGATACTAATTATACCTGTATTACCATAAAAGTTACCAAAAGACTATAGTGAGTCTGAAGAAAACCATCTGGTTTATAATTTAATACAGCACTCCTCAGACTAGAGTGACAGAAAAATGGAAGAAGCTGGAAAGAAGTATTAATGGCATACATATTAACACATACACACGGCATGTAAAAAAATTGGAGGAGATAAAGATGCAATTTCATAATTATAGCTGATACAAATAATACTTAGAAAAACTTATTTACTTTATGAAGATGTTTTAAGAATTCTAGTCTTTATACAGCTAATTTAGGTCACTGCTACTGTTTATGAAGTAGAGGAAGAAGTATGTACAACATGCTTTAGACCATTTGTTGCACTAGTAGAGAACCAATAGTGGTCTAAATAATATTAATGAATAATTAAGGATTGAGAGATACAGGACACAATAACAGCATATATCAAGTATGTATTCAGACTAATCTTAATGATAATAAATCAGTGGTAATCAAAGTAATCAGACTACAAAATATGTTGAAGCACAAAGTAGTTACTTTAAAGACTTGTTTCCTACGGTGTCCTTCACTGTTTTCAAATTTCTGGTAAATTTTTGCTAATGTTACCATTGGTATTCTCCTCCTTTTGCTATTGAAAATTTTAGTCCGAGCTCCTTTCTTTGCCACAGTCTCCTTTGTTGTGCTGGGGTTAAGCCCTAAAAATATTATAAAGCCATTAATGTTAGGTCAGCTTTCTATCATGCCTGTTTTAACAGCTCAGGCTATTTTGCTACACTGACACAGAGGAGAAGAAGATATCAAACCCAGTAATAATTCTGCAGCTACAAGTTATTAAGACTCACATACAGCTGAAGACTTGCACTGTATTTACATATCTACATTGCTGTAAGTGTTGAGAAAACAATAAAAAAGGAGTGTCATCACAGTAGGGCAGAAATCACTGCCATGGCAGTGATCTGTTAGAGGTACCAGGCACCCTGACTCCTCCCTTTCCATCTGCTCCCCTCAGCAGACTGAGGAGCCATGAACTGCCCGTGGCTTGGTGTCTGAGGGGCAGCAGCTGGTGGTGTTGCAGAAGGGCAGTCTGGTGCGAGGAGCACAGCAGGGAGAGGAAGATCAAGGCAAAATACAAGCCACAAAGGTAGGAAATAGCAGGAAATTTTAATGGAGAGGAATTGTAGTGAGGACCTGGGAAGATGAGAAGCTTGGTTTGCTTTCTTACTCTGTTGGAATTAAATAGATAAATAAACTATCCTATTTTAAATGCCAGTAAGCGCTGAATGTGAAAGCTGCTGCACTTTGGTTTTCCTTCTTTTTTTTCCAATAAGTTAAAATCTCCCAGGCACCAGAAGAGATCTGCTGTGTCAAGCTTCCATGAGGCATTCTGCAGATGCTAACATTGTTCTTTGATGTTACTTAGTAGGGAATATGCCAGTATACTCTGAAACACGGTAAGAGAAGCTACTAACATAGCAGCAGCTCATGTCTGTAATATAAAGGCAATTTTTTGGCTTTGGAGGATAGGGGATCTAGACCTAAGAAGCTTTGGAGAACACTTGAACACCCATTCTAAGTGAAGGGGGAGGACAGCAATTAGCAACAGCCATACAAATAATGGTTTGACATTGAATTGTAAAAAAACCAAAAACCTCTCACGTAAGGAGTACTGGACATGCTCACTTTACTTGAGTATGTGATATACATCTACAGGGAAAAGTATTTTTTAATATATAAAAATTATTCCTATGCAGAATTCTTCCAAAAAACCCCCAAACTTCCTAATCAGTATAACCTAGAGTTTGAACTTTAAAACTTTCAGACTCAGCAGTACTGATTCTAGGGTTTACATATTTTGTTCCAAAGTCATAAAACCTTCACCTTCCCAAGCTTGGAATGAGCTGAATGATAGCTGCATGAATTTTGACTTCTAAACTGATGAGAAGAATTTCATTGTAAATCTACTCGTCTTTGACCATCTACCGTAGATTGGGTCCCTGATTAAGAATTTTTGGAAGATATTTCCACCTCTGCAGTTCTAAACATGGATGCTCTCTCCAAGTCCATAACTCCTGTTATTACAGGTAACCAGGAAGTAGAGTCTCAGTTGCTCATTTTAAGTATGGGTATGGAAGGATGTAGTGGTAGGTACAAGAAACCAGCTTGGATAGCTCCTGGTTAATGCCATGTTATGGGCTTTTCACTTCTCTTAAAGTGTCCTAATAACTACGTGTAAGTTCAGGTTGAACAAAGGCAAGCTACAGGGCTCTGTATTGTGCCACAAAATAGAAACTGCCAGCGATTTAAGATGTGTGGTTGAGATGTGTCCCTGGTAATAGGGGTATTTGGGAAGGACAAAGAGTTTATTCCAGCTGCTCTCAGCGTTGTTTATGTCCTAACTTAAACTCCCATTATACTAATTTTAGGAGGAAAAAAGCTTAGAAATAGTTTGGGGAGCACATAATTCACAGAACAGAACTCCCCTGCTACCAGTTTAGTGCCCGAACTACTCATCTGCTTCTCCTGCATGTTTTTGCTGTGTCTCCCTCTGGTCCTAAGCATATTGAGTAATTTATTGTATGATGGCTTTTCCCCCTTCCCCTTCTTCCTCCTTCACAATGAGGAGAAATTGAGATGGAATTAACTTTTTCTGATGACAGATATATCCTTATTATTTGTATTACTTTTTACTAACCACTTATTTCTATGTATGATATATGTTATTCTGTCAAAGTATATTTGACATAATTCAAGTCATATGCTCTTAATCTTGACAGATATATACAATCCATTTAGGGCATTGATAAGAAATAGAATACTGCAAAGGTACAGTGGGATAGAAAACATTATAGATTTTTGTTTGGTGTTCTTTAATACAGTTTAAATACTATTTGGCAAAACCAGAGACCCTGGCTTTATTAGCATAGTGTTTAGAGGGTTTAAGGGAGGAAGAGTAGAACAGACTCCAGAGGAACGGCAAATCTCCATAAAAAATCTTTCCTGCCACTTGCTCCGTGCTGTTACACTTCAAATATCATGGTGGAAGGCTGCACTTGTCCTTCACTCCTGTATTTCTCTTGTGGCTTTCCTCTTCTTTCATACCATGCAAATCACACAGGAAGGGAAGTGTGTGTGTGTGTGTGTGTGTGTATTTGGATGTCAGTTCAAAAAAAAAGAGCCCCAATATGTAAAATTAGCACTTTCGGGAGAAAGCTTCCCTTAACAGACTGTTTTACATCTCATCATTTCCACAGTACTGCCATTCATTGTCATACTTGCTGTCATTTTCATGATCAGCAGTGACTTGAAATTGATGCGAGACATAACTGGCAATGATATAGATTTCTCCACTGCATTTTTTTGTGTGAGCGTGCATCTGGGGTTCGTAATTTTTCTCCCTTGACAGAATTTTTTACATGCAGAGAACAGAGCCAAACATTATTTTGAACTTTATTCCCAACCTTATTATAAATGAACATTACTCAAACTCATTGTAATATGAAGTCCTCAGTGGTATAGAGTAAAAATTATTTCAAATTATTTTAATTTATTAGAATTTGTGTGATATAGGTGTTTAATAAATTATTGGATGCTAAGATCAGAGCACCATGGATATCCTATATTTAATCCTATTAGAATATCAAATAGATTTGCTTGGGCAGTCTTAAAACCAAATTCTTAGTGTTTCATTTAACACTATTTAAAATATATTTTACATATATTTTAAATATGTTCATTTTTAATAAAAGCAAAAAATAAGGGAACTGCTGTTGCCTCATTTTTATTACTTTTTACCTTATTTGTTTGAGATGTTCTGGCTTAAGATGAGGGAGGTTTGAAATTGAAATTGAACTTATAAGCAAGATCATGTGGAAGATGTCATAGTTTTACTTTCATTACAACACCAATGCTTCCAGAAGTGGACTCATTATAGTCTTTAAATGCAGTAGGGCACCTCAACTAGTGCAATGGAGCAGAGATAAGCCTTTACTACAGCAGTGGGGAAGAGGGAAAGAGCAGCAGTGATTAAAACATTTTTCTTATTATTTTTAATGTACTTCATACTCTGAAATAGCACCTTCTCTATGAAGGGTGCATGCATTAAACACAAGAAATAAGATGATGTGGTGATGTCTTTATAAATTACAGATTTGCTTACAAATTGACTTAAAAATTTGAATAGGAGAGTATTTTGTGGGGTAAATTTTAACTTTCTTACTTAAAAACACACTTCAAAAGATTAATCCTACCTATTAAAAAAGGATGAATTGCTACAGAAATTGCTTCCTTCTAATCTAAGGTGTCTGGCCATTTTCAGGATCTTCATTTCAGTGACATGTGAGCTTTGGCTGAACTGTACAGCTCCTTTTTTGATCCCACATGTGATGCAATCTCCTGAATAATAGTCTTGCTCAGGTACAGGTTCATGCGCCTTCTAAAGGAAGGCTCATACACCCCTGGAGATTCCCAGTGCTTTCTTTATGGAGCTGCTGGTGCTCAACCAGGATGTTTTAAGTAGCTAAACTGGTATTGAGTGAGTTATTGGTTTAGACAGAGTTAATTTTCTTCTAGTTTACCTCCTTACCTAACATCCACGCAGGTTCAGATAAGCATGGCAATGAAGAAAAAAGGTGGAGAAAGCTTGTTCAAAGGGTCAGAAACTGAGGATTTGGATAACTCAAAGGAGGCATGGAATGGATCACTGGATTGCTTTCTGTGTGAAGCTATTTGCAACTTTAATTCAACCACAAAAGCTGTCCACATGTTGTACTAGACTGCAGGTAGGGGGCCTTCTGAGCTTTAACTTCTCCCCTTCCTGAAGATGGAAGAAGAAATTGAGAAGTCATCAATATCCTGCTTGTGGTTCATGCTGTATGTCAGCAGCCAATCCTGTCTTCAAAAACTGAAGGTATTCCAATCTTTTTTCTGAGTCAAATATGCAAGTAGCAGATCACTGAAGTACTTGTTGAATTTGTTAAAACTGAAAAGAAATAAAATAGATTAAAAAAATAATTTCAAGAATAATTATTTGTTAATCAACATGCTGGAATTATGAAAAGATACAATCTACTCCCTTGCTACTTTTATTATGCCTTCAGTACACCAAAGTATGCACTTGTTTAGGAAGATTTGATGTTGAAATTTGTATTTTTTTCTTGTGTGAAACCTATAGAGTCTTTATCTGAAAATGTGCAACTGCTTTAAATTCCTTATTGAATTAACTTGAAGATCTTAGAATTCTTTCCGTATATATTCCAAACATATTGTCCCTCATATATTTGTTCTGCATTTACTGCCTTTTCATGAATTTATCCATGAAAGTAAGAACTTTCCTTCTCACCATTCCTTCCTTTCTGACCCAGTGGTCCCAATGGACCAGTACTGACTTTTATAGCTGTAAGGATCATCAAGTAAAAAAAATCAAGAATGAATCTACCCATTTATTATTTTTAAATTACATTCACAAGTAAACAAACAGAAAAGCTTGAGTAAGAGTGGAATGAATCTGTACTCAAAAACCAGCTAAAAAAAGAAACACATTTGACTAGAGATCTTTAAATTAGGAGAAATCATGAGAAATTTTCTTTCCTTGCTTATTTTCCTATGTAAAATGCGTGAATACAGTGATAGTACAGAATATGGTAGAAACAATATTCTTGTCTCCAAAGAATTTTTTTCTTCCAAACATCTACACACTGAGTAGCAACAGTTTTTTGAGAACCTCTGAGGCAGTACATTTTTTGTATGTGAAGACATCTTGACTTCTTGTGACTAGAAAGAAACACAAAGGAAAATGTGACAGAGTAATTTATTCTCACATCAATTCTGACAAGCTGAATAGGCAGGGACTGAAGCAAATACCTACAAATAGGCAACCTCCTTCGTAATTTATATACAATTTCTGTGGTGTTATATGTTCTAGCCTTAGCTCTTGCACTTCATTTCTGTCTCCTTAAGAAACTAGCTAAATTTATTTTAACTTAAAATTCACATTTTTCTTACTCTTTGTGAAATTGGTGGTTCCAGATGAGGGACAGAAACAGTTTCCTTTGAAAGCTTTTGCATCTTCAGCTCTACCTGAATCACAGTAAAGTGCTACCTGGCCAGGAAAATATTCTCATGAGGATCTGAAGCCAAAGGAGATTTAATCTGAAGTTGTATCTTTAAGTGGTCTTGGCTTATGTGTGAATGTACTGGAGAAAGGCCTGATGTGTATCATGAATCCAGTTCCTTATTTTAAAGAACTTTAATAATTTGAAAGCTGTCCAGGCTATGACACTACTTGAACTCCTCAAATACTGCAACTCCTCAAGCTGCATTTTTTTGTCAATTGTATGAGGCATAATTGAGAATTAATGGTTTTGGAGAAATAATAACTAAACCAGGTTTGAATAAGATAATAAAAGATTGCTCATTGAGGAGCTAACCTATAATATACCGAGAAGTTGCAGAGTGTGCATGCTCTAATCCCAAATTAGCCAACATGTTGAATTTTTTTAATATAAATGCAGAAATAATTACATAATTTTAAAAAAAAATTGGAGGACTAAAAGGAAAGAGATTTTCTGGTGTTTTACAGTTTGAAGTTTAGTTTTCTATAACCAACAAAGAAATGTTATTGCAACTAATGCCATAACAATGAGATTTCCCTCATTAATTACCTGGACATTTATTTAATATTTATTTCTGTGTTTAGGGATCCAGCTCTGAATCTTCTGATGAAGTGGTTGAAAGTTGCAAGAATTGGCATAAAAAACGTCATGTAATGTTTGGTGATTAAGCTAAAGTTGGAGAAAGAGGAAAAGTATTGGCCCCAACTGAGCTACAGCATGAGAAATGATGGAAGAAATTTCCCCAGCTATGGTGTGCATTAGTGGTATTTACCTCTGATAATTTCAATACTGGTAGTTCACAGCAGAGTTTGATATGTTCTTGTTAAAACTGTTTACTCTTGGAACTTTTCAACTCCCTCTACCCCAACAAATATGATGAATTTAAGAACAAAAAACCCAAAACATTTTCATATATGTTTACTTTCAGAAATGTGAACAAACACTAAGAGTAATGTTTAAAAGATAGACCTTAAATAGTTACAGAATATCAGACTACCTTCCTCTCATATTTTCAATTTCTTTCATGTGGCTTTTAACTGGAATAATTTCAGTCAGTTATTACATAGCTTTTCTCTTTTGGAAACTGAACTTCAAAAATAGCTACTAATTGAAATGAAATTTTACTCTTCACCCTTATGGCTTTTCTGAAGAAATTTTTTTTTTGGTTATTGAAGTTCTGATTTGAGTTTTTAATTCTGTTTTGTTACAAAACAGTGATTTTTTAAATGTGTTTATTCTTGTACAATAGGAAAAAACATGGTGGCGACACCTCAAACATATGTAAAGCAAGGAAAATTTAGATATCATTAGATAACAATTAGTTATATTTAGTTAACCGGAAAATGTAAATGATTATATCTGTACCTAGATATTTACAGAATTTCTTTACTAAGCCATGTTTTAATGTTCTACACTAGAAAACCTGTCACATTAACATTTCTGAAATATGGGAAGTAAGAAAAGTTTAGTTTTGATTATTTTGGGTGAAAAGAAAAGTACAGAAAAAAATCTGTCCTCATCACATTCCTATTTTAAAATACAGTCTTGGTATAGAGATATTTCATAGAATTATACAGTCATTAATGTTGGGAAAGAGCCCTAAGTTTGTTGACTTTAAACACTAACCTACCATTTCCATGTTCACTCCTAAAACGTGTTCCCAGAAGCCACATCCATAGGTTTTTTGAACATTTCCAGGGATAGTGACACCACCACTGCACTGAGCATCCTGTTCCAATGCCTGACTATCCTTGCGATGCAGAATTCTTTCCTTTTATCTAAAGTAAACTTCCCCTGGTAAAATTCAAAGCCATTTCCTCTGCTTCCATCACCCCCTTTCAACCAGGCTAAACATCCCCAGCTCCCTAAGAGAGAAACATAATTTGCTAGAGATCTCCATAATTTACAATAATTATGCATTGTATTAATATTGTAACAAGCACTCATTTGTTTTTGTTCTCTTTGCTTGCTGCAGAGGCTCCTGGCTAAACACAAATCACTAATTGTAAAGGCAACAGTGTGAAGGTTTTGCAGTTCTTAAGATAATGCTTAAACTAAAATCCCAGTGTAAACTTGCACATTGTGAATTTTTTTCCTATACAAGGTCCCAATGGTTACCTCAAGCTCTTAAAAAGACATTTCATGAACTGCTCAGGGCTTCAGTGTATTAGACAGTCTTTTTTTTTTTTTTTTTTTTTTTTTTTTTTGTGCTTCTGTTATCAAAGATGGCTTTGAAAACCTCATAGACTTTTTGTAATTTGCTTTTTTATCATTATTAATTTATGTTCCATAAAAATTACACAGTACACCATGAAAAATCCTAGATCTCCTAGAATATAAATTGTTTTATTTTGATTGGATTCTGGACAAAAAACCCAACCAACCAACCAACCACACTCACACATCCGCACACACTAATTCCAGATGCCAGAAAAACAACGCCAAACGCCCCAAATTGTGACATCCAGGTGAAATATTGAGTGTCCTCTTTCAACTATCCTGCTAGAGTATTTTTATTGTATTATATATATTAGATTATATGGTATTATCATATATGTTATGTTATTACATCACCATTATTATAATGTGCCCAATTACATATGTTGAATAATTATTTCAATTTCTGAATCTCCATTATTAATTAATTTTTGAACATTTTTAAGTCTCTAACACATAAATACAATCACTCTGCAGTGTGTGAGTGATTTCTATCTATAACTTCTCACAGGAACAGCAGTGAAACTCTCAACACCAGTAAGAGCTGTAAAGTACTGTAATGGAGGCAAAAATTTCTTTCCTCACTCATTAAGGTTTCAGATGAATACACTCTTGAAGGACCTGAAACTTATGTCCTTGTCCTATAGTGGAGAGGAAATAAAAAGATAATGAACAAAGAGACAGTGTCATGGAAATGGGGAAAGTCTGGGAAGTGTCAAGGGAATACACTATTTGCTTTGCCTTGCTAAGAAAGGTCTGTTTCCCCACTACATATTCTGTCCTCTTGCTGCGATAATAGAGGAAAAAAATAACAAAGCCAAACCAGCATGGTCAGAAAATTTAACAACGGGAATTTTCTATGAATTAATAGTTAATCCTTCTGGTATGTGTTTTCACGTTCAGTGATTCAGTCAATATCCATTATTTGGATGATGACCTGCTTTGAGAAGTGCTCCTAGCCCCAGACTACATAGTGAGCAGTGGAGTACATGTTTTCAATGGCCTTGTCTGCAACTTTTCTCTGCAACCTAGGAAATGAACTTGAGTATTAAATGACAGATTATAACCTATAGTACTGAGGCCAGTCAGCATAGAAAGCAGATAGTAAATGCATGCTTTGCTAACTGATCATGCAGTTGGGACACAGCAGCAGGAAATTTTTCATTACAGGTAAAAACTGAAGTCTTTTGTAAGAAATCCTAATTCATCAGTAAGTTAAAAAAACTGATTTCATTACAGATCACTTTCTCTTTCTCCCTGTCCCTAAAGAAAAACTCCAACAGCCAACTTTTAGATGTTTCTTTAAATAACCTTCTTTTTCATACACCTAAAATGAGAGAAATCTTTGGTCTGATAAAAGGATCTACAGCTCTTACAGTGTGATAAATAACCTGCAGTTAAATTTTCTTATACACAGCTGCAAAAGACAATAACCATGCATGTTCCACACTTTTAGCAAAATCATTATCTTATCTTGTGAGAAATTGAGAGGTAATTTCCAAACCACTGCAGACTCATTTCTGTTAACAACATGAAGTGTTTAGGAGTCTTTTTTTGTCTTGAATGGAAGGTTGTTGTGAGAGTCTTTGTTCTCAAGGCTGAGGATTCATAGTGCGTCAACCTCTGAATCACTCTGAAAAGTAATTCTATATAATAATGAAGAAGGATATTTGGAGAGGGAACATATTCTTTGTCTGGTGTCAAGTATTTTTCTATGCGGAAATATGATGTCTCCTGGGCTCGCCATCCTCTCCAGCTGGTATTAATCCATGAGCTGTTGCCTGCTTTCAGTAAGAGAGTTAACTTTTCTCACTCAGAGTCTGATAACTTCACTAGTCTCCCAGTTTTTCTGACGATTAGACAGGCCATCTTGAGAATAGAATGCTCTTTTATTTTCCTTATTTCCTGGGTTTTGTACTCCTGACTGAAAGAGTTGAGGAGTGTCCACGTGTTACCTGATGTGGTCTTTAGTTCATTCATGCATGATAAAGCTGGGATTACGATCTTCTCCTTAAGCTAACGTTCTTCTTCAAGTTTCAGAAATTCTTCTGTTTAGTTTCTGGTCTGGCTAACTTAATTTATTTTGAACAGCCAGCTGATCCAACATTTTTTTTTCTTTCAGCTGCAGGCATAAGAAATACTTATGTTTCCAAGGAACTCCATCTCCCCTCAAATTTTTCTGTAGCTTTGATTAGTCAGAAGTTTACTGTAGGAGCAATCCCAGTAGTAGATTCCATAAAGGGGATTGCTATTAAACAGAAAAAAACGCAAGATAAAGTTGGAGAGCAAAATTCTGACAAATAATATTTATCTGAAAGCAACATACAGGCATGACTTTCACAAAGGACTTCAGAATTTCTTCTTCATCCCACCTTTTTTTTTTTTTTCTAAAAAAGAAGTGGATCCTTAAAACTACAGAAATGGAATATACAGCTTATCTTTACTTAAAAGGCTATTGGGGCCTACATTTATCTTGACAACTTGAACTTAACAGAGGATGATAAAAATATTTACTCAATTAATTGCAACTGTAAACTGGTGAAAAGTGGTAATTTTTATTTGTTCTTCTGTATCATTTTAAAAACCCCAACTCATATTTGAAAGGAATGTGCACATTATTTAACTAAACTCTTACAAGAAAATTTTGTTGAGAAAATAATCCTCAAAAATCCTACGGACTTTTCAAAGAATGACTGACTGCTTGTTGCCTGTCATATTCTCTGTAATCAGAAAACCAGAGCTGTGCCACACATAAGAGTATATGAAATATAAGATGTACTAGACACTAGCAGCAAGGCCATGGGTTTGGAGAATCTGTGAGTGTAGAAATGTGCAGGTTCTTACTGATTTTATAGGCCTGCAATTTCATTACATTTCCAGAAACACAAAAAATAGGGGGTTGGGCTCTATATTATATTTGAAAATTCTGTCCTCTTGTAATGGAATTGGATATTCTTTGTAAAATATTTTAAAATTTGATGTGCAATTGTATATGTCTGATTCTTGCTGTCCAAGTAATTAGAATATTGGAGGTATCTGAGTTTGCTTTCTGGCATCCTGTATTAGTTTTCACTGTTGTTTTTGTCATTATTTTAATATATATTCATGCCTTTCATGTATGGAATTAAAGAATTTTCATACCATTTCTTGTGTACAATAAGCAATTCTAAGCACTCATCCAATATGTCTAAATTAATAAGCTGTTCATTCTGTGGTCTGTCTTTGGAGTATTATCTACTTATACTCTGACAGTCTACAGTAAGGAGGTGCATGAAAAGAGACCTTAGGCAAAGTAAATTTTCAAGTAATGACGTGATTCTTCTATAGCAATAATTGCAGAAAAAGGCTATTTACTTCTAGGGTGTTTTTATTTTTCATGTAGCTTGACTTGTACCTTTACAGCAGTTTACATCAACTTCAAGTGTATTTACCGAGGTTTTTAATTTCTTTAATTTCTTCCTTGATAAATTTCATTATCTACCACAAGCGCTGTTCTTTCAACAGTCATCACACTGACATGTCAAAATACACAAAGTAAGAGCTGTGTTGTCAGCTCTATTAGAGCGCAGAGAAAATAAAGATGTGTTCCCTCTTTTAAAAGCAATGTGATTAGTATGTTGCATAGGTATCAAGTGTATTGTACCAAAAAAGGGTGATCTTCATTTTTTTTCTTTCTAAAAAAAGGGTTGAAAAAATCTATGCAAGGATGTATCAGCTCCACTGACATCTCTCAATTTGTTTTTACAGTGATCAGAATAATGGTAACCATTCTGATTACAAACCACAAATCACAAAACTCTGAGCTTAGTGTATATGAATAAATATTTGTTAAACTTCCAAAATGAGTTTTCATAAGGAGAAAAATGAAATGTAGATGGCTTTTGAATGACAGTGCTTTCAATGGGGACAGGAAAAGTCAAATTTGTAGAAGAGACCAGATCAACTTGGAGGCCAAACAGAATTTTTAAAAGTTGGGTTTTATAGTGGATCTGGTTCCAAGGAGTTGTAAGTGGAATATTTAGCACCTCAAATTATGTTGTTGCAATACCTAACAGTGAAGACAGCACTTTCCTCTTAATTGTGTGTACAGTTTCCTTTCGCAGATGCCATCTTTTTTGATGCCATATGTACTTTATAAGTGGTTGCGTATCAAACTATTGTTAATGGTGGAATTTCTAGAGCCGTGTTTTAAAAAAGTGCATATGTCCCTAGAGTACTTTCTCACAGGGTCAGGGTGATGCTGAAAATATATCGAGTTCCTGATATATACATGCTGAGATTCAACAGCACCACGCCCACTTGGTTTACTCTGCAGGTGGTCTTGTTATCAATTATGTGGAAATCCTACTGCTATTTCTATACATATGAAGAAAACAGTTTTTATTATTTTTTTCATTTTACTTGAAGTATTTTGTATTTCTCAGTAAGAAATGACCATTCACTGGTGTTGCTTCCATGACAGACATGATTTGGAAAAAAGTCTGTCTAACATTGTAATACAAAGGATGCTGAAAATCATTATGGTGTAAAGAAAGTTTTAAAACTGTGCATGTGTTTAAAAATTGTTTAAACTGTTAAAAAAATTTATTTTATAATCTTTCAAAATGCAGTAACTTTTTTTTTTCAATGCAAATGTAAACCAGATCCTTTCAGAGAAAACACTAGGAAAGCTTCTATGTGCCTCAAAGCTTTCATATAAATTAATAAATATTTTAGAAAGCATAATTTTGTTAATAATTGTTATTATTTCAGATGGTCTAATGTCTGAATACGTATTTCCTGAAAGATCATGTTTATAGAGAAGCTGCTCAGTGTATTTATGGGTAGTTTTACAATTCGTCATAATTGTATAAAGGCTTTCATATGCATCTGAAAAATATTACTTTCAGATTCTTTCAGATGTGTGATAAATAACTGTTGCCCAATCATGCTGTTGCTCTTGTCTATGTGGCCCTTGGTAGGGAAACTTCTGAACAATGATGGCATGATATTGTGTTTTCCACAAAATTGTTTCAAAATATGCTTTATGAACTGAGATATATATTTAAGCTGAATTTCATATTGTTTTAGGAATAAGTTCAAATCCTCCAGTTGTTCGGGGATTTTTCTACTAGAATGGATTTTGTTAGTACTGTTTTTATTCTGTAGAGAAAAAGGGTAGATACTGTCTGTACATCTCTATATAACAAATCATACCCAAATATAAATCTTAGACTGCAATATCTATGATGCATTCAAAAGAAATATAGATTTTGTGCTTGCCTTTTAATTCTGTGCATAAAATTACCAAAAGAAATCAATATGAAGTAAATAGTATGGAATTTTCACAGCTAATAAGTGAGGTATCCCAGAGCCCTAACTCCTGTTTTTCACACTAGATGGGTAATCTGACTTTCTGCGGTAGGACTGTCGATGGAACAAAGTGTTACTCAGCTGAAGGCAGTGAAGGATATAGACATCTAACCGTGAATCATGAACTATGCCAGTTATTTTCACAAATACATGACTGTGTAATGTGTGATTTTAAGGGACTACGCTGTATAAGGGAACCAATTATTCCACCAATAACTTCAGATAGAAACACAGAATTTTTTCTTTCCATTTTTCAAGTGCCGTCTGTTTTTTCTCCTGTTGTTTCTGGAACCAGCTAATGTGGACCTTCCTGCAGTGAATCAGACACTATTCACTTTCTGCATATTTCTCAAAGTTCTGCATAAGATAATTAGTAACCAGATAATTAGTAATCAGTTAAACATTTTCCACACCATAATGTCTTAAACTGGGTGAATCACAGAATGTTTTGGGTTGTGTAGGAGTTAAGCTCTCTGAGGATATCAATCCCAGGCCTTGGGAAAGGGGCCTGTAGTCTGCAAATCTAATGTTGTGCTAGGGCAAGCAGGGCTCCTGGATTCATGGGAGAAGGAATGCCAATCGAGGTCGCTCCCTAAGGCTGCAGTTCTGGCAAGTTCACAGTTCTCTTTGTGCCTATTGGTTGTGTTCCTCCTGCAGTGTTTTACATATTCGTAATCCTCAACTCCTACTGGACCCTCAGATTTAAACTCCACCCTTTAGCTAACCTTATAAATACACCCTGCCCACCGCACTGTGAGGCGCTGTGGGTTTTTCCCATACTGCAGTTGTCCACCTGCCTCTGTCTGTTATTTTTGTTATTATTAAACCTTTTGCCTTCTGGATAAATCTGTCGAGCGGTGCTTTATTATTGCTTGCCTCACTTGGGCTGGCAGGTTCCGCAGCGGTGGCAGGCCGGACTGCAGCAGCTTGGTGCCCAGACAGACCTTCTGGTATTCCATAAGGATCTGCCAGGATCTCTCAGTGAGTCCCTCTAGCTGACTAGGCCACATCTTTCCCTCGAGGACTTTGGGATTTTTGCTGTGCCAGGCCTGCCAGAGGTTTGGTCGACAGCCTGGGTGTCACAAAGGGACAGCCCCGGCAGAAGTTCTGACAGCCCAGGTGTCTTGGAACAACAGCTTGTGGCATTTGGCAGGCCACAGGATCCCTGGAGAAGAAATCCTGCTGGAGCAGGTAGGGAAAGGTCAACATCCACCCCATCCTCCTGCCCTAACCAGGGAGGCATATCCTACCCCAATCCAAGTTTTGCGTGTTGCAAGATGGGTGCCCGGATATCCCATGGAGAAAAGGACCTATACAATCAAATTAAGTTGAAATTGACTACCCAGGGAAAATCATTTGATAAAAAGGAGCTCAAAAGCATCACTAAATGGGTTTTTAAAAATTTTCCCAGTGGTACAGTGCCAGAAGTCATTAAGATAGAATTTTGGAAGTTGGTCGGAGTCAAACTGTATGATCTAACAAGAAAGAGAGACCGTGACTCACTGAAATTGCTTCCCATTTTTCGACTGGTCTTAGAGACATTGAATATGGAAGGAGAATGTCAAGAGCTCAGTGCCATCAGTAATCCTGTTAAACCTGGGACTGCCTCCCCATCCTCTAATCCCGGGAGTGGGATGAGGGAAGGAACCTGCAATAGTAATAAGCAGAAGAGCTACCAACCTTCTGCCTTTCCCCATCCTCCTCCTCCTCACCCTTTGGACTTTCCAGCATGGAGACACAGGGCTGCTGATACCAAGGTGGTGCCTGGGAGTGAAGTTAATACTGCTCCTGCCACCCTGTGTCCTCCTCCAATCCCTCCTTATGAGACTCAAGACAGCGAAGGCCAAGTCACCTTGGATCTTCACAACTCCTTGCACCCTGTACCTCCATGTTCTCCTCCTCCCTCTTTCTCCACCTTTTTCCCGACCTCCAGAAGTGCAGTGGATCATGTGGGAAACACAACTCACCACCAGTGGGAAGTTTCTGCAGCTGCAGATGATGCTGCTGTCAATCACCCTGCAGTCACCGCCCCTGGCCCCACCCACTCCACCTCAGGCCACACCCCTCTTAGGCAGACCGGAACTCCACCCACCTGGGTTCCGGAAGGGCCCGCCCCCAACATGGTGGCATCCAGGCAATTGGCAGTGGAGTCCACTCTAAAATATCACCATGCTAATCATACAGTTAAACCCCACTCTAATAAAGAAATATTAATGATGTCGAATTTGTCATCACAAGAGGACCTGAGACCAACTAAATCTGGGCATGACTACTGTGAGAAAATCCACAGGACTGAAGTAAAGGAGGGGGATTGGGACTTGGTGTCAAAATTCACTGTGATGCCTGTGCAGTATGGAAGGAGGGGTGTCAACCCTAGATGGGAAGCCATAGCCTGTGGGGAGGTCAAAGAACTATACAAAGCATCACAAGAGCACGGGAGGGAGTCATCATACTTTAGTAGCCTTTTGTTAGCCACCTTTTCTACCCATGTGTTAACACCACATGACATAAAATACATCATGACCATGTTACTGTCCCCAACTGAGTATGCCGTGTGGGAAATGAGATGGAAAAGACTGTTAAATCAATTACTAAAAGATTATGCAGGGGACCAAAAACAAGTAGCTACACAAGCAGCTTTAACTATAGATCATCTAGCTAGACAAGGGGCTCACAGAGACCAGACTCATCAGGCAGAAAATCTTCCTCAAGCAGTCCTCAATGATATCAAGGACGCAGCTAGAAAGGCTCTTTTACAAGTGCCTAACAGCAACAAACCTAGTTTAGATTTTGCTGATATAAAGCAGGGGCCTATGGAGCCCTCCATGAAATTTCTGGACAGGCTGAAGCTCGCCGTAGATCAGCAGTTTGTGCTGGACAGGGCACAAGAAGAGCTGTTAAAGGGACTGGCAGCTGGAAATGCTAATGCTGAGTGCAAACAGATCCTGTGCTCTTTGCTGTCAGAGCCAGAGCCCACCACCACAGAGATGATCGGAGCCTGCGACAGACTTGCCACCCCAGAGCACTCAGTTCAGTTGCGAGCACAAGCGCTTGCTCAAGCACTCGCTGCCGTTCAGGCAGGTTCCAAGAAACAACAAAACCAGGGATACTCCAAAGAGTGCTGTAAGTATGGGAAGGAAGGACATTTTGCAAGAGACTGTTCTCAGCATAAGCCAAGACCACCATTTAAGAGTCGTGGCTGTGGGAAACAGTTTTGCTGTAATAATAGATTTTATCCAAAGCAGGGAAGCTGCAACCACCAACAGGGAAGCTGTGGGCAGCGGAGTGTGGGACAGCGACATGTGAGGATGCAAGGACCCCTGTCACCTCTGTTAGAAACCACAACAAGCCAGGAAGTCCAGAGCTGCAGTATATCCTCTCCAATCTCCCAACCATCATGCCTCCAGGTACCAGACTGGAGCTGGCCACAGCAGAATCACTGATGCTTCCAAACTCCAGAACCTATCTCATCATGACAAGTCAGCAAGAACAGAACAACAGCCAAGTGAGTTTTTAGTTCTTGGTAAAAGCAAACTTACAACTGAATGATTTTTTGTTTTACTTTCTGTCATCACTGTCACTTCATCACAGAAGTTCACTGCTTTTGTCACAAGCCCTTCTCCCTTGTTTTATGCCTAAAAGACTGATTATTGCTCAGGCGTTTTTGTTACCACAGCCAAATGGTACGAGTGCCTTTGCCATGTGGACTAAAGTAATGGTGTCATCAAAGAGATGGGTGCTCTCCAGCCCGGTCCTCCATCCCGTTATGTTACCCAGAGACTGGAAATTAGTCATTTTTGGTTTAAAGGACTGCTTTTTTAGTGTTCCTTTGCACCCAAATGATGTCCCATGGTTTGCCTTTTCAATGGCATCCCACAGTAGACAAGCCCCTTTACACAGATACCACTAGACTGTTTTGCCCCAAGACATGAAAGACTCTCCCACAGTTTGTCAATGGTATGTTGCCAGGATTTTTACCCCATCAGAACGAATATCCTGAAACATTGGTGTATGACTACATGGATGGCATCCTTGTGGCCATGGAAAATGATGTGTTTCTAGATATCACTTCAAATGCAGTAATTGCAGCCATTCAAGGTGCAGGATTCACCATTGCAGAAGCAAAAATTCCATGAGCTTCACAATGGAAATATTTAGGATTTCAAATAACACAACAAACTATTCTACCCCAACATATTCAAGAGACAATCCCAAGACACTCCACGATATGCAGAAGCTTTTAGGTACCATAAATTGGATTAGACTGTTATTGCAGGAATTACAGATGAGGATTTTACACCGTTATTTGAGTTGTTGAAAGGGGACACAGCTTTAAACTCACCAAGGCATTTAAGAACAGAAGCTCAAGGTGCACTTAGAAAAATTTTGGAGACTATCCAGACACATCAAGCCCATCAAATTAACCCTAATTTACCTTATTTTTTTGCTATTTTAGGAAAAAGCCCCTGACTTTATGGTTTAATTTTCCAGTGGGACCCTTGTGTTTATGATCCTTTGTTAATTTTAGAACATGTTTTCCTATCCCATCAGTTAGGAAAAGCAATATTGCTCCACCTGGAGTTATGTCTCAATTAATTCTGAAAGATTTGAATCTAGATCTTGTTTACTTTCCCTTTTTGGAAAAGATATCTGTTATCCTTCTACCTACAACTTCTAATTATTTAAATTGGTTAGTACAACAATCTGATCACATACAGTATTCCTTAGTTAATTTCATAGGACAAATTTTGGTTCATTATCCAAATCATAGATTATTACATTCATGTTTTGAGTTAATCCTAAAACCACTTAGAAATTTTGTTCCTCTTAATGCTATTACCTTTCTATACAGAAGGCTCAGGGAAATCCCAAAAGTCTGCAATAATCTGGCAGAATCCCGAGACCAAGGAATGGGAGTCTGACATCAAAACTGTAGAAGGCTTGCCGCAAATAATTGAATTGGCTGCTGTAGTCCAAGTATTTTCCAAGTTCGCAATTCCTTTTAATTTGGTTACAGTTTCCTTTTATGTTGCAGGTGTTGTAGAGAGAGCAGAAAATTCTCTTTTAAAGGCTGTACCCAATGACAAATTGTATAGTTTACTTAAACTAATTTTCACCCTTTCTTTTAGACAGCAGCCCTGTTTTATAATACATGTTTGTTCCCCTATTTCCTAACCTGGTTTCATTGTGGAAGGTAACACGCACGCAGACCACCTCACAATGTCCATTCAAACTACACTGCCAAACGTTTTTGAACAAGGTCATCTAAGCCACTCATTTTTTCATCAGAATAACCCTGAACTAATGCCTGTGTTTGCCATCAACAGATACCAAGCAAAGATGATCATAAACTCCTGCACAGATTGCCAAAAATACTCCCTTCCTTCGAAAGGAGAAGGAGTGAACCCTAGAGGACTAAACAGCTTGGAGCTATGGCAAGCAGATGTTACACACTATCCATCTTTTGGGTGATTTAAGTACATACATGTATCCATAGATACATTTTCAGGAGCAATCTGTGCTTCGGCTCATAGTGGAGAAGAGGTCAGAGATGTAAGAAAACACTTCCTGCAAGCCTTCTCCACATTAGAAGTTCCCCAAGAAATAAAAACAGATTATGGCCCTACTTGTACCTCACAGAGAGTACCACAATTTCTTAATACATTGGGTGTCAAACATTCTGCTGGAATTCCATATTTCCCTACAAGCCAATCCATCATTGAAAGAACACCTAAGTCTCTTAAAACACTTCCGAAAAACTAAAAAGGGGAATGGAGACCTTAGCAATATCTGAAAGGCTTAGTAAGGCAGCGTATGTCTTCAGTTTTCTAAATAATTCATTAATGAAGCCCAATCCACTAATTACGAGGCATTTTTCAAATACCACATGAGCAAAATTAAAAGAGAGGCCACCTGTGTTAATTAGAAACTAGTCAAATCCTAGGACCTTTCCCACTTACCACTTGGGGAAGGGGATTTGCTTGTGTCTCCACAGATAAAGGACCCAGATGGATTCCATCTGGAAATATCAAGCCTCATCTCCAACTGGTAAGAGAATCCTCTGTGCCTCCAGAAGTCAGTTCTGAAGACAATACCAGAGCAAGACCAGACAAGGACCTGGCATGATGTTCAAAAATTCTTTGCTCATTTTTTGTAGCTTCTTAAATGCTTCATGCCAAAATAAAACATCTTTGTCACGCTAGCAGATGTAGCAAAACAGGAAATGATGTGCCTTTCAATAGCCAGCCAAGGGAACCCCTTTCTACCTGCCTAGTTGGGTTACCTAGGGATGTGTGGGCAATAGCCGAGGATGCCATCCGTATCCTACAGAAAAATAGTCCTAAAACCACAAAAATACATAATCATGTAGATGCCTGGGACTATTGGACCTGGAAACTCCGGCATGCACTACAGGAGCTGAAAGAATTGGAACTACTGAGCTCAACAAAAGTGGATTATTGTGTGAAATTTTATTATATAAAAGATGCAAAACTGATTAGAAAAGAAAATAAACGTAAAAATTTAATGGATGAAAAAATAGTGAAATGGGGATGTTTCCCCATGCAGTCAGCTGTACAAAAATCAAAGTTTGTGGTGTAATAACACTTCATCCATCTTGTCCTGGTCCAGTAGTCACCCCATCCAACTTCCACCTGGCATCTTCTTAATCTGCAAGAATAGGGCTTGGTCTGCAATCCCATCACACATCAAAGGTAGGCAGCTTGAGGTGACTTACAGTGCTAACACCCAACATTACCATGGCACATAAAGGAAAATTGGCCAGATTAAAAAGGTCTACTCACCAATTCGAAAAGAATTGTGATGATAAAATTACTTATTGGACCAGGTCAACTAAAATTGTGATGTCTGCACTATTGCCATGGGTAGCTGCAGCCAAAGCATTAAATCAACGAGAGGGAATTGGGTGTTAGCTGAGTAGGCAAGCCAGTACTAATCAATTGCCCTCAGCTGCTTGCAGATGTTGACAGCATCAGGCAAGTGACCTTACAGAATGGAGCAGCCATTGATTTCCTATTGCTAGCAAGTGACCATGGTTGTGAAGAATTCAAAGGCGTGTGTTGCATGAATCTTTTTGATCGTAGTGAGTCCATTCATCACAGCATAAGCATGCCAAAGGAAGGGGTTAAGAAATTACAAGTAGTTCGAGGAAAAGACTGGATCAACACATTGTTAAAAAAATGGAAACTCCCAAGTTATATGCTTTCCATAATGAAGAGCGAACTTCTATTGTTAATACTTCTAGTTACCAGACTAATGTTATTACCTTGTTTGTTTGGTTACATGCTGAAAATGTTTAAGAATTTGTTAAGTGCTATGCTCATAGGAAGAACAAACAGGGGAGATGTAGGATTCAAGCTGCCTGAGGATACCAGTCTCAGGCCTTGGGAAACAGGCCTGTAGTCTGCAAATCTAATGTTCGTGTTAGGGCAAGCAAGGCTCCTGCACCACTGATTCATGGGAGAAGAAATGGTAAACAAGGTCTCTATAACATTCCAGTTCTGGAAAGTTCATGGTTCTCTTTGTTCCTATTGGTTGCATTCCTTCTGCAATGTTTTACATATTCTTAATCCTCACCTCTTGTTGGAGCCTCAGATTTGAATTCCACCTTTTACCTAACCTTATAAATATACCCTACCTACCCCACTTCGGGGTCCTTTGGTTTTATCCCATACTGTGCTGGTTCATCTGCTGTTCGCCTTCGTGTGTTTGTTATTTTTATTATTATTAAACCTTTTGCTTTTTGGGTAAATCTGTTGACTGGTCCTTTATTATTGCTAACCTAACTTTGGCTGAAGATTCCGCAGTGGTGGCAGGTTGGACTGGCACAAGATTGGAAGGAACCTTAAAGATCATCTAGTTCCAACTCACCTGCCATGGACAGGGACACCTGACCGAGTTGCTCAGATTGACATCCTCCCGGGCCTTGAGCACTTGCAGGGATCATCCACAAGATCTCTGTGTAACCTGTCCCAGTGTCCCACCACCATCACAGTCAAAAATTTCTCTCTTATATTTAATTTAAACCTACTCTGTTTCAGTTTGAAGCTATTTCCCCTTATTCTCTCACTAACATGTCCCTCTTCAGCTTTCATGCAGGCCCCCTTTGAGTACTGGGGTGCTGCTCTAAGGTCTCCCTGAAGCCTTCTCTTCTCCATCAACCATCTTCTCAACTCCAACAACCCCATCTCCCTCAGCCTGTTTTCACAGGGGAGGTGGTCCAGTCCTCCAAGCATCTCTGTGGCCTTCTCTGGGCTTGCGTCACTAGGTCCAAGTTCCTCTTATGTAGGGGGCCCAAGGCTGGGTGTGTTGCTACAAGTGTGGTCTCTAGAGAGAGAGCAGATAAGGAGGATGACCACCCTCGACCCTCTAATCACATTCCTGTTGATGCAGGCCAGGATACAGTTACCTTTCTGCAATGTGGGTGCACTTGACTGAGCTTCTCAACCATCAATATTGCTAAGTCCTTTCCAGCAAACCATTTCTCAACCCATTTTTCAATTCATTCTCCTGACAGTCTGATTTGGGCTTTAGATTGCCCTCACCAAGGTGTAGGACCTCTTGTCCTTGAAGTTCATGAGGTTCGCACAGGCCCACCTCTCAAACCTGTCAGGGTCCTTCTGATTGGAATTGCTTCCTCTGAGGATGTTGACTGCACCATGCAACTTGGTGTTATGTACAAGTTTGTTGATGGTGGTTTCTGTCCAACAGCCATGTCTCTGACAAAGACAGTAAGCAGAGCTGTTCCCAGTAATGACCCCCAGAAATGTCATTTGTCAGAGGCCTCCATTTGGATATTGAGTAAAGTATAACTTTTGAGTGTGACTATGCAGATAAATCCTTCTCCACTGAGTGGTCCACCAATCAAACCCATGCCTCTCCAATTTAGAGACAGGAGTGTTGTGCACAGGGCAGCATCAAGTGCTTTCTGCAAATCCAGGTACATGACATCAATTTCTCTGTAACCCTGTTAAAGAAAGCCACGGTGTTTTTCAAACATGACAAAGACATTAGGAGAAATTTATTCATGGAATGTATTTTAAAGCATTGGAACAGGCTACGGAGGGAATTGTTAGAGTCACCATTCCTGGAGGGATTTAAAAGATGTGTGGATATGGCACTTAGGAACATGGTTTAGAAATGGACTTGGCACTATTAGATTAGCAGTTGGACTTGGTGATCTTAGAGGTGTCTTCCAGCCTAAAGGATTTGCCTCAAAACAGTGAAACTGTTTTGGCTGTCACCAATCACTACTTTAATTCCATGTGTCTTAGCATGGTTTTCAGGGGCATCTGCTCCATGATCAAAACTCTCATGAGGAGCAGCTGAGCGAGTGTGGGTTTAGCCAGATGAGGAAGCTCAGGGGGACTTTCTACAACTACTTGAAAGGATGTTGTTGCAATGTGGGGGTCATTCTCCCAACTAAGAGGTGACAGGATGAGAGGAAATGGCTTCAGGTTGTTAGATATAAGGAAAAATCTCTTTGCTGTAAAGGTGATCAGGCATTGGAACAGACTGCCCAGAGAAGTGGTGGGAATCATCATCCCTGGAAGTGTTCAAAATGTGTGTGGATGTGACACTTGAGGATATGGTTTAGTGGTGAAGAGAGTGATGTTGGGTAAACAGTGGGACGCCAAAATTTTAAAGCTTTTGCAATCTGAATTATTCTATGTTGTTGCCACACACTGAGGAGAGAGTGACTAGCCTGTATTTTCCCAGGGCTTTCTTTTTGACCATGAGGTTTGGTTTCTGCTTTTCCAGGAGGTGGAATCTTCACCTAACTGCCAAAACTGCTCAGTGATAATGAATAGTGGCTTAGCCTGAGGTTCCCTCAGGACCTGTGAATGCATCTTATCAGCTTCCATGAATTTTAGGTTGTAGATGGTCTTGAATCTGATTTCCAAAGGAGGAGGTTTTTCACTCAGTCCTTGTCTTCTGTGACTCGGGTGGGGAGGCTGTAGCACTAGGTGAAACCTAACACAAAAAACTGAGTAACAGCCTTCTCCATGCTCCAGGTAACCAGGTATTCCATTTCTTTCCAGAAGGAAGGATCTTCCTAGGTGTAGAAGCTGAAGTTATCACATGGTGTGTGGTACTGTCACTGACTATTTATTTTATTAACTATTTAAAAACCAATGTACCTGTATTTTATGTATTGCTTTCTTTTTTTTTTTTTTTTTTTCACCAGGGAGCCTGCTTATAGATTCTACTTAGATCCTGACAAAAAGGAGAAATTAGTTAAGGTTGAAAAGAAAAATATTTATTTAATCTCTAAATTTAACTTATGTTTTCTGCTCTATTCATGCCTTAGATGAAAAGTATTTTAAAAAGTTACAAGCTTTATTGTACCCATGAGCTCTGACATTTAAAAATATTTCAGAATTTAGTAATAATTTTAAAATAAGGGTTGACTGATTAAGTTACTGTTTGCACTCTGGGTGTAGGCTAACAGTAATTTTGTCCTAGTCATAATGCTGCTGTGAGTAAAAAATATGTGCTCACCTATTTAAACCTATTTTAAATTTAAAATTGCTTATTTCTTTTTTTTTTTTTTTTCAGAGGTTTTTCATGTCAGGTTGAAATGGATTGCTTTCTGTGTATATGTTTGTTATTACTTAGACCAGTTCTCTGGATTAGTCTGGGGTGAGATCTAAAGGATCTCATTAGTAGAAAACTGTTAACCTAGACCAAAGTAGACTGTGATAGACTAATTAAAGGGTCTAATACTAATGGATTTAAAATTTATGTGCAAGGATGTTGTGTTACTTGTCTTTCCTGTTTTTTGACAAGTACAGAACAATACACTCTTTATATAAAAGCAGTTTCGCACAACTGCTAAAAAATTTGGAAAATCTGAAAGAGTGCTAAAATCCTCTATCTACAGGGACTTAGCTCTAGATGTCCTAGTCTTCCTAGAAAATTGTAGGTCAAGGAGGGAAGAAAGATTGAGAGAATTATCTTTGTTTATAAAGTAAAGGAAGACTGATAAAATTATCTAAAATTTTTGAAGCTGCCCAATAAATGGTTACATGTTTTTTTCAGAGGAAAAAGAATTAAATCTGCTTAACTTAGCCTTCTAAATAAAAGATAGACTGGGAAAATCCATGCCAGAGTTTTTTGACAGAATTTGGTAGGAGGAGGGAAGAAAGGGCATCTTTTAAAGACATCCTTATACCAAATTAAAATATTGTTGAGGAAATATTTTTAGTCTCCAAACAGGGTAAGGAACAGCTATAAACTTTGTATTGTTCACTAATTTTTATAATTTAAAAATAAGATCTTACACAGGTAAAGTGGAAGGCATTTCTTTTTCTTTGATAATTGGAAATGGAATTGTGGTGTGATCAGTGGTTACCTCTTTTAAAGTCAACCACCTAGAGTCCAAAAGAGATAGAGAGATGTTTATATATACATATATATATATAGAGAGAGAGAGAGAGAGAGTCACTCATGCAGTCTATAAGGGCATCCATTTTAGGAGCTTGGGCTATTTTCCATTATTGTAGTTGACACAGAGATGCCAGCTCTTCATTGGTGCTGCTTTTCTTCAGTTATAGAGGGGGATTGGTCCTCCGAGGCTCTGCAGTTGCTTTTTGCTGGCATAATTGTATGTTGCCATTAAAAGGAGCTCAGGCAGCTGCTGGGTGAGCTTGATAGGAAATTGATTTGGTCATAAACTAAGATGATGAAAGAAAAAAAGCCAACTCTATCTCTTTGTGTGGATGCATGAATACTGTTGCTGGCCATTAAAACAACATGGGAATGCACACAGAGAGTTCAAGGAAAAGCATCTGTGTTGGCTTAAAGTGAGCTGAGCCCTCAGGTAATGTGAGCACTCTGCTAGAAAAATATTTATTCTGATATTCTGTATGAATGTGTCTGCTTTTCTGCCATATCTTTTTGCATATACTGTGTGTCTGGGTCTAAAGCCACCTTTCACTGGCATAGAAATTAATTTTCTGTGTGGGCTGGGTATTTTAATTGCAGTCAGTAACTTACCCTCATCTTCTTTTGAAACATCTGACCTATGTAATTGTTGCAGCAGGGAAATTGTATTAGAAAGAGCAGCAATAAAACTTAGCGTGGGAATTTAACTCATAATAGAAAACCAGTGTATCACTGCTTCAAGGAGCAAATAGAGGTGTTTCTCTTGCAGAAAGAACTACCTGTTCTCTCGTGCTCTGAAGCACTATTGGTGAAACTGATTTGGTTATGTCTGTCATGCTCACACACTGCTGAGGTCTTCAAATTACCCAAATTACTGCAAAATGTTATTTTACCTTACAATCACATGAGAGCCTATCTTCCAAATGCTGAAATCCCCTTGATTACCAGATGATTTCCATGCTAGCAATTTCTGTAAAGCTAGGTGCTACAGTTTAACCCCAGCCAGCAGCCAAAGCCCACACAGATGCTCTCTTACTCAGTGAGATCAGGGAGAAAATTAGAAGGGTAAAAGCCAGAAGAAGTGTGGGTTGAGATGAGGACAGTTTAACAGGGACAGCTGGTTGCACTCACAAGCAAAGCAAGAGAAGGAATTAAGTCACCACTTTGTATGCTGACAATAATGTCAGATGATCTGGAATATTCCTTTGGTCAGTTGGATCACCTGTCCTGGCTGTGTCTCCTCCCAGCCACTCAGGCACCCCCGAACCCCTCGTCAGGGTCGAAATACAAAAGCAGAGCCGGCCTTGGCTCTAAAACCTTTTGAGCAATAACAAAAACATCTCTGTTATCAGAGATGAGCCCTCTGATCTGTGTGGATCCAAAACACAGCCCCATACTGGCTACTGTGAAAGAAATTAACTCTACTTCAGCTGATACATGCATACTGGCTTTTGCAGTGATATACTGAAAAAATGCTAGATAAGTTAAATAGAGTGTTTGCATTTCTTATCCCAGTGGGTAGTATCACATTTATATGGCAAACTTGTTTTCACTGGTTCTAGCTTAACTTTTAAATTTTCTTACTCTGTGAAGTCATCAGTTGGATCCAGAGACAAAGTTCTGTCATCCTACTTCCCTCTGCCTTTCTGCCCAGGTTTTGTAGGAGTTGTCAGACTAGCTGACCTAGAGTTAGTTGCAATGTTAGCCTTCCTAAATGAGGGGAAAATGCTAGCAGTCCTTCAGTATACTCTAATTTTTCAGTTAAAAACTTATTTAAATAGCTAGACTGAAGGGGCAGAAAACTGATTATGTTGTTATTAATATCATTATGTTTCCATTCTCTAATGATGCAATATCACCATCCTCTTTAAAAATAAATGGATAAATGAAATTTTTGAAAAGTATAGAATATAAACTATAGAATACAGTTTAACTATAGAATATATGTTTAAAAAACTATTTTTTCTATTGTACCTGGTGATTTACAGTTTTAGAAACAGAAAACTAGTTTTGTGATTCTAATTAGACTATTTTTTTTCCCTGACATTTTTTGATTATGCTACTGATTATTGAATTATGCTACTGATTTTTTTATTTGTACTTAGAAATTCCAGAGCTTTCTGTCTTCTTGTAAAAATGGGCAATGTAACTCCAGACATTCATGGCACACTCATCTGTTTGATGCCTTAGAGTCTTTCCATGACTTGCAGTGTGAAGCTACAGTTAATAGAAAATACCCCTAACAAACAAGAAACACACACACACACACACACACAAAGCACTCCCACCAAAAGCCCAAACAAACAAAAAAAAGTGACTACTTAAAAAAAAAAAAAAAAAAAAAAAAATCTAAGTCTCGGAGGCAGATCTGACCAGAATTTGTTTCTATAAAAGTTTTCATTCTAATGACAAAACAACTTAGCTTTCATCGTTTCTCATGCTGTTACCTCCTCTTGTGGTCTCCTCCTGCGCAGTCACTTACTCAGCACAGTAAAGTGACTATAAAACTCCACTTCCATTTTGAGCTTGTTGCAAGCCCTCTCTTTTTGAACACCATGACTGAGTAACATTTTGAGCTGAAAGATGGGAATAATTTTCTCTCAGTGAATGCACTGAGTGAATCTGTCACTCTATTGTGTTAAACACATCTTGTTGTTTTGTTGGGATTTTTTTGTATTGCTACTTATCTGTGGCTCATTCTTACAAAGTAAATCTAGTCTTGGTCATGTAAAACTTATGGAATTTCCTGATCTTTTCATACATGTGTTTTATTATTTTAAGTCACCATTAATGTTACTTACTATGATAGATAAACAGCAGGTGGAATTAGAGGCTATGTTTTGATGACATGAGGTATTGCTAACTAGTATATGGTTATCCTAAGGTTGGCCTCTGAGCATCTTATCACATATTAATGTGTATTTATGTGTTCTTTCAAATAGGGTACAGTTTGCTCTCTTTTCAGGCTTGACAGACTTTCTGACACCACGGTTTCAAATATCTGCCTGTAAAAAGCTGATTCAGGTGGGTTTTTTCCATATATTTTCTGTGAATGCATTTTTTGTATATACATGTAGAGTAGAACCCTTTTTTCACTACATTCCTTTTTAATCCTTTTTTTTTTTTTTTAATGTAAAGAAGTAATGCCTCTAGTGCTTGGGTACTATATGCAAATAGAAATTCTCAGGTTATTTTTAATTTATTTTTGTGTTCCCTGTATTAAACCTGCAGAAACATGTTTAAGCCATGTCATAATTATGTTATCAGTGTTTACCTTCTTTTAAGATCAATTAGAAAATTTAAATAAAAAATACAGATTAAAAAAAAGAAGAAAACACTCTATACATCTTCCATTAAAATAATGAAGTAATGAATGATTTGTTATTCAATTTTTATTGAATGTATTACTTCCTAATAGTTGCTAAATTCCTCACTGTTTTGCAGAAAGGAGAAAAATCACACTAGAGTTCTTTCCAGAATTAATAGATATCAGCACAACCTTTTCAGCTACCCTTGCTTATGGTTCTGCAAAGCCGAAATCTAAATAGGCAAAAATACTGGCACATGAAAGAGAGGAAATTTTTCCATATAGCCTAGTGTATTCACTCCTTGACAATTTCTTTTCTTTTATTTGAGGCTATCAGTATGTCCAAAATCATTAAATTCATGTCTCACATCCCTGAAAAATTCAAGTGTAATTCATTGTATCATTGTCAGATGTGTCAATTGCTTTCTATGGTAATTAGCCTGGATCTCTGTAAATGCTGCAAATCAGCACAGCTTTAAAATGTACAGATGGATTAAAAAAATTGTAAAAATGTATGTATATCCTTTGGTTTCTGACTGATACAAAGATCTGGAAGATGCTTTTTCCTCACTGCATGCTTCAAATCTTTTTACAAGTGCTTCAGGCCCAGAGAAATGTCCTTGTGTAAGTAATATAAATTTATTTCAACCTTCAGTAACAAATCACAAAACAAGCAGGAAATAAGAAGAGAAGCAGAGCAGGAGAGGGAAGAGGGAGGGGTGGAGGAGGAGGTAGAACAAAAATCCTAAACATGGAGTAAAGGAGGATATAGATTTTAAAAAACACTCTCCTACTATTGCAACATGCTGACTCTTCACTGCTGCCTGAAACAGCTTTCAGTTCTTATTTTAAAAGTCATCATTAAGCAACTAATAAGTCAAGACATGATATCTCTAAAGTATATTTTCTCATAAACAACTCTCAAATTAATTCAAGAGAATTTCCATGAGTTATCTTCTTGTGAAATAGGTTTTGTTTTAAAGACCTGTAAAACAGCACTAGAAACTGACAGGAAAATATGTAAATGTTCATAAATTAATGTAATGAAAGATATCTTGATATTGTATTTTAGTTCTTGCAAAACATATTCATGGAACTCATGAGACAATTATGAGAATTAATGTTTGCACACTCTTGTGCTCTTCAAGTGCTGAGTTCACTTTTTCATACTATTTTCATGTCATTCCTGGACAATGATTGCTGGGGTTTATTTAAGCTTCATTTCATACTTCATTCATAAGGGAAGAATCTGTGCAGGAAGCACTACAGAGAGAATTTTCTCTTTCTTAAGAAGCAATACTAAGGACGATATATTTAAGGAGGTTCATAGTATAAAGTCATTAGTTCAATTGCGTATTGAGTATATTCCATCAAAACTGGTGAATCGTAGGCTGCTTGTATTTACCTGAATCTCTTAATTTCTGGGTTTCAGTAGCACTACATTGACACATAAAGTATTGAGAAAACATACGTGGAGTTAGGTGCATTGTACAGGGAGACATCTCTCACTATTTTTGTTTCTGCAGATCTGATTATAAAACCTATGGCTTTCATTTACAAGCAAATATTTAGAATATATTAACATATACTACCAGCCTTTTTTCTTGTCTTAGAGATGAAGTTGTTTGGTCTTAGTTAATAATGCATCCAGCTTGCAGAACAATGAGCTAAAGTTAACTTCTACCAAATAGCTTTGGACAGGTACTGTTGCACCTTGAAACTTTGGACTTCTCTATACCCAGTTTACTGCCTGTTTGGATTGGCCTTTGTTTTCATAACAATAAAATTTGCTGATATATATATTTTTTATAACTACAGAGTGATGTCAACACAAATCAGCACGTCTGTTTAACAGATACTGCAAGCCTTTTCTGCTGTGGCTTAACAACAACAGCAGTGACCCTTGGAAAACATAAATCTTTTCTTGAGGGCATACAATAAATTCAGAATTGCAATCCAGCAGGGCAGACTGGTTATAAGCAATAATCTTAAATACAGAACTGAAAACCACATGTTCAGACTAACATGATTCAAGCAAATCCCTTGACAAAATGCAGGTCCACTCTAGCCTAACTGCTTTAGCTTAAATGATAATTAATAGATCTATCTAATATATTGACATGACTTTGGGATTAATGGTGTTCAGAAATCTCCACATGGGGGTAGAGAGTGAACTACAGTAAAAATGAAAACAGTATTTATGTATTATTCTATAATTAAATATCACTGTTATCTATCATAGTATTTGGCTTTTTGAAAAGCTCGTTGCTTGAGTACTTTGTTGTCATCATAGCTTCTCCTCTTCATTCTTATTAAATACCAAATTACTTTTCCAGCCTATTTTATTTTTGCCAGCAACAGTAAGCATAGCATACTGAGAACAAAATAGAAAGAATGGGAAAGGAACAAAATACTTGTACTTTAAGTTTCTAATTGATAATAATTGAAAAGTGTGTAGAAAACTATCCTTTTGACCAAGTAAAAGTCATTAAAATGCAGAATGAGAACCCAGCTTTGCTTCAGCTGAAAGGGTCCACAGTTATCCACTGGCACCTTTATACCTAAGCATTAGCCCCACAAATAACTGCTGACATTCAAGCACAGATTGGCACAGACGCTGAATTTTTTAAATGGCACTGATAAGTACTGCACATATATGAAAGTCTAGCTTGATTGCTATAGTTCTGAAGTCAGCCATCATTTACAACTAGATTGAGAAAATTATGTTCTACATTCAAGTGGTAGGGAACAGGTGCTGGGACTTGTGACTCTATCTGCCTGACCTATTTAGAGCAGGCAATTGGTTCACAAAATGGAGCTTTCTTTGCTGCTTTTGATTCCTTCATGGAACATATTGGTTCTGCAAAATTGCTTGTTATTTGCAATTTGGGGGTGGGGGTTTTGGTTGTTTCTTTTTCCATTTGCTTTTTTTGGGGTTTTTTTTTTCTGGTTGGTTATTTTTTGTTAGGTTTTTCTTTTGCCCAAATCATAAGGGCAAAATCACCTTATAAACATGTCAAAATCTATTTGCTGTAATTATTTACATAATTTTTTATGTGTTAAGTCAGCTGAAAGTGCATATAAGGATAACATGGTGCATTTGTTTCCTGTTTCAGTAACTTATAGAATCCTTTTTTCAGTATTTTGCAAATATTTTAAGTAATATTTTCTTCTAGGTGAATATTCTGAAATGTCTGCTTAATGTTTTGGTACTCACTAAAAAATGCAGTGCAGGTATCTTCAGCTTAGGACCTGAACAAATAAATGTTGTGGTTATGGTTGGGGCAATGTTTCCTTACTCTCTGAAATGCCAGTGAATTTGGCTGAGATTATTATTAACTGTGATTATTTATTTTTACAAGTTTTAAATTCATTAAAAAAAACCCTCCCTGTTTTTGTTATCAGTAGTTAAAATGCTATGGTATTTGTTCATGCATGGCACTAGGGCTTTCAGGAAGCTGAAGTTGTGAATGGATGAAGTCATGGAATGTTTCTGACTTTTTTTTTCAAGAAAATAGTAAAGATTCTTATACAGCAGAGGTTACAAAAAACACACTTTCTTGTAGTAAAACATTTTCTTTGCGCTCCCCACAATATTTTTGATACTTTTTTGTGGAATTTCTTCAAAAGCAAAACTAAAGCATCTTGCAAATAAATGCATCTATAAGTTATTGCTGTAACATGATAAAAATAGATGAGAGTGAGTTTTGGTTATTGTTTAAAATCATAAGAAATTTTTCATGCACTATGCATAAGATACAGCAAGTCCAAACTGTATATTTAACTGCACATTTTTAGGTATATATTTAGTTTGTGCTAAGAGGTACCATCCCCACAGGTTTCTCTGTAGCATCATTCATGTTTATATTTTATTTCCCCTTGGCTGGGGTGTGCATATCTTGTTTGTGAGGAGGAGAAATTTGCTCCAGGCACATCTAGGGTGTTGTCACAACCATGCCTTTCTAAGTGGGCTTTTTACTCTCCAAAGCAGTGCAAGAAGCAGATGAAGTGTTAATACTTTTAAGATGCAGATTGTCCTTCCCTTCCTCTCTCTTGATGTTTTAGTCTCTTTCAAGAGGAGTCTAAACCTAAAGTACTTTGGCATGGGTTAATACAGTAGAGTTATTTGAGCTCCTGTGAGGAATTTTCAGATAAATTGATTTCATTTCAGCAGTTGTCTGTTACACTAGAACCAGAAAGAAATGGTTTGACGAAGATTTAATTTTTTTAAAGTAGTATTGATTCTACTGCATGCCAGAGAAATTTTGATTTCTTATTTGAGGTCCCAAATTAATTGACATACAGAGAATAAACTGACTGCATGGTTTCAAAAGAAGTATTAAGTGCCTTAATGAAGCTTTTCCAAGATGCAATGCACAATTATATGGACAACGCTAATTATATGGACAGTGTTCCATTCTTCCTTTGAGCATTCAATACAGTTCATTAACAGATAATGTTATTGTCCTATCTAGCACACAGTTAAGTTGTTAGGCCTGTGAAAAGCACCAGATTTTAAAGAAAAAAAATTACTTCAAAGAGAGTAGCCTATGCAGAAATACAATTTTCAAATACAGACCTTTAGTGTAATTTCTAAAATGTATAATCTTTTGCAATTGCTTATTATTTTATGCCTTAAGTCTCTGAATACTTGGTGTTAAGTTTTACTGCACTTGTGGAAGGCATTCAATTACATACAATTATGGTCAAACTATCTCCTGTTTGTTACAAATGTTCCTCTTTAACTTGCAGAAGTGTTGTATGTAGGCATGGTAAGAAATTATCATGGAGAGAAGAAAGTCTTCTTGGATTTTGTACTCTGTCACATGAGAGTTGAGGGGATGAGTTTGCCAGAAGTCAGAGATTACAAGGAGGAGAGAATATTTTGTGGAATGCAGCAGAAGAAAGAGAGAATTTGAAATGAAAGGAAGGTGGTATACCCATATTTAGCATAAATACTGTACTTTCCTTTCTCAATTTTTATTGCTGATGCTTTCTACTTACACTCGCCAGCTGGATTACCTACAGGGAAAATGGCAAAAAATCAGGAGGCTGATGCCTAAGGGATAATCACAAAACATTAGAGTAATTAAGTTACAGAGCCTATGACAACTGCAACATACAGTCTGTACAAAGAATATTATTATAATTCAATGGCTAAGGAAAACAGGGAAACATGAAAAAAAGATAAGAATATGGAGCTTCATATCCAATACCAAAGCACAAGAAGGAGGATCAATCTTGAGAGGATAGAATTTCCCTTCTGTAACAGAGAGTTTTTTCCAGTACAACTGGGTAAGCTGTTGGATTGGTAATGTTCTTGTCACTGAAAATACCTAGCAGTACTTGTAGAGGCTGCCTAAGCATAGTGACCTGTTAATTTCCTTTTTAAGTTTTTCAATTTTATTTCCTTGCTTAGATTTTTCGACCTGATGATATTGATTATAAACACCAGCAATATGATACTTTTTCTACTTAAATACTTACTGTGAGTTAAAAGTTCTCTTTACAGTTCATGCATGTTTACAACTGTGACATGAATTCTTAACATTGAAAATTCAGTACAACTCTACCAAAGAAATAAGGACCTAGATATTTCATAAGCTACAAAGTAACAAAAAGTCATCTTCATTTTCTGATAATCAAAGGGTGACTGAGAAATATTAAAATAATAAGAAATAATTGTTTTTTTTGTTCAACCTGGCTGTTATGCTGCAGGCACATTTCTATTGCATCTTTATGTGAACATCTGTTTTCATCTTAGTAAAGAAAGAAAAGGATAACATAGCTATTTTTTGTTGATCTGACTAGTGGTTATGTTGAAAGAAAGTATTCCCTTTGGATTCAGTACTTCTTTTGGAGTTTTCTCATGCTTTCTGCCTAAAACACCCACTATTTCATAGGAGGACTCATACAGCTAGAAGTAGTGCCTCTTTTGAAGGCATCACCTGCAGAGTGGCAAAATCCATCAGACTTCATAAACACAGAATTCAATTTGTACTTCAGATTATCACTTGTTTGCATGTCTTATACATGATTCTTTTAGTGGTGTAATTGGGTAGTTCTTGAAGTCTTATTCATGTCCATGATTTCTCTACTGAATTTCATCTTAAAATTACCTGGAACCTTATTAACTGGTAAGCTATGTGGTTTCCAATTTATTTTTCATCAATCTAAACAGTAAAACTTAGTATGTTAAGAGGACAGTAACATGAGAGGTCGCAGGCCTGTATACATTCCAGTATGGTAGGAATTGAAATTGTTCAGCCCAGAGCAACTGCTTCCCTGAACTGAGGTGAAACCATATTTGGCCACATGAAATAACACTGTTAACCCTGTTAGAAAAAGCACTGTTAACCCTCTTACTTCCAGAACTTTACCAGCCAAGGATGGGCTATACCAAACTAGAGTTCAGGAATGACAGTGCTGAAACTGAGTAAGTGCATTAACAAACCCTGTCCAAGAAGTCTACCCAGCTGCATGCCTACGGAATCATGGAATCACAGAATATCCTGAACTGGGAGGGACACAGAAGGATCACCGAAAGTCCAACTCCTGGCCCTACACAGAGCAGCCTCAAGAATCACACCATGTGATGAGAGCATTGTTGAAACATTTCTTGAACTCTGGAAGGCATTCACTTGTCCAATATTTTATAGCTTGAGGTCTGACATTTGCATTTATTTTTCCAATAAATATTAATGACACATTTGTTTGCTTTTTCTCTAATTCAGTGTATTAATTGCATTTGTTTTTCCACTGTAATTATTCTGGGACAGAGGTACCTATTATTCAGCTATTATAATAAAACCATAAGCTTCTCAGTTATGTACTATACTGTAATCAATACCAAAAGATTCAACTATACCATGAAATCTATGAGTAATTCAAATTGGTGTAGAAAATATTTTGGAGGAACACTTGCCCCTAGAAACATATTTTTTCTATGATATTGGCAAAAGTTTTAGAACCACCAGCGTAGAAGATATTCCATGTAACAATTTACATTGCAGTGAAAAACTTGCAGTGAAAAATCGGAAGGCATGGAAATCAAAGCAAAAAAATATCTGAGGCCAAAAAGATTATGTATCATTTGACTAGCATGCACTACCCACACCAGCAGAAGTTAGTATGCTAAAGAGGCATGTGGTTGGTTTATTTAAGCCTTTGCCAAGAAAAACTTACAACTGGAAGTACCCGTCAGACTTCTAGGAGTCTGCTGACATCAGGTTACAGGCTACTGCTGTATTTATAGACAGCTAAGAAATATTTTTTTGTAAGACAGCTGCTAGGAGACAAAATGTGCAGGAGTACCTACTACCTCCTCTGGAAAATTTGTGTGGGTAATTTTGAACTTATGATTGAAACTCTTTTAAAAATGGCAAAATTTTCTTGCATGTGTCTTGGTTTGGAAAGACAGATGTCTGCTAAGGAAGGCAGAAGCCTCCCCTGAAATGGAAAATGTAAACCCCCTCTCTCCAAATTACTATAAATTTTAAATTGAGGCGCTGTCAGGCAAAAATATGGGAGCAGGAATAACAGTTCTTTATTAGGGAAGAAAATAAAAAAAAAATAAAATAAACAATGCAGTAATACAAACAACACTGACAGAGTCAGGACACAACCTGACACCCTGTTGGTCAGGGTACTGGTAGAAGTCCAGTTGGAATTGTGGCTGCAGCCCTCCTGGAGTGTCAGGTGTGGTTCTGTTGGAGCAGGGATCCTGTAGAAGGGTGTAGTCTTCCTCTGAAGATCAGTGGAAGAAGAGGCCGCTGTTCCTCTGGGAAATCCAGTGGAGAAAGTCATGCTGGTGTTCCAGGTCCTCAGGATTATATCCAGGTAGGAATGCCTGACTCCTCCCTCTGGGCAGAGCATCTCCTAGTGGGATGCTGTAGTTCTTACCAGTCATGCAGTGACATTCCATAGCCTCTTACCAGCAGATGTCTCCCTGGAGGGAGGAGTGGTTGTGGAAGAGAAAAGGAAAACTGCCCACTTAACAGAAGACAGCTGCCATACAGATGGCAAAGAGAATACATCTTGCCTTGCAATCTGGGACAGCATGCAGTAATGTCTCTTTTACAAGCCAGTATCCATCACTCCTGTCCATAGGATTCAGTATGTTTGGTAATGATTTCTTTTGGCATGAATGAGGCTAGAGATGGCTCCCTTCTTCTGTCCTGTTGTCCTGCATTCTCTGCATTTAAGCCTGTGTAACTCATATTGCTCAGCCTTCCACACAATGGAATAGAATCTACTTCACTTTTCAATAATTGTCTCATATCTGCTAAATAATTGTCTAAAATCTGATGATTTTCCTGAACCCTAACCCTTACTCATCTAAACTTTGATATGTAGAACAAGTCTTCCCTATTAGTCTCTTTTATCTGGGGAAAGAGAGTTTTTTTTTTTTTTTTTCCTTAAGAATGAAAAAAAAATAATTTATTGAATTATTTTGCGATAGGGTAGCTCTCCCAAGGGGAACAAAATCTATCAAACAGGATGTGAGTAATTTCCTTGATGGTGATAATGGTATCCATGGTAAGAATCCCTGCAGATTTGGCTTTAGATTGATTCAATGAGTATCTCCATCTGATTTTGTTTTCCACACGAATAAAGACCTGGTTCTGTATTTCCAATATCTAACTAATGTCTTTGCATCTAACCGTGAGAAAATTATTTTTAAGGTTTTTTTTTTTCCAGTAAAAAACTTGACGTTGTTAAAAATTTATAAGTAGCTATTTTTCCTCCTCTTCCTGTCCATGTGATGCTGCCCAAAGTAATCCCTTCTGGATAAAATGGTCAGGCAGCTGTTTCTGCTGGCACTTCTTTCAGGAAGACGGGAGAAATTCTGTGGTATCTTTGCTTTATTTCCTCTTCAATCCTTTTCAGCTTCCTGCAATTCAAGCTTAAGTTTTGACTGTTACTGAATGTCTGGTAACAATAGTGTTTATTCATAGCCCATTTATTTTGTTATGTTGTGCCTAATTTACTACAATTGATTAGATTAAAATGCATCTAAACCACAGATTTTGTTCAATAATGAATTTTTGCCTTGGTTGTCCTGCTTAGAATAGCTTTAATTTATTCAGTGTCACTTTCTTCCACTTTGATTTGTAAATGGCTAACAGTGTACCAAAGACTATTATTTACAAGGTGCTTCTGGGTTAGCTGACCTTTGCCTCAATTACTGCCATGCTAGGTGTTTTTCCTTCTCTTTTCTTCTTCATTTTACTTTGTGTTAGGTCTTTTCTTTCTCAAATAAATTCACATTTTTGTTCCTATCCTTCTGGCACCTATTTTTATTGAATACTTGATGCTGTTTAGCAAAAAACTTTCTATTAGTAAGTATTTAGAAAACTTGGTCTTTGATTTGGTACCTAGAAGGGCTCCAATTCCCTCATCAGTTCATTCTTTCTGCAACTCTCTTTAATGTCAAAGTAATTTAACTTAAATTTAAAAAAAATCCAAACCAAATCAACAAAAAAACCAAACCACCACTAACAAAAAAAGAACACCAAAAAAACCCAAAACCAAACAACAACAAAAAAAAAACCCACAAAAACACAACCAAAATAAAACTGTTGCTACTAATTTACTTTTTTTAAAAAAGTAAATTTACTTTTACTAAATAGTAATTTACTTTTTAAAAAATTCTTCCTCAGTGGAGGACTCTTAGCCTATTGTCCTAAAGCAGCATGGTTTGTTCAATCATACTCTCTCATCTTGATAACAAAATTAAAAATTCTCACTGAAAGGAGATTATTTTCCTCTGTTATAGAACTCAAAACATTAATTCAAAGAACTCAAAGTAATTGCTCCCTTCAAGACTGACGCTCATGTCATCACCTGAAAAAGGCAGCAGCCACATGCAGTAATTGGCAAACAAACTGATAAATTCAAACCAGTCACAGAACACACTGCCACTTACTCATCCAAAAAAGGAGACAGATGCAAGTCAGGGTGTGAGGAGGTGTGTAAAAGGCTGGTAAAGCGTTGTTCTGAGAAAAGGGAGAAGAAATTGATGTGTTGGGAAAATGTGGGAGACACAGCTCTGTAGCTGGATAGACTTGGCTTCTCTGTGGAGTTATTTGGGATTTAGCTGTGAAGTCATCCATGTCAACTGTTCTTCATAATTTTCTGTCTTCTTCGGTAAGAGAGCAGGTAAGCTTGTGAACAACATGAGGTGAGGTAAGATGTGGCCCTCAGCTGAAAGTAAAAACTAATCAAATGTGAAGAGAGCATAAGAAAAGGGAAAGAATAGGGGAGAAAGGTTAATTTAAAAGTAGTAGAGAAAATATAAATACAATATATGATAACCAGCTGATCTACCATACTTTAGAAAGTTGACCTTTATGAGGTTGGCAGAAATTTTTCATGAATAATGTACTCTTTTCTGTCTGCCAGTGTAAAGGGATGACAACCGAAGAACTGAAGTTCCCCTCAGGATACTGATAGTTCTATATATTTTAATAGTGGTTTCTTTCAAGTTTATTAGTAGAAGTGACTTTTTAGAAGAAATTTGTAAGACAAGAATAGTGTAGGTAACATAAATTATATAATGAGTTTTCAAGTAAATATTGTTTTTCTGAATTTATGTCTATTATATAAAAAATCATTATAAGAATTTTTCATCTAGTAGGAAAGTAACAGCTGAGAAAACGAAATGATTTTTTAACTCATGTTGTGTCATTACACAAGAAAAAAATCTGAAGTGAATATTCATTGTGTTGTCTTCATTGTGAATGAAGAAAACATTGAAATTTTTTACTATATGCAATTCAACAGACAAAGAAAAAAATCTTTTCTCTCGAGATTTAAAACAAAATTTGAGAAATCTATTGCTGCAAACCATGGACCTGCTAACCAAAATATTGGTTTTGTGCAGAAAGGTCTGAGTATATGGTTATAATTAATTGCTGTGAAGTTGAAAATAAACACTGAAAAGCTCAAAGTTTAGAAATGTCAGTGTTACTTAGAAGCTCATGTTTCACTGACTTTCAAAATTATGCAGGACAGCATTTCATTTGTTTGGTTTAAAAAGTAGAACACAGAAATTTCTCCTTGGTGTGGTTTCTACCATTGTGTGTTGTACAGTAATTACAAGAATATTAATTTGAGTAATCTCATTTTGCTTCTCTTATCCATACACTTAAAAAAGAGTAAAGGATTTGTGAACGTGCAAGATGCAAAATCTTGAGTGTCTTTTTTTCATCTCTCTTCCAAGCCCCCACTGGCATAATGTCTACATTCACAGTCAGATGCCGAGATAAGGGCTCAGGCTGAAGATGTCACTGCAGTTGCAAGGGTAAAGGATAACCTCAGTAAAACTACAGAGACATCTTTTACCTCAGAAATAGCTGGACAGGACTGAAGGACAAAAGAGGCAGGAATGACACATACTTGTACACTTTTGTTCTGACATGAAGTAGCTGGTAACCCTGAGAACAGTGAAACAATCTAATGTTCCTAATGCGTCTTTTTAACTTGCAAATTTCAGCCAAGGTAAAAGATCAATAAGCCTGACTTCTCCCTGATGTATCATGGGCTACATTTCAAGCAATTTCACAGCTTAATAAAGGAGCAACTCCTTGTCACCCCTGGCTGTTTCTGTTATTTCAAGACATCTATCAGAGCCTCCTCACTTGTAATTTCTTGACATAACCTTTTTCAAACACAAGCAAAACCAATCGAGTAATTCAGCTCAATGAAGAACAAAACTTTCCTAGTCATATGTGTCTAGACATTACAGACATTTCCTCCTTGGTTTATATTATGTATGTTATATATTATTTATTATATATTGTATATTTATTATAGATTTATTATATATATTATATATTATATATTATATAAGACTTATATTCTTCTGGAGTAGTAATTCTAAGCCCACCACCCAGGAAATAGCAGTATATCTGTTATATTTTTGCACGGTTGTATTTGCATGACACCAGCTGATCTACTGTTTTCCTCAATGGCTTCTGCTTTCTTCTACACTTTTGAAGGGTTTTAAGCATGCAAAGATGGAAAGTTTGTGAGAAACATATAAAGCTTAAACATTGGCTTTGCTTCTCCATTTCTAATGAAAGTTGTCGGTCTGCAGATTTTTTTGTGATTGAATTCTAATTTTATGGCAATTTCTCAGAGTTTTTCCCATGATTTCTCAAATACATATTCATTGTTGGGTGCTTTGTAATGCTTTCAGAGCATCATGTTATGTTGCCATATGAGAAAACACTGATGTACTTTGGTTTTTGGAGTTGCATTTAATAAAACTTGATGGCTTGGCAACTTTGCTTCAGTTATTTCAGCTGTAAAGATTCCTTTTCTGTCATGAATGATAAGTAACAACTGTCTCTAAAAGCATTTCATCTCTATATATAGATTTTTTTTTTTCTTTTCAGGAGCTTTTTTTTAGAAATTATAATTCAATTTAAATATACTCAATGTTTTGATACCCCCATCTTTATATCTTCTGATGTGGCAACCACAAAATGATGTAGGATTAAAAGGTAGAATTTATTAATTTGAATAAGTTTATAAATGCCTTTCTACATGACAGGTGCTTGTCCACTCAATTTATTTGTGCAGAAAAGCTCAAAAGATGAGTTAAAACTATATTAAGTCTAATTTGCTTAAAAGATTCATTCATGTGTTATAACACTTTATCAATATTATCCCAACTCTGGGTAATACAAAGATCTCTCTTATTAAACAAACTACTCTTCCAATTAACAAAAAATTTGAGATTTTCTCTTTAGAAATATTTTGCTACAAAAACAATCCTTCCATTTTTATAAGTGCAAATGTTATTTGAGGGTGCATATATAAATTTACTAGCTGCAGACAATCTATTCCAGCACAATATTTGTTCACAATTTCTAGATGTGGTGAAAAGAGCACAAAAATAAAAGTTTTCCAAAATCATGCAATTTTCTCCAATCTTACCTCAATCCTGTGTCACACGATACCCTCTTTAACACAACACTGTACATAATATCCCTCTAAAATGTTATGATTGTTAATATTGAATATAAATAATGCATTGTTTTATAATTAAACTTCAATTTTAAAAAATAGTAATCATTTTGGCCTCAGCTCTGCCCATGTATAGGAAGAGAGGATAACACAACTTTTATGACATCCAGTACTATACCTGAACAAAGCAATATGTGCCACGTTGTTCAATTTTAATAAATTTCCTTTCCTCTTGTGAAATTTATGTCTCCTATCATATTCAGACAGAAATATTAATACACAAAAGAAGACACCTGCTTCATAAAAGGTCTGCTCTAGTCATTTGTTAATTTGAGAATATAGATATATCCTAGTATATATCTAAATATAGCCAATGGAAATGTCAGAATTTTTTTCAGTGTTCAATAATTTCTAAAGTAAATCCTGCTAGCTAATGAATTTCAGAAAAATTTAAAATATTTCATCACTTTGGCACTGTACTGCTCTAAGTATGAAAGGTCATGGTAAAAACCTAAGTGATGTCTTCTTTTACTCAGATTATATGAAGAATATCTGTGTCCTTTTTATTTTAATGTAATATAAATAAATTAAAATTAAAAATGAAGTATAATATTAAAAGTGCTATTCACTAAAATGACAAAAACTTATCACTCCAATATGCTAAAACTGAGTTTGGACTACTGCAGTTCATCAAACAGTGAAAAGAAAGAATTATTTTTGTTTTATTGACAGTATTGTAAAGATTTTTGGAAGCTCTGTGCAATTACCTTCAGAGGCATTTTGACCCAGGAACTGAAGAGAGTATATTTTTTTCTTTACTGAAGCAGATGCTACATTTTAAAATTCACAGGAGAAAAAAAAAGAAAAAGTATTTTCAGAATAGTGTGGATGTCAAGTAAATTTTGCTTAGTAGAGAATTCCTAGGACTGCTGTTTAGGAACAGTCTGATAGATTTAAAGAAGACATTCTTGCCCTATCTTTTCAAGCACTACTGACTTAGGAATAGACAAGTGTGAGAGGAATTTTAGTATGAGGGCACAGGAGTAAATGTTATTTATAAGCAGCTCAATCTCCTTCTGTGCTGGAGAGATGGCAGTTCCAGACACTAATGCAGACCTAATGTTGCTATAGGTACAGGTATTTCCCAGAGCTAATGTCCATCTGTTTACAGTCATAGTCTAAAAAGAATGCTTGCCCCAAATTTATTTAAAATGTACGAGTGATGAATTTTACAGAATTGCATGAAAGGCTAAAAAAATTAAGATTTGTGAAGTGACAAAGCATTTCAAGGTCTGAAGCAAAAGTGAGTATTTTAAAATCTGCCAGGTTAAGGCAGTTATTTGAAAGTTAGGCAGAGGTCCTTCAGCAGAAACAGCACGTAGTTAATTGAAGACCAGCACTACACACACACACCCAAGCTGACAAGGACACTCAAAATACTTTTTTTCTCCTTCACATATTGCCTTGTATTCTGTTTGGCAACAAAACCAATAATGTTATTTTATAACTGTATCGTTTCTAGGATGACTACTTTTAAATGGAATCATCAGCTTCAAAGTCATAGCAAGACTTTAAACAGTTTTCCTTTTGTAACAACCTTTCAATTATAGTGTGTTAATGGGACATTTTGCCTCAAGTGTTAGCACCTGATAGCATGATAAAGCAGGAGTGAAAAAAGCACGGTTTACTTACAGGAGATGGTCATTTGGCTCAGTGTGTCATTTGGCTGAATGATGTATCTTCTGGCAACTGTACTGAGTCTTTTCTTTCCCAAGGAATTTTCCTTTTTTAACTTTTCCCATTGTCAGTATGAAAGCCCAGATCTGAACAAGCAGACGTTTGCATGTGCAGTAGGAGCTAAGACTAAAGTGGTATTAAGGTGCTTGGTGTCTTCGCCCTGCATCATCCCTCTTCCAAGGAGCCATGGCAGTCCTCACTGATCAGACTCTCTTTAGCTATAAATGTTTGTAATTTCTTAATCCAGGTTTGCATCAGAGTTTCAAAGATGAGTAAAAAGGATAAAAAAATACAACCCAAGATTGAATATATAGATGTTGAAAATTTGCTGTTGTCCTAATTTTAAGCTTACTACTGTTTGGTATGTTCAATAGGGCCAAAAATATCGAAAACTGCCATTAAAGTAGAAGTAAACTTGTTTAAAATGTTGCATCAGAACAGAAATTGTATCTTTTGAATGTCACCCATTTCTAAATTACTATAAATTTGGGTAGAGATGACAAGTTCAGAGAACAAAAATGGTCTGCTTTTTCCTATCTGACTTTTTCTGATCTTTACAGGACATTTTAGCGCATGATGTTTTACCAAAGGTCTTTACTGATCAAACTTTTTATGATTTAACCCAAGCTATCAACTCAGCTCCACAAAGCCACAGACTCACTCCCCTCAACAGGCTGAGAGGAAAAGTGAAAGTGAGGAAAATTGTATAGGTAAAGCAAAAGGTGCATGCGCAAGCTAAACTAAATAATAAATTAATTGACTACTTCCCATAGCTAGGCAGGTATTCAGTCACTTCCAGGAAAGGTAGGCTCCATCACTTTGAAGAGGGACTTGGGAAGACAAGCATCATAATTCCAAACTTACCTCCTTCCTCCTTCTGCTCACAGCTCTTGATTTTCAGCAGTTTTTCATGGGTCAGGATATTCCTTTGGTCACTTGGGGTCACTTGTCCAGCTGTGTCCCTCCCAGCCCCTTGTGTACACCATCTGCTCGCTGGTGTGGCAGCCTGTGCATGTGCTAAATATGTGAGAAGCAGGAAAGGTCTAGATGCTGTGCAACCATTGCCCATCAACAATGAAACCATCCCCGACCTATCTTTTCAGCAGATACCCAAACATGGAGCTATATGAGCTACTATGAATAAATTTAACTCTCTTTCCAATAAAACCCCTACAAAACCACCACATTTCTTTCACTGTAGAGAAAAATCACTGGAGAATGTTCTTTAACATGCTTGTGCTGGAAACATATTTACTGGAAGCCCTTTCTCTCATTATCCTGTTAATTCAAAGTCTGTAGACTTTTATTTATAGGAGCCAAATATATTACTTGATCCCTATATTAGGGGGTTATTAATAAAAGTCAACCTAGCCCTAAAAACTATTGGTGGAGAAGTTTTGCACTGTCTTCCATGATGTCTGGTTAGTATTTTTTTTTATTTGACTGATCATTGAAATTGTTTAAATTTAAAGGATTTTGAGCAGTATCTTGATTCATTTTAATATGAATATATATTTGCAGAATATATGTGTATTGTGAAAGGCATGCGATATTTTTACAGAGAAGTATTTGAGTGTGTTGGAGGGCATGAGTGAATGCAACTAATCATTCATATATGAGATTATATTGTAACAATCCTTGAGCTTCTACTATATTTAAGGAAATGATTAATCTGTGAATATACTGTGACGAGCTTTAGAAATTCTGTTGTATTTGAAATGCATTAGGCTTATTCTCCACTTGCTTGCTTATATGATTAATGCCCTGATATTACTGAGTTTTAAAATAAATCAACCTAATATGTTCTCTTTGCAGTGTATTTCAATATTAACATATTTTTATGTCACCTCTATGATTTCATGGTGCATTATCTTCTATTAAGGCTTGCAACCAATAAATGCCTCTCTGAAAAACCCTGCAGCCTTTTCCATAGAGCTGTAATAGTACTGCTTGGAAGGGTCTTCTGGAGGTCACCATGTCCCATCTCCAACTTCAAATAAGATTGCCACTATTTGAGTAGGTAATTTATACCTTTTTTTTTGTAGTTGAATCTAGTAAAACCTCCAAGGAGAGAAGATGTGTGGCGTTTTTAGAAAACCAATTTCAGTGCTACTCTGTCTTCCCTGTAGTCATAAGATAGTTCTTACTTTTTCCTATTCTTGAAAGACACAAATGCTGATACGCTGAAATATAAGCACAGCAGCTGCCGAAGCCCTTTCTCTCATTATCCTGTTAATTCAAAGTCTGTAGACTTTTATTTAAACAGCATTCCTCAAGAGAAATGGCAAAACTCCATAATGTTGGTGTTTCACTGTATGATCACTGAAATCACAGAACACATCAATTCCGACTTAGGATTATTTCAAGAAGTTAATAAAAACTCTTTATAGAATCCTAAAATTAATTACTGGAATCATTACATATAGGAGTTACCAAGACAATCTGATTTTTGTACAAGTATTGACTTTGATGATTAACAGTTGCACATATCTAACAGGATTGACGTATTATTAACTTTTTAGCCTACCCTGTTAAATAGATTTCAGTGGATGGATTTCTATCGGGAGATTCCTCTTTATTCAAAACAAATCATGCACAATGTCATCCCAGCAAAGTTATGTAGCAGAGAGAAATTAAGGAACATTCTCCTCTTCAACCATCTCCTGTATTTGGGCCTTCTGTGCCAGATCATCCCTCCCTCAAAAATTATTGCTGCTGAGCAGTTGCAGTTAGAATTTTGCCTCCATAAAATAGTGGTTTTACAGCACTGTCATAAGCCATTGACATTACAACAAAGAACAGAACACAATTAGTAAGATCTCAGCAGGTTCTTGCCATCTGTTTATGGACATATGTATCTCCTCCTAAGGGACAGTAAGTTGAAGAGACTGCCAGTATTTCCTCAATAATGAAAACGAGATTAGGGAGCTGGTCATACAACAAGTTTATTAACATATTCTTTTGACTCTTAACACTTTTGTGTATAAGGTAAACTTACTTTAAATCTGTTGTATTAATTCTCACTTAGTTATGTACTGATGTCAATACTAAATCTATAAACTCCATGCCCTAAATTGTTGGCAAAACCCATATTTCTACTACTGAAAATAAATAAATAATCCCTTTCAAAGACAATATTTGGGTTTATAACTCAGGTTGCACCTTTTTTTATCTGTGCTACTGATCTAGAATAAAGGTTTTATTTAGCAGACTAAAGAAATTTTTGCACATCATAGGAAAATTAATCTTCTACTTTCAGGAGAACACCATGCTGTGCTTTGTAAGTGGGATGGACAAAGATTTGGCACTTACAGCATTTCCTGAAAAAATATGAAAAATTACTAAATACTTAAAATGTGAGACTGGTGAGACCTGAAATAGCACTGAAATTCTGTAATATTCACTGAAACTGTAATGAGCAGCCAAACTAAAGAATCATTTACGAATCTGCTTCATGTTTTTCTGTTGAACTTTTCAAAATTTCTTGTAAAAGGAAAATTGTTGAAATGGAAATATCACTATTCCATAGTCTATGAAGAGACATATGCTGAGGTTTGGTAATAATACAGTAAGCACTTCTCGCAGGGAGAGAAATTACAGAATGGGTTCTCCATTAAACCTTACCAGAATCACTACAGAAAATAAGCAAAATTGTTTTTGCAGAGTTATAAAGACTGATCAATTAAAAAAGAAAAATACAAAATCAGGAAAAAAGGCTGGTAACTTTATATTTTCACTTTCAATTTTCTTTCTTATCTTTGTTTTAGAACTAAACCAAGGTCCATCCATAATTCTTTTTCTTCAGAACAATTTGCCAAATTATTTTTTATGAACTTGGTATGAGTACCATATGGCATCCTCATTATTTTTTGTGAATTCAAAATAGACAAGAAAAGCAAGCAATGTGAGAATGTATTAGCTTATTATTCAGTGCATACAAGGTAGTATAAGGTAAAAAACCATTCTGTTTTGCTCAGGTTTGAAGCAGATGTTGATTCTTTCATTATAGGTTTGCCTTGAGTGGTTCTTCAGAGTTCTTAGCCTTCAAATGTTGAAACATGTAAGTTCTGACATGCTGATGACTTGCTGAGAATATGTTGCCTGGTGCTCTGAAATTGCTTGTGAGCCCTGAAAATGTTCTGGAATTTTCTACACAGCAAGCAACACAGTAAACCAATAATCAAAAAACCCATAAAGGGTGGAAACTGCAGGAAAAATATGTTTACATTAATTTTAATTAATGTAATAGTAGTAATTATTAATTACTATTAATTACTAATTGTACTAAAAAAGTGGTATTTTTCTGCTAGAAAAATTATGAGACGGGGGGACTGAATATGTCACAGACAGTATTTCTTATTATAAGTATTCACAGAAAATTTCCCCTGATTAGTTATGTTATTTATAACAGAAAACTATAATATTGTTAGCTTATATTGTTAATCACTGGAATTTGAAAATAAAAAAAATTAAAAGTTATAAATTCTGTTCCATAAAAGATTTTTTAAAAGTGTTAAGATAATTATATTTCAGAAGAGTGTAAGTTTTCCTCATCTTTGTTTCATAGCATATTTTCTTTTTTTAAAAAAAATCAAGTTACATTTAAAAAACATAAACCAGACATAGTGACTTACAGTGTTGAAGTTCTTATTTAGATATCACAGTGAGATACAACACTCAGAAATCTTATGTTAGTAATCTTGCAAGGCAGTTGACATGGAAATGCGGAAGACATGCTCTGGGAGTAAACTTTTAAACACTGCCATAAACACAGATTTTCTGTGAGTTTTTGCATGTTGATAGTAAATACACGTTACTGAGGCAGTAATTACAGCAGATACATGCACTGAAGAAACTTGCACAAAGAGCGTGCAATAGAAGGCAGCAGGTAACAAGGCAGGTTTTATAAACTTGATTTCCCTTGAAGGCTATTGATGCACATATCTTCAGTACATTCTAGAGTTTAAAAATAATTTTGTCAGAGCATTTTTTACCTGAATAATTCAAAAGTATTATGAAATGCTGCTTTGTGTTACATGTGAATGATGTTTCAAAAGTACCACCATAGAGAGCTTTCCTTTGCCTTTGATTTCAGTGGCTGTCTGTTAAAACACACTTCCTCACTCATTACATTCCTTCTACATTGTTACTGGAGAAAGGTTCTTTGCTCCTCGAGTCTGATCTTTTAGAAACTATCACATCAAGCAGATCTCTCTGCGTTGTGACACCAGAAATTTGAATTTAAATTTCTACTGGAGACTCCTTAAACCTTGGGTTAAGTTTTGTACAATTACTGCAGAGTTCATTTCAGAAAAGCAGCTTTATGATATTATAGTCTTGCAGAATACATTGCGATCTGAATTTGCTTCATGGGCTGCAATCTGCTCCAGTGTGATCCTTAATGGGCTTCAGTGGGACAACCTGCTTTACCATGGATTTCTCCAAGGGGTTCAGGGCAACCTCAGCTCTGCACCTGGAGCACCTGCTCCTCCTCCTTCATCATGATCTTGGTGTCTGAAGGACTGTTTCTCTCATGTTTTCCTCACTTCTCTCTCTCTTACAGCTGCTGTGCATTTGTTATCCTTTCTTACGTATGTTAGCACAGAGGCACCACCAGCACTGCTGATGGGATTGTGTTTGGCCAGCATGGGCCATGTTTTGAAGCCAGCTGGTGGCTTTTGTTTGTTCAACACAGGGGCAGGTCATCAGGTGTTCAACACCTCCTGCACAGGTCATGCCTGCAACCTTCCTAGCCATCCACCTCACAGCAAAGCTTGCTACATAAACTCAGTTGAGAGCCTGCCCTTCCCTTCTCTCTCCCCCATCTCTTGAAGATTAGGAGGATGGATATATGTCACAAAGATGTGGCCCCTCTGGTCAGTAAACAGGTCAGCCCAGTGTAAGTGCGAGCTGCCCCTAAGGATAGCCGTCACCAGCTGACTGACAATCTCACAGAAACACAGAGATATCCTGGGTGATGGTGGGCAATTGTAATCAGCATTGCTGCCCGCTGACGCCGGCTAACATCCATGCCAGGCTGGTAGCTCAGACAGAGAGAGATATTAATGCCATGTGGAGTTCAAAGTGGGAAGAGATTGCTCCTGTTCAGCTTTGAAGGTGATGACTCGTGAGGAGCAGTGGGTTAGAGGCCATGGCACTGCACTATTTATTACACGTAGAGGGTTGTCTCAAGATGGGAAACAGACTTGTATCAATGCAGTATCACCTCTACTGCTCCACTCCATTCTGCATTTATATAGCTGCAATCTTTTTTACTTGCAGATTTTTAACTGGTAGGGTATCCTTGAACTGTAATAGGAATGAGAAGCAATACATTATTAATAAGTAAATTGAGAAAACAGACGATAGCATCAGAAAAATGAACAAGAATGATCTTAGAGCTAACTGGTTGATAGAGGCAATTTTATAATGATTCAGTAATTATTTTTTGGTTTTTTCAACTTTAGAGTCCTTTAGACAATATCTATTGAATTCTAGCATCTTTATGTAAATTACTTTTGTAAATAATCTTAAGCCAGTCTAAATCTTGGTTGTAAGGGAAATCTATGGCACAAAGTACAGATCCCTTCTTCAGATTAATCACATTTTCATTAACAAATCCTGCAGCTGAAGTTCACTGAGAGTACGGGGAGAAAATAACAAGAAATGGTGTCTTTTTTTTTTTTTTTTTTTTTTCCCCAGTAGTATTTATTACACAAATAAAACTCAGTGAATTTAAATAGTACAATAGAGATGAATGTTAATACAGCTGCATATTGTAAAAATAAGTACTTGAACATAAAATGGCATATAATCTGCTCCAATAAATTACGTCTATAAATCTTAAAATGTATTGATTTAAATTTAATATGTAACCATTGCTTTCATGTCACTACTTTTTTCATACTTTTTACCATTCCCATTAAACATTTATGCAACTCCACTTACAGTAATTTGTATTCACCGGCTTAAACCAGCTTCAAAATAGAGGTTAAGATGCCTTTTCCCAATGAGCTGACAACTGAGTATTTTTTAAAATATTTTAAGTTCCTGAAGAGGTAGATCACTAATGTTTGTTACAACAAGTCACTAGGGAAACTTACCATATGCAACAATGTCCTTAAAACTTTCCAAAGAAGTACAGAAAGTGTTAATCAGCTGAGAACTGGGAGCTACTCCTCCCTAGTACCTGCTGCTTTTAAAAAAGTGAGTGGTGCCTTAGGGACTTTCTATGCCGTGTTTTGTAATGTTCAAAAAAAACATGGAAAGTTTAGGCTTCTTTATTCTTCCCAGGGAGGAAATTCTGGACATAACAAAGGTAAAGGAAATGGCATTTAAACCACTCTTACTTTACATTACGACTAAGAATAGGTTTGTTCTGTAAATGTCAGTGACTTGAATTTAGCTGTACTTTAGTAATTTGGTGTAACAAGGAGAAATCTGTCATTCTAAGCAGCTTTCAAGACTGCCAGTAAATGACTGCAGGAATAGGGTTATTTTTTCTAATACCTGGTTGTTACAACACTGGGCAGAAAAGCCAGTGTATTGCTGAGCTTCCTGAGGTTACTCTTGCTTTGTCCAAAAAGCATGGAGCTAAATGCTGGACTTGAAAGGATTTGTCTGAGCCATTAATTTAACTATAAAATTTTGTATTTTCTTGGGCACTAAATCCCATTGTGCTTCAGTTCCCATCTAGAGAGGATATTGGTAGCTTATTGACTTTCTATTAAGAAGTTGAAAAAGTAGTTTGCGAAAATGTCAGAAAAAGAGTATGTGAACCATAAAACTACACACATAGAGAAAGCCATGGGATTAATTTATGGAATTACTTTCCTGGATCAGCTTGATTGGCCAATGAAAGCTTTAAGTTGCAGAATTTTTTTTCAATTTGTCAAGGCCTTAGCTTTTGATTTTACTGCATTGTGTCAGCTGTCATGTAGAACATCTGTATTTCAATTAGGTTCCTTTTGATAGCATGGATTTATTCTTACATGTCTTATTGCTTTAGAAGTGCTAATCCATTTATTCTTTGTTTTAATATGATTTGTGTGACTGTGATTCTTCCTTTCAAGTCTTTTAATTTTTGGAGTGTTTTTTGTTCCTTATTCTTTGTACCTCTACCTCACTATTCCCACTACAAAACGGAGACTTGGTAGTTGGATTGCAATATATTATTTGCTTGGGTTTGAGGAAGATTTTGTTTTTCCTTTTTCTATTGCATTCTATCCTGAATGTGTGCTTTGGTAGTTGCAATTATTTGCTTAAGAGGAGAACAAGAATAAAAAAGACCTCAGGGTGTGCTGTTTTGTCCAGAATTATCATCTCAGTGTGACATTTGATGTAATACAGATGGTGCTGGAGACCTATATGGTCACAAATATGGCTATATAATATTTTATATAGTTTGGGCTATTTATTTATTTATTTATTTCTATTAGGAGCTGTGGAGAGATTCAGTTTTATACTAGCATATTTTACTACCCAATTTTAACTACTGTTTCCATGGAGACTCCTTCCACTCCAGCACTTTCACAATTGTTTGTTTTAATATGCTACCAAGAAGTCAGCACCTACCAACACAGAATAACTGGGAGGGAAGATAAAGCTAAATTGAATGGTGTCCAAAGGAAAGCAGGGCTGTGATTTGTTTCTCAGCAGTGAGTTACAAGTTTGTGTTTCATGATTAGGATTTCTGGGTTTTGCTGAATAAATAAAAAAAGAAATAAATCACATTTTACCCCTTGTGAAGTTTCCTTTAAAGGAATTGACGGCTGCTTGACATCTTATTTCATTATCTGGTTTCATGATCTGTCATTTAATTGGGTCTCTTTGCTTTGCTTTGTGTTATTATTGAAATTGAAATAAGTCACAAAAGGCAAGGAAGATCTATGGTCCTCCTTTTTTATAAGACAATAACAAAAATGAAGTTTGTTCCTTCCATAGAAAAATAGGAGGTAGTTTTGCCAACATTAAGGCTAAAGGACATTTTCTTGAACAATGACAGTCAGTCATGTGTCTAAGATATTTATTTAATCTTTCTAAGATGAAAGGAACATTTAATGACTGACCCTGCTTTCTGTCACTGCTTTGTGCTGTGATCTCACATTATTTTTGAATAAGCAGGTTTTTGGGGTTTTTTCCTAGTTTAGGCTCTCAGGGGATTTTTCTTTGTTTCATTTTCATCTGGCCTATTATGAAGGATTATTGACTTTACTAAAAGGCCAATAATACAATTTTTTTTTTTTTACATTTGCGGCAGTGGGAAAGAACATGGTATGCACAGCACACAGCTATTTTCCATGAAACTGTGTCCCCTTTTTCAAACATCCTTCTACATACTTTTTTTTTTTTTTGTTAAATGCGTCTTAAAAAAAGAGATAGGTTTTACGTGTATATTTTACCTGCACCTAGTTTATATTCTACAACACTCATTTTTGATTAGTTTTATTTTCTTTGTCACACAAAGGAAGATTGTGTGAAAATTATGCTCATGAGAAAAGTTACTACAAATACTTCCAAACTTAGTTGAGTCAGATTAGCACGCTGGTGTTGCTTGTGATTGCTCACTGGTGTCTATAACATGTAAGCTGCAAACTGAAAGATGAAATTAGCAACCATTAGCATCTTCAGTTTTGCTGTTTTAGCACCAATTATGCACAGTTTATCTGTATGCAGATAAAAATCAGATAAATGCTGATTTAATTTTAAATAGCTATTAAAATTAAAACTTGGGCAGTGAGACACTAAATCTTCTGTTGTTTAATTGCATTATTTTAAAATATTTTATTATTTTATATAAATTATGCCACATGAAAATATAAATTTTATACCGAGTTTTTGGGGTTCAAGCCAAAAAGGTATTATGTGTGCGTCTCAAAATAGTAAAATAAATAGTATGTTTTGAAACTCCATACAATGTAACAGAAATTACTCAGTTATCATTGCTCCAACTGAGTGCTAATTAAATTTTTTAAAATGAATACAGACTCATAGTTTAGGAAAAAAAACCAAAAAACTTTCTTTTTGGCATTGTTTTAATAAAATCATTAAAATAATGAAGATAGCAGATAGATCAATACTCTTTCACACTTTCCTGCAGAAACTATTTTTAAGATTAAAATTTTCTTTTTACCTGTTCTGAAAAAATCTAAGTAAAAATATATACTCTGCTGTGATATTTTCCATCTGATTTTACAAAACAATACAAAAAGACTTTGTATTAGAATAAAACATACATAGAAAGAAAGGTGAAAATTACATGAAAACTGAAGGGTTTTGGTGGGGGACACTGCTGGGACTATCTTTGGGGAACACAGCCAGGAGATGCCCTGGGGTGGCCAGTAGCAATGAATCCACAACAGAATGCAGCTTAGCCCTTTGTTGCAAATAAAATACTGTATTTTTGGAAGTTTATATTTTTATTTTTGTGGAACAATCAGCTAAGCTCAGGAAATAGGTGCAGGGTGTGAGTGAATGGCTGTGTGATTGTGTGACTGTAGATCAAAACCAACCTGTCACAGCACAGAAACATTTCTGTCTCTTAGAACAAACAAACAAAATAAAAATTCATTCCTTGAAAACTGAAAAAAATCCTAAATCTGGAAAACACATCATGACAGTGCTGGAAGTGGAAGTAAGACATGAGTAAGGAATAACTGATTTCTCTCATCTCTACTTAGAAGTTTCTCTACTTTGAAGAAAGGTTTATCAGACTGAATAATTTGTATTCACAAATAAGACATCCATTATGTCCTGCAGTGTCCAAATAATTAATGACAGGAGGTTTATGGTCCCTTTCACAGTGCTGTGACTACCAGGGGGTGATGGGTTTTGCATTACACATACAGGTGTGTGTGTGGGGGAAGCTGACTCTTCTCTTTATGTCTGTACAGGTTAAAGTGCAGGAGCTCAGGATTTGTCTGAATAAATCATTTATGTGCCCCAAACATGCAGGTCATTAAATTAAAGAACAAACACTGTCTGCTTCATATAGCATTTTATTCAGTTTGGGAAAAAAAATCCATAGGGCAACTTTGTTCGTGCCCTGTTTGAGTCAACTGTTTTGTATGCAGTTTCATTTCTGAAGTGAAAGTTATTAATGTTGGGGAAACATTAGAAAGATAAAAAATAAATACTAACTTTTAATACTGGTTTTGCATTTTAATTTAAAAAGTGATGATTTTAATACTTATTTTAAGTTTCACTATGCCTTTGGCAATAATAACAACCTCAAATATTTCAAGTTCATGAAGAGGGTATTTTTTTGTCATTCTAAGGATTCTGATGTGGTACAGCTACAACTTTGGCAATAATTCTTCTTACTTCAAACCATATAAAACACTATAAATTTGGAAAGACTTATATACTGTTGTATAGTTCTAATCCAAAGCTGCTTTGACTTGAAGTCATTCTATTTTGAGGATGAATGAAGAAATGCTTTTTGTCCTTCCACATGGAAACAGTATGGGCACAGTTTTGTACTTGCAATTGACTTCTTTCTTCAGCATATATGTATGTTTCCAAACCAGGCTGACATAAATGTGCCACAACCTTTTAAATAAGATTTGATAATTTACTGGAAGGAGGGAATCTGTATCCCATCAATAACACAATCTTCAAATTTCCTTTGCATATTTGGAGAATGGGGAATTAAAAAAATTTTTAAAAAAATGCAGACCATGACTGGAGTGAAAAAAGGGGTGAGAAGTATTATCTAGTGCAAACTGGTCTGCGATATTTCCTTTATTTCTAGATAATATAGCCCAGAATAAGAAAGGAACTTGCATTTACATTCCTTTAAATAACCTTTACAGGATAGAGAGATAATTCTATTCTTTGGGGCAGAATTAAAAATATTATTCTGTGCTGTATTCTAATTCATGGGCCAAATGCATATTCAGTCCCAATTTTCTGACTCACAGAGATGATAGAATAATAGAATACTCAATTAGCCAATTTCCCAACCATCTCATAGACTTATATCCAGTCCATATTTTGCAACTTTGTTCACAAGAAGCTGTGGGAAATGGTGTTGAACACTTTGATAAAGGCTGGGCAAATAGTATTCACTGCTCCTCTCATGCCAAAAGAACGTGTTACTGTTGTACAGTGTGACCAGGTCAGTCTGGAAAGGATTTCCTTTGGTAAATCTGCTTTAGCTTTTCCTGATCTGTTTTATTTGACTTGAAATACTTTCCAAGAGGACCCTCTCCATTATTTTCCCAAGGACTGAGGTAAGACTAATGGGTCTCTAGTTTTTTTTTATTCTGAGTTCTCCTTTGTGCCCATTTCAGTAGGTATATTTATCCTCTTCCAGTCATCACCCAGATGTCCCCTGATTTCCACAGCTTTGCAGATATCCAGACAGTGGCCTGGCAACAAGGCCTGCCTCTTGCCTTAACACCCTGGGGTGGATACACCCTGGCCCATAAATGTGTGTGGATTGAGCACTTGCAAAAGGCTGCAGAGCAGCTCTTCCTCCACTGCTGCTGGGTCAGTACAGAGTTACTGCAGCTGCCTAATCCTGTGGTGTGGATACAGCTGTGTCAGTGAGAACAGTCAAAGAAGGCACTGAGAACCTCTGCCTGGCCGGCATTCCCGCTGAATATTTTGCCAGTGCTGTTTTGTATTGAGCCAGTTTCTTTCCTGTGCTTCTGCCTATCGCTTACCTACCTTAAGGACCCTTTCTTACTCTTGAAACCTTTGGCCCGTTTTGTCCTAGCTGAGACTTCCTAAAAAATTAGTTTTGTCTTGTTCTCAGAAATAGTTTAATATTTTTGTTTGTTTGTTCAAATGGTAGGATTTCCGCTATTCATGAGATTTCAAAGGTAATTTCTTTTCTGTTTTTTTCTACTAAAAAAATAACTTCTTTTTGTTTGTGTATTACAAAGAATTTATTTTCATGTTTTTCCTTCAAGTTTTCATTAATTCTCAGTTTTGAACACTAATCAATGTTCATTGTAAATTTATAATAAATATGTTGAGATACTGTATGCTATCACAAGATGACTAATTTCACTATGAAAGTGTCACAGGTGTGATCAAGTGTATTTTTAATACATTATAACTTTGTACTCCACTCACTGTTGCTTTTTTTTGTGTCATATTTGTTTTTCCTAGTAACAGAAAAATAGAAAAATTAAATTAATTCCTCTGCTACTCTGCTACTCTATTGGAGACCTACAGGGTTTCAAAAACTTGAAACAGGTCATGTCTGTACAAAAAGAAAATTATTTAATTACTAAATTACTGTGGCATTACCCAGTTACTGAGAGGACTTGACTTTCAGTTTTCAGTTCTAAAACAAAGATTTTATGACAGATACAACTTGTTAATAATTTTTATTTTATTTTTTGATTTTTATTACTGCTACAGTGGTACATTATAATGATCTGAATAAGACACAGAGCACTGAACAAGAACTCTTCATGTTTCACTGAAGGTAATCCTACCCAGTATCAATAAACTTGATATTTTTAGTATATTTTTATATTCCCTTGTCAGTGTAAGTATTGGGAAAATTAATCTAAATTTCAAAGCAAAATGAGTAAAGACTGAAAGATAATTTCAGTTAAATTCAGCTTTTTTATTAGGAAAATTAAATTAACTTTGTAGTTAAGTAATTTTACAGATGAAAAAATATCTTCTTATAAACTGCTTAAATCCAAGGTGTGCAACGAAAAAATATAAAATTGCATATTTGATTGTTTCCTTACTGATATTTTACTAAGCTTACTGGTGAATAGCACTAAGAAAGACTGAATTTCAAAACAGTTTAATTATATTCATTTTAAAATATTTATGTTTAGAAGAACTTTTATTGCTTTTCACTCTTTTGCATATATTAAGCCTAACATGTTTAAAATGTTTTAATTGGACATAACAAAACATTTTTAAATAAATGAAATATCAGCAAGATAAGTACTTGGTACTTCAAATATTATGGAATATTGATTTTGACTCCAGCAAGATAAAATAGTATTGAGATATTTTAAAAATCTCTTTGTTTCTTTGTGAACCCTGTATGTGCTGCTCAGAGACATAAATGTAGGCAGTAATCCCAGTGAAGATTTTTGAATGTTCTTAGCTGCACATAGAGACAGAGCATTTTAAAGGTAATTGCTATGTTCCAGTTATTCAATATCCTGTTCATAAATTAGGCAACATTAATACATATTTATTCTTGTTCTTTTCTTGCTTTACACTTTCTTCTTAGCTTTTCATGTATTATTTTCATCATATCTGTTTCATAAAATATGGCAAGCTCTTTCTGATGGCAGAGTGCAGGTCAATGACAGAATCGTCACAAAAAGCAGAATTGAATAAAAACAGTGCATGTGCATAAAAAATGTTAGTTCAGAAATTTAAAAGTAATTCAGCTTTTAGATGGTTTGTTAAAATATGGTTCTTGTTTGAATACGGCAAGGTAAAATTTAAAATATTCTAGCAGAGAGCATTTGTGTAAAAGAAAGATTTGCAGATTAGGGTCCCTTTGGATGAAAAAGTAATTCACTCTGTACCTGGAAAAGTGAACCATTCAGCTTCTCATTGTAGAATTTACCTGTGTCATTAACACATGCTGATGAATTTGGGGGATTGACACTTTGACACTAATACAGTGAAATTTCCATGTATCAATATGATTAAATTTCTAATAATACATGATTTCTAACTGAGCATTCATTTCCAAAAACTTGTTGTTTAAGAAAGAGCAGCAGGATTTTCTTGAAAATTATGTTCTGTGGCCCACTGTAATTTCCTGCCACCTTTTGCAGTTTAGTTCCTGATCTGAGGTCCCAGAAAATTGATATGGTAATTTCTTTCTTTGGATGCCTGAAGTTTTAGCTTTTATATTTTTCAGATTCTGTGCTGCTTTAGTGTTTAGTTCTGAGCTTTGTATAAAGGGATGGTAAGCTCTCTTCACAGAGTAGGTAGAAAAAATAATTCCTTCTCTAGCTGGGGACAAAGGACAACCGAGCCCAAGAGCATAAACAATGTGGACTGAAGAAGGAAAAACAAGAAGGATGGAACTTCATAAGCTAAAGCTATAATTGGACAAATAACTCCAATGCACAAATGGACCAAAACTTAAAAGAGTGAGAGACCTCATGACTGGTCATCCATTTTGGTGACCATTTTGTGTTCATTTGGGTGCCCTGACTGGGCTCTTGTACTGCCCAAGGTGTATCCATCAAGGCCTTTAGTAAAACAATCAATTAAAAAAACTTTGTTTTTTTAACTTTGTCTAGCCTCTGTTCTAGGTCAGCCTTCTCAAGGCATCACTTCAGTGATTGACATTTAGTTTACAAAACAGTTCAGGCTTATGAAGTGTTTCCAAATTTGCTTATTACCCTCTCTTTTAGTTACCACCAAATTAGTTAAGGTACATGTTGGAACTTTTAAAAATAAAGAACAGTAACATGGATTTCTTATTTATTGAGGAAGGACTAGTACATAACATAGAGCTACTCACACAGTCTATAAGAACAGCAGACTTCTGTTAGAGGGGGCCTTTGGATCTGAGGTGTGTGCTGGTGCTTCATTTAAGAATATAATTCATTTTGAAAAAATATTTGTTCATGGTACAGAATCTCTGTGTAGAGGACACCAAAGGATAGCCTCAGCCATAACTATACCACAACAGAAGTGCTCCACAGCTGGCATATCAGAACAGTCCCTCTCTGGAATGCTGCAACCAAAACCACCTGAATGAGGCAGTTCATCTTCTCACTGGTGCTGCTCTTGTCGCTCCTTTTAGGCCTGCTAAATACAGAGTGCACTTTCCTCATGTGTCTCCTGTTCTCTCATTTCCATTCTGCTTTTTTGAATATATAGAAAAAAATCTGGAGGGAGTACCTTGAGAGTTTTCATTCATGTTTAGTGTCCTTCCATGTCTTGCAAGAAAATACTATTTACATTTGTGTCAAAAAGCTGGTTAAAAATCAGCTTTCCTAATTTGCATTTGCCATAGTAATTCATATAAAGAAAGCTCAAAATCTGATACTTTTAATGCAGTGGGGAAGTTTCAGTTGTGTATAAGGCATTAAAATGTTCCTCATTTGAATTGTACAGTCCTGAGTTTCAGTGTCATGGTCTTCTGAAAACGAATTTCCTTGTAACCTGAGCCTCTGGGATCAAGAATTCATAAGGGTGGGGTTTTTTTTTTCTTTTTGTTAATACAATAACATCTTGTGTCTGTATGAGTATCAGAAACCTCCAGTAGGAATTCTGCTTGAGAATCAAGAGACATTTCTACTCCAAAATCCTGAAGACTTCACTATAAACTTTACCATCTGATTTTAAATATGCCCTCATAATCACAATTTCTGTCATCCTTGGCCAAAATGCTCTTCTCTTTTTAATTACTCTTTTGCTTTATGAATTATTTTTAGCTGTGGTAACAAGTTGTGCTTTTTTGATTATGTAAAATTTTACAAATCATCAGGAATCTTCTGTCTCAATGTGTCAGGGAAAACCTGTCTTGAAAAGGCATAATTTAGAGTGTATGACACTAACAAGGCAATCAAAGAGAAAAACTTTTTCTTAGTATATTTGCTTCTTGGCAACTGATAAACTAGTTTCTCATAACCAGTTTTCAAAAATGGCTGTTAGAACATATTAGATGTTATTGACAAGAGCTAGATATTAGGGCAAAAAGAAAGGTTCACCATGTCGACCTAAGTATGCCTCTTTTGTTCACGGCATTTTCTCAGAAGGCTGAGTCATTTCCTTTTTCCCAATGACTGATTTATTGGCTGTTCCTTCCCTGTTAGAATCACGCAGATGGTGTGATTCTTTTGCTGCATTTCTAGGGCTTCTTTTTGAATTTCTTTAACTTTTTAAACAGCCTGTTCCTCAAGCCTTTTTATTCATTACATTGTGGTATAAGTCAAGCAATGTATGGCTTTTCCCCTCATTCTTGATACGTTTTTTTTCAACTATCATCTCAGAATGACTTTACTATGTAAAAACATTCTACTTCTTCTTATATTATTAGCATTGAAAAGGTTGATTTCCTTCAACAGAACAAAATAATTCTGTAGCGTCCCAAGATGACCATGTGTGATTCAGTTGACTAAGATTTGTACTGTTTTTTCAAAGTGTCTTCTTTTTCTTCCCTTTTGAAATGTTCAGGTCAGAGCTACTGCATAATGAAAATAATTAAGAACATGTTTTTTCCTTTTAGTTTTTTGTAGACAAAACAGAATAAAACAAAGCAATACACAGCAAAAAGCAAAAAGCAAAAACAACAACAAATTTTAAAAAATAAAAGAAGAATATCAGATGGAAATGGAAATGTTCTGTGTTGTAAAGGCCAGGTATCTTAGAATGGGAAGCAAATGGATACTTTCAGGGGGCAAGATGGTGTTTCACCAAATCCAAAGTTTTTCTCTGCAGAGCTGCTCTCCAACAGGCCAGCCTGTTCTGGTTCTTGGGGTTATTCCTCCCCAGGTGCAGCACTCTACACTTGCCCTCCTAGATCCTCATTAGGTTTCTCTCTGCCCAGCTCTCCAGCCTATCAAGGTTGCACTGAAGGTCAGCACAGCCTTGGGGTGGATCAGCCACTCCCCCCAGTTTTGTATGATCAGCAAACTTGCTGTGGGTACATTCAGTCCCTTCGTCCAGGTCACTGATAGACAAGCTGAACGGGACTGAACCCAGTATGGATCCCAGGGGAGTGCCACTGACTACAGGCCTCCAACTGGATTCTACTCTGCTGATAACTGCCCTCTGAGCTCTGGCATTCAGCCAGTTCTTGATCCATCTCACTGTTCATTCATTTAACCCACGCTGCCTGAGCTTACCCACAGGGATGCTGTGGGAGAAAATGTCAAAATCTTGAAGCCAAGGTAGACAGCATCCACTGCTTTCCCCTTGTCAATCCGTCCTGCCATGCCGTCACTGAAGGCCTTCAGACTGGTCAAACATGTTTGCCTCTTTGTGAATCCTGGTGAAGCTGGCTACCCTTGATCACCTTATTTTCTTTCCTATGCTTGGTGGTGGCATCCAGAATGACCTGTTACATCACCTTTCCAGGGATGGAGGTGATGTTTACTGTTTCCCAGTAGTTTCCCAAGTCCTCCTTTCCCTTTTTGAAGATGGGTAACACTGGCTTTTCTCCATCCATCAGGAAACTCTCCTGTTCTCCATGATTTCTCAAAGATGACGGAGAGTGGCCTAGCAGCAACATCTGCCCACTTCCTGAGCACCTGTGGGTGCATCCCATCAGGTACCCTGGGTTTATGAGTGTTAAATCCATCCAACCGTTCTCTCACCCAATGCTCTGTGACCATTTTCTTAGTCTTTCTTCTGCATATTTTCCTTTCCCCAGCCTTCCTGTCTCAGCAGTCTGAGAGGCTCCTGAGGGTCAGTGGTGAAGACTGAGGCAAAGAAGGCATTCAGTGATCCTGCCTCCCCTGTGTCTTCCATCACCAGAACGCTCATCTGATTCAGCAATGGCCCCAGCGGGAAAAATGCCCACTTATGCTGTGATATCTGTAAGATTTTTACATATTCTCCATTGCAATCTGTTCCTTAGCACATTTTACTGAAAAATGGAAAGCAAAGAACAAAAAGTAGGTTTGAGTTTTTTGCCAAGTCTATAAATAGATTGATTAGGCAGTGAAGAGGAAACTGAGCAATTTTGTTTGTTTGGGTTTTGTTTTTTGTTTTTTGTTTTTTTTTTTTTTCTGGGAAATACTTACAAAGAAAAATGCTTGAGAAACTATTTGACAAACCTGAGAGTAACGACACTTTCAGAATGCAACACTTGATCCATTTCAACTATGGTTATTTAATTAACTATTCAGAAATCTGCATCAAAAAAATCATTAAATCTTTAGCACCTTATGCTGTTTTTGGTTTGGGTTTTTCTTTTTTTTTTGTCAGAATAATAATGCTGAGCTAAAAAAACACCTGCTTCCAGAGACTCATTAAGACATTTAGTGGTCTTGTACTTACACAGGAACATTAGACTCACTAGATTTTTTAGAAGGCTTAGAAATCCTAAACAGCATTATTAAATAATGCCAACTTATAAAAGATAAGCAGTACATAAGATAAAGCAATAAATAAAAGTGAATAAATGGATGTCCGCTTGACAGAAAATTTATGTGAGTTTAATAATTACTCTGTCAGTATATATGAAGATGAGTTTTCTGCCAAAAAGAAAAAAAAATATAGCCATGGGTTGTTTTATTGTTTTGAAGGAAGTAAGAATTTTAGCTTTTAAGAGCAGCAATCTTTGAAGATCCCCTTGCTATGCCAATGTTTTTAAAATGCATTTCTCACAGACGAATTCAGACCTTTAAACTCCAATGTCAAGCTTTCTGGTGCACAGTTTATGAGGCCATTTAATAAAAGACACCTTAAGATTTTTTTTTTTTTCCCATAGTGTTTACTACTGCTGAATTTTCTTGAAAACTTGTCTCAATGACCACTGTTTAAAATTTATATAATTCATTGTATAAACCTCCAATCACAGCCAGGAATATGCCAAAAAACTATGGAAGTATTCAGGCGGTATACCCTAATACATTACAGGAATTTATGACACATTTACTACATGGTGGGTTTTTTTTAATACATATATTGGAACTTAACTTAAAGTGGTGCAACCCAATGTTTATAGCCAGATGTAAACACTTCGGATAATTTTCACGCTTCAAAAAGTGATCTCTTTAAGTAGTTAGTATTTATATATTTATTTTAAAACTCCCCATTCCAATACTTTTTGCATGAAGCAGGTGGTCTTGTATAAGTGATTGGCCTAACACATAATTTGAATTCACTACTAATTAGTTTTCTATCAGGATATAAGAAGGCAAGCTCATCAAATTGGTAAAGGAGGCAGAAGCCCCATATTATTTACTGCATGTGAATTGCACATGAAGCTTGTAGCAATGGCTTTCAAACATCTGTTTGCAGCAGTTTATAACTCTTCTGATTTATTTTCAATGGATAGTTTATGATCATGGTTTGGAAATCTTTGTTCAATAAGTAAGGAAGTGAAGAGCAGGGAGCCAAACATTTCTGCAAGTGAGAGATCTGCCGGTATGTAGTGTCTCCCAGGTGTGCTGTAAGAGAAGGATACACACACAAAAAAAAAAAGATGGAGGTAGAGAGAAAGAAATGTTGTGATAAATGTCTTGCAGTTATAGCAGCAGCTGGAAAGAAAATTAATGAGAGTCAGATTTTTATTTATCTTAGCAGTGCAAGCATATCCAAGGAAGTTTTCTAATCATTAATTTATCTGCACTGCATAAAACATATATTAAGTAGTGGTTTAGGAGCCAGTTCTAATGTCACATACAGTTATTTTCTCATTAGGCTTGTGATTCTCCCTAACAAAAAATTTTTCGTACTCTGACATGAGTCTTCTTAACATGCCAAAAAAATTACTTCTTTAAGCAGTAGAAAAGTGACCTTGAGATTACTCATTTTTTTCTGCTTTTACTTAACAAGTAAGGACTTTCTTTGGGAAATAATCTTAAAATATTTAATTAATTAAGAAGTTTTTTCCCTTTTGCAAATGCTAAAAAAAATTATCAAATATGTAATTGTTTTTATGCAAATGCTATAACATATAATATGCATACATCTGACCACAATGTACAGGAGATTGAAATTTAAATTGAACATGATGACCTCTGTGGAGAACAGACATTTCAGGGGTTTATTAAAGTTTTTCATAAGAATTCTGATTTTGTTTTGAAATCTAGATACTAACACAAAATATACATTAAAGTTCATGTATCAAATAAAATTATGACACTAAACCAAAATGTTATACTTTACTAAAATGTGTATGGATTTTTCTTTACAGACGCTCTAAGTAACAGATGAAACCAGGCTTCTACAGAACAGAAGCAACAGAGATTTTAAGTGTACAAGGCAATGGGGGAAAAAAAGGCTTGGGAAAGGATGATACATTCAGTTTTGCCTCAAAACAGTGTCTTTGAAGTAGAGAATTCTGTTGCAGAAATAAATCTGATGATTTCTCCATGGCTATGACCTGCAAGTTAGAAAACCTTTAGATGGCTGCAGAGAGTCTGGCATCTTTGCATTAACTCCAGTGACAATAGAGTGGTAAACAACAGGAGAGATTGATTGCAGGAAGATCTCATTATGCTCAGTGTGCTGCATCTCTTATTTTATATGTGAGTTTTGTTCAATTTCTTCTACAGAGCACTGTTTTGGATATATCTCACAAACACTCAGAAACTGAAAAAACACCCAAACAAACAAGAATAATTTTGCTTATTTCACCTGAAATGCTCTATTTAATAAATATATTAAAATCCCTGTGGGTAGATTTCCTGATCAGAAGCCATGAGTGTAATTCATAAATGCATCCAAGTTGGAAAAAAAATAGTTAAGAATGAGTTGTTTATGGCTCTAAAAAGATTTTTTAGTAATTTAACACATCCTATTTATTCAATAAGATATGAAGAAGTCCTGTAAAAAGAAATGGAGAATTCATTGTAGTTGAAAGAGAAAAAGAAAATAAAAGGCCAAGCCTACCAAATAAATAGTCCACTAAGCTCCCTTCCAGAAGGAAAAAAATCCAAAACATTCTTCTATGAGGAGCTAGTTAAAAAACTATGTTGTGAAAATTATTACCTAAAATACCATGTCCTGTATGTTTGAGCCCTTAGCCTGGCTTTTCTGTTTTTAATAATGTTTCTGAAAGTATATTTAAATGTTTCAGTGAAGCATCTGAATTCATAAGCTGATCCACCACTATACCACGAGATTCCTGTATTACCGAGACAGAATGGCTGAGGTTGGCAGGGACCTCCCAAGATCTCCTGGTCCAAACCTTGTGCTCAGGCAGGGTTAGTCTGAGCAAGCTGCTGTTCCATCCAAGATGCACTTCTTTTCTAGAAAAAATTTAAGTGAATGCTTGGGGATAAAATGGCTACTCCTTTGGGCTAGATAAGTCTGTAATATATTCCACCTCCAGCCATCACTTATGCCAGTTTGCTGGCAGTTAAACTAATGGCTTGGTAGAGAGAACTTTCAGGCTGCTCCACAGAGATTTATGTGGACTATATTCCACTGGGAAGTGTAGACCGTAAATCTACTACAGAGTGATAATTGAAGAAACAGAAACTGGGAAAATGAGAAAATAAAATAACTATGTAACAATACACCCAGAGAGGGTAGGAATTCCTCTAGTGAGGAGAAAGCAGAATGAAAAATTATCAAAAACTAACAGCATCATTATGACCCTGAAGTTTCCCACCTTTCTCTTAATTTTGTTCTACTTGCTTCGGTGCAAGTATTCTGTGATTGCAAACAATACTTTATAATAGTGCATACAAGTGATATGTCTCTAACAGAGATATCTATAGCAACTTTAAATTGTAGTAACCTGCATTCAAACTGGTCTGTAAAATACCAGTCTAATTCACCATGAATGTTGTTTTCAGTACACTATTTTCTTTATTTGAGTGGTTTTAGTATCACTTGAAAAGGTCTGAAAATATTTCCTGAATTAATGAAAATGAAGAAACTTTGTGAGAAAGCTGAGATCTTATTAATTATTACATGTTTAGCATAAGACATTCTTAAAGGACTGCTGGCACTTTGAATAAAATTTGAGTCTTAATGGCATCTTCATGAATATAAATGTAGAAGCACTGCAGGGAACTTTATCACAGCTTCAAATCGAGTTGTTCTTTTGATCCATTTTACCATAGTGGTCACAAAATGCAAGTTTTCTCAAAATCAATTGTGGGTCACTTTTGATTTGATATTGAGTTAAGAAAATGAATTCTAGGTACCTTTTAAAATGGTTGGTTGTTCCATTTTTGTGATGGTAAAACATGATGAAATGTTTTCTAATTTGCAAATACAATAACCCCCTCCCTTCCATAAAATTGATGATAATAAACACTTTCCAAGCCTCTTACTGAGAACACATCTATTTAAACTGATAACACTGTCAATTTTTTCAGCATCTTAGATGGTAGAGTCAGATCAGACTTTGTATAAATATTCTTTATGGTGAGAATGGTGAGGTACAGAAACAGGTTACCCAGAGAATTTGTGGGTGCCCTATCCCTAGCATTGTTTAAAGCGAGATTCTATGGGGATTTTTATTAACCTGGTCTTCTGGAAGGTGACTCTGTCCATGACACAGGGGTTGGAACTAGATGATTTTTAATGTCCTTTCCAACCCAAAACATTCTATCATTCCATGATTTGCATTTCTTGATGTTGTACCTATAAATTTGACACTAAATTGAAAACCGTATCTCACTTGTAATGCTCTGTATTTCATATGAAAATCTAAAACCTTGATGATCAGCCTCGAGAGTGAAGCATACAAGTAATGGTAGTTACAGTTTTTTGTATCAAATAATAAATCATCCTAGAATAGACTATGACTAAAAAGTTCTTTAGCATAGAGTTCATGTCAATGCCAATTATGCATATGTTAAGTCCACGTGATACGGAATTTCCATCCTGCCAATAAAATTAAATATCTAAACCAAAGCCTCCAGTGCTCTTACAAATGTGGCTATGTCCACTATGATATCTTCTATACTTACAGTGCTGTTGCAACTGATTTTGTCTCAACTGTTAGTTCCTGAATTTTGTGGGTGTTTTGCAAATATCCTGCCCAGTTGCTATAAGCAGAAGCCATTGCTGGTCAAATATGTTTGTTCCTTACATGTCCACCATGATATATGATACAAAAGAACATAACTACCACCACCTTTGTAAGTGGCCATTATTTAATCCACAGAAATCTGTAAATATTTACAGCCCCTTATTGTGCTGGCATGAACTTAATTAATTGCCAACTGATTTATCAAACTGAGACTTTCAGATGCTGTGTCACAAAGTGAAGGATCCTGGGGAGAAGTTCTGGTGCAAAAAGAACAGAATATTCACAGGCATTTTCATGTCCAAAAAGGAGTTAACTGCTAAGTTAAAATGGTGATGAACAGAGAACACCAGAAAAAAGAGACGTAGACATCTACATCCATATTCTAATCTTTTGGATCTCATTTTAGTCTGTCATTTTTACACTCGATTTTTTGTTGTTTATTCATGGGCAGTAACAAGGAAAAATCAGGAGATCTGAATTCTGTAACTGTCAGAACTGCGATTCAGCAGTTTTATTTATATACACGTTTATTGCATAATTTATTTATTAAAAATTCAGACAAATTTAATCTCTGGGAAATTTAACAGTCAAAGCATGTACATTCTAGATCATCACCCAATTTATATCGCTAAATTTAGGTCACAAATTAGTAATATCTAAGCGCCAACACTTCAAATGCCCTAATGACTTATTAGGTAAAGTCAGTAAATACGTTGTAAATTGAAATAATTAATAAGGAATTTTGGTTTATTGTGAGAAAAACTGATTGTCTTGTAAAACTGGTCCTTACATACAGGTGTTTTGTTGCTATTGCAAATTGAGTTTTCCTTTTCAGTACAAAGACCAAAATCCAGTATCTAGATATTTAACGTCTCAGCTCCTATCAGAAAAATCAGTAGTTGCGGAATCTAAGTATTTTGAACATCTGGGCACAAAGGATTTGCTATGTACCTTCATTGCTACAGCTAGTAAACACAACTGCTCCAGTCAGCTACTGTGTCCCTATGAATTAATTTTGTGTGACTAAATTTGTGTGATGTGCATAAGAGCAACTTTTTTTTCAATAAAGAACTCATATAGCAATGTTTGTGACTAAATACTTAGGCATGGAGCACAAGACTTGAGTACTTACACTGACTTCAGTGAACACCTCAGAATGTTTCAAATGTATGCATTCCAGAAAGTAAAGGAAAAGTTCTCACTCACTTAAAAATCAGAGTGAGCCTGTGAAGTATGTCACTATACTAAATTTCATACCTATGCAGTGGGTAGCACGTATGCAGTAAATATATTCCAGCACCATAAATATTTTATATTGTGTGCTAGAAAAAAAAAGTAGATAAGTACTTTTTCTCTTGTTTTATTTTGGTTTGAAAACTCTTCACTTCTGTGTGCTGCTCTTCCATCTCTTAGTGTACTGTTAGGAAGAAGGTCCAAAGGAGCAATGATCTAGGAGACAAGCTGCGAAAGACTTGACTTTGCTTGGTTTTCAAAATTATCAAGAATTTCCTAATTGATTTTTCTAGGAAGTGATGTGCTGTGTTTCTGAGCTTACAGATCGGTATTTAACAGGTGTAGCATGAAAAGTAGTTATGATTCTGCCTTTGAGGATAATGCAGAAAAAGACGTCCTTCTGTAGTCATTACTGACATAGACTCTACAATGTTATTACATGTAGATTGTAGGGTACAGCTCTACTTGAAAATGAGAAAAATCTGTGTTTCAATATATTTATTTTATTGTACCTTTCATCATGAAATTTTAATCCTTTCTTTGGGAAGTTGTCTTCCAAACTGTGCTTCTCTTTCATGGATGTGAGAAAAGAGTAACACTGTCAGACGGATAGTGCAATACTGTCATTTGACTGCATTTCAATACAGCTGCATTTCAGCTGTATTTCAGTGACAACAGACCGTGCTCATTTTGTATTAGGCTCTGCTTGTACATAGCAGCTGTAGCAAAGATGACTTGACTTACTGCACAGAAAGTGTAGTTAGAAACCCACTTGGAAATCATGTGACCTCAGCAGCTGTATTAGTTTCAGAGACCTGACCCAGGCAGAAATTTCAGTGAGACATTTAGAATGAGAATATAAACATATCTTTTAAAAATTCCAGCAGAAATCAACCCTTGAAGGTTAGATGGTTGCCTATTGCAGAGCAGAGAATTCAGTAAAACTCAAAAAAATTGAAATCAAGTACATATAATCATGAAAACCAGCAGGACTTGTTATCACATGGTCTCTAAGAAACTTAACCATACACCCTGGAGTATCAAATTTCTTCACACCACAAGCAGTGAAATGGAACACTTGAAAGAACACTGGTGATCTTTCCACCATTCATCTTTCTCATTAATTTAGACTGCAGGGAAACAACTGATGAAGGAACTAAGTCTAGACATAATTGCCACTGATCCTGACTGCTGTTGTGAAGTCCTCATGAAGACAAGGAATCAATAGGACCTATTTTAGGACTTTCAGTCTCCAACTGACTCTTGCAAAAAAAAGGGGCAATTAACATCCACTATCTTATAATAAAAAATACCTCCTTTGCTCTTAATCTATTATTATTGAAGAGGGATCTCCCAGGCTCTGTTCCGTATGTAACTGATACCTGTGATTTCCTGTTAGTTTTCAGACTCCTTAGGGTTGGGGTTTTTTAACCATATTAGGAAGGTGCTTAAATGAGCTCAGACAAGCAGGAATTTTATGTCCTAGCACTTCAAACTATTTTTAACATTGCAAAGTTGTCAGTATCATATAGATGAATGACTGCTTATGCCTGATGGCAGAGGATAACATTTGAAGTATGGGACCACTATGTAAGGTGTCACTTTGTTCAGATGAAAAACTCAACACTATCAAGAAAATTGTCACAATTTTCATGAGACTAAAAATGCTTGTAGCAACTTTGGCATCACCTTCAAGTCTCAAAGGGTGGCTGGCATGTTATGTCTTTCACAAACAATATGTTTTTTCCATATTCAAAAAGACCACTGAGCCTTTGAAAAAAGGTAGATAGAGGATTTTAGCATCTCTATCCACATCTGATATTTTTTACCTCCATCAAACTTATGGATAAGTAATGTTGTACTTATTTGCTCTCAGTTTATAGCATGTACAATAACAGAGCTTCTGCCAGTTTTTTAGACAGAACTGAACAACTATGAGACACAATGAGTAGGATTATGGGTCTTGATTTCTCATCTGAGGCATTAACAAAGGTTTTTGCTAAATTATGAAAAAACCTCTATCATTCTGATGGAAATCTACAGTCTTTGTTACACAAGTTTAATTTTTCAATATTATTTCACATTTTTAAAATAAGAGTGAAAAAGAATGTGTGAAATCTTTACGGTTCTAAACAAGCAGGTAGATGCCAGGACCCCAGTCTGCATCCTAAATTCTGCTTATGGCCACTAGAATCCCCAAATCTTTTTGACTTGACAACACCAAAGAATTAGCTGCCTACCTCTTGAGCAAAGTTTTTTGAGCACCATAAAATAGGTATTTCCCATGCCTGTCTCAAGCTCAGAGACTATTAATCTTTCTGTCTGAATGTCTGCTGTGTTGAGCTTTGGAACGCCACAATGGGAATAAGTACTGAGCCCAACAGCCTTTCTGCCAAATAGGTTATATGGGTTGTAGGAGATAGGTTAAAAATATTGCCTTGCTCACAGATGCTTGAATGAACTACCATCTCTCAGGAATGTATCTTATCCATGACTACAAGAAGACTTTCTGTGATGTGCTTTAGAATGATATAATTTAATATTTATGAATACATTAATGGTGAGTGCATTTGTCTGTATGGGTTTACTGTAATTCCTAATTTAAAAAATATCTGAGTAATCCAAAACTTAGGTGTGTAGGTTTCAAGTCTTTTACTTGCATTATAATGCTCACATTTATTCTTCAAGCGTTCCATTAGGACAGGACTTCATAAATCAGACCTGAAAACTGTTCTTGCTTCAGAGCACATACCAGAAAGGAAAGTGAAAAACTGACTGTGTACCAAAATACTTTTCCTAAAGTTTAGTCTTGCAGCATCCCAATTCTACATTACAGCTGAATAAACTGGCTTAGTTAACCTAAAGGTAAACTGCTTAATTAAACCTCCTTGAAATTTAAACCTTCATAATTGTTGTTCTGTCCCCTGTCCCTTTTACATATAAAATCATTGCTTTATATAGAAATATTTCAAAATACCTAATTTCCAAGTATTTTATGAAGTAGATAGAAAATTGAGACTTCTAAAAGAATGAATAACAATGTTTCTTCTGCATGAGTTTTATTCCAACTGATGACAAGTACTCATCTAAAGGACTTTTTTTTTTACCTTTTAAAAGTTGTGGTGCCTCCTAACATAAAACTCAAAGTAAACGAATTTTGGTTCCTTTGAGAAAAAGATTTACTTCTTGAGGTGTGATAGCATTTTGTGGGGAGCTATAGTTCAGACACCTGTTCTTCATTATGAATTAGCCTGTCTTTCCAAATAGGCCTTTTTTAGACAGTTTCACCTCTCTGTAGATGTTTGCAAAACCATGTATTTCATGATGTCCAGAGAAAATGTCCTTGTTTAGTGTAGAGGTATGATTCAAGAAACCACAGCACCTGCAGGACATAGGACAATGCATCTTTCACACAGATATCACCTAATATATCAGATTTTCTTCACCACAAACATTTAGTAATTTTTACACTATTGAGTATTTATTTTTCAGTTTTCATCTAATACACATCAGTAAAACAAGTGTACGCTGATTTTGTATAGGTTTGCTACTAGAAGCTAAATTTTTATGATAAGTGAAAGGTTATCTCCAAAGGCTGTATCAGATTTTGAAATGCAAGATTAAAACAAAATACAAAAGTGAAAGAATTTATTGTGAATCATTTGTTAAAATTCAAAATGCCTTATTGTAAAATAATCATATTTTTGAAGTTTTCAAGCAAAATTTCCATATAATCACAGTTGATTTTTTTTTTCCTTTTTTGATGTATTAGAATCCATACAGACATTTTTTTAGCTGTTCTAGGATTAAATGTCCTGAGAGTAACAGATGCTCAAAGTGATGAGGGGAGGGATCCCACCTTTTCCTGGTGGGAACAGCCCTCTCTCAGCTGGAGGAGCACAGCCTTATGCGGTACCACAGCACCTTATGTGGTCTGCTCTTTCAGAGGCTGCAGACTACAAGGAAATGTTGAGATCTTTCATAGATTCACAAATACGTGCTCTGAGAGCAGCTGTATGGTCAGATCTACTGTCTTTTTACAAAGGAATGAGATCTACAAGGAATTCACAGGAAAATCATCTCTGAAGGTGCACTTCCACTAGAGGCTTCTGAACTATCTTCCCTTGGATTTGTCTTTGGGGTTAGCTGGACTTGAGGGAGCGCAGCTAAACTTCGAGACATTTAAGTAGCACAGTTTAAAGAGCTGCAGATATTATGTTAGCTGCACAGCTAATATACTTCCTAAAATATTTGTATTAAATATTTATGAGCTTCCTCTTTGACATTTGGATTGCCTTGGAAAAAAGTTCTGAATTAATCTATATTCGCTCTACCAGATATTATAAAATTTAAAACTATTTTGGTTATAATTAGCAGGATATCCAGATATCATTTTGAATTTCAACATCTATCAGATTCCTTTGCAAATGCTGTTGCAAAACATTCATTAAAAAAATTTCTAAAGGCTTCCTTTCAACAACAATTCATAAGATAAAATGAATGGCTACTTTTGGCTGACCCAAATCAATCTATGCAAATTATATAATCTAGCCCAAGAAATGGGTGACAACTGAATTTTCATGTGTGTCATTTCAGTCCCTAGAACTGGATTTAAAACACAATTTGCTACAAATGTGACACACTTATATATATAGCAGACGTTAGACTAGGTGCAGTACTAATATTATATAAAAATAAGTATCAAAGATCTTTCCAAGCTAGTTTTTATATCAAGATATTGCTTACTGAGTAAATTTGTGAACACAGTTAAATATGGCTCTCTAGGTATGAGACCATTGGAAAAGTCCTATATTACACAATTTTTTTAAATTAATCAATGTTGACAGCTGTGACAGCACTGCTGTGCTAAAAAGCTGGAAGTGCAAATATCTGACATGTTTTGGAAACAAAACAGATATATAAAGATTTAATGGAAATTGGAAGAGATCAAAACTCTCAAAAATGTGTGCACAGAAGGGAGAATCTCTGGCTGGAGGTTTTCTGGTGGTGGATTTGGTGGATTTGGTTGTTTTATCATACATCTTGCTGTCTGTTTATTCCATCTTTCTATCCTGCAGGTTTGGTTTCCAATTTGTGAAAATGAAATACATACTTCTACAAAGTTTTTTTAAATGGCTTTGCACAGTCCTTAGACATAAAGAAGTGCTAGATATCTGCTATCTTTTTGTCCATAAATCATATCAGAACAGATACACCCTCTTTTTATAAAAAAGGGTTATTTATAAAGTTGACAGAACTTTATAAATAACATTCAAAACTACTCTTTCAATAAATATTCATATCACAAGAGTTATGAGTAGTTTAGTTGAAAGCAAAGTTACATCTGTTATCCTAAGGGACCTAAGAAAGACCTACACACCTAAGTCTATTCTGAATAAGTAATATACAGCTGTGTATTACATGTTTTATTCTCTAGACCTCTCAAATATACAAGTTCTTCTTTTTTCTCTTTATAAAGGAGTAACAGCAATGCACATGGATATTCTAACCATTTTTGTTCAAAAGCTGTCATTTTGCTGTCATTTTCGCTCATTTTGTTTAAAAATCAGCAGTTTTCCTTTAGAAATTTACTGTGCTGTTACACAAGTGGTTATTAATTGTCCCCCCGCATTAGAGCAACTCAGTGTCCAAGGGCATTTTTTGAGGTGTTCCTGTCTCACAAATGATAGTCTGCAGAATGCTCACTAATGATCAGGGAAGACCTGGTGTGTCCTGTGGTTTTAATCATAATTAAAAATCACTTAAATTATCATTAAAAAGTCACTTGAATCCTAAAACTGGGAAAGTCCATATTTGGAAAAAATCAGGTATCTGCAGAAGTAATTCTGCCCATGGATTTCCTGTAAAACAGGGGAGAATTATTTTCTGGTTTTATCACTACCAATCTACTGGATAATAAGATTTACACTAGTTTCAGCAGAATTTCTAATAAAAAGTCTGCTTTTATCTACTCAAAACAAGCTAACTTTTTTGTATTTATTTGTTTTAAACATGTTAGTTTGTTTCAGAGAGTTTATCCGAAGCTTTGTGCAACCTATACTCTAGTTTTGAAAGTACACTTTTCAGCTTTGGGCTTGTCCCTACTGTGCTATACTGTGTGAAAAACTTAGCTATAAAAAGATTTAAAGAGTCAAGATTTAAAATTGTACATTATTCAGAGGACGACTATAATTTCTTGTTCATGCATAAAAATGGGCGTGGCCTAATTATAGGACAATTGTTTTATTCTAGCTAAATATTCTCTCTGGATATAATCTCTCCGTTGGGTTGTTTGAAACACACATATTGAGTTTTCCAATATAAAAACTTTGTTAAAAAAAAAAAAAGGCTTGAGGCTTGAAGTTATCCAACTTATTAGAAGATCTTTCTATCCCTTTATTACATTTTTACAAATGTTCAGGTTAAAAAGAAATACATATATACATATAATCCATAGACAATGTGAAACCATGGAACTGCTAATTTCAGTGTTGTCTGCTAACTTTTATCCAAGATTCCTGTTAGCTTTATTTGTATTGACAAATACAGAGGAGATTTGCAATATAGGTTATGGTACTGGTGAAAGAATATTTACCGTTACTGTACTTTTCCTTATCAACAGTCTGAACGATTAGCCACTGGTCACACAAAGGCATGGAGGTGGAAAAGGACAAGACTGATCATGGGCAAATTCCTGTGAACAGCAGCTTGCAGCTCATTAGAGAAACTTAATGGAATTTATCAAGAAACAATGAGTAATACATGCCAGCAAAGAGCATTAGGATTCATACACAATGCTAAGTGAAAGCTGCTGAGTAAAAGTTAAACACGATTTCCCACATGGCAATTAAAAGAGATAGTGACTATGTTTTGGGCTGGATTTTCAAAGTCGCTGTCTTTATATTTTCTTTTCACATTAATTTTTACTGTGTAGATTATGAAAATTTGACTTTGAAAGCCTTCCGTGTAATTTTAAGATTTCCTGTACACTTATATTATTTTTGTCCTACTTCCTATCTACAAAATAAAAAAATCTCTTTTTTTAAGGGAAAGCCCAGAAAAAATTCTTCTGTGGTATGATATGACTAAAAGATATTTGCTTCATTGATTTCTTTTCCAAATTAATGATCAGTGAGATATAATATTCTTGTGCAAGGGGTAAATGCTGTTATATTTTCAATACTATTACTCATGATGTTAAATGCATATTTCAGTCTGAAAGAGAAAGGTGTGTGTGCTGTAGTTTAAAGTTGTTTTAATTGCATTCTTTTTGTTTTGCAGGGCTCTTTGCTAGATATTGCATCCTGAAAAATGGGATTAATCTGGTTTAAACACTTCTATCTCATGGTATGATAATTAACAAAAATAATGTAATTGGTTAAAATATCTCCTGAAGTATGAACTGCATCTTGGGGATTTATTTCTTTGGCTGGTTTCTGGTAGGTTTGGTGTGGGAGGGAGGTGTCAGGATTTTATTATTAGTTTGAATTTGTTTGTTTGTTCATTTGTTTGCTTGCTTGCTTGTTTTGAGAGCAGGGATAGATAATCAGCCCATTTGATCCAATAATTTTGTCTGGACTATAAAAGGAGAGGTAAATTAAGTAATAAATTGAGTGATAAATTCACAAACTCTCTGGTAGTATGCTATCAATTTTAAGCAGCAAAGAACATTGAGAAAAAAATAAGATCTCTTACCACAGCAATTTTTGTCATGCAACAGTGCCTGAGAATGGTTCTAAAGCATGGGAGTTAACTAGACTGAAAACAGTGGCAAGTTTTACAAATTTTTAAGTTATTATTTTTTCATAAGACAATACACCTATCTTTTGAATACTGGAACTGTCTACATGAATTTACAAAAATTAACACAATGAGCGTAGGTCCCCATGACTAATTTTTAACAAAGTCTAAGGTAAGGATAAGTTAAAATTGAGTCATTTCTATTACTATCATCCTTTACAATCACTGAGGAGTGCCTACATAATCTGGTTTTAATTTCCTTAGCTCAAAGGTGTTTGATCTTCAGTCAGTCAAACACATCTTCTCTTACAAGACAGCACCATCCAATCCAAATCTTGGTAACAATCTTGAAATTCATTTCATCTTCTTCATTTTCAAAGTTACATTCAATACCACAAATACATCTTTAGACTATTTCTACCTACTAGAATAATAGGGTCAATAGACTTATCTCTGTGTCTGCTCCCTTGCATCCTTTTCTAGCACAGCACAAGAACATAAAACTGGAGATGGACACATAAGTAAGCAGCCATCCACTTAATATCTAGCCTTATTCCTTCCTCTCTCTGCAGAGTAAACCCTAAACACTTTTAAAATGCTCATTTGAACTGGCTTAACCTTAGAAATAAAGCGGCATCCAAAGTCCACATAAAATTTATGTGATTATGGCTTAAACAATTCTCCCTTTCAAATGTTCTGAAGCTCTCATGATTAAATAGAATCAATGATTCTTCAGATGTTAATCTAATGAATCAGATTTCTATTTGGATGGCTCTAAACACTGACTATTTATAAAGAGCTATTTATTGAACTTCCGTTTGAGGGAGAGTTAAAGGAAGTGATATCAGAGCAATCTTTCAACTTCATCAACAATAAACCTTTCTCAAACTTTTAATAGAATTCTGACTGTCATTATGACAGAGCACCAATATGTTGGCTAAAGCAATAATGTGAAATACAATTGTCAGAAGATATATAAGATTATTTTGATCAAGCATTCTAGGTCTCAGTGTTTTGACATTTAATACTTCAAAATTAGAACTGTCAGTTGCGTTAATCATTTTTGGAAGCATCTTATCCTGCCATATAAAGCTTTTAAAATTAATTCCTAATACTCTTAAAAAAGACTGATCCTTATATATTAAAATGTGCATATTAAAATTGTTTTGATGAATTCAAAGGTCTATTTGTTCCTACTCCAAGCCCAGAAAAGACTCTTTTCTTGAACAGATTACACAAAGACAACAGCAACCACACCATCTCCCTTTATCAGTCATCCTCTATTGCCTCTGTCTCAGCTATCATGTGTATCAAATAGTATTTTTCATTTTTTACACCCTGATGGTCATTTATTTACACCATAGGAGCATTTGAGTATGCAGGTGTAACTATAAATGTGAAGAAAAACACAGTCTATTTCTTTTAAAAAGACTCTTAAAAACCAAAATATCTCACATAGGCAACAACATCAACAGCAACAGTAATTATAAAGACAATACATATTAAAAACAGAAATAAATGAGGAAGCTAAAACATCAGTATAATTAGTCAGCTTCACTGCACATTTCTAGTAATAGTTGTTTAGTTCTCCTTTTCTGTGCTAAACCTCTGTACAGATTATATTCTCAGTCACATCTTATATCAGTTGATAAATTCCTGGAGCCCTAAGATGGTGTTTATCACCAGAGATGAGATGTTTAGCACATCCAAAAATACATGATCTGATGACCTGCCTTCTGCATGAACTTAGGAATAAGGTTTATGGTATTTTCTTTTCAGTATCCCTTACTGTTATCAGGCATTTTTGACAACCTTTTGCATTTCTTTATCCCACTTGTATAAAGAGCATATATTTGCTAGTGGTACAAAAATATAAATTGTTCTTACCATACATAGTGTTCCAGTAAAACCAGTAAAATTTTTCTTTATTTCATATGGTTGTCAAAAATACTATCACAGATCTTTAAATATCTTGAAATATAAATAGTAATAGTTTGCCATTTTTTCTCAACATCAGTGATTGAAAAATAATACTGTAATGAAAAGTGATCTCAAGCAATGGAGTAGAGACAGTATTTCGTAACAGTAGAAAAAAATAGTTTCTTTCTGCTCAGATCTCTTAATCAAAGGACAACAATTTTAATACACAGAATCTGGGTCTCAGAAAGATTTTTCTGTCTTTGAAAAGAACCAGCAGAGCAATACAGAGTACAGAACAGGAGAGAGAATCAGCCTAAGTTACTTCAACAAAGATCTCCAGACAGAGTCACTCTATTTCCAATTCACCTAAGTATCAAAAAATACAAAACTAGACTCAGAGCAGATGGGGGAGTCTCAGAGTCCTCTTCTTTAATTCCAAGTTACAATCCATTAGCTACCAAATTTTCTAAGGAAGCCCAGTAAGGACTTTTCAACCTATACAATTTACTATTTCTAAAATAAGTTACTCCAATATTTTAGTAGCATTTGAAGATGTAGCCCTCATGTCATAACTAGGTTATTTTAAAAACCTGTATATTTATTTACCTTTCCTGTCCATTTTGATGGCACATGGATCATAACTTTTCTTGTACATACACTGCAAAACAGAAAATACAGCAAACTCTCCCAACATGCACTGACAGGCCAAAATTAATATTAAAGGAATAAAAGGAAATCACACTGAGACTTAGAAATTCTGAAATGAGTTGGTTTCGAATATTCAAATGTTTTCTGTACCCTTAAGTTCTGGAACACGGAAAATTTGCCTGTAATTTACTCATTATCTCTCTAAACAAATAATTAGTTAACCATTCAAATTAAAATATGAGCAAAAATATGGTTACTGAAAGAAATCTACTGTCTTAATAAAATCGACAAAATGCTCAGCTTTGAAATTTCATTTTGCAAAAAATGGTAGAACAAGATGTTTCAGAGATGTATTTTCTTCCCCTGAAAATTGTAATGGTAATGTGATGATGAAATATCATCATCATCATCATTATTATTATTATTGCTGTTATTGTTATTTTTATTGTTATTGTTATTATTGTTGTTATTGTTATATTAAATTGTATTTTTGGACAGACAGATTTTCAGGTCTTTGCAGGGCCAGTCTGTAAACACAGTCAGTGTTGCTGCTGCCATTCTTGTGTGAGAAGAGGGGAGTGCTTAATTCCCTTTAATTAGGGAATAGGCCAGACAATTAACAACACCAGTTTTCTATAATGATCTGTATGAAGTTTAAGCGTTAAGTTTCTGTAATTTGAGAGAGACTTAATCAAAAGGAATGTTTTGTTTGCAGTGTGAAGATGAATTAACTGAATGAGTAGAATATGAATATTTAATTTTCATGTTACTTCTACTGGTTTATTTTTATTGAAGTACATGACAGTTATAATTATAATTAAAATTAGAATTAAAATTAAAATTAAAAATTACTCAGTGAAAAGTAATTTTTTTCTAGCTGGCTTTTTTTCATTTAACTATGAGTAAAACATGAAAGCTAGGTATTTAAAATAAACCACTTCTAGTATTAGGAGGATGACTATTAACTTGCAATTCTAAATGTTTTAAAATAAATTTGGGGGTGTTCTTACATTTTCTCCTGCCCAAAAAACTAAAACGGATTTTTTTTTTCTTATAATAGAAAAAGAGAAGGAAATATGGAGAAAATTTTACTTTGTAATTTCAGGTTTTTCCCTTCATTTCCTCAGAGGATTTCTGGGAGACCTAAAGATGAATTAAAGTGCTCCTCAGTCCTTATAAATAATTCCCCAGAACTTAAAAGGGGGTTTAGGGTGTCCAGATGGGAGGATATATTCTATGTGTTATTATTTAAATCCTGCATTATAAAGTGGTTTACATTTATAACCATGCATACATATTCAATTCTGGCATTTCTATTAAAACTAGTAAGAACCAACTGACTGAATCCTAACTTGTGAAGTGGTTGTAACATTTTGTGTATAAAAATATTCAGCAGTTAATTATAGTTGGCTAATTAATAGAGGCAGAAAAAACAAGTTAAAACCTTTATTTCTTCTCAATTTTTGTGATACTGCCATTTCACTGTTTTTTCAGTCTGGCAAGTTCACTATTATAAAAAGGCCACTGCACACACTTTGAACATTTAAAAGGTATGTACACTTGAGGAGCATAAGGAGCATAAAATTAATTCTGATTTTCCAAGAATCTGCTTGAATGAAATATTTGGTTTAGGGATATAAGAATATGGGTATAAGCAAGGAGAGGTAAGCAAAAATGTTGTAAGACTAGTAATACTACCCCTATATCAACCTCCATCTGGTGTCTCCTAAGTATATAGATTATTCAGGGATGCTGTTTATATTGGACACTAATATTAGGGATGCTGCTTATATTTGGGACTAATATTGGGGATTAGAGTCTTTTATTTCAGGCATTGTTCAAAATTATTCATTCTTTAAATTATGCTATAAAAATATATTTACACTGTAAGAATATTTTACGCTGTAAAAATAGTTATTGCAGTTCAGTCCACTGGAAGCTAGATATTAAGTAGGCTTATTCTTCCCACCCCCTTGTTACCTTCATTAGTACAGCATGAGATAATGTTGATTTTTAAATTAGCACGCATCCTGAGCTATGATACAGTGGCACAGTGATGAGGCCAAAGCTTTCAAATTTTTTCTAACTGCCTCCAGAGGACCTTTTGTTACCAAATGAATCTCAGCTACCATTAACTTGAATAATTCTTCTCTCTAATATCAAATACCATTGTCATGTCAAAATACAAAAACAAATAATCAGAAGAAAAGCCTATCCCCCCAAAAAATCCCTGTTTTCACGGTTTGAAACTGTTTCTAGTAAAGGTTATGGATTGCTGTTCCCAGTTAGAGCAGTGGTATGTTGAAAGAGATATGATTTCTTCCTTCATAATACATCTCACAGAACATGGAGGCATCTTGTGATTTTTTTTAATCATCTTCAGTTCTACAACATGAAGATACAGCTCTGCTAGCATGACAAGAAAAACAGGGGGGTAAAATAATATGGCCAAACAGAACTGTTCAAAGTTTCTTTATCATTTGGAGGCAAGATGAGAATATCCATTTGCTCGGCTGTATTTCAGGGTAATGTTGAGGGGTTTTGGTTGGGTTTTTTTTTGTTTTGTTTTGGTTTGGGTTTATGTTAGTTTGGTTTGGTTTGGTTTTTGTTTTGTTTGGCTTGTTATGGTTTTGGGGTTTTTTTATTATTATTATTATTATTTATATTGACCTAATTCTGGCTTTAAATTTTTGGGCTGCTTGTGCATCACTAAACCGTGTTACCATCTCTGGTGTCATGTGATGAGAGAGCTAAGACTTATCCCATGTAACTGTTATTTGGCTTAAGCCTAAATCTACTTAAAATCAATTATAAATAAAACTTATTCAGATGATTTGGGGCAGAGCAGGCCTGAGGCTAAAAGCATTGTAAAAACCCACTCATTTTGTAATAGTTCATTTTTGCTATATTTTATGCTTTTTTATTTTACTGTACAAGGCTCATGAAGACCATGAACTAAGAGTATTTAGCTCCAGAAAAGCACTTGTTTTAACATGGCATTAATGCATTTTAAAACAAGTGTATAAAGCATTAGGGAAGCAGACATTAACAAAATAGCTAATCTGACTACTCATTAACAGTAAGAAACTATTAAGTGTTCTTTACAGTTCTGTCAGGTGCCTTGTGTCAATAATTAAACATCTAACAGTCACTAATGCTGCATTATGGCTTACAAATGTTTTAACTTTTATATAATTACAATTGCTGAGTGGTTTTAGTTTTACTTATTTGACAGTTTACAAGCTTTCTAACAGTGTTACTAACAAGGACTTGACACTTGAAACTTCTGGTTTACCATTTCCCTTCTATCATTTAGCACAACTAAATCTTGTCATTTTCCAGTTATTCACTCAGTGTCTTGCTGGCAAAGGAATAATTTCTGTCACAACTGCAAAAAGCTTGATTGCTGTGCAATATTACAGCAATCTGTCCAGGTTCTGCACATATACTTCAAATTCTGTCAAGCCTGCCTTGCCCTGGGAAGTAAACCTTTCCTCTGAAGATAAATCTTCAGTACTCTTGAAACAAGTGGTTGATGTGTTTATTTAAAGGTGTTTTTCAAGCTCTGAGAAGTTAACATTCATGTAGCCTGAAATATTAATTAAGCATTATGACACTAAAATCTTGAAAACCTGAACAGATTTCTGTTAAGTAGAACATACAGTGAAAATTTACATGCACAAACTACATAAATGTCAGCTAACTGATAATCTGGAAAATAGGCCACTGGTTATATTGAGTTAATCATCTAGATTTCTCTTGTTCTAATTTCTCATGCAAGACTGCTCAGCATTAAGATTAATCTTCTACACAGTACAAGCTTACAAGTAAGTTTTGTTCTTGTTACTTGCTATCCTCCTCTATTACTAATTAGAAAGAAATTAAATTAATTGTACTCAAGTGAAGTCTGTTTTGCCCGTGGCAGCAATTCGTAAGCAATCTTCTGGTCAATATCTTGACCCACAAGTCTTTTCATTGCATTTTCTGACTTTGTCCTGCAGAGGAGAGGGAGTGAAAGAGCAGCTTGGTAAGCACCTGAAAACTAGATGACTTCAATGCCCCACTTATGTCAGAACTTATGGGCCACTTTTTCCATTTGCAAAAACAGGTAAAAGTGGTTTTTTTGCCAATGAACCTCTGAGACTAATGCCTACTTTTTGGTATTGCTGTCTTGGTATTGCTAAAGATTGAAATAAGTCAGTAAATTCTACTGCCTTAAGGAGGAAATGATAAACTGCTTCTTTTTGTTTATTCTTAATGGTATTCCTGAGACTATTTTGTTAAAATCTTGCTTACTTTTTAGCTCTAATTCAGATTAAGTGATGAGCAATGGCCAAAGCGGTGTGGCCCAGGAGTTCTAGAAAAAATTGTGTTTCCCCTTTTCCATTTTTTTTGAGGTCAGATTTTCATCTATACTAAGGTATTCTAATATTTTCCTAATGAATGAGGAAATTCTGAATTGTCTGATTTACTTTCTCAAGGGTCAAGTGCAGACAGATTGTTAACTTCTCTGTTTATCTAAGTGGCAGAAATTACACCAAGACTGGTTTACCTCCTAGTAGAGGCTGAGCCACTTGTTCTGCTTGTAACTCAACCCCTTGGCTGAAAAATGGAGAAGAACTTCACTGTTCCAAAAGGTATTTAAAAGTTACATGTGATGAGGTCTAAACTAAACTTTACGGATACAATTTGTGACAGTGACTACATAGACTAGCAGTGAACAGTGAATTGGCAACCATTTGCTGGAAGGAAGGTTCTGATCACCTCATGTGATCTGTAGATGCTTTTATAATCAGATTAATATGTCACCTTGACAGAGTAAACTGGCATGCAGATTTTTGCAGAAGCACACAGTGTGTAAAGGAGGATTTGAAGCCTCTTAGTCTGAGCCTTATAGTCCGGCATGTTATGAAAGAGCTGCACTCATTCATTGTATAGAGATTATTCTGAGCTGTGGAACAAGAGATAAATTTTTGGTAAACATGACTTCATTAGTCATAATGAAATCCTCCATTTTTTCTTCTAATTTCAGAAGGACTACTCTTCTAGACTTTCTAGAAGATTATGAATTTCACAAAGTAAGTTTTAAACACATGATTCACAAGGCAGAAATAGGGCACAGACATTTCTGTGTGACATTTTGCTTTTAGAGGGTTTATAAGAGCAACTTACTTGTTTTATTTCTTAAATAGCAAATTGGATATTATGCAGTATTCTCTCTTTGGTTCAATGTTGTAGGGAAAAAAGATATCTTTTATTTGCTTATGATTAAGGGAAAAAAAGGATATGAAAGCAAATGTTTTTTTCTTGCATGTGGAAAGAAAATAAACAAATTTTGAACTGCCAGGTTGTTTTTTTTTTTTGAACTGCAGAGTACAGCAAAGCAAGGCTTTTTAAAATGTAAGGGTTTTGAAATCAACAGCCAAAAGAAAGTGTCAAAATACAATTTTAAAAATTACTACCTAATACCTACCTATCATCTGCTTTTAAAATACTTTAGAAATATTTTTTTAGTTGAGACATAAATAATTCAAACTAAGGTATTCCAACAGTCTCTGGCTCCATTTTTACCTGAGTTCTCACTCTCTTAAATCAGACTATATTCAGCAAAGCTATTTACCACATAAGAAATTGATTTATTTTTGTATATAATAACACTACTTTCAGTTTTTTACTGCAAATTCAAGCTTCCTTATACTTCTGTCATTCAACTTCTAGTAATCCATTTTTATAATGCTGATTTTTCAGTAGATTTTGGGGAAACACAGTTAACAATTTTGTAACACAGTATTACATCAATTTCCCACACTCATATCTGTCCTACAGATCACGTGAAAGTAATTGTACTTTTCCATGGTAGAAAGTAAAAGAACAGATCCATTCAGGGCTGTTTTTCTTCTAGTATGTTTGTTTTGATATGGAATTTGGCAAAGAGAAATGTTAAAATACATTTCATAGAATCATAGAATCAAGAATGCTTTGGGTTAGAAGAGATCTTAAAGATGATCTAGTTCCAACTCCCCTGACATGGGCAGGGACATCCTTCGCTACACCAGGTCACTCAAAATCACATCAAACCTTCCCTTAAAAATTTTCAGAGGTGAGGCATCCACAATTTTTCCTGTCCTCATCATCCTCACTTTAAAGAATTTCTTCCTAATATGGAATCTCAGGCCACCCTCTTTCAGTTTGAATCCGTTCCCCCTTGTCCTGTCACTACCCATTTTTGTGAATAATCCCTCTCCACTTTTCTTTTTTTGGTCCCTTCAAGTGCTGGAAATCTGCAATGGGGTCATTCCAAAGCCTGTTCTTCTCCATGCTGAACAACCCCAATTCTCTCATCCTTTCAACACAGGAGAGGTGCTCTATCTCTCTGATACGTTGGTGGCCTATTCTGGACTCACTCCAACAGGGCTCCTGTGCTGGGAACCCCAGAGCTGGATGAGATGACCCTCCCAGGTAGGTCTCTTTAATTGTCTTCATTTGGACTTCCAGTTACTGAGAGTTTCTCTTGAAGAAAAAGTGCAGAACACTAAATCTACAGTGCATGAGATATATGGGAGTCCTGACTTCACTGCAATCCTATTGGACACAAGGTCTCTATATTCCTTGGTGTACAGTTTTTCATTGCCCCTCTCAAAATTCTGGAAAAGACTGGACTCCAGAAGATGGGTAATAAAATAAAATATCAGTGTGTTTCCTTTATTTAGTAGAATTAGCCTCTGAATGTGTTAATTCCTTGCCTAAAATGTGCTTATACTTTTGAATATTCAGACTTCTTAAGTTGTATCATAGAATAGTAGGGATTTAGTTGATAGGTAAACTCAAACTGCGCATTAAACTTGCAAAAGAAATATAAATATTTCATTATATGCTGCAGTTAATGTACTTTAGTAATGTGTCTTCCTATGTAAAGTCAAAACAAATGAACAATTTAGTGCTGAACTGTGCCAATGCTTATTATACATTGGTGAACAAGTGTTTGAAAGGAAATGGAAGGTATTTAAACAGCAACCACGTTTACAAATACAGAAAATTATTTCTGCTCTTCTGCAAGTGGTGATTTAATGCAGCTATGCAGCCTGTTTATTAAATAACACATTGTGACCTGCACTAGTCTTCACAAGAATATAATAAAAAGTACAACCACTCTTTGTTTTGCCAAGAAAGGCAGAAAAGAGTTCAAAAAGTTCATCCATTCAACTTCTGCTGTATAGAGCCAGTACAGCTGAACTAGCAATCTGAATCTGTACAGAGAAGACCTGATATAATTGATTGCTTTATAGGTAAATAGATAGATAGATAGACAGACAGACAGAAGTAAGAAACAGTGAATACATTAAAAGAGTTAGAATTTGGTGATGAATCAGCAATAGAATAAAATTCAATTGTCAAGCAATCTAATTTACACCAAAGTAAATGTCCAAAACCAATCTTTTTCCTGCTGTTTTTATTATAAAGTAAGCTTCGGAAGGCAGGTTAGAGCAGATTCTGGAGGCAGCATAGTCTACCATGTTGAAGAAAAGTGTAGCAGAAAAAGGCAATCACACCCCTATCAAGCTGTCTTTGAGCAGTGTGTCTTTGCTCTTCTTCTCTGTATTTCATGGCTGTCACCACCTTTGTGTTTTGTTTTGTTTGTTTTTTTTTTTTTTTTTTTTTTTTTTTTTTTTTTTTTTTTTTTTTGGTTTGGGGGGTAGGAGAGGAGGTTTGTTTGGTTAGTTGGTTGGGTTTTGACTGATTCATAAAAAGAAAGTCCTGTTTTCCTGTGTGGTCCAATTCTGCATGTCTTCATTGAAGTGGTCTTTCTGCAGCTAGACGTGTTTGCTTTTAGTAGAAATAAGTCACAAAATAAATCCCCAATGTTATACAACATAATCAGAATTTCCCAGAACTGAGAAACTTGTAGTAGTGAACAGTGTTTTTTAGGGGTGCTCTTCCTCACAAGTCTTGCCAGAATAGAATTTGTTGTACAGTTCAATGTTGCCAAGTAAACATTCATTTTATTATTTTGATAAACCACCATCTGACTTGCTTTTTTCATGCAAAGTAGCCTAATTATATGTTATCTTTGCAAATAAGTAGAATATTAATTAGGCAGCACTGTTCTGAATACTCACTTCACAGTGTTGTCTTTGGTTTTATACTGATTTCAGTTACAAAAGTAATATTTTCATGTGATGCTAATACTGACGAAAAATTTGCATTTTTTTTCTTGTGATTCATCTAGAAAATGATAAAACCATTCAGAAATAGTCACAATTATATATCTGAGTATCTAGAAAAATGGTCAGTTGTTTGAGGTAATAATTTTGCCTTAGTCTTTGGAAGACCCCATTCAAAATGGGGCATTTAAAATCATTGCTACAGAAGGCTGTCCAATCTCTGTCGTAAAGAGCAATTTGACAAACTAATATCATTAATTTAAAAATTAGCTTGTGTCTTGGAGTGGCTCTGAAAGACAATTTTAGTTCAGTCTTTTATAAAAAGAGGTCACAAGATACTGCTATCTTTAGTCACCGTATCTTTATACATGCTGTTTTTCTCTTTTGCACAAACAAAATCTATTTCAAGTATGTGATAGGCTTTATTTGTCTCCAAGTGATAAGAGGAAAGCTAAAGCCTAACAAGGTTAAAACTAATCAAAAAAAAAAAAAGCAGAAGGGTCACAGAGGAATGAAAATCAGATTAAGCTCTGAAGCAGCAGGAGGAAGCAGCAGCCACAGCCATATTGTGAAGTGCCATAATGAGTGGTGGCACAAACAAAAAATAGTCTCCAGGAGTAGCGAGTGACCCCAAGACTTCTACTGAAGTGCTGTAGGAGGATGCATTAGAGTGACAATTTGTAAGTGTCATATCCCCAATTATAAGGATTTTCATAGCTAGAGCTGAGTTTTAAAAAGCAACAGGAACTAGATCCTTTGAAAGACATGTGCTACTTTCTCAGAGATATTAACAGGGAAAAAGTTGTAAACACTGAAAAAGCCCTTGTCCTTGTTTTTTGCTTCACATTTTTGTCTTCATAAGGAACTTTGTACTAGCACAGTTAGATGTCTCTGCAGAAGCAGTATTTTAATAGATACAAGATTTCTCAGAAGTGACACTTTGAGTCATCAAGTGGAAGTTACTCAGAGTCAAACTCAGAGAGACAGTTAAACTTTGCAACCATCTGAAGAAGACATAAAATAATGGTACATTTTAGAAAGGAAAAAGTAGTCAAATTCAATTTAAGAGAGATTGATTGCTTCCTCTTCAAGACGAGATGTTTCTTTCCCCCTTCTTGACAAACATTAAAGAGAGAGTATTTTGGAATCACTTAAAAAATGAAAAAATAATTATGCTGGAATATTAATTTTTACAAATAAGAGATTAAGCACTGATCTCTGGAAAATATTTAGTCATCTATACAATAAACTAACTTTCATAATAAATATATTCTTCTAGCAAAACAGCTTTACGTCTAAACTCACATCCACTGAGAGAGAAAAGGACAAAGTTAGAAGAATTCAGTTAGCACCTGAAGAGAAAATAGCCCAGACTTTTACTAGGAAATATCTCTGAAGGATAATTCACATTTTTGATTTTCAAAGTGATGAATTTATGAAAAAAATAATATTTCTTGTGCCACTATTTTCTCCTTGCCATCCTAAGTGTCAAAGGTGTGTAAGAATTTATGCTACTGATGCTGACTTTGCACACTCTGAGCCTTCTGACATGTTAAAACTTGTGTTATAAGGCATTTTTTTGATTTCTTGTGGGTTGTACAGTTGGACCCCTTGCTTAACTGATGCCCTGAGATCAGCAGGAGCAGGCAGGAAAAATGTATTTTGAGTCACACAATACTTGAGGCTAAAGTTCTTATTATTTTATAATGGTTATTTTGTCCAGGAAAATTTAAGACAAACCCTTATTATGAAAATTATTGTTAGAATTCTTTATTTATTCTTGGTGACTCAGACATTTAATGAAGCTTTGGATGTTACCTGTATAATTTTTAAAAATGCAAATATATTAACATTTAGTGGAGGTTGAAGAATGTTAGCATCTTGATAGTTTTTATTAGAAATTACTGCTACACTGAGCTTATAACAGGGCTTAGCAGTCCACTAATAAGAAAACATTTTTATGGTTTTTATTTCAGAATTCTTGATTTTGTATGCCTTCATTATCCACTTCCAAATTTTCTAATGTCCACACAAATAGGAATTAGGAAAAAAAACAAACCAAAGGGAAACAACTGCAATTTCTTAAAAGGTAGAATGGAAGACCCAGGAAACTACAGACCAGTGAGCCTGGTAAGAGCACAGGGCAGATCCTCAGGCCAGAAATGTAAATGTTCATGCAAGACAAGGAGGTCTGACACACGGCTTCAGTAAAAGCAAATTTTGTCTGACCTACCTGGTGTTTTTCTAGCATGCAGGGGCTAAACAAGTTGACAGATGTCATCTACTTAGACTTCTGTAAGGCCTTCAACGTGGTCCCACATGACACCCTCATCTCCAAACTGGATTTGAAGGGTGGGCTGTTCTGTCGGAGAGGAGTTGACTGGCTGGATGCGAGGGAGCCTGGTGGTGAGCAGAGTCCCTTGGCTGGACGGGGCCCTGAGCAAGAAACTCTAGTGGGTGGCATCCGTGCCCATGGTGTGGGTTTGGAACTAGATGAATGTTAAGATCTCTTCCAAACCAATCCATTCTATGATTTTTTGAGCTACAGAGATATTTGTATTGCAGCATGATCATTGCCTAAATCTTGTTAGCTTCTCCACTAACACTAATAATAGTTTTAATTATTGTTTCTTTCTCCCTCTTCCTTGGCAGCAAGATGTCAGACGTACGGGACAGCATCACAGACACATTAGATAAGTATGATTCCTCAAAGGCCCAGTGAAGAATTAATCAATAATTAAAAACAACATACTCCATTGAAAAGTGAACCTTACAGACTCAAAGACTTGTGGAACCCTTCTGAACAGATGTCCTACTAATATAAAGTAATTTTTAATTGATCTTGTGATTCCTGTGAATACCATTCTGTGTTTGTAAGGCAAGGATGTTCTGTCATTCTAGTAGGACATCCTCAGAAAATGTCTTTTCTCTGTCTGCATCATATCAGATTTACCATAAAAAGATCACAATCAGCTGAGAAGATTTAAAGAAGTAAAGATTTTTGCTCAATTTACTCTATGGTTATTACAAATATAACAAGTCTATACATCAATTCATATAAAAATATAGTTTTATTGTTCAACTCTCAGAAAAAACAGTACATGGTCAGCCTGTTCTGAAGGTTCTTTTGTATTATCTAGATTTTTTTTTCCCTAACAAACGTTCCCTACTAAAATTGACTAGAATAATTAATAGGCATAAGTGTAGTACAGGGATCTACAATCTGAGAACCTAACAAAGACTTAGGGAAGAAAGCAATGCTGCTAAGCAAGAAGAGTTAACATACTGCTTTTATAAAATTATTTTTAAAAGATAGTTCATATGTTAGGTCTAAAACACACTGCCATGAATGAATGTTATCATGTGTTCACTATGCCTGTGCAAACACGAAAGGCTCAGCTCCATGAACCCTCTTGCTGCAACAGAATGCTAGGTTTCAAAACTAAAATTCCTCAGAAAGCCCACAGTTACTGGGAGGGATCAAAGCACATTCTTATAGTACACATAAAAGAGAAACTGAAATATAAGATTCTTGGAAAATAGGTTCCTATGGAAAAATAGACTGATAAAATCTGAGACTCTCAGTTGTATGGAAGACCTTCAAATTTATCTGAAATCTCACAATAAATGTATTTTTAACAATAAAAAATTTCAGCAGGAAGATTTGCTAGGTACTGCTGCTATGCAGGTAAAGTGCATGGGGCTCAGGGGTGATGAAAACTACGTGAAATTAACATTACTAAAACTAATTTTACAAATTTTGAATATTTATACTGAAAGCTTGAGAAGTTCTTTGAAAATATTCTTCATTATATTTCTATTCTAAATGAGGGATTTGCTGCCCATTACATCAGCCTTCTTTCATAAAAGGTACGTATATTTTCCTTTTTTTAGCACTTGGCATGAGAGCTTTTTATGCCTGCTCATCAGCTGGCATTTCTTGGCATTTCAATAAATTGATCTCACCAGTTTACATCACAAAAGTATTTTGTCCCCTAATGTTCAGCAAATGTTTCTTCAGTTCTGTTATATAAGGCATAGTACTTTGCAGTTAAATCTCATTGACTTACTTCATATGACTAGTATGATCCTCATATTAGTATATGTTTCTGCCCACTCAATACTTCAATGATAAAATGAAAAATAAAATCATTCTAGTTTAAGTAAAAGATCTCTATGTGTTCTGCATTTGAGCAGCAATATCTGAGCAGCTAAGGCTCAGATAAAGAATGTAAGATGTAAACCAAATTGCAATGGGAGCTTTTTAATTTGTTCACTGGGAAAAAAAAAAAAATCTAAACCTTAAAATGTTTACCCAGGCAGTAGAATATCAACAGTTTCTAAGCTACTGTTTTGGAAAGGAGGAAGTAAGACGTGGTTATGCAGAAAATGCCTCAATTCTTAGAAACTAAAAAACCCTTCGGAATGGAGAGTAAGAAAAATTACTTTATCACAGGTAACTCAGTTTTAGAGATACTGAGAAGATAAAGCTATTCAGGGCTTTTACTCACATATTTATCACTGATTTACAGAGTTTGAAAGAAGAACACTATAACACCTAAGGGTCTGAAAATAATACTCTGTGAATACTCAGCTTTTCAAGTGGCTAGGTTTTGTGATCATTTGGTTCATCCATTTCATTAATTATCTACCAACAAAGTTACTCCTGAAGTTGTCAGAAGGAAGAAAAGTTAGCCTCCTATTTTTAAATAGTGAACCAGTGTCTCTTTTTAACACAGTAATTAGCAACATGCTGTGCCCTCTGACTAATGACTCAAGCTGTTCCCATATGGACCTCGAGGATGACGGTGGCTTTCCTGCCAACCTGCAGTTCTCTAAGCAAGGACTCCCCCATGGCTGCTCTGTGCAGAGATGCCACCCCCCACTGCCTGTCCAGCACCTGGACATTGCTGTCCCTCTGCCCAAGGGAGAGAGGTCCTGGCTCAGAGTGTGTCCTATCACACACCATGTACCGTGAACAGATATGATGGTCTTTCCCCACATCACTCCTAACTCCAAAATACACATCTTTTTCCTTGTATGCTCGCTGTTCGGAGATGCTGGGGTTTATTTTTAATCCATATGCCAGCCCAATAGCAAACATCTGGGTTTTGTCAGCTCTTTCTCCCACCAGCCTCATCCCTGCCAGCTTTGGTGTGTGGCATCCCCAAGGCTCAGCACCGGAGGCTGGCAGCATTGCTTGCAGCACACCCTTCCCACCAAACGAGCTGCACACACACAGCCACATCCACATCCCCACTGGGCACTGAGAGACAGGGAGCTGCCAGTTCTGACTGCTGTCCCTGAGCTAGGCAGGTGTGAAAGACTTCTGAAAGGACAAGTGTCAGCAGTCTGGAAAGAGCAATGCACCAATATGACCTGTGTCTAAAAAACCCCAGTTACCATGGCTAAAAAACCCCACTTAATATAGAGTAATAATAAATGGACAATTCTAGTGCCATATAAATAGAAGTTGATGTATAGCATTAAGAGAAATGTACAGGAATGAGTAGCCAGCTTCCCCAAAAAGGAAAATTTCTGTCATGCTGATTTATTTTATTTAGCCAAACCAAAGGAAAGAAGATAATAAAAAAAAAATTGCCCCCTTTTTTTTTTATTTTTAATAATGAGGAAGAAGTTAAAAGGAAACAATATTGACAAAGCTTTTTACTTTCTTTTTTTTTTAGAAGCCTTTCATGTCAACTTCATTTAAAAAACTGTAATCAGTATATTATGGAGTAACTAGGACTTTTGGCGATACCTTCTGGTTAAATTTAACTCCATTACAGAATGCACTATCAAGATTACTGCCTGCTTCTAAAAGTGTGAAAAATATTTTTGCAATAATTTATTTTAACCTTTTTCAAAATTGATAGTTTCTTCATTAAAATTAATGAAACCATTCAGCTAAGCATAGCAAAAATTATTACAGGAATGACCTGATGTTAATTAATATCAAAAAAATATTAGTTCATAAATTACTTAAAACCAGGAAAAGAGAATTATTATACCTCACCACATTGATCTCCGGGCGATATTGTAATTTGAGATTTTTTTTTTTTTGCTTGAATGAAACTTTAATATATTTCAGTTCCAAAATATGGCAAAAATGCTCAGTTTTAAACAACTCAAATATTGAGAAAACAGAAGATTTAGCCCTTTCATCAGTCAGCAACACTAAAATGAATTTAATGGTAGTATAGCCAATTGTATGTTTTTAAACTGCCCTCCAGAGTTTTTTATTCTTAGTTCAACTAAATTTCAATATGTTCTTGAGGTATTTTTAAAATGAAACTGAACTTGCACAAATGAAGCCGAAATCAACAAATCAACTAGCAGATATTTTTGGCTAAGGAACAACTTACATATGATGGTTTGATCAGCTTGGATATTGTGACTAACTTTGAAATGAAGAATAGAAAGTTAAAAAGTGAATATATGCACAATTATTTTAAGTACTAAATTCTTTCCAAACCATCTCTTTGTATCACATAATTTTAGTGCATATAGTATTCTTTGCACATTACATACTTTTCAAAGCGTGTCTAATGATTCATTATGCAGACGTTTAATATTCTAGTTTTTTCTTATTATACTGGTTCTTCATAAACTGATTGCAACAATCCCTATACAACCTATCATTTTTTAACTGCGCCTTAAATGTCACACAAACACATTGCACTGATAATGGTCCTACAGTTGTCATTCCAAACTGGCGTTGTTCATACTTTCACTTTTTATTTTCTGGGTCAAACTGTAGGCCTGTTGTATCAGATTCTGACTGAGAATCCTGAGATTCACAGAAGGATGCCACCTTTCTCTTCAGAAGGACAGCACAGAAGGACAACCTTCCATGTGGTGCGGCTGTGCTAAGGCTTGCTGGCCCCGTGCAGAACCTCATTGTGCATGACAGACTGGCCATGCAGTTAGAACTGTCAAAAAGTTGACCAGCCTCATCAGAGTCACTGTTCTAAACAAGCTTCTGGAGTGCCTTTCCCCAAATGGTTAAATGCTTCTCCTTCCCCACACGTCACTCACAAAAATACCCACACAGGAAAGAGATGAGAAAAACGGGGGACAAGCAAAAGCTTCAGGTCTGTGTGCCCACATTAAGAACACGACACGTGACATCTGTCTGCAGAGAGCTGCCTCGCCAGTACAGAGCTAAACTGCTGGTCTTGAGTAGAATGGCTTATCTTAAACACCACGTGCTCTGCTGTGACAGGAAGGTGAAGCCAGAAATTTCCTTTGAGGGGAATAGGAGGAACCAGTGTCCCTGATCTTATATTCAAGGTAGTTATGTTAAATACTTTTCAGTCTGTTAAGGAGGGTAGTAGACAGTGGAATTGCATAGAGATTGCTGATGAAATCAGCATGATGAAAAGGTGAACGAACAGCCATCTCCCTGCCCATATAATCTGGTTTATGGTTATGTGTACACAATGTAAACCAGGTGATCTGGAAAAGAATATAAACCTATAAAATATTTTCAAAGTTCTACTCCCTGAGAGAGAGAAAAGTTTGACAATATAGATGGACTGAAACTTTTTTTAATTGGAGGAGCTGGGCTGGTTCTGGATCTAAATAATTTTTATTAATTTTATAATCTATCTGTTAACTGAAACAGCCTGTCCCCAAAACGCTCTACTTACTCTTATAAGGCTACCTTTAGTGCTTCCGACACTGAATTCCTTGTTCATTTAAAGTGGATGCTTTACCTACAAACAGCTTGGAAATGGGAAAGTTGACACTGGAAATGGAGAGGTCTTGAGATTGTCTCAAAATAGCAAATAACAAGCCTGTATGAGAAATGTATTTGAGAAACATACCCTTTTTGCCTCATGTACTAGTTGCTACAAACCTGTTTGATTTGAAGGATAAATGCAAATCATTGTATTTGATTTGCACACAGATAAGTTGTACGATTATCCAATTTCAGCTAAAAAGTGAATATTTTTTTATCTGCCTCTTTTACATAACTTTGTAAAAAAAGTAAAGCTAAAATAACAGTATGCAACTAGGAGGAATCAAAAAATCCAACATGAAGTCAGGTACACAGTCTGCAAAGTGATAGTAAGCATGTGGAGGTGCAAGAAGAGATCAGCACTGAGAAGGTGGTCTAATGTGTGAAAAGATCAACTTTTCTTGGCCAGAATATCTACCTCCACAGGAACAATGTATCTAGACACCACATCCAAGAGAGTGGAGTATGCTGAAGGGAAATTTCCAGTTTTCTTCAGCTCCTTTGTTAAAGAACTCTGGAAGCTACATCTTGACCAGGAGACTAAGAAGCATCCCAGGTAATGGATCTAAGGAGTAAGTGTAAGACTAGAGGTATAATAAATCCATAGTTTCACTGATATGTTTGTTTAACACTTGGAGTTTAACTGGTAGCAGATAAGTTGTCTGGTAGCTGAGGAGAAGTACATTTGAAGTCTCGGGAGTTGCTTGTTTTCTCAGTCTCTCAGGAAACTTCCACCAAGTCTCCAAAAATACTAGCTGCAATTTTTGTCTTTCAGTTACACACCATGTTTATGAAACTAAGCAAGTTGATACTAAAAACTTTAATAATTAGTTCCTGCCTCTTTACTCAGCATTAAAATAAAAATCACTGTTATGGTTCTTATGAGTTAAATTATGCAAACAATTTTTGCTGTTTGATAAGGAATGGTCTCCAAATTGTAATATTACCTATGTTTCAACTGATATCTATTTAATAGTCTTGTACTTTAGAGGTAAAATATTTCAGGTAACATGAGGGGAGTACTCTTGCCAACAGCTATGTGGTAGGAAAAACTCCTCAGGAAACAGCTGTTGAAACAGGTGACCACAACATAACGCACTAGAGGTTATGCTTTAAACCACATTTTGCATTAAATTCCTTCCTTCTAAACAGAGAAATTACGAGCATCTCTTCCCCTTCACAAGCTAAGAATCTATGCATCTTGTTCCAGGGAGGATTTCTACTGTCTTTTGTAGACACAGAAAAGTGTATTGACTCTTTCTAATGTTTCGTTCTCTTTTTTCCCCTAGTGATGAACCCTAAGCCTGTGCCCATATCAGAATTTTCCTGCTAAATTAAAGGCTGGGCTTAAACATATACCCTTTTTTTTTTTTTTTGGTTAGCCTGGCTGATAGAAATGGATTGCAGCAACACACCATGTGAACCCAGTCCAGTTCTAATAAGGAAGAAAAGTGATTAGTCTATTATGACTAACTTGTAATGTTAATATAATAACACAAAGACAATTATGAATAGATCAAGAAAAATTAAATAAAATGTTAGATTATTACAATGCAACCATTTATCATCCACTCAGGCATAATGTAAATATAGTGCTACTAATGCCCTACAATCCATTATTCCTGATGTTTTTAAATGCTGCTCTTAGGAGAAGAAAAAAAATTAATAGTGCACAGAAGTATAATTTGCATTAATTTCCTAAAGGAAGAAGCATGCAAAAAATAATTAAAAAAAGAAGTCTGCTTTTGAAAAAATCCCTGTGATGTGTTCTTTTAATATATTCAGTGTCTTTCTTTCTTTCTTTCTTTCTTTCTTTCTTTCTTTCTTTCTTTCTTTTCTTTCTTTCTTTCTTTTTTTCCTCTGGTTTGATCTAATTTGAAGATAAAGAAGCTGAGGGGAGAACTTGCTTTGTGCAGCCTCCTGAAGCAGAAGATGTGGAGAGGAGGTGCTGAGGATTTCTCCTTGGCATCCAGGGACAAAACACATGGGAATAACACAAAGCTGTGTGGGAAGGGCTCAGACGTGGAGATTGGGAAGCATTTCTTTACCAAGAGGGTGGTCAGACACTAGAACAGGCCAATGGCCCAAGCTTCTAGGCTTTCAAGATGGATCTGGACAGTGCCCTTGAGAATGTGCTTTAATGCTTGCACAGCCCACAAGTGCTCAGGCAGCTGGACAAGGTGAGATTTGCAGGTGCCTTGCACCTGAAATATTCTGTTCTGTTCTAAGCTATGCTGTTCTTCATACACAAGTACATTTAATTGAAGTAAGTAAGCCAGACAGGTTCACACACACACATGTCAATATAAAAATTAAGTGTTGCATTAGGGCTTGTGCACTAATGAGTAAAAATTGTAGCTACTGGCCTTGTCTGAATGCACATTTACTAAAATACTGGACGAGTTTTTAACCATGAATAAACTAAGTTTAAATGGCCTTTCTAGCCTTTGGCTGAATCATTGCAGTAGCACTTTAGAGCATAGGTTAGGAGCCTTTTTCTTTCCTTTGGTGTATCCAAACTGTGTGATTCTTCCATGAATTTCACTGATTTAATGAAAAAAATTATGAAAAATTAACGTAACTATGTATTCCTATGGCATATTTGGCACCTATCAAGGCTTTGACCTTTTCTCTTGAAATTGTTTTTGTAAATAAATTGCAACTGAAATATATATATTTTTAGCTTTCAGATAAGAAATTACATGAATACAAGCAAAACCTATTTATTCAAATTTCTGAAAGGTAGTGTGTTTCTGTCTGTTTGATTTACTGCCTGAAAGACCAAACTGCCTTAGAACCAGCACAGTCCACTTATCCCTGGCAGTTTCCATTCACTTTCCACAATAATTAAAACAGGTTTAACTGCAAAATAAAGGAAATTATCATGAAAGCTTGCTTATTCTAATTGGCATTTTAAAATTAAATAAGAATTATCTATGTATAGTGTCCTAAAATGACATCAGGAGGCTGATGCAGAAATGAGTAGGAATGCAAGGTGGTTTATAGCTGATGCATCAAGCAACATCATTGGTGCACATTGTTTCCATCAAAGGAAAAGCATCTAAAAGAACTTTCTCTTAAAATAAAAAGCATTTGGCTTCCTATATCTAGCAAAAACATCAGAGCTGAAAGAATAAACTTTAGATATTATTTATCAGAAAGAATAATAAAATCCTAATAATAAATTTCTTTCTTCAGGGATGCAGTCATGCACTGCAATGGACTTTCAAAATCTTGGTTCTTAATGAAAAAGGATTAAGAGTTTTTTGGGCCTTTTCTATAACTTTTACCTTACAAAACAGAAGCAAAAGCCAGAATTTTCCTATGAATGAAAAGGTGATCAAGAAATTAGATAAAATCATGAAAGCAGAAAAGGGAATCAGAAAAAATAATTTACTAATTAATATGTCCTAACTCAAATTCTACATATTTTTCATGGAACTCGGTTTTATTTTAATCTTAATCTTGATCTTGATCTTGATTTTAATCTTAATTTTAATCTTAATATTCTAAAACTTTCAGATATACAAATTAATGCAAGATTTTCAAAATTAAATATAAGATATGTGTCTGTGGTCTTATAGGCATATTACCCATTCACTATTTTGAAAACTCTTGCTCAGTAACAGAAGTGTTTGTCATGAGTGAGGATTTTTTATACTTACTGAAACAATATTAAAGGTAGACTGAGATTAAAATTACATAAAATATTAAAGAATTCACAGGTAAAAGGAGCAGTTAATGGCTGACAAGAAAATCTCAGCTATTTGTAACTGTTATTTATTCAAGACATAAAAGCTTTAGAGAGATGCCCATGGTGCTTATTCTTTCTAGACTGATAAACAAAAATTTTTTCAAAGCTATTAAATTGTTTATGCACACCATTTTGAGAAACATAAATAATCCAGCTGTGGTGGCACCAAGATCCAAGACACAAGATTCCCTAATGCACCACCTCATCTTGGACAGAGAACTGGCATAGAACTTAGAACTGACTGCAAGGTAATGGCAAAACAAACACTTCATCACATGAAGCTATTTTTAATTAAGTAGCCTGACCACTGATATTACTACAGCTGTGGAGAAAATCCTTCAGTAATTCTCTGCATTATTTCAGGATTCATCTGTTCTATAAATGCAAAACAGTGGCTGTTATAACTAACCAAACAAAACAAAACAAAGCAAAGACCAGCTACAGAAATATTCAAGTTTCAACTCTCAGTGTTTTCCTTTGGCATGCATTTGGCTTTCACTCCAAATCCATGTGTTGCCTTCCACAAGTTGCACAAATATCTAGGACTGGCACGTTTATCCCTTCATCTTGATCTACCAAAAAAATATTTGAAAGCTATTGATGTGGTGAGGGAAGACAGAGAGAAGTAGTGAGCACTCAAAATATGTGACTGTAAAAATCCTCACTTTTCTGGAAAACTAAAATAATACTAAAAAATAAAAAAATAAAAAAATAATCATATTATAAAACCTTTCTGCAGTTACAATCCTTAGTTTAAAAAACTGGAGTTTTTTATTAAAAGAAACAAAAAGAGCAATTTGTACATCAATCTATGAATCTTAGTGTAGCTGACTAGTTAACTAAAAACAGTATTTCTTTAAGTACAAAGAAGCCCTCGAACCTTCCCCGGTGACAGTTCTTCTGGTGTTTTGTGCTACAATACTTTCTGGTGTCTGTCACAGGCCAAAGTAGAAACAGAAAACCCTATATATGGAACAGAACAAAAGTGATGCAGGTTTGAACACTCAAAAATTACTAGAACATAATGCCGCATTTTTGTTAACTGTTTGGTACTCTTTAGAAACATACAAGATAGGCAATTAATTTCTATTAAATTAATCCAGGTTGTATTCACACATCGCTAAACAACAGAGAGTGGCAAATATCAAACTGTGAAAACTCAGCCTTTCATCTTGTCTTTCTGGGAAAAAAAACCCCAATTCCTATTAAAGAATGCCAAGCCCAAATTAAGATATGTTTTATTCAATTTAGTGAATTTTAAATTCATAAGATATTATCAAAATAAATGTGCTCTGCAAATGTCTAAACACTGAAGTGAATGCCATATATTGTTTAGGTTGGCCATGTAATTTTTATTTTCCTTGTGAAAATCACAAATTCATGTGAAAGAGTGCTTCACATTATTTTTTTTTTTTAAATAAGTTCCATGCCAGAAAATCTTACCTTTCATACTGTATGAAAGAAAATATATTTTAAAAAATACCAACAAAAATGCCCAAACCAAAACAAAGCAAAGACCAGAATGCAGAGTTTATAGATTACCTACAGCTTTCAACTACATTTCTTCTAAAGCTGACCATACAGTAGAATAATACCACTGGCTATTTTAGGAAACAGTACTACATGCTTTTTAATGACAGTTTTTGTATCATTTTTAAATTTCTCTTGCTTAGTAAATAGTAGCTAGTAAACAAGAGAAGGAAACATTCAGAACCCTTTTCTGTCCTTCCTAACAGCTCCAAAAGGCTAAAGTCTTCATTCAGTCCCTCTGCCATCAACGGGGTTCTGATCATTTATCTTCTCACAGTTTTACACCTCTGTAACTGCATGTAGTAATTCAGATTACATATGTAACTGCCTTTTGTTAGCCACAAAATATGATTTAATATGTCATACTTTCATGGAAAATAAATGAAACTGGATCTTTGGTGGTGAGATGGCAGGGAATTTAGTAAGGGCACTGATATTTTGGGTCTTCTTTTAGAGATTGTAGTGAGACCAGCTGGCAGTAAGGTTCTAGGAAACAGAAGTTCCATAATGGATAAACTTTTTAAGCACACTCTAAAGAAATGCAGAGGGAATGTGTTGTGGTTATTATGGCATGCATTCTTCTAAACTTGAGGTTTATTTAGGATGTTACTACAGCACTAACCTGACCGTATTAAACTCTTGTTTGATACATGTTCCCCCACCTTAAGAGAGAAAAGCCCCCTGCTTAGATCTCCAAGTGCTGTGCTCTTCACAAGTGTGTGATCCTCCGTAAAACAGCCAGGAAACCAGGAATGGCTAGTCTTGTATGCTGCACAAACCTAGGACCACAAAGAGGCAATATCTCACTGTTGCTGAACACAAATATGAATTTAATCTTCCTAGAAGCATAACTGATGGAACCAAAACAAATCCCAGCCTTTCCATCTTTATGTAACCTCTGCTGCTGAAATTGTATCTGTAGATACAGCCATAAAATGTTGTAGTGTGATTAATAATGTAACAGGAGAAAGGTTTTCATTGCTCCTCAAAACTGTCAGCTCACATTCAGTGAAGGAGAGCAGTTGATAATGTGCACAGACTAATGAAGCATAGAAAATATCTTTGCTCATGAGATCCTGTCAGCCTGAACAAATTTTAATCAACAATTGCTTTCTTTGTGCCAAGATGTTATTGCATTTTCTTTGTGACAGCATGAGAGGCTGAGGGAGCTGGGGTCCTTTAGCCTGAGGCAAAGACAGCTCAAGGGTGACCTTATCGCTCTGTACCTGAGAGGAAGTCGTAGCCAGACTACAGCCTCTTCTCCCAGATCACCAGTGAAAGGCTGAGGGCACACAACACCAGGGGATGCTCATGTTGGACATCAGGAAGAATTTCTTCACAGAAAGGGTGTTAACCATTGGAACAGACTGCCCATGGATGTGGTGGAGCCACTGAAGGTGTCCAAGAAGAGATGGCGCCTGGCTCTTAGTTCTACTGTCTTGTTGACAAGGTAATCAGTCAAACCTTGGACCTGAGGATCTCAGATGTCTTTTGCAAACGAAATGATTCTGTGATTATTTGTGATTTATTTTACTAAAGTATATCATCAAGCAGAAAATGTCTCATTCATAATTTTGCTTTTTGCATAAAAATAATACTTCTCTAAAAATTGTTTCTCAGTGTCCTTCAAATATTTTATTCTCTGACAAGTATTTTTCACAAAATTACTATTTCAGCAAGTGAGTTTACTGATACAACCATATGAACAAATTCAATATATTAAGAGAATTATATCTTCAGTTGGTTAATCAGAGAATGGCTGAGATTGGAAGTGATCTTTGAAATCATCTGGTCCAACTCTTACCTTAGAATAGGACTAGCTTTCCTGTTAGAACAGGTTGTTCATCACCTTTCCCAGTTGAGATATAGACATACCCAGGGGCAGAAATTCCTGTATTTAGTCTGGTAATCTGTTCCTGCGCTTAAACAACTCTTCTACACATTCTTCCCCATTCCTCCACCTCCTCAAAAGAAAAATGCTTTGTTTGATTTTCTTTTTCTGCACTTTATGTCACTTGTCTCCTGTGTTTGTTCTGTATCTGTCAGGAGAATATGTTTTTTTTTTTCTTTTCTATAACTACTCATGATAAATCTGTTTACAGCAGGTGGATGCACCTCCCTGTCCTCATCTTTTCCATTCTCACAATAACCAGATGCACTTTTCAGGCTGTTCCTGTATGCCACGTGCTACAGAGCCCTTACCAATCTGGTGCTGCTCTGCTGAACTCAGTTTCTAAGTACTCTTACAGCAGAGTGCTGCAAGTGCACCAGAATTCCACGCAAAGTCTCACACGTGTGAAGTCACTTTCATTCTACATTATTTTCCTATCAGAGGGACACTACCTGTACTTTAAGATCTAATAATTTTCCTTGTTGTGTTAGTTTAGCCAACAACCACAGATGGAATATCACCTGATATTTTTTTCCCTATGGTCACCTGTCAGCTATAGTCGTAGCGCTGGAAAAGCAAGTTTCTGTACCTCATCTGAAATATCTTTATTCCTTTCCTCAGTCTGCCACAACCACTTCAAAACCAACCCAGACACAGCACAGTCCTTGCTCTTTTGCAAGATCAAGTGGATTTCTGACCTTTGCACATTTGGAAATTGACAAATAAACAAAAGACCTCTTTCCCATTTCTAAGTCTGATACCATGATCCCACTCCCATCCTCCTTAGAGCATGACTCGCTGTGAAGAGAAATGCATGACTCAGCCTTGCCAGTCTGAGACCTGGCAGTCAATAGCTGGGTTTAAAACCCCAATAAGATATAATTAAATGTTCATTTTTCAGCTTTTCTTAAGAAATTTTTAAAAGCAAGGATGTCATACCAATACAGACCACTTTTTTTACAAAATGAGAGGAGAGATACAGTAATACTATACCGTTATCACGTATTAACCTTGGTCCCTATCTTTGGGTATTAAAAGTGATACAGATTTAGAGTTTCCATATCATGGGACAATCTGTTTGTGTATGAAAAAAATATTTTATATCTTCTGCAGCTAGCACTTTTGAAGTGTAATGAATACTAACTAATCATACTATTACTTTCTAAATTAAAAAAAAGAAAAAAGTAATTTTTCTTATTGAAACCTCTAAAAGGGAAGAATTATAAAATCAGCTGCTGCTAAAAATTCAGCATTACTTTTATAGTCTTTGGGAAAAAAACCTGTTGCCAATGGACATATTGCTCCTCTGCTCAGCTTCACTCCTCTCAATAGATTTCTTCTATTATTTCTGTACAGTCATAGTAATGGAAGGTTCCTGATAAGGATCATGTGGTACAGAATATACAGGAATCTTTAGAAAAGAGAAAGAAATCACTGCTCCATTGAATGGTCCAAGAAAGATGAATCTGTTTTATTTTTGCTGCCAAAGCTATTCATAATCCCTTTTTCTAAGAGTTGCATGAGTCTCTCTGTTCTAAATCCTCTTCATTTCCCTTCTATTTCCTTTCCCAGATCAGAAAGTCATTGGCTGTGTATATTTCAGTGTGAGAAAGCTGTTTTGTTTTCACATGTAGATCTATATTCAAATGCATTTAACTTGAGAGATGATTCAAGTTGACTCTATGGTTCAAAAACACAAGACATCCTTGACAGGATGTGTACAGCTCAACCAAGTCAAGTTTCTCTCTGTGCATGCCCACCTCAAAAAACATTTTGGTTTCTTGCTAGCTGTTACTTCCCTTCACTTTTAACTCATGACTTCACTGGCAAGATCATTCTTCTGTTTGTAGAGATAAGTAAATGACAAGATGTCTTATAGTGCCACCCCTTTCCACACTGATGCTAGAGTTCCAGCTGCATCCTTTGTGACATTTCAGTCTGCATTAGAGATTAATTAGCTGCTCCTCTCAGAGAGACTCCAAGTAAAGCCCATGCTGCATACTGTACAGTAATAAATTTACAGGGCAAGGCATGGAAGGGAATTATTTAAATGGTCAAATAGAAAGCAAAGCACTTTTAAATAAAATTACAGCCCTTTTTTAGTTTTGTTTTTGTTTATGTTTTTTAGGAAAATATGCCTGAAATTGTAGAGCTTTGAATATCTAAATGTTATATACTGTTACTGTATTCTTCTATAAAATGTTTTTTCATTAAAGAAAAAGAAATCGAACCCCAAAATGGCAGCAGGTGATTTTGTTACATTAGAATAGTTTTTCAAGTAGCTTTATTCTTAATCCTTACCCTCAGATGTACCTGCTCTTTTCTTTCAAGGGGCATAAAAAATTAAGATTTTACTCTCTGAATATAGTCTGAAACATTCAGCATATGATAGCTGGAAGCTATTATTTCAATATTCATTTGCTTTTTGGCAAGCATTAATGGCTTATGAACTTCAGGTATGCACATTCTTGTTGCTTGCATTCCCTTTATGCAAATTACATTCTCATGAAATGGAATTTTATGACTGAAAGATGTGTGATTAAGAGTTGAACACTACTGTGTTCAGTTACAGATAATTCATGCTGACTAACTAGAGTGCATTAATACTATATGAACTTATTTATTTAGCTCTTGAAATACATTTTTCAAAGCTTTGAACAATTAACAATTCTTGTAAAATAAGACCAATATAATCTGAATTTTGATGCCTTATTCTAGTGAGGACACAGGTGATCATCACAGATAAAACTTACAGATATTCAGCAGTATTGATACTAGAATCAAAATTTTTTTGTTTGAAGAATAGGTAAAAGATAACTGTTAGGCAGAACACACCACAGTATACAGAATAGCTGCAGTAGAAAAACATTGACAGGAATAATAATTTTACTTGGAAAAGCTACCTTTTATTGGCTTAAAAGCATGACAGAAAAAAGTGGACATTTTTCTCTTTGCAGCCAGCAAAACCAAAAAAAAAACAAATAGAAAAAACCATTGTGGATTTCAAAGTATGGACAGAAAAATAATTTTTCATCAATTAACTCTTCCTTGTTGCATAGCTGTTTGTTTCCTGCAAATGTGAGGGAAAATTGCACTTGTTTTTTTAATGACAGAAGGGTGAGCCATCTGCACTTGCTGTTGAATATCAGATGTGAACAGGTGGTTGCTATGAAAGAGTTTGAATCTGCTAAATTCGTATTGTAGCTTATGATGAAGTAGTTTCTTCAAAGATTTTAGCCCAATATAGACCCTACTACAGTTTTCACACAGCTTAGAGAACAATCTCTAAACACATTACAAATTCTAGTACATCAATAGCAAAAGGTAGAACAGAAAACTGTACTTCAAAATATTATCTTGTTTATGCTCCTGTTATAATGTTGGTTTATTTCTTCTTTTTCAAAGCAGAAATTTATGGGTTATATTTTAGCCCAGTGACTAGAAGTTTGAACATAAATTTATCAAGGGTAGAATTAAGGCAACACTAGAAGTATCTAAATCTAATTGTGTTAGAATAAGTATAGTTCATGTGATACCTTAAAAAAAACTTAAACACTCCTGATTCATGAATCACTTCATGAAGACGTGATAATATAGTGAGCAGTCAGAGCAATGTGTATCAGCTTTTGATGTCTTTTAATACAACAGAATTTTAAATGGGATAGTCAAATGTTTATGAATCCTATGCACTATTATATGTCATCTGCTTAAAATGGTGGTATTTATCTGTATTATAGAGATAATTAATTTTTAACATCACAGCAGTTATGACCAAAACCAGTTCAAAGGTTTTCACTGCCAAGAATGAGTGGAAAAAACAGCTACATGCATCATAAACACTTGGGCAGCTATTTTAACTGCACAAAACCACTGGCTCCTGGCTCTGAGTAACCAAGGATGACACAGTGCATGACAGTATGCTGACTCTAACTAGCGCTCACTAGAGTGCCAGGAATAGCTCAGCACGGGGACAGGAGACCAGTTTGGCCTGATACACTGTGCTTTGGAAACATTTCAGTGCCTGCTTCCCACTGTCTCATAGGCACAAGACACTACAGATCATCTGCTCCTACCTAAGGCTGATAATGAGCCAGTGCTAGGAAGCACAATTGGTTGTGCTTTGCCTGTGTTCTAGCCAGGATCTGTTACAGGGGTGAGTAATCACCAATTAAGATGCATGAGAACATTTATTCATGCCTCTGCTCGGCATGAACACTCACGATTGTCAGGCATCACACATCCGCTCCTGCTGATAAGTGAAGTATGCCCACGCAAACCAGAAAATACATGAATTTTGCTCTACTGGCTTCCATCCCCATCTTCCATCTCCCAGAAAATGAGGCTTGTTCAAAAGGAGCTTCATCTTTGGGGTGTTCCCGTACAGCTGGTACACAGAAGACCTTCAAATATCTCCTCTAGGCATAGCATAAGATAGGTCCACTGGAATCCAGAGGGTCTACTGGAATCCAGAGCAATAGAGAAGGGTTGCAGACTTAAGGCCCCCAGAGGTCTCTGGGGTAAGGCTTCATGACATGCAGGGAGCTGGAGCCAGCAGACCAGAAGCAGTCTAGAGAAAATACAGACAAAACTGCTGACAGGTGAAAGAGGAGAGTGAGAATGGTGTCTTCATCTGAGGGTGCCGCGTCTGAAGTAGAGACCGAATGGGTTTATGTGGACATCCTCCCAAATTTTTTGCACAGCAATCTGGTTAACAGAACTAGATTTGCAAAGCAACACCTGATTGGCTTTTTGCACGAACATCTTCAAAGTGAAAACTTAGCAGGTCTGTGGGTTTCTGTTTCTTGAGACTCATGAAGAGTAAAACAATGATTCAAGCTGCATGTGCCCTGCCCAGCTTGAGGAGCAGTGATACAATAATATTCTAAAAGATATCAGAGAGATATCTGAGAATTGAAGCTGTCTAGAGGCAGTTTTTTAGGGAAATACATATTCATTTATGCCAGAATTTTTTTTCATAACATTAAAAATAATTGTCTTCTTATGACTCAAGGAGTTTAAAGTTTAAAATCTGCAATTTTGTAGTCTTGTTTTTCGACTCAAATCTGTTGAATTTGAACCACAATAAAGGGAGGTAAATCTGAAGTGAGATCTCTTTATTCTTCAGTGGATATTACAGTGTCAGCTGCCAGAAAAACAGATTAGAAGCAGCACTGAGCACCAGACATACGAATGCATTAATGTTCTATTAAAAATATTTACTTTCTACCAATTAATTCATCCTCTGTTTTCATCAGTGTCTGGGTAAAATATAATTATTACAAGTATCACTGTTTAAATTTAAAGACTTATTGGCAGTTTTAAATGAAGGAATTTGCACCCTCTGTGAGGACAAGTACTTCAGCAACAGCAAAGTTGTCATCATAAATGGTACTGAGGAAGTTTAAAACCTTGGAGATTACAGCAGTGTAAATATTGGGCCTCAGAGTTACTTCTGAAGCAGAGGCATGACAGGCACAAGAAAAACAAATATTATAAATAAATTTTTCATAGGAGTTGAAATAAAAAATCTTAATTTATAGAAAATTTACATGCTTATAGGAAATATGACAAATCTGCCTCTGCAAAGTGGTCGCATCTCATACCCAAAGTATCAATAATTATTTTTCATATTTTTAATAATAATAATATAATGTAAAATTAATGGCTATATTTTTTAACATAAAGTATTTTTAATTGCTTTCTTTTATGGTTGATTTAAGAATTGAAAAATGCTCAGACTCCTTGAAACATTTTTTTTCCCCCAACAGTTAAAAGACTGAAAAGGAAAAAGCTGTGGGTCACAAGCACATAATTGTATCCTAGAAGAATCTTTTTGCACAGCTTCTCTACAGTGAGCTCTATTCCTTACAAATTAAACATAATTATTTTCATTATTTTAGATTTTCATCGGTGGATCAAAGTGGTGGTAAAATTTCAGATAATCTCTTTTTACCACAGTTAGAACACCTTAATATCTTATGGATCATATTTTCCTAATGTGTCATCATTAATTTTCCACTAAAAAATTCCAGAAGAATCTTACTTGATTATTCTAAGAACAGATCATGTGAGGTATTTTTTTCAACTCTCAAATTTGTTTTTAAATAAGTCTACCTTTGATAACTCTGAACTCTTTTCAGAATGAATTGATGTTAATGAAGCAACAAATTCTGCTTTCTCAAAATGTTTTTTGAACATGCCAGACCAGTCAGAAGGAAATATTAATGAAGTCAAACATAGGGATACATATGATCATTTTTATTTGCAGCGAAACTCAGACCAGTTTGCAAGCTGCATTTTGCTATGCAAGTAATCAGATTAACAGTGCTAAGCTGAGATGTTGCAAAGCAATTATAAGTTTCATTGTGCACTACACAGAGTAATGTTCTTAGTACTTGAATTGAAAAATAAGAAGCTTATACTTTATATACTCAGTTAGTTGTATAAGTTTCAGATGAGAGAGATACTCCATAGCATGTATATTCAGAAAATTTTAAATTTATTAACTCAAGCATTTCAAACCAATGACTACTAAAACTTCAAAATTCAGCAGACTGTGTGTAGAAAATCTACAGGCTTTTACTGAAAACAAGCCCAGTTCGCTAATACTATTCACAGAATTATAGAACAGCCTGGGTTGGAATGGACCTGCTTGTTCCAGCCCTGCTGCCATGGGCAGAGACACCTTCCACTAGGCCAGGATGCTCAGAGCCCCACCCAGCCTGGCCTTGAATTCTGCAGGCAAGGGGAGCTCTTCTTTCTCTGGAACTGGGAGTTCCAGTTTCGCTGGAGTTGCTCTACAATGTCCAAATAGTTCCAGTGGAGATCGCAGAGAGCTTGGACCACAGCAATGTATCAGACAAAAGAGTAGTGCTGGCTTACCTTAACTGCACAGTTACTCTGAGGAGGTTCAAAAAGAAGGAAATTTTTCCAGGACTTAGGATAAATACACCTGAAGATTGATTTGAAATTCTTAAGTAATTTATATTTGTCCCTCCAATAGCAACTTCTCTTTACCTTTTCAATAATAAATATAAAATTATGAAAGTTGGACATTTTATATGGCAGAGTAGTAGTATGCTTCAAGATGATCATTTATCCATAATTCAAGATGTTAGAAGGAAAGAAAAGAACTTGATTCATATTAAGGAGTTCTTTGGATTTTATACTCACTGATGGTTTTTTGAATGAATGTGAATTACTATGGTAAGAACAGTCAAGTTCAAGAGAAGCTTTCACTGATCTGACTTGTACATTGTTATGAATACAGTAATTTAAATTAATAAATTTTACTAAATTGATTCAAAAAGTAATAAGTGAAATAAAATAATATTATATAGTAGCTTTAAAATAAAAAATAAATAACTGAGCAACTTAATAGGCATGCCAGGGGTTTGACCAACAAAAAGTCTGCATCACCTTTACAAAGTCTATACAAAGCATAGACAGGAAAATAAAATGCTAATTAAATAATTTTAATTTTTTATTGCTCTGTGATCTTTTCCTAGAACTAGCTAAGTAACCTCAAAGTGGTGCTGTTTTCATTGATGGAGAACCTGAAAAACAATAACCTCAGAGAATACTTACTCTGTTGTTAGCTTGGGTGATGCTTTTCAGAGCTTGCTCTGGGTTGCTGGTCTGCTATAAGGACTCAGATCTCTGCTAAGGAGCAAGATAGCAATGCAGTCTTTTCAGACATTCTGTTCTGAGGTGTAACAAGAAGCATCTCAATGCAAATCACAAACAGCTGTTTCAAAGAGCCTTCATTGCTCAAGGCAGGTATTTCATAAGCTAGAGGACCCCAGGCAGTTAAAGATCTATTTTTACAAAAAGCAAAATGAACGGCTTGAAACAATTAGCAGCCCCGCTGTCCAAAGTGAGCCAACAGAGCCGCTGGTAAAACAGCACATCTTTTGAAACATTCCCTACACAGCACTGCAAGTACCAAACTGTTAAAGCAACCCAGCTCACAGTCTCATCTAAGTTTTCCAGCAAAAGCGACTCCCTTTCTTAGCATCATCTAGGCTAAAGAATCAAAAAGTGTAAGCACTTCAGGGTTAGAAGTACTTTGTCCTGTACTGTAAACTTTACAAAAATTTTTCACTCATCTGCTCTAGTTTCAGTGAAATATTGAAGCTCAGGTAGGCTGGAATGAACAGTAGAGTAAAAAGATCCTACACATCTAGGTTGGGGTTTTTTTTGTTTTGGTTAGTTTTTCAACAATCACTGAAGACTGCTAGACAGTACAGCTCATCACAAGGGAAACAACCATTCAGAACCTGAATGACATCAATATAAATAAATACTCTGCATAGACTAAATCCCAGAATAGTAATGGAAGATTCTTGTAGAGTACAGCATACTTTAACCATAAATTCTCTTAAGGAAATAATGAACTTCAAGTAATGATGGCCTTCAAGGCTTTTTGTCTAGCATTCTTTTAATTGGGAATTAGTTTAATAAGATAAACAGAAAAACTAGACACTAATCCAAATAATTTCAGTGTAGGTTTTTTCATTTTTACTATAAAAGAGAACACATTTAAATTTCCAAGGTAGTGATCCTAAGGGACCTCTGAAGCTACTGCAAAGACTCCCTACCATTAAATTTAGTCAGGGTTTGAGACAGGTTTTTTTCCACAGGCTTTTGTGTTTCTTTAACTAAAAGAAACACAATGAAGCATGGAAAGTATAATGTAGTTATAATGAAGTACAACTAATTGGAGTCTATTTGTGTAATAGAAATATAATTGAAACTAGCCTAAGTGACAAAGAAAAAGCAATACCATACACCTCATTTTGTGCGCAAAATACTCCTTTCCTCTGCAAGGAGTAGGTTTTAGGTTGTTTTGTTTCTTTAATACCAGTGATATGTTTTCACTGCAGATGCAAACTGTGCTCAGTGCTTGCCTAATGACAAGTCTACAAAATGATATCACAGTTTGCATTTGCCTGCTGAGTTTTCTCCAATATCTCTGAGTGCTAGTGCCAATCACCTTGCATAAGTCCAGTGCACACAGCAAAATCAAATATGTTTCAGTTTTTCATAACTTCTCCTTTTTCCTGGTCTGTACACACAAAAATGTTTTTTGCTACTACATGGCACCTGTGAAATTTTCTCACTTTGCTAAGAGCTGACTAGATTTAACAAACCGTATAATGTTTGCTTCCTGTTCACTTTGAACTACAAGATGGCATTTACTTCACAACAGGGAATATATTCTTCCCTGTGCTCTCACCACTCCAACCATTACCACCTTGGTTATGCACACCATGTTTAAAGTAAAAAGCAATTTTCATTATAGCAAAAGAACAAGAAGGAATATTGCTGTCAGATGTTGCTATAAATTTCTCTCCTAATTCAAATGACCATCAACTAAAATGTTCTGTCCTGCTGTCAGACACAGTCATTATCATTATATCTGGGAATAAAATCATGGAGTTTAAAGTATTATTATTAACTTAAAATAGTCAACACCAAAATAAGAATATACAATAAAATCTTTTCATTTTTGAAGAAGCTGGAAACTTTGTAGTAAAATAATACAAAGAGAAGGAAGTTTAATAGGTGAGATGACAAAATGATGCTTGAATTATTGAATGCAATGTAAACCACACCAAGTATTTGTGTGATTCTACACAAATAGCATGGTCTTTTTGCATTGTAACAAGTTCTGAGTGATGGTGTTTTTCTTCCCAAGTCAAAGTCAAAACTGGTGGAGCCCGGATTTCTTGGAGATGCCTGAGCACCTGCCTGCCCATGGGAAGTATCAAATTAATTCCTTGTCTTATTTTTCTTTTTCCTTTACCTACTATACTGTTTTAATTCAAGTAATGAATTCTCTCACTTTTACTCTTCTGACTGTCTCTCCCAGTTTACCAGGGAAGGTGGGCAAGTGTCTCTATGGTTCTTAGTTCATAGCTTAAACCACAACAAAGAGAAAGATAAAGCATTGTTAAACTGAATTAACCAAGACACTGAGAGGTATGCCTTGCACATCTACAGGGCAAATCCCATAAAAGATTCAAAGAGATTAAAAAATGCATGCATGTGTTTTCTGGCATGGTGCATTGCAGTGTGTGACCTAAAGTCCCAATCTCAGCACTTTTCATATCCTTTGAACTGTTTTGCACTAATCTTTTAATAATGGCCACCTTTACAAGAAGTCAAGGCTCTGGGAGATATGTAGATATAGGTATAGATTATATAAGTGATACCGATATCGATGATATAAATATGTATGCATGCATTTAAAACACTGTAGGAACATAACCATGTGGTAGGGCAGGGCCTCAGGCAACATAACTTCTGCAACCAGAAGTTTTGGTTTCATCCTAGACTTCAGGAAGATGCCTATTCCATGGCTTTTGATGAAAATTAGAATTTTGATTTTGACTGTAATCGGCTTGCACCTGAAACTGCCAGGTTATATTAATAATTTCTCAATAAGTGAGACCTAATTTATAAAATTGTAGAATAATTAAGGTCAGAAAACAGCTCCAAGATGATTGAGTCTGACCTTTGACTGAACCACCTTGTCAACTAGACCATGGCTATAGGTGCCATGTCCAATTTTTCCTTGGATGTTTCCAGAGATAATGACTCCACCACCTTCCTGGGCAGCCTGTTCTAATTCTTCTTTCTGATGTCCAACCTGAACCTCCCTAGACAGCTTGCAGCCATTTCCTCTTGTCCTGTCATGTTTCCTGAGAAAGAAGGAATGTAGGCTATCCCTACTTTTCTACAGCTTTCTTTGAGGCAGTTGTAGAGAGCAATGAGATCATCTCTGTGCCTTCTTTTCTCCAAACACCCGCCCAGTCCCTCAGCCACTCCTCACATGACTTATTCTCTAGACCCTTCCCAAGCTCCATTGCCCTTCTCTGGACTTGTTGCATCACCTCCATGTCCTTCCTGAATGTAGGAGCCCAAAAACTGGACACAGCACTCAAGGTGTGATGTCATCAGTGCCCAGTACAGGGGGACAACCACTGCCGTGGTCCTGCTGGCCACACCATTGCTGATACCAGCCAGGATGGCACTGGCCTTCTTGGCCCCTGGGCACAGCTGGTTCATGTTCAGCCAGTTGTCAAGCAGCACCCCCAGGTCTTTTTCTGCTGGGCAGCTTTCCAGTCATCCTGCCCCCATCTAGTAGTGCTGCCTGGGGTTGTTGCGACCAAAATGCAGACCTGGCACTCTGCTTATTGAGCATCATTGAACTGGCCTCAGCCCATTGATCCAGCCTGTACAGAAAAAAGTCTCTGTCCAGATCAAATGTCTGTCTTTTAAAGGCTCTCTTCACACTTTACTTTAAGTGTGTGTTTTTAAATAACTGACTTTTTATGTATTGCTGATTCTTGCTTTCAAAATGCAGTGAGATTGTAAAACCATTCAAACAATTTTCAAAAAGTAAAATATAGTTATTTCTGCTAAGTGAATTAGGCATGGGTTTTAGGGGTGAGAAAATAAGTTCTTTACAAGCTCTTGAGTCATTAAGCTAATCATCTTTCGTACTTAAATGAATACATCTAGAAACAATACTAATTTCCTTGGGAAATTCTCACTAATTTACAGATTGTTTTCACACAAAAGGCAGCTAGTGTTGCAAGTGGTAAATGTTCCTTAATGTTAACCAGCTGCAAGTAAAACTTTCATTAGGAAAACATGGTATAAGAAGTTATCATATGTACTACAAAATACCGACTTTTCAAAAACTAATAATAGAGTTATTTAAACTGTTTCCTGCAGCACATACCTTGATTGACCCTCATTCTGGGTCTCTTCCCCCAGTTTAGATATTAGGCATTACAGTCTATGGTGTGGAATATCCCTTTGACCAGTTTGTGTCATCTGTCCCAGCTATGTTCCCTCACAAAACAAAAAAAAAAAACAAAAAAAAAAAAAAGTCCTTGTTTTAGGATAAGCATGGCTTAGCAAAAATAAAAAGAAAAAAAAGAAAAAAAGAAAAAAAAAGGCAAAAAAAAAACCCCATCAGCTTGCTATCAATATTTTTCCCATTCTGATTCCAAAACACAGCACTGTACTAGCTGCTGGGAAAAAAATTAACTCATCCCACCTGAAATCAATAGAGTATGTCTAAATCACCAACAACCTTCTCAAGCTAAATTGGTATCATATCTTCATAACAATAATGAAAAAGACATTTCTGTGATCAAGCAAGATGAAAATTGTAAGAGCATAAACTGGTTAATTCACGACCAGGATCAAAGCCTAATTGCAGTACAAGCTAAGGAAAAGAGATTCAGAAACACAGAGAAAGGTGAACAAATGTGGCAGTAAAATGTAAGACAAGTGAGCCTATTATGACATCCATCTGGACGTAGCAGAATTGGAAGCTGAAAAATTCGCCAGTAGACATACTGTCTGAAAACAAATGGGACAAATGAGATAGAAATGAAGAGGAGGAAAAAAAGAACAAAAGGATTTTTGTCAGGTAAGAGAAATTACTAGAAGAGTTATAACTCCTGTAGAAATTGATTCAAAATAGAGGAACCCAAGAAAGAGAACAAATCTTGGTGTTTATAAAATCCTTTCACATGCAATTTAAACAAGTGTTTGCTTTTGTCTCAGCAGATCCTCCATAGATAGTATTTTAGAGTAGGCAATTCTCCAGTATAAGTCAGTAAAGATGCCAGATACACAAACAGCATAATTCACACTATAAATTTTGCCACACTTGCAATCCTAGATGCAAAAATAATTTGGGTTGCACTATAAGTGTGGGAACAGTCAAGAATCAATATTCACAAACAGTGCAATTTATTGGCTATTATGACAGAATAAGGCTCAGAAGTCGCTGCTGATAGATCCACTGAAGTCAGAAAGTACAAGCAATTGTATTTCCACAGAATAATGTTTACCAAATGTTCCTGTGGGAGAAGATGGGTACATCCCTTTGACTTTCCCAGGATACAAAGTAGAGTCTCCTCTGATCCGCCTCTCTAAATTTATATTTATATTGATTTTTTTGAGTGTAGGGAAAAAATTTCAGTTCATGTCATTTCATAGTCAGGTGGAGTTTGAGTGACTTCATGCACGTCAAACATATACAGGTTTTGCTTAATCAGCCGACACGGGTGCTTGAAAATGAAAATGTGTTATCAAGTGGATGATGCAAAGTTCAACCTTCAGTCATCATTTGGGGCATTCCTTCATCTTAATTTCTCTTACCTACATTGTTTTAAACAGACCATGACCACAACACCTCCATGCTGCTCCATTCTCTGCTTTGTGCCTCTCTTAGGGCAGCGCATCAAGCTCGGTGTTCCTCATCCCAATGTGTGCACACAGTTTATCCCTGGTGAAATACTATTACCTGCACAGGTGGTCCTCCATGTGGAGCTTTGTCTTTCCACAGCACGTCTTTCCACAGCACTTCACAAGCTTTCAGCAAAACAGAAAAATAAAAATCAAGATGTTCAATACCTGCTCAGTATAGGTGGCTGAAATAATTATTTTGTGAAAACTTCCCATATGAAGTACTTAAATTATGTTCTTCCTCTGTTAAGAAAAGAAGAAAATGGACTATATTTATCTTTTCTAGCTTCTCTACTAATTCACTGGTGTTCTGGAAAACTGTCCGGTGATAAAAAATTCATATTCTTAAAAATCACTGTTCAAATCAGGAAAACCAAGGCCTATGGGATACAAACACTGACACAATAAAAATAATAATTAATGTCACTTGGTTGTCTTGGACAACCATTTGCGTTTTGTTTCCTTATTTCTAAATAAGAGAAAGCAGAAAACAGTTGACAATGTTGTCAGATGTGACTGAAACCATACAGCATGTTTACTTGCAGTCTTTTTCTGCCCTTTGTGGAGGGATAAAATCTAATACATGAAATGCATGTTCATCCATGCACCTCCTGAATTGTGATTCAAGTAGATAGTAATTTCAGATTGTTCAACCTTCCTTACGTGCTTTTTGGATCTGAAAGAAATCAGGAAATCTTACTAATGTGGAAGTCTCTCCTTGATACATGCTCTGATAAAGGTCAGCAGCATTCTTAGATGACCTGCAAAGTCTGATTTGCTTTACATTGCCAGAACAGTTTTATTTGTGCTATAGTGATGGATGCAGCTTTGCAAACTCAATGAGGTCGTGAGAACTTGCATAACAAAGTCGGTGATCGGAATTCAGTAATTTGGGACATTCAAAATCAGTACATTAAAGCAATACATTCAATTTTTCATTTGTATTCATCCTGGTTTTTTAAAGTATGGAATCCTCATCAGCTGCTCTTTTAATGTAAAGGGGTCACTATGATCAAAAGCATTTGTTCTTTTTTACTGCTCAGCGAGATAATTACAAATTCAATAAAAATTTTAATGCAATTAAACTCTTTTCAAGGTGCACAAGCTCTTATGAATCCTAAATAATGGCAAAATCATTGTTAAAAACCAAAATTTTATACCATCATTCTTCTTAAAACATCATATGTTAGATAAAAGGTCCAGAGATAAATCTCTGCCCAGTACTCAATCTTCCAGATTCTACAGAACTTCATGCTAGCAGCTCATGAATTTACTAACCATTATTTTGTACTTGTCACATGCTTGTTAGAAACCATTACCGAGGTTTTGTCTCAAGAATTATTTGAAAAGAAATTGTCCTGTGACATGATAGAAAATATTAAACAAATAAAATTCAAATGATATTTCCTAATGTTGTAATCAAAATGAAAGACATGGTTCTAATGTTCTTTATTAAATACTGAAAAAATTTACACTAAAACTTAGAAAGGAAAGAAAGCAGCTTCTTCTTATGAAAAATACTGTGAAACATTTTGCTTTGAATTTGTGCATACTTTCTGGGCACATCACTGTTTTCAGCTAGAAGTAATTGTCTCACTCAGCATAGTGTCAATTTTTAAGTTGTATGTAATTTTAAATTATCTACATAGGCTAAACACTACCTCTTTTTCTATAATTTTATGACTAGTAAGAAGTCTTATTTATCATTCTTTAAAAAATATTTTAAAAATATTTTTTAAAATTATTCTTTGCTAATCTCTTTAAAATATTTTGTTTTCCTTTGCATATTGTCAGCGCTTTTATTAGCAATGTAATGGAAACTTTTGAAGGGAAATTTTACTTGAGGTCATATCAAAGAAGAAACGCAATTCAAAAATATGCTATAAGAGTTACCTATGAAAGAAGAATGAGACCCATAATCAATTTATTTGGAATAAATAAATATTGAAATGTTTTAAATGAAAAAAAGAAATAAGGACACAGTATTTCTAATACATGTCTGGGGTTTGTATATGTGCATGCTTACATCTGTGTATGCATGTGGCTGTGCATGTATGTACACATTTGTGATTTAAGGTAAAAGTGTCCCAGCAAAAGGAAGAACCTCTTCTTCAACCAGAATATTAATTAGAAATCAAGAAGTAGGGAACAAAAAGTACCAGCGAGCCACAGCAGGGATCAGTGGAGGTAAATGAGGATGAGCTCCATGCAAACAAAAACTGTATGAGTTAAATATCTATACGAAATTAAAACAGATTTGAGACAATTTCTTTTTAACTATAAAAAATAAATAAATGGGGAAAAAAAGGTTGGGAAACTTGCTGAAAGTACTCAGAATATTAACTCTATTTCATCACGATTTTTTGGACAGACAGAACTAAACACTGAATACTCACATTTTAAACTGTTGAACCATCAGTCAGGAACAAATCAAAGGTAATACAACTGTGGTTAGCACAACACTGGATCCGGGTTAACAAGCCCCAGGATTGGCAGAGACCACCACCCTGAGAGTCCTAGGCTGGATCATCTTGAAGTTCTCTTGCGAGCATGAAGGAAAGGACATAAATCATAAACCACGGAATGGTTTGGTTTGGAAGGGAGAGAGGTCAGCTAGCACAACCTTCTTTTGGTGAGCAGCAGCAGCTTCAGCTCAACCAAGATGTCACCAGTGACACGATGTCTGCACACTGATTCACCCTTTCTCTTCCATAATCCAAGCCAATGAAAAGAACAGTGGCAATGGACCTATGACCAACAAGGAAAAACATTTACAGTCAAATCTATTTGTCTTTGTAGGAGTCTGACTTAAAGTCATTGTAAATCACCAAGAGGTGTAGCTACCACTGACTTCTCTCAATACAAAACTGGCCTAGGACAAATGTACTACAATTTTTCTTTTGCCACCTTGTGTTTTGAATTAGCATAAATTTTACTGGCCAAGATAGACGCTGCAGCAAAATTTTTAAGCTAGATTGTCAGAGATGATTAGGAGCAGACAAATTTTACACAGGCAAATTCCACAAAGAATTCCTTTTTTATGCAAAATAAAGAAAGAAATCTTAACCAATATGTGCGATCTATTCCCATAAGCAACAAAGATTTAAATTTGAATGTGCATAAGAAAAGCAGTATAATTTACTTTATGAGATTCCTAAAACAAATATTTCAATAATATATATCTAAAAATTACAAAAAGTTGAGATTCTGACTTTTCAGAGGCATTCCATAAACTGAAAGATTAATGAAGAAATTGACATGACACAAATTGTAAGGGTAACTTTATTAGTCCACTAGCCCACATTCTGCTGCATAAAGCTGAGACTCAAGAACAAAACACCAGCTCTCTAAATACTGCTATGAATAGTAAGTGCTGGAAATACTATTCTATGCAATCAATTTTTCTGTAAGGGCAGAGATGTTCTCAGAGTATCAAAAGAATACATGCCCATATTTTTTGAAAGAGTAATAAAATGGTTGCCGTATGATTTAGTCTAAATCTAACGTGTTCCCAGAGGCTATCAAACAAATGAGAATACAAGCTTCCTGTCATAAACGAATTAACCACTTTTTGAAGAGTTCAGTTAACTGAAGCCTCTCTTTACAAGTGTTACACTGTTGAAACAGAATGTATTACTACTGTGTTTCATGTTGAAAGGAATGCAAACTAAGTACCAGAACAAACTCCTAGATAAACAGGCGGCTTTTCCCTTCTTTTATGTCTTTTAGCAGTGAACTGTCATTTCAATATTGTATATAATTCAGGTCATACGCCTTTGATATTTTATTTGCCTTCATTTTTTCCCCTAGATATTTTGTTTAATAAGGAGAAATTCAATCCATAATGGGTTCTGATTACTCATGATAGGATGCTAAAGAAAAAACCTGTCCTGCAATATATTACTTCATATGACAAGAGATCTTCTAGGTGATCTAGAGGAATGTGGCCTAACACAGAAAACCCCTGGATAGCTAAGTCAAGTTTACTGATTGCTTTCAATAAGTGCAAAGATATGAACACCAGGAAGCTGAAAGAATTGCTTAAACAAACTTTTTAACTACTACAAATAAATCAGATAACTATTAGGAAAGCATTTAAAATTGCTAAAATTCAGAATATCCTTGAAACAAGAACATGTAGGAGGGGAAATAAAAGACCTTGAATGTTTGAAAACTGAAGTAACTGGTTGGCTATAGCTACTGATGGGGGTTTTATGATCAAGTGCTATTAATTTTCATGTAGAGCTGTATCTTTATTTGCTTCCTTGACTGGGCCTGTAATTACCACAGTATAAAAGTAACCTGCTGTCCTCATACTATGAGATCACTATTCCTGGTACTGAGAAACAGCCATAAGCTATATTTTAAAATTATCATAGAGAATATAGAGTACTGTGTCTTGAAGACTGTATGTCAAGGATATCCATTAAGTAGGGCCTTTCATGCAACACCATCAAGAACACATTTTGCACAAGCAGATGTTTATTTGATGCACTTTTTCAAAAAGAAAGACAACTATAAACAAACTGAAATGATTGGTGACATAATTACAGAGGTGAGTTAATATTTTTTTTCTAGACTAAAGTGAACAGATGGCATGCAGATTACAGAGCAGATTTTAGTGAAATGAAGTGGCTAATTAGTTCACTGAAAATAGTACCTGCTTTCTAGAAAATATAAAGTCTGATTTAGGGATCACTAGGAAGTTGGTCAATTTTTTACAGAATTCAATTTCCAGGCTACTTGACTTTAAACCAGACTGTGCCAACATGTAAGAATACGGTACCATTTCTGCCCATGGTGATGTCATAAATACCTGTAAACATTTCAGAAATCTCAGGATACAACAAAAGTTGAAATTGTGCATTGCCAAGTAGTTAAGGCACTAAATTTTCCACAAGCATGGGCCAATGCTATTTAGATTCCATACACTGACTTTTAAAACCAGCTAACATTACTGATGATGGATGAAGTTTGGCAAGAAGATTCAATCTTGAGCAGTAATATTGCTAGAAAAGTGTTCAAAATCAATAGGTATATTCTAAAAGTTATGGTCTTACACTCTGTTATGTTCTTAGCTTTTACTGCCCACATTACAGAAAACAAGTGCTGGTGTTCTCCTTCACAGCAAGTTTTTCAAGCACAAGAGCATTGATCGCCAGGTTTGTCTTCTCTATAAGGAAAGCATGGTACATTTTGAGACAGAGGTGTATTTTTCTATTCTAGCTCATGAGGTTAAACCTGCTCTGTAGTCACAAGCAGAATTTCCTGGAGCTCTGTCAAACCAGTGGTGTGGAGTTGCAGCAGGGGTGGCTACCAGGAGAGGACTTTCTCTCTTCAGACCAGACAGAGGTAGTGGGGCAGTTTTGTACCCAGCAGAAGCAGAGAGACATCAAGAAAGGAGAGTGAGCTTTGCAGAGCAGGGTGGTGGTGGTCAGGGTTGGAGCACTGAACCTTTGAGGAGAGACTGGAGCGCTTAGGGCTCCAGCCTAAATATATGGGTAGAGAAACCTGTGTTCTTGTATGCATTACATGACGACACTTAGCATACTCAGCATTGGGCCTGGTAGTTTAAAAGAAATTGGGAAAATGTCTTTTTGTGCATGCTTGAAAGATCACTGGAAAGCAATAAATTACTGAAGCCATTTAAAATTTTCCCATTTCTTAGCAGTTTAATGTGCCATTTCTGTAGTGATTGTATGATACCAGACTCATTCTTTAGTTCTTTTTTTTACATACACTGCGATCCAGCTATTTCTTCCAAATTTGACTGTTCTGTCAATTCTCACTCAATTTAACTAATTTCAGTTCTATAGTTAAATAAGAAATTACAGCTGAAAAAAATAAACCAGAGACAAAATTGCTTGTTGCATTTTTTTCAGGCTATCCTTTCTAAGTGTACCTTGTAATAATTTTTGTTTTGAAGCAAATAAATCTGTTACAAAATCACTGAAGTAAAATAAATCCCTGTAAACACATAGTGTTTGAAATTGTGTTAAATTTGTTCTCCTCTTTCCTAGACATACCTAGAGATGTAGTAACCACTTTATTTAAACACAGTTAAAATGGTGCGACATAAGGTGCTGTTTTTTAATTTAAATTTTTGACTAATCAGACTAATTTTATCCTCTGTTTCTTCAAAGTTTAGGTCAGAACTCCATTACTTTTACGGATCATATGGTGAAAATTCAATTTTTGAAACAAAAACAGGAAGTATGAAAAATATGTTACAAAGATCAGCTTAGGAGAGAAAAAGCAATGGGGCCAGTAGCTACTAAAACAGCCATAAAAATTAACATCAGTGTATTCCACAAAATTGCAGTAGATCTGTGGGTTTTCTACTAAATGTATTCCTAAGATCTGTCTTCTAATTCCATATCCTGCACCAGGAAACAAGTTTATGCACTCAAGGTTGCATGGAAATTCTTCTCCTTTGAATCTGTTACGTCACTTTTTGAAAATGTTCAGTTTCCCCTGAATGTTAAAGAAACCATCTTTCTGGTATTTAATCTAGTAAGCTTCCTCTATATAGTCTGCAGCTTCTATAGTCTAGCATTCTCTAGAATGAGGGCTGAGATGTCTAGAAGAGCTGATGAGACCCCTGACCCAAAAATAGACCCACGTGTGGAGAATCCTGAGTAGTGCAGAAAATGAGAAAATATAGGCCAAACCCTGAAAAAATTCTCTGACCCTGAAGCATAAAATTTTCCACGTAAACTAATTCAGAACCCAGCTGAAGTGGGAAAATACCTAAAAAAAAGGTGCCACAATGACTCTAAAGAGAAAAGGCTCATTGCAATAAGCTAGGCCCTAGCCTATGCTTATCGCACACTGCTAGATACTGTAGGGCAGCAGACAGAGGCAGGGGGGCAAGGAGATAAATCAGCAGCTATGCCGGCTACTCAGGCTGTAGCTAAAACAAATAGTAACCCCAAGCCACTGGCAGTTGCAGCAGCAAAGAAGCACACAAAAAAAACGAATCAGCCAGTGACCGATAATAATGATCCAAGAGAAAGACCCTCAACAGCAATTACTGATACAAAAGCCACAGTTCAAGCAACTGACATAACAGCAAAAGATACTATTGAGTCCTATTCCCTAAAAGACCTTTGTGGCCTAAAAAAAGATTACACTCAGACACCTAATGAATCTATAATTAGTTAGTTAGCCCGTCTCTGAGATGCTGCAAGCGAAGCTACAGTTTTAAACAGCACTGAAGCGAAACATTTAAGATCCCTATCACATGATCCTGTCATCGACCAAGGCATGATGAGGGGGGCTAACCCTCACAGCCTCTGGGCACGGGTCCTGAGAAGTGTAGAACAAAAATACCTGTGTGCTAATGATCTCTATATGCAGCAAACCCAGTAAAAAACCATAAAACAAGAAATTCAACGCCTAAGAGAAATAGCAATAACAGAGATTATCTTCTCAGATAACATAAACACTATAAATCCAAACCTAGTACCATGTACATCTGTGATGTAACGAAAACTTGTACAACTTAAGCCACACGAATATGCTTCTGCTTTAGCCATAATGAAGCAAAATAACAGTGAGGAGACTGTGCTTAACATAGCAAAGAAGCTCCGAGCATATGCAGATGCTGTACATAGCCCAACACATGCCAGAATCGCAGCAGTAAAAACACGTCTGCAAAAATTAGAAGATAAAATTGAAGAGAATCATAAGAAGCTCAAAGAAGAGATTAAAGAAAACCTTCTCCAAATCTCAGCTGTACAAATTAAAAACCCTAGTACCCAATGCAAACATTCCCCAGACAGAAAGAGAAGATACACCCCACGAGTTGAGCTGTGGTTTTTCCCGCAAAATTGTAAAAAAAACATAAAGCAATAAGATAGAAAATCCACAGCTGCTCTAGCCCGACAAGTGCGTGAATTGAAAGAAGACAGAGCTCAAAAAAAAAGTTCCACCACAAAAAAAGCAGCTCCAGTTGCCCGTAGCCGAACTGCCAAGTATGATAATAATAGTAACATATCCAATCCCCTTAAAAAAACCTCTAAAACATATGTCCAAAGCAAGAAGAATAACCAAGCTTAGAGGGGCCCTGCCTCTAGCCAGGTAGAGGCTAAGGAAAATCGTGTTTTCTAGACGATGTAGATTCATTAGCCTGGCACATCAAAACCACAAAAATATGAAACTTTAGTCAACACTAGTGCGCAGTGTACCTTAATTCCATCAAAACATGTGGGGACAGAATCTGTTTCTATTGCTAGTGTGACAAAGAGCTCACAAAATTTTACTTTAGTAAAAGCTGAGTTGAGCCTGACTAGAAATGAGTAAAAGAAACACCTTATTGTGACTAGCCCAGAAGCCCCATGTATTTTGAGCATAAATTATCTCCGAAGTGGGTATTTCAAAGACCCAAAGAAACTCAGATGGGCATTCGGAATAGCTGCTGTGAAGACAGAGAGTGTCAAGCAATTAAATACCTTGCCTGAACTATCAAAAAACCCATCTGCAATAAAACTCCTAAAAGTAGAAAAGCAACGAGTGCCGATTGCCACCTCGACAGTGCACCGCCGACAATACAAAACTAATCGGGATGCCGTGATCCCCATCCACAAAATGATCCGCGAGCTAGAGAGCCAAAGAGTAGTCAACAAAACCCACTCACCTTTCAACAGCCCCATCTGGCCTGTGCGTAAATCTGAAAAAAAATAAAAATTGACTATAGACTACTGTGCATTGAATGAAGTAACTCCACCACTGAGCACTGCTGTACCAGACATGCTAGAACTCCAGTATGAACTAAAGTCCAAGGCAGCGAAGTGGTATGCCACTATTGACATTGCCAATACATTTTTCTCCATTCTGCTAGCAACAGAATGCAAGCCTCAGTTTGCCTTCACCTAGAAAAACGTGCAGTATACTTAAAACCAGCTGCCCCAGGGGTGGAAGCACAGTCCTACCATCTACCATAAACTAATCCAAAGTACACTAAAAAAAAGTAAAGCTCCAGAACATATACAATATATTAATGACATCATTGTATGGAAGAAAACAGCAGCAAAAGCGTTTAAAAAAGAAGAAAAAATCACCCAGATTCTCCTAAAAGCCGGCTTTGCCATCAAAAAGAGCAAAGTCAAGAAACCTGCTCAAAAAATCCAGTTTCTAAGAGTCAAGTAGCAAGATAGACAGCGTCAAATTCCCACCAATGTCATCAACAAGATCACAGCAATGTCTCCACCATCCAACAAAAAAAAAAACCACAAGCTTTCCTAAGTGCCATAAGTTTTTAGAGAATGCACATTCCTAAGTACAATCAGATCGTGAGCCCTCTCTATCTAGTCGCCCGTAAAAAAAACACTTTCCACTGAAACTCTAAGCAGCAACAAGCCTTTGTCCAAATTAAGCAAAAAATCGCTCATGCAGTAGCCCTTAGCCCAGTCAGGACAGGACCAGATGTGAAGAATGTGCTCTACTCTGCAGCCGAGAACCATGGTTTGTCCTAGAGCCTGTAGCAAAAGGTGCCTGGGGAGACTCAAAGCCGACCACTAAAATTTTAGAGTCAAAACTACAGAAAGTCTGAAGCCAACTGTACTCCAACAGAGAAGGAAATTTTAACAACCTATAAAAGAGTCCAAGCTACTTCAGAAGTAATAAGCACTAAAACACAACTCCTCCTGGCACCCCGATTACCAGTACTGGGGTAGATGTTCAAAACAAAAGTTCCCTCTACCCGCCATGCCACCAGTACTACATAAAGTAAGTAGATTGCTCTCATAACACAACACACCCGTATTAGAAAGCTGAATCACCCTAAAATTCTAGAAATAATTACAAACTGGCCAGAAAGTAAAAACTTCAGTCTCACTAATAAAAAAGAACAAAAAGTAACACGTGCTAAAAAAACTCCTCCATATAACCAACTGCCAGCAGAAAAAACACAATACGCTCTTTTTACTAATAGTTCCTATCACATAGTAAAAATAAATCAGAAGTGAAAAGCAGCAGTATAGAGCCTCACACGACAAGTCGCAAAAGCCACTAAAAAAAAAAGTAAATCAAGCCAACTTGCTGAACTCAAAGCTATTCAACTAGCCTTAGACATTGCTAAAAGAAAGAAGTAGCCAAAACTCTACCTCTACACTAATTCATAGATAGTAGCCAATACTCTGTAGAAGTAACTAGAAAAGTAGAAAAAAGCTAATTAGCAGCGTAAAAGAAAACCAATTTAAGCTGTTAAAGAGTAAAAAGACATAACTGCCTGGGTAGGGAGGCTACCTGTAAAAATCCACCATGTAAATGCCCATGTCCCCAAGAGTAGAGCTAATGAAAAACACAAAAACAATAAGCAAGTAAACCAAGCTTCAAAAATAAAAGTGTCCAAAATAAACCTAGATTAAAAGCACAAAAAAAAGTTATTCCTAACTCGATAAGCCCATAATGCTTCAAGTAAAATGCCTCAGAGTAAAAATACCACGTGTAAATGAGCACGAAACCAAAGAGTAAATTTAACCATAAACAGTATTTCTCAAGTTATCCATAACTGTAAAACGTATGCTACCATCAAACAAGCCAAGAAAGTAAAGCCCTTATAGTATAGTGAGCAATAGTCCAAATACAAGTATAGAAAAGCCTGGCAAATTAATTACATCACACTGCCCCAGACACGCCAAGGCAAGCACTACGTGCTCACAATAGTAGAAGCCACCACAGAATAGTTAAAAACCTACCCTGTGCCTCATGCTACGGCCCGTAACACCATCTTGAGCCTTAAAAAACAAGTCCTGTAGAGACATAGTACCCCTGAAAAAATTAAGTCAAACAATAAAACTCATTTCAAAAACAGCCTTATCAACACCTGGGCCAGGGAACATTGAGTAAGTGTACCATATCCCCTACCATGCACCAGCTACAAGCAAAGTAAAAAAGTACAATAGACTGCTAAAAATCACCTTAAAAGCCTTAAGTAAAAAATCTTTCAAAAATTAAAAACAGCATCTAGCAAAAGCCACCTAGTTAGTTAATACCAGAGGCTCTACTAACCAAGTGAACCCTGCCCAATCTGAGCCTTTGCACAAAGCAAATAAAGACAAAGTCCCAGTAGTACATGTCAAAAGTTTGTCAGAAAAAACAGTTTAAATCAATCCTACCTCGAGTACAAACAAACCCATTCGTGAAGTTGTTTTTGCTCAAAAACCAAATTGCACATAGTAAATAATGCAAAAAGATAAAAAAACACGATGTGTACCTCAAAGAGATCTGATTATTAAGTGAAAACTATATATAAATATCACTGTTTGCTAAATGTTACTACCATTGTCTATGTATAGCTGTATATTAGATGTATAATGTACATGTTTGTAAAATTAGAATATATATTAGTTTTAGTAGTAAGCTAACGATATGGGAATAAAGAGTAAAATGTCCTAAGTTGACTATATAATGCTTTTATCCCCAATCGTCTTGTTCTGTTTATACTGAATAATAAGTTTTACACCTTTAAGACTCTTCCAGAAAGTAAAGAGACTGTTCAAGCCTGCTCTGGACTGAACACCCAGAAAAACACCAGCACCTGAAGCCCCTTAGCTGGGCCTGGGCCGCAACATTTCCAGCACCAGAAAAACTAATCAAAAACTGAGTAAAACGAGCTGCAATCCAGCAAAAAAACTGTTCTGAGTTTTTTTGGGGTTTTTTTGAGCAGTGAAAAGTTTTATTGTTTAATATTGTTTAAGTTCTATTGTTTAATAAACAAGTTTCTTTCCACTTTTTCTCCAAAAAAATATTTTCTCCCAAACCGGTTGGGGGGGAGGAGCAATTGAATCTGCTTTCATAGAAAAACCCCTTTAAAAGTTATCTCCCAAACTTACCCTAAACCAAAACAAATACAATGTACATCAACAAAAATAGTAACTATGAGAAAATTGTTTTCAGAAGTGCACTCCTAATCAAAATTAAAACCTTACTACACAACTCTTCTTGAAGTCAGTAGGGTTATTCCTGTGCTTAAAACCGTACATAAACCTCTGTATTTTATTAGCCATAGACTTTATTTTGTAAAGCTTCAAAAGAATTTAATGACAATAACTGAGTGATAAGTAGGAAAAATAATAAATGCAAAAAATGCCACACATAAAAAAATAAAAATTTTTAAAAAAAGACAAAAGAAATACAAATTCTATGATCATTTGGTATTTCAAAGGACATCTCTTCCATTTGTCTTTCAAATCTTTTCCAAACTGTTGCTTTCCCATAAATTTTGTTTTAGGTCATCACACATGTTTCTAGACCCACTTGATTAACACACCCAAGCAAAAGATAAAATCTTAGACAAAGTCACCAAAGATGCTAACAAACATGTATCCAATAAATATTTCACTTAATAAAATTTTGAAAGAAATTGGAGAACATTATTAGGGTGCTCTTTCAGCAGCTGCTGCTAAGGTCTGGCCTCCTGTCCACACTGGAATCAGACCTATTATAGACCCTAACTGGAAGCTTGTGATTCACTGTTTTTATGCTCAAAATCACACAGAGAACAATCAACTGCAACAAGCAAACATCCAAGGCTGGGTGTTTGCAAATTTCAAAACTTCCTAGATCAGAAGAAAAAGATGAACGAAACATTATGTTTTTCCAAGATGAACAAAACATTACACTACAGAGGAAGAAATATTCATCTATCATTGAGCTCTTCTTCCTAAACCAGGGTGTCATATTTTGACTCCAGCTGTCAACTGATGACCATGCAGCTACTCAATCACTGGCCTCCAGGAGGACTGGGGAGAGATAAGAAAAGCAAAAGTTCATTTTATTTAGCTGGAAGAATAAAAACACGGTTTTGTGTAGCCAGAAACCAGCTCATGAATCCTAAAACTCTGATGGAATTAGAATCTTACTTGTTAAATCTGATTTCCTTTAATGACAAGTTAATCCATCTCGTCAATCAAGAGAAGAATTTGCTTGATTTCAGCAAAGATTTTGAAACAGTCCCTCCCAGGATCCTTCAGAATAAAACATCCATGACACAGCTGGATAAACACACCACGGGGTGGGTGAGCATCTGGCTCACTGGTCAGGCACAAAGGGTGACATCAGTGAGTGGGGTGACAGACTGGGGACCTGTCACTGGTGGGGCTCTGCAGGGCTCCATCCTCAGCCCCGTGCTCTTCATCAGCATCTCCATCATAAATGACTTGGACACAGGACTGGAAGGGACTCTCAGTAAGTTTTTCCAACACCACCAAACTGGCAAGAGCTGTTGACTCCCTCGACGGAAGGGACAACATACAATTATTAAAATCATATCTACTTAAGTAGCTTTAACTACAATAGTCTTTTTAAGCTGAAATACTCTCAGTAAAGCACAAGTCTCACAAGGACTTATTTAGGATCTTCTTTTTAGGCACATAGATGCATATGTAGAACATGAAGACAGCTTTTCAATTAATACTCAAATGAGCAAAAATTTATTTTATCACATTATTTAAATGGCTTAAATAACTAATAGTTAGTTGGTTTAATTCCTTTTCAAAGCAGAACAATTAATTATTTCTTTCTTTTATGGGAGGTGGCCTAAAACCCATTAAACTCAAACACCAGTGACACTCAAATACATGAAGCCACTTCAGAAAATTTTCCACCAGGAAAACAGAATTCCAAACAAAATAAAATTAGGACCTTTCTAGAAATATCTGTGAGGAAACCAGAGAGACACAGCTCTGCAGAGGTTAATTACTAGTTGTTCAGACAGCTACACACTTCAGCTGAGGCTGAGTGTATTAACAGGAATTCCATCCCCGTTTGACCACCAAGATTATATTTTGCTTACAAAAATATCAAAAAAAGTGAAATATCCCACACACAAAATTAATGTTCTGATTGAAAAACTGCTCCTCTGAAACACAGCTGGATGTAAATCTTAATCTGAAGTGGCTAGCCTCCTCACAAAATCCTCTATTGTAATAATACATTCCAAAGTTTGACTTACTGGTTCTTTAGAGCACAACTTTTTTATGCTAAAAACAAATGAAATACTGAACTAGCATGTTGGGTTACATGTCCATGTTAATTGTGTCAAAGAAAAATAAAAAAAAAAACAGCCAAAATCAGAGAAAATTAATAAAAAAATTGTTTTATAGGGGAAGTTCAGGGTTCAGTGTAGAAATAGCAAGTAAATAACTGCTTCAAATAAATACCTATTCATATTCCTTCATATTGTGTCTGTGATGACAAAATTTACATTGACATGAATATGTGTTGCTTTAACTATGCATTTGAAGAATATTCCTCTAGTAGATAACATCTGTGGCAGAGGAGATAAAGGTTCTTTTGCCATTTATTTAACTAATGCTGGAGATCTTTCTGTTTCTCCTCATCCAGTTCTGATGCTACAACCACATTCTGCAGCAAATTCTGTCTGAAATCATTGTGACAGTTTGTGGTCTAATTCCTCTCCTGGAGGAACTAATAAAATGAGAGTCAGCCATCACAGAGTTTGGGGAATAAAGGTCATGAACAGGAATTCCTTAACAGAGTGGCATCACTTGGGGTTTTTAATCTCTGTTTTATAACCCACAGGGAGAGATTGTTCTAGCTGAAATATCTAAAATCTTTGAAGCGCAGCTAGTAGGGGAAAGGACTGATACACTGTGTAAGAAACTAAAACAACCATGGCATGTGCCATGCAGCAGCTGTGTAGAAGAAAGAAAGACCCCTGGGAAAACTGATAAATTAGGATGTGACTTTTACAAGCTAGAGCATGCTCTGACCAATAAACACTATCAGGCATGGTCTTTAGAGAGGTTATAAGTATTTTTTTCAGTTTAATTGTTGTAGACTATCATAAAAAAGAGAGCAAGTATAGAATTTTTTTCAAAATATATGATTTTATATTGAATATTTTCCATTGAAGATTTTTTTAAAATTAAATAGATAGAATTTCACAGTATATGTAATTGCCATTACTTTTAGTCTAGTATTATTTCCATTAATATCTCAAATTTTAATGAAAAAACTCTAATATTAGTAATGCATGTATTGTCTTCACAAAAAGCCAGAGAGGTAGGGAGAGGCAAAAATCTAATTTCTAATAGAAAACATGAGCTAGAAGTTTAAAGTTTTAACAAGTTAGTAGAGAGATGAAGGCAATATGCTAGATATGAAAAGTCTAGGAAGAATTATGGCAAATTGACTCTAATTAATTAATTATAGATTAACTTAACTGATACAGAAAATTATGGATGTCAAGACAAGTACGTAAATTTTTGAAAGAGTAAAATATTGTCTGAAACCACATATATATCAAACTGAAGATTCTCTGAACTTCTTTCAAGAGGAGTAATTTTTTTTTTGAGGACTTACCCTTTGAAACATTTAAAAGTTTGTAGTACTGCCAAATGTAACATGGTCTGACTGTTCAGAGCTCATTTCTTTTCAAGAAGATGGAGAAATGAGGAAAGAGTAAATCCTTTTGGTTATCAGGAAAGAGTAAATCCTTTTGGTTATAACACAGGCAAATGCTCATCCTTCCAAATTTTTTGGTTTTGTCCATAGAAGACATGATTAATGTATCTGTTAAATACTGCTGAATAAAAGTGAATTCTGTTGCTAGAAATCTACTTTTGCTGCTCTTATCTATCATGGTTATAGCAGATATATGGTATGAAGATAACCTCAAGGACTTTGTTCTGGAAAATTATCATAGACGCCTCAAAAAAAGGTAGGGCTAAAACTGAAATATGCATTAAAATAACACTGAATAATAAAACCTCCTCCAAATAAGTCAAAATTAGTAATATTAAATTGAATATTATATTAGAAAAATATAATAGCTATACAATATATCATAAATATTTTAATATTAGAAACATCATAAAAATATATAATAGTCACAAAATCTGGGAGTGTCATGCTTCATTGTGGACTGCAAGCACAAAAGAATTTTTAAAAAAATCAAACTCAACACATACTGATATTTAAATAAAAGTTTGAGAGTTTTGCACAGCCTTAAAGAAGAAGGCTGAGAATCTGCTGATAAGCAGATTTCCCTTCCAAAGGCTTACTGTGCAATGGAGGATTTTGAATCATTAGCATAGATATTTTGCTGTTGCAAAAACCAAATAAGTTACTGAGTTGCTATGATCAACTGGCTCTGAAATGCACTTCATTCAGAGTAATAACACTTCATTATGAGGTTTTACTGCAACTAAAAGCCAGCATGAATTTTCTGAATTAAGTTGAGTCAGTATCAAGATTATTACAGCAAGCAGTTATAGTCTACCAAAATTAACAAAGAAAGCTTGAATCAGCAATTGTGACTATGTAATCTTAAATCTTACGTTGCTTAAAGCTAAAAACCGATGTCAGAAATGACCCTGGGGTTTGGAAAAAACTTTTTTCCTGACACCATGAGCTACTTATTTATACTTATTTGTTTAGAGGGAAAGTAAAACATAAAATAAAAATTCAAAAAGCACTGGTAGACCAGGAAGTTCTAAGTTTCTGTTGGTTCTATTGACCAAGGTACAAGACTTACTGAAAATATGGTTAGAGTTATGCCTGAACCTAATGTTATTAACAGCTTACCTTCACATCTGCCAAGAATATAAGAACGAGACAGAAGAATTGGTTAATTTAGAATCGGTGATCATAACACGCCCTTAAAGTTTTTCTCCTTAATATCCCAGCAAGGATTCCAAAGAAGAAAATAGTCTGCTGGAGATAGAGGTGCATAAGGTGCAAGTGTTTTTATGACCTTCAGGAAGTCAAGGTTTTTACCCTAAACAGAAGTTCAGCCCCTGTTGTCTTAGAATATTCCTCATCCAAATTTCCCTGCTGCCTTACCTGATTGGTTGCATGTGAAACTAACATTTGCAAATTATGAAATTATATTAGACAAAAAGTCTCAGAACATTAAACAATCCGATCCCAAAGAATGTAAATCAGATGTGCAACAGTGTTTGATTATCGGAATCCCACAGACCTCTGAGTTAGGGACACTTTTCTAATAAAAAATATTTTAAAAGAGATGTGAGAAATGTATCTCAGTTATCTTTCATGTAGGTTTATTAAAAATTAAATTACTCATACCAAATTTTAATCACTTTTTTTCTCTCTTAGTCTGTCATTCTCCCTTTGACAAACCAAATGTCAGAAGTGTCCAGAAAACAACTTTAGTCATTCTAATGTGTTTAAGGTCCATGTAACTCGAAATGATGCAAGGTACAACTAAACACAACACAAACCAATGTTTCAAATCAGCAAATGATTCCATAGCCATACAATAAACTTTAGCTTTAATCAGGAAAATTGTCCTCCATGTTTAATTCTACCAATAAGATACTACCTAAATAATGAACTTCAAAAGATTTTTTTAAAGCATCTCTTCATTTAAATACTCGAAACATGCTTGGGGGTGTGTATTTGAAGGGTCACTTGGAACCTTTTGCAAATTTCCAGTGCCAGGTTTCACCAGCAGGAGCTAGAAGGCTTTCATTAATTATCAGACCATCCACATTGTGTTTTCTCAAGCTACTTCTCTTCTCTTTATTTGCATATTTCTTGTTTTAACCACAGATGAGAAAGAAAGTGTCAATGATATCACAGCTATTCTATCTTAAAACAGCACAAAGACATTTATTTGCAGAATTGGTACTCTGTTTTGGCCATCAGTTCCAGAGTTGTAATCATATTAGACCTCTGCCATTTGAATACCTTAATGCATAGTAATGCAGAGTATAGTATTTATCATATTTTTAGCTCCATGCACTTGGTTCTTCTGTAAGAACTGATCTAAATGCTATCTTCACATCATGCTTATGCTAAGAGAATTTGGATTTAATGTTTCTTAATATGACTTAAATAATGCATTTAAATAATAATGCCTTTTTTTCTAAGAATTTGATGAGTGACCTGAAAATAATTCGTCTAACATAACTTTTGAAGGTGCAATACTCATTTATACATAGAGTGTACAATAATTTTCCTAATGAACTTTTGTTTACACACCAGAGCTAATTCTAGGCATCTAACATGTCTGATTTATAGATGGCAAGTGTAGCTGCAGGTCATATTATATTATATTATCATGAGCTGTCACAGAAGCTGCATAAAGAACAACCACAGAATGACCAAGAGATTAAAAATCCAGATCCCACCTGCAGAGGGTCAGTAAGGTCTAGCCTAAAGACAGTAGATCCAGGAGGTCTGGATCTCTCTCTCCAGATGGGTTTTATGCTTAGAGAAATTGCCATATGGAACAGCTTGGAAGTGAAGCTGAAGGGCATAAGAGCCTCTGAGAAACAAATGCCACAATAATTTTTAGGTAATGGAAGAATAATCACACTCATTAGAAAATATCCCACAGCAGACACTTTCTGCGCTACTTCCAGTGCTTCTTATCGTCCACACATATAGTTAAGAGAAATGAGGTACTATACCTTTCTCTTTAGTTCACAGCTTCTTGCAAGTTTCCTTGTGCAAATTAGTTAGAAGAGATTTGTCACTTCACATCTACCTATTGAAATTTCTTAAATGTTTATATGTATGCAAACCCAATCCATAAGGTATCTTTAGCTCTTTGATTTAGTAGCGTACAGTAGCACTAAAGAGTGCCATGTTACATAGGTGTTGTAGTTCAAGAGCAATGCAGGGTTGCATGTGTAAAATAAGAGCAGGGACATTTCATTCATCTTCCAGTGGTCTTCCTACTTGTGTTACCTTGGATTTTTATAGTTTTGGGGTGAATATTAAATAATGTTTATTAAGAACATGATATCCATATAGAAACTTCCAGCAATTTGTGGCAATTACATAGCAGGATTACAGATGATCTTATATCATAGAATCATATAATGGTTTGGGTTGGAAAGGATCTTAAAGATCACCTGGTTCCAACTCCGTGCTGTGGACAGGGATGCCTTCCATAGCAGGCTGCTCAGACCTCCAGGCAACTTGCCCTTGAACACTTCCAGGGACAGGTCACACACAGCTTTGCTGAACAACCTGTTGCAGTGCCTCACCACCCTCACAATAAAGAATTTCTTCCTAAAATGTAATTTAAATCTACTGTCTTTCTGTTTAAAGCCATTCCCCCTTGTCCTGGCACTACATGCCCTTGTGAAAATCTCTCCCCATCTTGTTTTCCTCAGGTACTGGAAAGCTGCAACGTGGTGACCCCAAAGCCTTCTCTGCTTCAGCTGAACAACCCTAATTCTCTCAACTCAGTTTCTGCAGAGATGCTCCATCCCTCTGATCATTATGGTGGACTCTGGACTGTCTCCAAGAGGTGCCTTCCTGTGCTGGGGACCCCAGTGCAGGATGCAGGGTTCCAGGTGGGGTGCCACCAGAGCAGAGCAGAGGGGCAGAATTCCCTCCCTTGCCCTGCTGCCCATGCTACTTTGTTTGCAGCCCAGGACACGTTTGGCTTTCTGGGCTGTGAGTGCCCATGGCTGGGTCATGTCCAGCCTCTCACCCACCAGCACCCCCAAGTCCTTCTCACAGGGCTGTTCTTGTCCTTCAACCCCCAGCCTGGATTGATAATGGGAGTTGCCCTGACCCAGCTGCAACACCTTGCACTTGGCCTTGTTGAACCACATAAGACTCCCACAGGCCCATTCCTCAAGCTTGGCCAGGTCCCTCTGTATGACATCCCATCCTTCCAGAGTGTTACTTCACCTCTCAGCTTGGTATCATTGGCAGATTTGCTGAGGATGCACATGATCTCTTCACATATGTCATGAATATATTAAGTGACAGCAGTCCCAGTAAGGAACCCTGAGGGACACCACTTGTTACTGATGTCCTTTGGGATTCTGAGCCGTTGTACACCACCCTCTGGATGTGATCATTCAATCAACTCTTTTTCCACCCACAAGCCACTCATCAAATCCATCTCTCTCCAGTCTGGAGTGAATGATGTTTTGGGGAGCAATGTCTAAATCTTTGCAGAAATCAGAAAAAAGACATCCCCAGCCCGTCCCCTTCCCCCTTGTCAGTCCCCTGCTGAATGCCATCAGGCTGTCCAGGCAGGGTTTGCCCTTTAAGATATCCACATATTAGATGCTGCCCAAGACTGAGTTTGTGATGTACATGCATGTTGAATCAGGACATAGAACAGATTTCAGCTTTTGCAATTTTACCATTAAATATTATTTCACAGGCATTTCTGTTTTTTCTTTCTGTGCCAGTCATTCACAATGCCCCTAGAGATAGACTTAGGGAAAAAATTCTGACTCTGCTCTGTAGAGGCTGGGAAGAAAGCAGCTAGGAAGTCAGAGGATGCAAAGAGCTTCATACATCTTAACAGTACTAGTTCAGGATATCTCTTATGATCATATCCAAAATTATTTCAGCTTTAACTGTCCCCTATTTGCCACAAAATGGTCCTAATCCTCATCAAGGTTAAATTGCTGAAAACCAGTGTTGCGTGGCATAACCCTAGTTTTACTTTGATTTACATACGGTAAGACACTACCAAGATGGGTTTTTGCAATTTCTAATGAGTGTTATTTGATGTGATTAGAATTAAAACACTGTCTTTTTCTTCAAGTTGGACTTCTTTCATCTTTAGAAGTAGATTTCTATTATATATGAGAGATACAGGCAACATTCAAGAGATTTTCTACAAGTGATCTACAGTTGCTCTGATCTATAATTTGAGTCCATCATAAATTGCCAAAGTAAACAAAAAATGTACCAAAGAATATTAGTAGATGACAACTATCTGTCTGTTCAAAGCTAAAATTTTCTTATTTCTTTCTGGCAGATTTTTTTCTTTCTGGGAAGAAAGAAATCCCTCTACATCTCAAAAAAACAAGTTTACATTTGTTAGGACTTAGAAACATGCTTAAATTACTTATATCAACCTAAGCATCTACTATTCTTATTTAAATCCTTCCATACACTATTTTAAAATAATTTCTTCTGTGACTTTCCTTGTATAACACATCAGCAACATGTAACTGGGTTGACAACTCAGAAACTGCACTAGATTATAGCAATAATAACATAACAGTAGGTATGGTATAGGGACAAACAAGAACTAATTTCTCTATCTCTATTTCCAGGCTGCCGGAAAATTTTGGGCATTCTTGTGGTTGTTATTTAGTTATATATGTTGTCAGCAAAAGAAGCAAAATGAGAGCATCTTAAATACTTCTGAGCCATGTCTCATTAACTTGAACATTAAGGAGAAGAGAGAATAGAGAAAGTAAGCATTTTAAAAGGGGTATTTTTTTATATCTCAGTATTCACATCTTTTGCACTTCAAGCTGTAATGGAGAAGCAACATCTCAATGACAGCTGTTCTCAGGCTTTTTTCTAGGAAATCCTGTATCAAGTACAAGAGTTTAGAGTTCTAGCAGCCCAAGCTCTTGCGTCACTGTCACTGTTAGAAAGAGGTGATTCACTGTCGTTTCACTCCTTTAATAGGATTTATAGTTTTTGACATTTATTGTGACTAACAACGCCCATTCATACGTACTCTTACATCTTCTTGACAAAAATGTTAAATATACGTCTTTTTCACGTCAATTCCGAAAAAAACCCCCATCTAAATATTATCTACACTTATTCCTGCCAAATGCTATGTGGTGTAAAAGAACCTTGGAAATAAATGAAAAGCTTTGTGTGTACTCTGGTGGGGTTTTCTTATTCCTTGTTAAGAGAACACGTCAGAAAGAAATCCAGCATCATTTACCTGGGTAGGAAAACTCTGAATGTCATATAATGTTATGGTTTTTTCAGGATGTATAGATGTTTGTAGAAGTTCAAAAGCTAGAATTTTTCTAAATAATGCGAATGTTTATTAATATTAGGTTTACAAGAATGTGTTAATTTTTAAAATATCTCCTCTCATATTCACCTTTGTATAACTTTTACATATTAACATTTATAAAGTTTACCCTCCTCATTTAAGGTCCTCATATAATCCCTTTGGTCGTGTAAGCTATACTCCCCTATGCCAGACCTGTTGTGTATTGCTCTTACTTGTCCACAATTATGATCCACTTCAAGCTTGTCCTCTTCATACTGTAAATTTAGATTAAATTCATTGGCTCAACCTGCATTTGGTATGCCTGATTTCCTAGAAATTGAAATCACTTATCCTACGTGCTTTAGAAGCCCAAAAGAATCAACTTTCATACTACACAAAGAATAAAAGCCTTAAAATATTTCTAAGTAAGATATATTAGCCAAACTCAGTGACTTGTGTATATAATGGCTGGAAGTGCTTAAAGTATCACATATTCCATAATTCTTCTTGTGATATGCTCAGTTTGTGTTGGCTAGTGACATTCATTTACAGCTTTTTGGCTGTGATTTTTTTGCGAGGTTGCTTTTTTGTTGGTTTTGGGTGGGGTTTTTCTGGTTGGTTGGTCGGTTGATTGGTTGGGGTTTTTGTTGTTATTTATTTTGTTATTTGACATTTTTGACTTCTGGGAAGTGTTTTTTATTTTGGTTTTAGTTGTTTTTGTTTTTGGTTTTTTTTGTTTTTTTTTTTTTTTAATGTATTCAGACTTTTTATTAACTCATTTATCTTAAATTTAAAAAACTTGCACGTCTCCTGCAAACCAGCTGTGGGTTAATGTGTGAGCAGCTGACTGCAGTATTCTGGAGGGGGAAGTGAATAATAATGCTGCAAAATATTGCTGCATCCTATTGCTAATTGTTTGCTGATGACTTTGAAAGCTGCAAGATATAAGATAATAGAGTCTGCACAGTTGGTTATTTTGTAGATTTATTAGTCATTCTTTTTGATCAATGAGCTTTTAGCCGTTCTGAGAATTGCTTTTTTCTGTGTGAAAACACTCGCTCTAGATTCTATTTTTCCAATGGAAATAAAGACAACTCATTTATGGTCCTCCCCACGTTGGAGAAATTTGCAGGCTGGTGGCTGAGATGTTTCTGTAAATGGAATTAAAATCACATTCCGGAGAATGCACAAAAGTATTTACCAGAACATTACTGTTTATAGACAGTGATCTTGATGCAATTTTTTGCTCTTTAGTTTTGTAAAGACAAATACCCTGAATATCCAATAGAATAAGAAAAAAAATTAATTCATGTAATTACCTAGATTTTATTTTCTCAGCTTCCCTTCTGCATATTCTCTAAGTCAGGTCCTTTCCTAAATACCACATAACTTTTTGGTTGGTTCTGACGAAGCACAATTCACATTAATTCTTACTTACTTATCCTAGGTTTCAATTCAGTAAATAACAAAGTTCTGTTACTGCTTGCATTGAACTCCACAGAACAATAATTAATGAAAGTTTCCAAATGAATGCTACAAAAACACAAATAAAGGAACATTTTCACAAACTATTGCATGGAGATTCATTGCTTATTTACCATGACTCATCAAGCTGCTGAAGACAATACAGGATGTGTTAAAGGCATTTATCATTAAAATTATATGTAGATAAGCTGTGGTCAATGATAACAATGGAGGGAGCACTATGTGGCAAAAATCCAAGTGGCAATGATTCACCTGCTCTGCACGTCTGCTCTGCCCCTGAGCACATACAAGATCCTCATCACAGATGCTTCAAAGCTGCTCAGATTTCTCAATTTCTTCTGTTGGGATAAAAGAGAAGGGAGTAGTTACAGATCTCATCAAGATCATCTGGTTTGCCAGCGTGTCAGGTCTTGCACAAAACTTGCACTGGGACAAAATTCTGTTGTTATAATTTATTAACAATGACTCTTTCGGGATTTAATGGGCATCCACAATAGTGCACCATAAAGGTGATTATTTAGGTGCATAAATATTGATTATTGCAGAAACTGTAAATTTTTCTTGGTTCACAATATTATTAGAGCAATTTTCTACTCACAAAGAAACTGAAATTCATTTACTATCCTTTTTCTTCTAAAAGGAGATAAACTCAATATCTTAGGTCAATTCAATTTGCAAATGATTTTGTATAGAAAGAATACTTATCCCTCTGGCAGATGGATGATGGCTAGTCCTTAACTTGGAAATTAATTTTACTACATTAAATATGCATATTAGCATTTTGGCTCCTTCTCATTTCACAAGTTTTACTTAGCATTGAATAATTTTCACAAAGCATTTTTAACCTAACAATAATTTGAATCTCCAAGGGTACCTGGAGCTATTAGCCACATTCTGCAATATTTTCCTAATTACTTGGTATGGTCATAGTCCTGCATTTATCAATGTATTTTCTTATTTCAAATAGATGAAGATATTTAAATAAAATTTTTAAATAAACCCCAAGGACAAATTACAAGATTTTGTCATTTCAAACTGGCAGAGCTCTCATTCACAAAAAAACCCCGTGATGTCAGCGTATCATAGACTTGGAGAAAACGCTTAAGTATGCATTACAGGCAATTTATTGATTTTCAGCTGGCCTTTATAAGTAATTCATGAGCTCTGATTTCACTTGATTTTGTGTATGAGTAATTCATGAAGCCAAATTTCATGTTTCTTCTGGCATAAGTTTAAGATTAAATCCATTACAACCGGTTTTTTAAAAGCTTTCCTGAAATAAAATGCAAGAAAAATTCTTTGAACTTTCATTTGCTTTAAGTTTTATCACCCAAACAGAATGGGAAAAGAACTGTTAGATTCAAATGGTACCCTACCAAATCATGCCAGTTCTTTCATACAACTTTATAAGAGTGTTCACATTCATAACGATCAGATCATTTTTAGAAATTATCAACCAAAAATTATTTAGAATCTGAAATAATTTGGATATGTCTTGACAATGTAGTTACTTATCACGACATAAACCAGCCCAAGTTTGCATGAGCGATGATGGCACAGTAGACAGAACTCAAGATGTTTTCAGAAATCCATTTTTTCAAAAATTTTGTAGCCCAATAACTACATGGGTCAGAGGAAGGAGCTCCTGCCAGGTCCCTGTTGCAGTTTGCTTTGGAGGACCCCAGAGGGAACGGCATGTATTCTTATGCTGTCCCTGTGAGCTACAGGCATACAGCATATTTATGGAGTGTATTAAACACACAGAGAAATTGTAGAAGGACAGAAGAATTGAGCCTTTAATCTTTCTGTGCTGTAGTACTCTTACTATCTCACTACAGGAGCTCCTGAACACACAATATAAAAACAGGAAACAGAGCATGCATTCTAGCAAAAAGGGAAATGTAATATTCCATTAAAACTTTAAATTAAGTTATTTTCTGTGGAGTTAATTTTAATTTTCCTTCTATGAATCTTAAAAAAGAAAAAAAAAAAAGAAACAACACCAAAAACAGAATTTTAAGTTATAAGACTGGGTTATTTTAGGAAACTAATAAATGTCTTGATGTGCCTTAAGATCTCAGAACCTGAGGGAAAAGAACTGGAAAACAGTGTATACATACCAGAAGCCATTCTTTGCTTCAAGTATCTCTGGCAGATAAATGTTTCTGAGTTTTCACTACTGGTGCTTTGAGAGTCAAAAAAAATCCCACAATCTATTTATTAATTAATTATGTCCTACAGTTCTTAGTAGGGAATAACACAGTGAAACTTGAAAAACCAGGAAGAAGGATGGGATGCTCAGGAAAATTTTAGAAAAAAAATTTCTAAACAAGGCTCTCCAAATTTCAAGGCAGCTTGCTAAAGTAGCTCTAGTCACTGGCCTTCCTCTTCTAACTAGCTCAAACGCTGTCACAGATTTACCCTTCTTTAAAAAAAGTTTATAGAAATTATAAAACGCATTTTGATTCCGGAGATTTTATTTTAACATCCTATTATAAAAATGATATAACTCTTTTGTATCTCCTTTTTTTTTTAATTTTTTTTTTTTTTTAATTTCATGCTGGTGTGCACTAGCATATCATTTGCTAAGTTACTTTAGGAAATCTAGCCTTTAAATATCTGTTTAGGCAGTTTGGCTAACAATAGCTATCCCAAAATTCTGTTTCCAATCTTCACTTTCTTGGAAGTTTCTTTTTCCTATATACAGAAACACTGACAAAACCTCTTTTCAGAGTAAGCCATTAAGTTCCATTTTACATCTGCTAATAATGACTCCAGTATTTGCTGTTGTTTTGTAACTTTAGGCTGAATATTATTATTATTACGTAAAAACTCCTATGATGTTATATTATCTACAATAGAGTCAGTCAAGAAAACAGCTTCCAAATCACTCTGGAGACCATCAAATCATATTAATATTCATGTCAGCTTTCTGTCTTGACATTCTGGACAGTCATTTGTTGATTTCCAGGCTCAAATACTCATAAGTCTGGGATTTCAAACGTGGAGAATGAATTCCTTATCTGTTCTTGCTCAGTACTTTTTCATCAGTCCTCATTTGAGATAAATGTATTTAACATGTCATCAGTTTGAGAAAGCTGTGACAACTAGTGTGCTAAAATTGGTGAAGGCAATGGCGAATAAAAACAGCAACAGTTTTTATTACACGTCAATACCTGCAGAACTTTCCAATAATGAGAATTAGAGGAAACATTTAAATTCAGTAAATGGAAAGTTGTAAAATTTATGAGTATCTCAGATAAACTAGACTGATGGAATGGTAAATGACATAAACTGAAACAGGACTAAATAAATGTTAAACATTTGAGGAAGCCAAATTTGTGCTTAAATGCAAAATACTCCACTATCTTTCAATAGATACAGTACCTATTGAAGTGGAAGTGGAGACAACTTCAATGTATAATGTAAAATAACTGCTTGATATCAGAAAAAAAAATGGAAGGTTACTCACAGGCTGTCAAACACCTCATCAGCTCCAAGTGCACTTGTACAAGCCTGATATAACTAATACAAAATGGAAAAAAATAAAAAAAGACAAAAGTTTAAATTTTAATTTCTAGAGTTGTTAAAGAAAAAAAGAAAACACTGAAGCATCTACAGTACTTTTATTGTCTCATACATATATTAAACCCATCTATGTATGCTGAAAGATTTTCTTATTTTCAACTATGGAAATATTAAGGTTTTCTGTAATGTTCCCTCAAGATTATTTGAAAGTATACCTGCATAAATCTCGCATATTAATATTAATTGACCTACAGTTTTTGCACAACATGAAGGATCAGTATTACATGGGATTAAAAATCCCTCAGATAATACATGCAATTATTTTCACCTTCTGATAGGCAGAGCTCTTCAGCTAGTCAAGCCTGCTTCATTCTTTTACATTACTAGAGAGTGCTGATTCTCCATAATAGAAAATTATGCCTTTTCACTGATTTTCAGTTTTCACTGATTTTAAAGTAGTGTGTTTCCTCAGCTCATTCATTTTTCATCCTCACCAACCAGTTTTTCCTCATTATTAATACATAAATCATCATTAATGATAATAAAATTAATTCTTTTTTGTTTGTGTCTCTATGAGTAAGGCTTCTCTGTCAAGTGTTGTAAGAAGCTTGACTACTTTCCATGCACTAATCCGTAATAAGTTTTGTCATGTAAGATTTAAAAATATGCATTGAAAAAATGCACAAAAGAAATGCATGTGTGTGGTGGATTTGTCATTCCATTTGTTTACATCACTAAGTGGTGACACAATTTCAAAATTCTCCTTGATCTATTAAAAAAAATATTCTGTCGTATATCAGTTCTGATAGCTTTATTACTCACGCTGAGCAAAGTACTTAGCCTTTCAGACTGAATGAACTCAGCAAAAGCCACTAATCAGTCAAGTTCGAGGCATGATTATCTTGTATTGCATTGGCAAATGCTATTTTTTAGTTGATGTTAGCTTTGTTTTGCTATTTCATCATTCTGGACATTGAATGTTAGACGCATCTCCAAAGATCGCAAACAAGCAGTCATGAGTTGAAGCAAGTGGATGCTTGCAGAGGCTGACATGACATCATATTTTGATATAGCGACATCTTCATGACGTGTGTAATACTGCTATACAACCACGTTGTGGTTTAAGTCCAGCCAGCAAGTCAGGCCCATGCAGCCACTCACTCATGCCCCAGTGGGATGGGGGAGAGAGTTGGCAGAGATCATAAAAATTGTCAGTAACCCTATGGTTCTCTGCTGCTATTCCCGAAATCACACAGGGTGATAGCTGCGAGAAGCAGATTTCTGTCCAAAAAATGCCATCTTCTTCCCCAAGATCAGCAAAGTGCTACACCACAGGGGAAGAAATGTTTGTCTGTCATAACACCCTTCCTAACCCACGCTGTTGAAATTTATCCCCAATTGTCAACTAAACCCGGTGCAGCCACTCAGTCACTACCCTCCAGAGGAAAAAGTACAGAATCATAGAAGCGAGTAAACTTGTGGATTGACATAAAGACAGTTTAATAGGAAAAGCAAAGGCCATGCACAGAAGCAGAGCAAAACAAGGAATCAATTCCTTGCTTCCCTTTGGCAGGCAGGTGTTCAGCCATCTCCAGGAAAGTCAGTCTTCATCGCACTTAAGGCTGACTCAGAAGACAAATGCCTTCACTCCAAATAGCCCTTCCTTCCTTCCTTCTTGCTTCCCCCTCTTTATGTGCTAAATATGACACCATCTGGCCTGAATTCTCCTTTGGGGCAGTGTCCTGGCAGTGTCCTGGGCTGTCCCCACCCTGTGGATGGGGGCCCTTGTGCACCCCCATCCTGCTCACCGGTGGGGTAGGTTGAGAAGCAGAAAATGCCTTGGCTGTGTGTAAGCACTGCTCAAAAAATAACAAAAACACCCCTGAATTTCTTAACAGTGTTTCCAAATCCAAATTATCACAAATCCAAAACAAAGAAATATACTAGCAACTCTGAAAAAAATTAACTCTATCCCAACCAAAATCAGAACATAGCAGAAAGAGAGGGAATAAAAACTTCAAAACACAATGCAAAAGCAATTCTGAAGATTAGTGGCAAAATAAGAGAATTCATGTGATATATTTATTTTAAAATCCCATAAATTATTTTGTATTTACTCATCTAAGCACGTGTTACAGATTATTTTTAAGCCTGTTTAACACAGAGAGAATTTAAATGAACATATGAGAACACAGCAGGATTGAAAATAAGCCCATGTGCTTATGTGTCTAAAACAGAAATTAAATGCTAATTTTAAGTACCCAAAGAGATCTTAACAAACTATAAAAGAACTGGCTACATGGTCTTTGTGTTTGTGACTCATTCACCTGGCATGTCTGACCACTAGCACAGAATAAACATTTGGAGCTTGAGTGACAGAATGGAAAATGTTGTGCATCGTCTACTTTGTTGGCAAAGCAGACTTGGTAACAATACTCACTAGAGGGGATCCTCAGGATGCACAAAATGCCTAACTGGATATTCCTGAAGGTTGTAGGTACCTTATTGTTTCTGAAATTACCTGGAAGCACCTTGAAAGCAGAACTCTCTTCCAAGTAGTTCAAGCCCAAACTTCACAAACTGTACATTTTTTTTTAACCTTTCATGCTGCCTATTTATATTTAACACTATTTCCTGTCTGTGTAGGCACCATTCCTATTCTCCTTAAGTGATACTGGTGATAGTGATTGTCTAAACCATTCACACCCAAGAAGCTTTCATTTCCTCATACACAGGTTCTTCTCCTTCTGATGAGTCGAAATCCAACCACCAAACCCTTTTGGCAGCATTCCAGGGTTTCTGAGCCCCCCAGGGGCTCCCCTGGTGTCTCTGCACATCCACAGTGGTGTGCTGAGATCCCACAGTCTAAGGGTTGGGCAGGTCTGTATTACATCCATTGTAACAGAAGTTTGAGGAACCCAAATGCTAATGGTTAGTGACTCAGAACAACTGGCCTTTTGCAAAAGCAGCAGGTGCTTTGCTGAAGATGTACACAGCAACCACCAGGTGCAGAGGAGGTGAGCACTCCTCAGAGTGTCCAATCCCCAGAGGCGACAAGCTGGGTTTGAGACAGATAAGGGAACAGGTGGATAAGAAGCAGATCCCATGTCAGGCGCCAAGCAGAACAACTCTAATAACAAAAGCATGTATTTAGGAGGAGGAGGCTATTGGATAACAACAGCTATCTCCTTTATTTCATTGTAGAATTTATTGTAGAAGTGCTAAAACACTGCAAAATTCAATCACCAAGCAAAATTTTTGTCAGCTGGTATATCATGATTTGGTGTTGGTTGAACTACGTATTACAATCAAGAGCAAAGGATGTAACAGGTTGAAAAGCCCATTAAGCCCACTGAAGGCAAAACATTGAAAAATTATTTTCTTTAACTCCTGTGACAGTTAAAATCAAGTCAAAATTACCCATAATCAAATAAAGGAAAGCAAAAGTACCAAAAGGACACCATCAGCATTTCTTAACCCACTCTGCTGTGCAATGAAAAATGAGGTGACATATTTCAAAATACAAACTTTACAGCTTGTTTTTTAAATTAAAAGCTTTTCTTACTTTACTACAAACACATTGATGATGAGATCATGCCCTTTTTTCTTAGTATAACAAATATGCTGCTTGATTGGACACATTTACCCTATTGCAGCATTCATTTCGCCACTGCCAGTTTTTGTGAAATGTTTCTAACATTCAGTCCACATTTTGTGATTAGGTCTGCATTCATTAACTTTTCATTCTTTTACTGAGTGAGCTTTCTACTGATACACAGCATTCACAGTTGAAATGCAGAATTTTGTGAACTATTTTAATCATAAGTCTTTTACACTCTGATTAATTAGTATACATATATTTAAAAATATATTTTGATTGTATATACATAAAGGGTTACCTTTTTGCCATTCCAGATTTCTGCTATCATGAGAATTTGTCGTTTAATTTTCAGTACTTTCTTGTATTTAACTGAAAAGTTTACTCATACAGCTGTGAGGCATAGTTATCAGGTATCCCTATTTCAAGAACCATTATTTATGTCATCCGCTGCTTGCATAATTAATAGGAAGAAGGGATCAATATTTATACAGGTGCATTAAGCAAAGTTAACAGAATGCAAGTCCCAATCACAAATTTAGTCTGCAGTAACCTTTCTTTCCAAGAAAAACTAGTCAAAACAAAAAGTAAATGTTTTCATGCTCTAATGCTACTGACACCTTCACCTATGAGAATGTACTTTTAAAATATTAATCCTTTCTCATGGGCATTAGTTTGCTGCATTTGAAGTGTTCAGGTCATACTGTATGCAAGGAGTGTTTAGAAAACACTGGCAGGCTATCTCTGGCATGGCCTTTAAATTTCCATACAAAGCCTCAGGAGAATTTGTAAGCCCATAGACAGAGAAGGATAACAGCACCCAAAGAGCCTCAGCAAAGGCATCTGGTGGTGTGTTCAGACCTGCTGTGTTTGTCACAGGACAAATTTACAACCATGGTGAAATACACACAGAAATTCTGAGAAATGAAAATGAAGACAGGAAATAAATTGCAGATGAGAAAAGAAATTAAATATGGTATTAGATCTTTCACGGAGGACACAGTTTGATTACTGAAGAGCCTGGCTATAAAAACACAAAGACTAAAAATCGACTAAATAAATTACCAATCATGACATTACTAGTCACTCTCCACAGTTTTCATACTCCAGTGGAGTAAACTGAGAAGCGTGGTTCAAAATAGAAAATCACTGTTCATATACAGTTTATTACAGCTCAAAAATAAGGAACTTGTTAAGTGCATACTGCCAAGCATGTGAACAAAGAGTGAGGTCAAGGATAATTCCAGTATGGCATCAATGAACAAGAAATATTGGCTTCCATAGAAGCTATTAAAGTATACAACAATAGTAGGTATAACAATGATTACAGGATTGATGTAATGGCATCCTAGTTATTAATATAACACAGCTCATAGTAATGGGATGGATTAGTGGCCTGTGTCAACAAATTAAACACCATTGTTTTCCAGGTGTTTCAGAATAACAGAATAAGACACACAGACACAGGCAAGGAAGAGCAACTGAAGTAGATTGGCACTGCAGCCAAGTAAAAAAATCACTGGCAAAATCCTTCTCAACGCTCGCACAAAACCAGAAGCACAGCAAATTTTTCATCACTGTGATATCACCTATAAGCTCTTGCCATAAAGTCCTCTGAGATGGATCACTCAATTTTGGTGCAGGCATATTTCATGTGGGAACTTTAAACAATGAATTTTGTCCTATTTCCAGAAAGGTGAGCTAAACGAAAGTCAGTGAGGAGCAACTCTGCTGTACTTAATATCTACATTCAGCTGAGGACAAAACTGACAAAATGTAGGCATGCCTTTTATCTGTGGACATTTTGGCAAACAGAATCAGAGGCAAAACTTTGCACCTACAAAATTTTACATGAGTCAAGTTGTCAGAAACTAACTCAGAATTGTTCCGAGTGACTTTCTATTGCCTCATTGTGAAGCAACTGTGTAAGAAAACAGCATCATCCCAAAGGTATCTAGGCTGGGCAGATACCATCATCAGAGTGTAAATAAGTACTTCCAGATTTGTAGAGACAAATGATGTAGGCCATACCCAACTAAGTGTGATTTTTCATTAACTTTGAAATGCTAATGAAAAAAAATGACATATTTAAAGTCCATCAAAATTCTACAGTATGGTAGATTGACAGAATGGTTTGGGAGACAATCATATCAGAAACTTCTGTCACCTTTCCATGATAACATTTAATTTCTATTAGCATGTAATAATTAACTATCTGCTTTGTAGATACCTGTTTCATAGAAGATAATTGTGAAATAATACATGAATTACACAAATACAGAGAAAAGACACATATGCAATTTCAGTGGTAAGTAAACCCAGTTAAATGCACTATAAATGGAGGTTCCACTTCCGTGTTTTGATATACTTTATATTTTGGATCAATTTGAGCATACATTTGTGAAACAAAAATTATAATCTAATACTTTATCCCTGTTAGACAATTCAACCTAATTGAGAAAATAATTCAGATCATATTTGTCTCTTTTAAAATTCATTTTATACCAGAACATTGGTTTGAATGGGGAACAGGAAGAACTACATCTGTCAATATTTCAGTGCTCTTATTGGCAGTCTCACACATAGGTTTAACATGGAATTTGGGTAAATTATACCGGTCTTTAAAAGCTGTCCATACTTGCATGAAAGGTGAAAAAGTCTGAAAGAATTTATGCTCCTGCTTCAAAGTAAAAAAGAGTGGGGGGGAAAAATAGATGAGCAAGATCTATTATTTTTGGCTCAGGAAGACTCTGTGCATATTTTCACCATGAACTTCTTACAATACATTTTTAACCTGGATTCTTATGAAAAACAGGCTTATGCACTTAGTGTCATTCTATGTGCCTGTATAAATGTACTTCACCTTTGGGTCTCCTGATAAATCTAACCAAATTAAGCACTGTAAGAAAGCTATACATATAATTGCATTCCTACAAGATTGCTGCAAAATTTATGGGTGCATAGACAGAAATCCTGTTAATAGGCTGGTGTGCTTATGAAGCCAGTCTCAGTCATACTCAAAAAGTTTTGGCACTCAGGAGACGTGCCCAATGACTGAGAAGAGAGTCACACATTCCAATTTTAAAAGGAGTTGAAAAAGAGGACCCTGAGAGCTACTCACTAGTCAACCTCAGCTGTGTCTCTGATACAATGACAAAGCAGATCTTCCTGAGATTTATGTTAAAGAATATGGACTACAGGAAGGAAATTTGGGGCTGTCAACAGGACCTCAACAATGGCAAATTGTGTCCACCTAACCCGGTGATCTTCTGCAGTGGAGTGACTGCAAAAGTTGAGGAGAAGAACCTATGTCATTTACTTCATCTTGCACAAAGCCCATGGTTACAGCTCTTTCACAACTTTGTGGCCATACCTTGGAGAGATATGGGTTTTACAGAAGGACTGTTAGATGAATAAGGAACTGGCTGGATGACCACATTATGAGAGATAAAGTCAGTGGCTCAAATTCCAAATGGAAACTAGTAAAAACCACTATCTCTCAAGAGTGGGACAATTGCTATTTTATTTCTTCATCAGTGGCAGAGATAACAGGATCTAGATTTAGACTTAGTAGGATTTAGAGAGAAGGAGCACCTCTCATACAAGGAAAGGTTGAGAGAATTGGCTTTGCTCAGCCTGGAAAAAAGAATACTTTGGACTGACCTAATTGCATCCTTGTGGTACCTGAAGAGAACCTCCAGGAAAGACAGAGGGCCTATTTACAAGAGCATATAAGGACAAGGGAGAATGGATTAAAACTAAAAAAGACTAGGTTTAGATTAGATATTAGGACAGTTCTTTGCTGTGTGACTAGTGAGGCACTGGGACAGGTTGTCCAGAAAAATTGTGAATGCCCCATCCCTGGAAGTGTTCAAGGCCAAATTGGATGGTGCTCCAAGCAATTTGGTCCTGTGAAAAGCATTCCTGCCCATGGCAGCATGGTTGAAAACATGACCTTAAGGTTGCTTGCACCCAAACCATTCTACAATTCCATGATCAAGTGCACTGTCAGCAAACCTGAAGATGATGTCAAGCTGACTGGTGCAGCTGATACACTGTAGGAAAGGAGAGCCCCCATGGATGATCCTGGACAGGCCTGTGCAATGAGCCCATGTGTACCTCATGAAGTTCAAAAAAGCCAGGTGATGGATTCCGCACATGGCTCTGGGGGAGGAATAAAAAGCAAATACAACAAGTATACTGCTGGAAGCTAGAAGTTCAGGTAAGAAAGATTCTCTGGCCAGACAGCACTTTCTTTCAGGTTTTTCCTTCTTCTTTTTTGTTGTGGCCATTAGCCATTGATCCAAGATGCACTCTGTCTTCTGTAGTTCGGATCTGAGAGCTCTACCAGTATCAGCTCCATGTCCAAAAGAGTTTTTTTAACAAGAGTTGTCAGTACCAAAATTCCTGATAAAGAGCAAGATTTGATGCCTATTAGCCAATGAAGAGTGAAATGTCATTCAATAAGTTCAAGTTACTTCTGTTAAATTAATATAATCCTTGCTTACCAGGTTTTATGATTAAAGGACTTCTGTAATTGTCCATAAAGACACTAGCTCAACCAACCAGGCAGTATTTGCATTAAAATCTTCAAAAAGTGGAAGATGAAGGTCAACATATTGTAAATTTCACTGTGTTTCAAAGAAATTAGTTGATCAAATACTTGTGTTAGTATCCTACTGCAATACAGCTTCAACACAGCTTACATGTATGTGCTGAGAGGTCCTGTATAGAATATATCCTAATTTTTAATTGCTGTTATATTTATACAAAACATCTGTTTTGTCCTAATTATTTTAGAAATTCTGACTAAATTAGTTAAATTAGTTTTGTGTCAAATTGTTTTAGTATTCACTTCCATCTTTCATTTTTTTAATTTGTTGTGAGAAATATTACCCACATTCACAAAATTAAGAACCTTGAACAAATAGATTAAATATTGATTCTAACATCTTTGGGGGAAATAAAAGGGAAAATATGAAGAAATATTATTTAACTACAGGCATTATAAAAACCTGAATTCAGCTAGTCTGAATGTAATATATATAATGTAATCTTTGTGTGCATTTTAATATACACTTCTGCTACAATAGTTATGGTTTCATTAAAGCAAAGAGTAATTTGAATCAGAGATTGCTAATGGTATTGAAATACCTACCTTCAGTTGGTATCAACAATCATTAAGTTTCTAAATATCTTTGGGAATCTGTGCTTCAAGAGAGAGATATGTTTCCATTGCTTGAAAACATCCAGCCTGAAGTAAAAACAGTTTCTTAAGCCATAATTTTCACAAGGTCTCCCACGAATTCTGCTGAAAATACACTCAGAAGGCTAAGTAAAAATTTCATACTTTTTTTTTTAATGTGAAAATATCTTATATCCACAAAATCAGTCTTTTGAGTACATACACTTTTTAAGGAAGAAGTATCAGGAGAAAATAAGTTTTGGAATGTATTTTTCATGCATCTTTGTACAACTTAAACATGGTAGAAGTGTGGAAATAATGCTTTAAAGCAGCATTTCTTAAGTGGACACATGTTCTTTGTGGAGGTTGATCTAGCTATGAAGTCTTCTAATTCTAAATCCATAGATATTTCTGTCAGTAGAGTCTGACCATTTTAATACCATTTAGTCTTATTTGGACAGCTTTGTTTTGTCCTTCAAGGAATAGATCTAATCTTCATGGTTTTAGAATGACTTGCGATGCTCAGGTGGGAACTGACTCCCTCTCTCTCTGCAGGATCCTTTTTCCAAGTCCAATTTTTGAAGCCAATGAAGAGTGAAGAGTAATCATTAATAAAGATTTCAACAAGATTTGTAAATAAACCTGTGAAGTATTTCTTATTTGAAGAAACTATTTTCAGTTGCATATTACTAGTGTAAGTTAGTACTCCAGCCTCTATGGTACAGTTTTCCACAGAAATTATCTATCTCAGTTGAATTTCAGGTAACGTTTTAATGAAAATTGTTTAGCTATTCACAGGTGCACAAAATTCTGTATCATCATGCCACCACAAAGATAAAAAAATGGAATTTCATGGATAAGCTACCTTGCTTTGCCTAGATTTGAAATGGCAGGATTGTTGTCCTTTTTAAGTGGTTTTGCGCAACTATACAGAAGACATAATCATATTTATCATAGATTTTTTTTACAATTATGCAATAAAGTTACTTTAGTTCTTCAATCCTTGAAAGACTGCCTCATTAATGAATTAACCAAATCATTAATGTGTTCATGTTAAATACATTAATTGCTTGGAAAGAAAACGATGGGTTTGGATTTTCAGATAACAAAAGCTCCTTCCAAAAGTTCCTTCAGGAAATATGGGAAATGACAAAAGATTAACTGAACTTGCACTGCCTTGAGATTTCTTTAAATGTCTAATTCAATTATCAAATGACAATGAGAATCTAATATTATAACTTTTTTTAATTATAACTTTTTTTTTAAAATAGATTGGGTGCTGTCCTCAGAAGGAAGCTGCATGATATTTCTGGGTTGCATATAAAAGTGATGCTGCCCTAGCCCTCTGTAGTTTTCACTGTGTAGTGAAACACAGTCACCAAAAGCTTATGTAGGTTCAAATCAAGCTTCCATTCAGGGTGCATGCACCATCAGTACAAAGAAACTAATGGTGAAGTCAACCAACTGGCTTATGATTGCTGTGCTCCAAATCAACTGAGTTCCAAATTTTCAAAAGTCTTCAGCTATTAAATGAAATTTTATATTTGATGTTTCCATATCTCTTTGTTCATAATTGCCACAGTACTAACAAAATTTCTTTCTGACACTTTGAAAAAAAAGGGAGGAGAGGAACGGGGTGGGGGGGGGTGACTATGAAACTAGAAAATGTTTATAAGTAAAGAACCTAAGTAGAATGGCATAGTGGGAGGAACAGAGAAAGAAGATAGGGTAACAGAAGCAGGGGAGAGTGCTGGCAGTCATGTAGTCAGGATACAGAACAAAAAATGCTGCACACTTAAATAGTGCAGTTAGTAAATATTCAGGTCTGTTCATGTGCAGAAAACAGCTCCAGCAAAGTTTCTCTGTATGTTTATTCAGCTCAGGTCAGACTCCATCACAGTGTTAAATCACAAACAATTCTCAGATGACTGTGAAACTTGACCCCTCCACCCTTTCTGTGTCAGATCCCTTGAGTACTTCTGCCTTCAGCTAATATTCTAGAAGAACTTTAGAGCTAAAAGACCATGACCATTAACTTTACTAGTTGGTGCTAGCTAGCCAGGCAGCTGTCATGTAAAGACATCATTAAGAACAGTTCAGGTTTCAAATTATTTAGACCTACCAGCACATGTAAAATAAAACTATTGCAGAATACCTTGTTTGTTGGAAAAAAAGGAGCGCTTCTCTCCCTCAAGCCCCTCGGACTTGTTCCACTTCACCAAAAGTAAAATTATATTTTAAAAATTTCCTTGATGGTACTTAGTATTAAGGACGAAATTCCCATCTCTGACTTGTGGTATTTAGGGGTGACACTCTCCACTTTTCAGATTAACAAATAGTGAAGAGCATTATACTTCCACAACATCAGATATATGAGTTTATGAACATGTTTTAAAAGACAAATTTTAATAATTCTTCAATGGACAATCACACTAATATTAATTTGATTTTGTTTTGTGACTGATGGATGTTTTTAATAGAAGATGGAAAGAACCAACCCACTTATATTATTAATCTTCAACAGAAACACTTGGGAAAAAACTGTTAGGACCTGACATACTCAAAGCAGAGAATAATTCATTTTTATCTCTTTGCAAAATACTAAGTTACAGGTATCATCTGACATAAGAGACACTTTTTATTTATTATCAATGAATAAAAGCACTGTTAAATTAATATCCTCCTTTTTATGATTTTGACATTTGCAAAATTTTTCCATAGGAATGGTTTCTTCTTTAAACAAAGACAGCAATCATTTCCCATGTAAGGAGATGAGCAGGAAATGCTGTTTCTTGTGCAGAGGAATCTGCTGTCATTTATTAGGCTGTTTGCTTGAGATTTTATTTCACTAAGACTGCAGATATCTATTTAGAAATGTGTTTAAGTGTTGTAGATACCACTAAAATGCTGAATGAGTGGGCTTCATATTTTCTCACAAAAAAGAAATAACTGTGCTCATTTAGTACCATCACACTGATTAATCTAGTTTCTACACCCACATAACGGTTCCTATAGCCCCATGTTGCATAACAAAACATACTTTGACTATGACTTCATAACAAAATCCAAAAATAACAATTGAAACAAAATGGAACAATAAATAAAATAAGCAAAGCAGAGTGAAATAAAATGAAACCAAATAAATGAAATTAACCAACCAAAAACTAAATTTTAAAAGTTACTGATTTGTCAATTTTGGACTGTCTCTGTAACAGAATACATATTATATAAACACATATACACACATGGTTGTTACTTCGTTAGGACTGAAAGAAGGTAAAGTTTTAAAGAAAAGTATTAACTACTTTAAAAAGCAGGATCTCTTGGTCTTTGGAGAGAGTTATTTCGTCTACCAATATGAGTATGTTGTATGCATATTCACAGTTGTTGTAAATAGATCAAAAAATGCTTTAATGTATATTAAAGCTGTCTCAGCCTTTAGTACCAGAGCAGCCTGAAATGTATCCAAGAAAGTTAAATGTTAAAATAAATGCTGACTTATTCTGTGAAGTTTTATTTGACCATTGTCATTCCAAAATGGAAGTACAACCTCTCCAAACCATACTTTACATAAGCTAAGAGCAGGTTTTCACAGTAAAGTGTCAAAACATTGTCTCAAAAAAGTCTTGACAAATAATTCTTTGAAGAAGAAAAGATTTGAATGTGAAACAGCCCATGAAAAATTTATGGAAGTAGAACAAAGGAATTCTATAGTCTAGTCTACAGAACTAGAGACCTGGGTTACATAAGGACCTTGGTTTTACCTTTATTGCTGAGGAAATTGATATGAACCTAATACTCCATTTGATTAGTAACCTAAAAAAAATAGCAAGTGACTTTTCCTATTAACAGTGATGTTGCCATCAGTAGAAACATGCCACAGGCCTTAGGCTAAATTTGCCACCAGCTAAATTTGTCCTCCCCAGTCCTTGCTTGTTATCAACTTATCTTGAGAACTTGGGCAACCTGTACCTTGGTACCAGACACATCTTCCTGTGGTGTGCAGTTCAGCATATAGTAACAAAGGCATGGAAAATACAAATGAGATTGAAAACGGAGGCCCAAGGACAAACTGCTGATTGTCACTGCTGCAGGTGATACAAATACACCCTTGAGAATGAGGAAGCTGACCACACTAAACAGGATAACGAAAAGCAGCAGAAGCTCCAGGCAGAAACCCCAAGTGCCTGGAGCAGTGAGGACATTGCAAACTTACTTCCAGAATCTCAGTATCCAAACAACCCCTCCCTCCCTCCCTCTCTCCCTCCCTTTCTCTCTCTCTTTTTGTCTCTCCCTCTCTCCCCCCCACTCTGCCTGGTCCAGAAAATTTGATTCTTCTTTTCTCCCCAAGCAAGCTGCAAGAGCACTGAAACCTGATCAAAATTGCTCTACTGCAATCCACAGCTGTCCATTGCAAACAACTTCCTTGGACATGGTAACACCTCCACAGCTGGAGCCACAGGTCTAGTCTGCTACATGTTTTTATTTTGATTTAGTCAATATCAACTCAAATTTAAATAATACACACCTCTGCATTTACCCAGCTTCCATAACATGGCAGTTTGTTTTCAAACAACTTTATCCACAGCACTTTTTTCCCCAGCTTATTTTCAAGTCTGCACTTTGTCTCTCTGTAATTTCCTGCAGTATCAGACGCCATTCATCATGTGTAGCTAGTTTTCCAAAGCAGAGACAACCAGAATTAATCTAGCAACCCAACCCAGCAAACTCTAATTTCTGTGTCCAGTTTTAATTCCAGACTATCAGAAGATGTGAGGTCTTTCCACCGACCCTTAACTGCATGCTCGCTGACCAGAACAGATACATATAGTCCACAACTCTCTATCAATATTCGTGTTATTTGTATTTAGCATGTATAATGCAATCTATGTTTTGCCTACTGTTTTTTTACAGAATCAGTTCACAGTAAGAAATACATAACATATTGCAGAGTTAAAGCATTCAGTCTGGGTTACCTGTTACAAAACTATTTTTTATGAACACTATTTTTACTGTCTCTCATATTGGTATTAATTACTGTCTCATACTCAGAGAGGTAGAATTTAGGCATTCTCATTTTGTTCTTCATATTTCTAGACAGCTTGAACCATGATGAAGCTTTTAATTGCTTTCCTGTTCAGGATATTTCCAGACTGTATTTTACAACTGATATTATACATTGCACAAAAATAGAGACTAGGCATTTTGATAGATTATGGCATTATCAGTTCGCTTCAGAGAATCTTGTCATACAACTGGGACTTGCTTAAAGAGGTTAATTCATCCATTTTCACTGCATTCTCAGTCATGTATTTTCTTTTATGAATTTGAAAATTCAACATATTTGTCAAATCAGCCATAATGTTTCATTTGCTTAAATAGCTTTGTTTTCATGTAACCAGTCATATTGAGAATGCTTACAGTTCAGTTTTGTCAGTAATCTGTCAGTAAGTTTGGCAGATATTCAATCCATCTCACAGTTCACTTTCTCTTTGCAGCAAATAAGTAACTAATTACAAAATTTTTATTTACTGTACCATAAAATAATATTCAGAAATACTACATTACTCTGTGGGTCTGTATAACTGCACCTACTCAAATTAATTTGCCCTTGGAGCACTTTATAGTATATACTGTATGTAGAATGTTTGTAAATTCTATACGTCTTTCCAAATGTATCCCCAGCACAAGAATATATATTGTATACATGGTATGAACATACAGTTTTAACCTGTGTTGTGACCATTTTATATAAGCAATGAAAAATTATTTTCTTTAGTCTATAAATAAAATAATCCATCTTATTCTTTGTGGCTCTTGGAAACATAACTACTCCAGTTAGAAAACAGGTTTCTCTTTATGTGAACTGAGAACAACAGTACAGACTTTGCTCACATGCATAATTTATAAATAAACCTGCAAATCTTATATTAATCAGATCAATTTCGGAATGATTGGCCAGTAGTTAGTCCAGCAATAAAACCACAAGCAGTGGAAAATTGATCCAACTCCTCAGAGAGACGACACACATCCATTTCAGGGATTTAGATCCAGCAAAGTTTCTATCTATATTGAACAATCTAAATTTCTATTTCCTGTGAGACTAAGGCGAATTCTGTCTTGCTCTTGCAGAGAGAATGCCTATTAGATGAAGCACAGAAAAATTAAATAGAGTCACCTTCCCTTTGGTATTTCCTTAGCATTTTCAGTGCCTCGTGGCAGTACATTGGTACACAACAGCCAGAGGACAACAGCATCAAGAGTTCATGAGACTAATTTTATTTTAAATTCCACACCAGCATCACATTGCTTTTCAGCTATAGGCTATGTATTCAACTTCATCCCTCCTACAAAGCAGACAAATTCTAAAAGCTACCGTTAGGTGCACTATCAGCCCAGAAAATCCAGACAAAAGCAAGATGACCCATCACTTTGTAGAATACAGAACAAGATCAGCAAAACCGTTCATATAATTGCACCAAAGAGAAAATTATGCAAGTTCAGAGAGCAAATTATACAAGTAAACACAATTCACCACTATAAAATGTGAAAATTAGTTTTGTTTCCATATTTTGGCAGGTAGCTATTCATTACAGGATGAAAAATAAACTAAATCTTGCCACTTTTTGTACAAAAACATATGCTAATAGATGACAAATACACCCATGGAGTGACAGACATGCAGGAGACTATATCTATAATCAGCAGAGCAAAATATTTTGCTCAGTAAAGTAAGCACAGACAGATTCCCCTAATTACTTTAGTACAATTTGGAAAAGACATCACCTTAAAGTAATAGTTCCAGTCAGGTTTATGCCTAGGCATTTTCTTAATAAAATGTAAGTAATAAGATGTAGGAATTTCTATGATAGGCCACAGGTGAATGAAGAATAAAAGCATAGCACCATGGGGTTTTTTGAGACATTAAATAAACAAAGTATAAACAATGTAAAGGGGAGTAGGATATGAACAGTTTAATACTGGTTGAGATTAAAACATATTAATGCCAAGTCAAACGCAGAAAAATAAAGTTAGATGTTAGAAAAGGGCTCATATGCTCAAAATTTTGCATTGTTTTTCTAGCTATAACATTTTCCTATTAAAAAGAAATTGCATTTACTTACAAACATGGCCTCATAGAGCAAAGTGTTTTTAAATGTATAGAGAAGTGAAATAAGTTTCATTTTCAATTAAGAGGAAATATTAAATATGTTTCTAATGGAATAAATGGAGGAAATGGATAGGGGAGGAACATTAGATCCCTCAGCACATCCAGACAGACACAGTGGGGAAAGGGGTACTTGTGCTTCATCTAAGAGCTCTTGCTCCTGGATACTACCTGAAGCATACACAATGCAGGAAGACAGAACTTCTACTAGGACAGTCCTTTCAAGTAAACAGGTGTTACAGAGAATGGGCAAGTAGATCTGAAATGCTGAAATAGCCCAGATTATTATGCTTAACCTGCTTGCCAAGTCAATATGTAAAACAGACTCTTGTATTACATATTACTTTACTGTCCTACACACCTTAACTAGATCCATTTTGTTACCAGCTGCCAGTCTTTTTACCAAACTGTCTCCCAACATATCCAGGATTTGTATTGCTGGTTTTTTCAAATTATGTCCTAGGGAGAGGAGAACTGGCTTCTTCGCAGCTGCGAGGACATTATCTATTCTTCAGCTCAAAACTGTATACAATAGAAAGTCCACATCACATCACAAAGTCTTGCAGCAGGTATTCTACTTGCTAATTTTCAATAGTAAATTAATTAAAAGTTAAAATTATAGACTAATAGATAATTTATTATAACTCAGATATTGCTCTGGTAGTGAAAGAAATTGAGAAGAAATAAATAAACTGGAAAACATAGCTTCATACTTCTCTTGGTATCTTTTTAATAGTCTGTGTGGTTTTCTTAAGACAAAGTAAGACAACCTTTTGCAACTCATGACATATAGTAATAGAGTCTTGTGCTTTTTTTGTATATGTTGACTTGAAATTTTACATTTTAGTGCTTCATTTGATTTGGCATGTGGTTTTTGGTTTCAAATGTAAGGGTAATTACATATGTGTAATTAAAAAAAAAAAAAAAAAAAAAAAAGCCTTGCTATTTTCCTTTCTTACTGGAAAGGCAAATTATCTTCAGTAAAGCAAATAATTGCCTGCACATGAAGGACTTTCCTTGCCAAAGCGGTATTTAAAATGCACATATGGTTTTACATGATGCAGTGTAGGATCATGTTAAAATAAAGCAAGCTGGTGATCATAGCACTAAATTCCAAAATTAGACAGGATGTATCAATATTACGCATGGGAAATTATTCCAAGAACTAATATTTTCATGTAATAACAGAATCACAGAAATGTTGATATTGGAGTGGACCCTCTGAGATCATCTACTTCCAATCCTGCTGCCATGGGCATGGACACCTTCCAGCAGATGAGGTTGTTCTCAGCCTCATCCAACCTGGCCTTGAACACTTCCAGTGATGGGTCCACCTATCCTAGACACTCACAGACATGGAATAGAGGGGAAGAATCACACAGAAACATAGCGAATCACAGAACGGTCGGGTCTGGGAGAGGGCTCTGGAGATCATCTAGTCCAACCCCCCTGATAAAGCAGATTCACCTGCAGCAGGTTGCACTGGATCATGCCCAGGTATGGTTTGAATATCTCCAGAGGGAGAACTCCACAACCCTTCTGAGCAGCCTATTTCAGTGCTCTGTCACTCCTACAGTAAAGAACATTTTCCTCATATGCAGGTGGATGTTCCTATGTTTCAATTTGTGCCTATTGCCCTTCCTACTGTCACCGAGTTTCAGTGGAAAGAGTCTGAGCCTATCCTTATGACATCTGTTTTTAAGATATTTGTATGCTTTTATGAGATCCCCTCTCAGCTGCCTCTTCTCCAGGTTAACAGGCCCAGATCTCTCAGACTTTGCTTACAAGAGAAATGCTCCTCTCTCATCATGTTTGTGCCCTCAGCTGCATCTTCTCTGTTGTACCTTGTCTTTCTTGAATTATCAAGCCCAAAACTGGACCCATCATCTCCCTCAATGTGGTCATGCCTTTGATTCTGTCAACAATCAAAAGAAGAATCAGCCTTTCTGAGCTGTATACAGACACTGCTGGATTATGTCCAATTATTTATGCACAGACTGGATGAAGACTCCATTTTCCAAATCCTTTCCTGTGGAGCTGCCCATTTATCTGTGGAGCTGCTCCATTCATCCCCCAGCTTGTTGTGGTACTGGAGATTGCTCTGACCCAGGTACAGCCTTGTTGGAGTTCATGAGGTTCCCTTGAGCCCACTCCTCAAGCCAGTCAGGTTCCTCTGGAAGTCGCCCCTTCCCTGCAGTGTGTCAGATGCGCCACTTTATGCCATCTCCAAATTTGCCGAGGGTACTCTATGTCTTACTGTCAGGGCCATCAAGATATTGACCAGTATGTGTCCCCACAAGGACCTTGAGAACATCACTCACCACTCTCCCCTCAGACACCAAGCAATTTACTGTAGCTCTTTGGACATGACCATCCAGAAACTTCTTCATCCAACACTCCCTCTATCAAACCCCTACCTTTGCAAATTGGCAGCAAGAATTCTCTTGGTTTCACCATTGTCATGACATCTGTGGACACTCTCAAATCATTCAACAGATGTAAAATAAGTTGGATATCTTTACTACTGCAGGCATATCACCAAACTTAGAACAATTGATTTCCTTCCCTATATATTTTCCCTGAATATTTTGCTATTTAGAATTAGCTGTGGGTTGTCACGGGTACGTTGCAGGTAATAGCTAAGTATTGAAATCTGGCTCAGACAAGTCAAATTGCTATAACAAAGTCATTGACACACCTATTAGAAAATCTTTCAGAGGTTGAAATCCCCTAAACTTTCTCTGGGAAAGATAATATTTTCAAATGGAACTTATTCTAGTATTTCTAGAGTCTCTGTATTGTTTATGCATCATGATGTGCATATGAGGTGAAATTCAGCATACACTGTGATGCTTAGTTTTGTCCAATTATTCCACTCCCTTTTGCATCCTAGAGTTTTGAGGCATTGTGGCTCTGTTTCTGCCTATATATTCTGAGCTCTGCTCCATAATTTTTGCAGTTGTGGAACCACACAGACACGCTATAAAAGAATCTTCCAAAGCAGCCAGGCTATACACAGTTTATACATTATCACATAACTACAGCATTCACAGTGAATGTGGAACTCTTTAACTTAGATGCCAAAGATCACTGACACAAAGAGGGAGACAGAAGAATAAAAAGCAACATTTATTTTCCATGAAAAGCAGAACAGATTTTCATTTCCATGGCTAAGTTTCTAGTCACTGTCAATAACATGAGGGTACATTTTTACTTAATTTTCTATGAGTAGCTTTTCCTCCTTTGCTGGTTCAATTAATTTTTACCAAATAATTTCTTGAACTGTTTTTATTGCATGATTTACACGTCTGTAATGAACCATGGATACGAAAGTAAGTCTTTTGAGTCAGCAATTGCTGACTGAAATACAATCTCCCAATTACAGATACAAAAATGGAAGCCACATTTTGGAAAAGCAAAGTGATTTAAGCAAGTGTGTTTAAAAAACCAATGTATATTAGCCAGTATTGCTGTTTATTTTGTAAGTAACTGAAGTGATGTGGAAGAATATGGAAACTGTTCTACATAGAGCCTAGAGTACTGTCAGAAAGATAAAAGCTTTAGCACAGAAAAGAAAGTGACTGTTTACTCAGTGGTCAAGTGATGCATCTAATTGTTGAGGTCACTTGTGTTCAGCACAGGGTTTATTACCTATAGTCTTGAAAACATCAAATGACTTAAAGCTAACAGCCTCGTACATTTTATAGTTTTTATTTATAATAACATTTTTTGTTTACATTAAGCTGCATATATAATCACTCACAGATATATAGACACACAAAAAGTAAAGTAGGATTCATTTTGGCACTTTTGCTATACATTAAGCCAGAAAAAACTTCAGGATTTTGAACTTGGACCATACACACTCTCACATCACAAGCGTAACACCACGAACACAGTCTTAATTATGTCTCAAATGCTGCAGCAGGAGCACCATTTTTTTGCACCAAAATTTGCTAACACTGTGGCTTTGTAAATATTTTCTACATAGCAAGGTTAAGGAGATTTCATTCTGCTGTTTTCACCTTCTGTGCCATCCCTTTTCATACTTGTCTGCCACCAGGCCCACGGGCATTTGAGTTGCTGTCAAAGGCCACTCAAGAAACCACAAGTCAAAACATTTTCCTGTGTAATTTTGGCAGTATAAGAATAATTGGACCTAGATAAGAGGCCCACAAATGTACACATTGTTGAGTTATTCAAGAAGAGTCAGTAAACTACTATCAAGCAGTTACAAAGTAAATTTACAGCTGTGACCAATTCTCTATGCAATCTCTGCAAAATAGACAGAAGTAAAAAGTTCTAGTGGTTTTGCTGCAAAAACCATCTTTCTAGTAAAATTATTTTTGTTGGGTTTACTGTTTGTCAATCCCTTGAGGAGAAAACTATCTCTTAAAAAAAATTATGAAGTTCAAGGAAATTCTTCTAGTTTTCAGCTCAAGTTTTTCAATTTTCCTTCAACAAAATTAACAAGTCAATCACACTGAAATAGCTCAATAGGGCCTTGTATCTTAAAACATATAATTGAATGGATTCCTGACAACTTCTGAACAAAAAATCTACTTGTATTTTAAACTCTGACAAAACATAAACAGGACATGAATTTTATAAAACATTCTATGCACAGCATTTTAAAACTCCAAAGCTAAACATGGAAAATCTGCAATATATAAAGCATCTGTTAGGAATTATAAAAAATAAAATCAAGAGAATTCTTGAGCCTGAGACCTGTTGTAGTCCAGAATTTTTAGAAAATCTATCTCCACATATTTTTATATTTTATTGGGTCCATCTGGAATAGAGGTAACTTCTCCCAAAGTAGCCCTCACAGATCTCTGCTGTGAATTTGTGACCAGAACAGTGCTGACAACACATCAATGTTTGAGGTCCTGTTAAGCAATGCTCCCAGAGCATCAGGGCTCTTTTGTCACCCCCTACTCTTCAATTTCCTCAAGGCCTGTGTGCGGAGGATGAACAGGAATTTGGGAGAGAGCATACAAGGACAGCTGAACTAAACTGCCCAAAGGGATGTTCCATACCAAATGGCATTTGCTGAGCCATAATACTGAGCAAAGAGAGTGAGGGGCAGAACTTATTCTTTGTTTTATGAAGCAACTGCTATGCATTCTGGGACTCTACTTCCCAGGAAACTACTGGACTTCACCTGTTGATGTAGGGGGTGAGTCCTTTTGCTTTGATTTGCTTCCATGTGCAGCTTTTGCTTTTCTTTCAACCACCCTCACCTTAACACAGGACCATTTTGTCTTATTTTTATCCCTTTCCTGCCAAGAAGCAGGAGTGATAGAGTGGCTTCATGGGCACCTGGTGGCTTGCCAAGGTCAGCTCAGCATACTTGTAATACATTTCCTAAATCATTTGTAAAAATAATTTCCTAAATCAAGTTTGACTAAGCTTCAAATGACTTGCCAGAAAGTATCAATATTTAGACAGTAACCCAGGATGAAATGTACTTCTTAGTCACAAGTACATGATTCCATAATTGATTTATTACTCTTACTAGTTTGTGTTATTTCTGTAGCTGCCCAGTTATCATATGTCTTTACCAACAAATTTTGTTGAAATTTTTCTGTATGTTCAGGACAGTTATAAAAACACTGCGATTCAGTGTAATGAAATAATCTTTAAGTAAGAAATACATTGCAACAGAAAAGCAATGCTATCAAAGTGCACAGCACTTTGCATAAAGCAAAACAATTTGCATAAAGGAATAATTTTTATGAGTGAAGTTTTATGAGTATTCTTCAGGCATCTGTGGTTAAATGGCTTAATCATATCAACCTTTATGGTTGAATTTTGATCTATATTTATATTATCAATGTATTGTGGGCTGCAATGCTTTCCTGTAATCAAGTGAGCTTTTACAGATTAGATACTACCTATACTGAGAACAACACCTGGATCCAAAAATTTTAAATAGAAACTATTCATATTCTTTTAAATTCTCCTCAATGTTGTTAAACATAAAGATAAATGGTGCATTTATTTTGATATAGGGCAAATTCTAACGTCATGGCCTCTTCTTGCTACTTTGATGACATACAACTTAATATCATTTATTATTACAACAATTGGAAATAAAAGGATGTTTAATACATTAAAAATTTCTTGGAAAATATTTTTCAAGAAAAGATGATGTTCCATGAATACTTGGTAAAAAGTGTCACTTCTTGCTGCAAAAAATTCCAGCATGAGAAAGCATTGGTTTTTGAGGCAGTCAGCAAGAACATGCAGGCATCTCACTCAATGAGAATTGCAGTCTGGATGATTCATGAAGCAGTGATTTGCATAAACTTGATTTTCCCATGTGAAAATGGTGCACCATGGCATTAATGATACACAGTTTTCCAAAACTGAAGGTATCTTTAGTGGTTTCTTTAAAAAAGTTCTTTAACTAAAATTGACATTAAATGTTAAGATATATTTTTCATACCAGACTGCTGCAAACCTCCACCCATTTGTCCATACTTGTCATAAAAGAATAATTTTGACTGCACAATTTTGGAACAAGTATTCAAGCTCCATAAAAACTCAAACAGACAGTAAATTACATAATTACGCTGATTTTCATGGTTTTCTTTCTAGGTTTAATAGCTAAATGCATCAAAAAATAAACCAGAAGAAACTCTGGAAAACAACTGAGAACCTTGTCTTCTGGTTCAACTTTTTGTAAGTTTCTTCATTAGGCTCTGATTTCATACTCCATACTTTGAATAATCTTACCTAGACGTCTTCTCTTGAGAGATTTTCACTTTAAATTTCTGTGATGGAATGCTAAAATAAGTTTTTTAAGCAGATTGAATTGGACAATGTACACACATTGTCAAAGAACAATAAAGAAGGATGAAAGGGAAAAGTAACCATTCTTGTAACAACCATTTAATGGTGTTAGAAAGAACTAATATACTGCTAAATATTTTCTGTGTACAGCCTAGAGTTTAAGTGCTTAGTATTATAGGTTATTGCTGGCATAACCAAGTCCTACAGAATCCAGAATGTTCCATGCTTTTTAAGAAAAGCAATATGAACTGCATGGTACTAGACAGAACTTAGTTAAACTGGCAAAGGCACAAGAAATAGTGTTCTGTTTTTAAATTCAAACTGCAAAACCAAAAGTCATTTTTCAATATAGGCACAGTACAGCACACTACATTTGCATAAAAAAAGATCTTTTACACCTTATTTTTTCCCAAGAAAATCAAACAGGACTTCAGCACCATATCAGAACATGAAGACCTTGAAAGCAAGGGGAAATGTGATGTCATGTGCTTGACTATGGTTGATCTGATGGGTGCTCCCGGGACGAGTGAAGAGAAGAGAACCTTGACTCCATGTTTCAGAAGGTTGATTTATTATATTATGATATATATTATATTAAAATTATATCCTAAAAACTATACTAAAATAATAGAGAGAAAAGGATTCATCAGAAGGCTAGAAAGAACAGGATAGGAATGACTAACAAAAGCTTGTGACTCTCAGAGAGTCCAAGCCAGCTGACTGTGATTGGCCATTAATTAGGAACAACCAACATGCACCAATCACAGATGCACCTGTTGCATTCCACAGCAGCAGATAATTATTGTTTACACTTCTTTCCTGAGGCTCTTCAGCTCCTCAGGAGAAAAATCCTGGCAAAAGAATTTTTCAAAAAATATCATAGCTACACTTGGTGGCAAAATACTACAGAGATTTCATGAAAGTGTTAATGAACATACAGGAAACCTGTGGGATGAAGATGCCAGTAGAGAGATATCAAAAATCATTCTCTTATATGATGTGGAGGAGTTGTCCACACTGCATAAATTATTAGAAATTTTCTGTATTCACAAAGTAACAAGTAATGAAATGGCAATACTTTTAAATTAGCTGCTCTTCATAAAATGTATCTATATGTTGGCAACAGCAATGTAACAAGCATTTTCCAAACAGTATGACAGTAATTCTCAAAAAAAAATTGGTCTTAATGATGATTGCGTACATGTTGTTAAGCAAAGGCAATGATTTAAAATATTTGGTAAAACTTTATATCTACACTTCAGCTTGTAGTAACTTACTTTCTGCGTAGTAATGCCTTTAAGTCAATAAAGTCTTCTGTAAACATTTATTCCAGGATAAAGATATCCTTTTCATCTTAACTTACGATAACAGACAGGAAATTCTGCTTGGTGTAAAGATTCATTTTTATACTGGAGGAGTCTCCAGTGGCATGATGAGAGATTACATCACTGTAGCTATGCTTCAGTAGGTAGAACCATCATAATTCTTTGTGCAGTTACAGCATGTGGCAAAAGGTAGCAGTCAGGAATGTGTCAAGCCAGTGAAAACGAAGATACCTAATTCATGTTGTGGATTTTGTATAGCACATTAAAATTGATGCATGTTGTGGAACAAACTATATTACCAACTGAAACACTTATTTTTTGTTCTTTTTCTTTTTTTAGATTTGATAAATAAGCTGGAATTCAAAAAATGGCACCTAGACTCCATACTAATCAAAGTACAGTGAATCAAGAGAAGAGTAGAGGAGAACATTATATATTAAATTTTGCATTAATCTAGAGTTGCATATTTATCTGAACATTTTCATTAGTTCATATGACAAAAGTTTACTTGTTCTATTTAAAGAAACAGATCCTGGGGACATACTTGTGCTAATTTACATGCAGACAAAAGCTCAATCATTTGACTTTAGAGCCAAAAGGAAGTTACATTAAGTAAATACTTCAGAATAAAATCAGAGATGGCAGTAACACAGATATCTGCACTGTATCTAAAAAGGAATTACGGCTATGCTTAAAATGGATGTGGTGTCAAATGCATGTGAATCTTACACACCTCAAATTAAGCAGAGTAAGCTGTGTTTGCTGGCAAAATAATGTGGAGAAATCTGCATTCATAACAGGTGAGGTCTGACAGAGCTGATTGATTCTCAGCTCACTTAAGTGTGACATTTTGGAGGAAGAATCAGTGACCAGAAACAGATTCTACAAGAGACTATGTTAATATATACTTGTGGGGGCATTCATCTGCCACATTTTGTGCAAAATCACCCTGAATGACATTGTTGGATATTCATTCTAGAGGCAACAATATATTTTTTAAAGCTTATGCTGCATCAAAGACATTTATGACATGACCTTTTAAACTTCTGGCACCGCAGCTCTGCATTCTGCTCCCTCCTTTGAATGCCCACAGTCTGAAGTCTCACTTCATAAATTAATGAAGCCAAAAGTTCTACAGAGGTTGTTGGCAGCTGCTCAGTTATTAAGCAGTATTTCAGAGAGAAAGCCCATTATTTCTAACAGTTGTACAGTCTGTATTGGCCCAGTTAACTTTAGGATGTTGTTTCCAACCTGCAAAATTGCTAACTGTTCCTAAGACTTTGTGGCAGTTTATCAATTAATGTTCTTATTAAATGCAAGGAGGGTTCTGAGAGGGTACTTTAAAAAAATCCCAAACCATAAATAATGAAATCTGGAAATCTGCCACTTGCACTTGAAATACATTTCCCTTGCCCAACCAGAGACCAAATTTAATGGTTTTCAGAGTATATTCCAATATTTATAAACTTAGATTTTCAGACACAATCAAGGTTTAATATGGCTATGAGATTTTTTTAGTTGATGATCAAGCTACATGTATTTATATATATATATATAGATTTGTACAAAGCTAAACTTAAATTTTAACAGAGGATCACTTACATTCAATATTTATTTGAAAATTTTTTTCAGTACTGTTATAGTAGTAATAAGAGTCTATAATTTAGTCCTCACTGAGAAGCTACCTCCTCCGCTAGTTTTATACTGGAAAAAAGAGAGGACCGGCCACTGAGTAGCACTTGCAATAGTGAAAGGTGAAAGAATTTAATCTAAATATTTCCAGTTTTGAATGAAGTTGTCTGCATGAAAATTATATCTGCCCCAGGATTCCATCTGTCTTGTCTGTTCATGTCAATGTCACTATTAAATGTAGAATGTTTTAGGAAGAACCGACAAATGAAAAAGAGAGGCAAAGAAACTGAGAGCTCTCAGAAGTGCTGAAGTTCTCATGCCAGCTGTTTAGTGTAATTCCTCTAAGGAAAGAGCTACTTTTTCTTTACTATCTTGCCATCCACAGTACTTCAGAGATCTTTATAAGCCATGCATACTTTGGCCAAGAACAGGTTTCATTTCCAGCAGTGAAGGGCTAGTTCAGGTAAGTGTACCCCATGAGCTCTTCAGATAATGGAATCTTACAAAAATCCCTTTTTGCCTATGTATCATGAATGAAATGCCTTCCACAGGCCATATATTTTGCCAGCACTTGAAGTGAGTGTAAGAATGCTTCAGTAAAAGATGATGCACTGCCAGAAGCCCAGACTTCCACTTCTTCACTGTTCATTCCCCACTAATGCTCACCACATCTGCTTGTGGGGGATATTGCAATGTCATGATGCAGCATAAATTTGAGGTGATTCCTCAAATTGTTGGAGTTGCTTGTTGTTGGAGTTGTTGTTGTTGGAGTGCTGCTACATACACAAAAAGAACAGTAGCTGAAAAACTCAGTCCATGAATTTCTGTCTAAATGTCTGCAGGTAAATGAGTTTCCTTGCCAAAAATCAGTGCTCCATGCAAGCTAATTGAATAAGCCAAAGAATATGATGGGGAAGAAACTACTTTGTCTCAGATGCTGTAAATTAAAGGGGTTGTTAGCCAAACTCTAGAGTAGTTATTTTAGGTGAACCCTGTACAGCAAGGTGTCTACCTCAAATGCTGAACAACCTCCTATTTTCTTGACGTGAAGCTTTGTATTTGGATTTTATATGATGCAACTCTACCAAGTGTTATGGTATATTATACAAGACAGCTACCTGGCCTCACACATCAGAGAAAATATGTTTCAAAGAAGTCTGCATTATCAATAAAATTTACCATCAAATGCAGCTTGCTGCTTGGATTTTAAAATTTTAAAATGAAGCCAGGACTTCAAATAATTTTTAAAATATTTTATTTAATTTTAAATTGTTCATGTTTTCATCCAGGATGCAAATAGACTTACTCTTGTCAAAGTTTAGCTCTGCCCTGATGAAATTTAATCTGTCATATCTAAATCAAGTGTATATTCAGTGTTTAAGTCTCAGCATGTTAGAGTAAATAGTTCTAACGTCTTACAATACAGTAATAATAGCAAAAATTTTCATGTTAATGTTAAATAAAAGTGAGACCTTCAGTCTAGAAACCATCACCACGGGTGATCTTTGTGGAATTTTCTTTGATAAATGGTATACACTTACATTGATAACATAACTACAGTATGTTGATTCATTTAAGAGCAAATTTCACACTCTCTGAACAGCCTAGAAAAATTGCTTCAAAGCTGTTACACATTTGCCACTACTTAAATAACAGCATATTAATGGTTCTTCTATTACATCTATCTGTCATGTTGTCTTCTCAGAAAAGATTGAACATGTAATTCATATTACAACTCCATAAAATAATTATTCCTTCACTAAACCAGCTGTCATAGTGTCTTGTCAAACTGTAGAGAGGAATTTCAAAAGTCAGATTAGTTTGAGAATTGCATCAGTAATTTGAAACATTATTAAAAAAAAAAAAGGCAAGAAGAATGACTGCCTTAACTACAAAATTTAAGTTGCCTTTATGTTACTGCCCCCAGCATTCAGTTATTTCATTTGCAGCATCCAGAAACAGAAAAGGTGAAGGGTGGCATGTTTTGTAAATGACTTTCGCTATCAAGCTGCAAACCCAAGTGATAACAGTGGTATTGGGTAAGAGTGTGTAGCTATGATATTATGAAAAATCCTTTGCTGGGATTTTTCCTCTCCTGAGAAGCTGAGGAGCCTCAGGAGAGAAATGTAAACAATTACTATCTGCTGCTGTGGAATGCAACAGGTGCATCTGTGATTGGTCCATGTGGATTGTTTTCCATTGATGACCAATCGCAGCCACCTGTGCCAAGGCTGTGAGCAGTCACAGGATTTTGTTATTCTATTCTGTTCTATTCTTGTTGAGCCTTCTAATCTCTCTGTTCTCTCCGTTCTTTAGTATAATGTAATATTTTAATATAATATTTAACATAATAAATCAGCCTTCTGAAATGGAGTCAAACCTCATGTCACTACACACGGAGAGTCAGCAACAAGAGTGGATTTTAAATTTAGTCAAGAGCTAAAAAAAATTAAACACAGGACCAGAGAGATCTTTGAACATGGGCTTGTTTTAACTCCTCAGTCAAACAGGTATTCTAAATTCATCTCTCTAGTCTGGTATCTTTGATATTCCCTCTTTTCTTGAGGTAAGCCTTGGCTGCGATGCTTTCTAGCTTTTGATGTGATGCAACTCAATTGGGTGATATCGGACAAAAGACAAACCTGGTATCACACATCACTACACATATGTGTCCAAGAATCCTCACAAATTGAAAAAGCATTTGGCTTAACTCTTTGGTCAAATGAATATTCTACATTCATCTGGTCTCTGCCTAGTGATTACAGACAACCTTGAATTCTGTTTTATCTGAGAACATCTTGTGAAGATAAAAGGCAGAATACCAGTCAGTCAGTAATTATATCATTGAACAATGTGGAACTTCACAAAATAAAGAGACACTCTTAATTCATCTATGATTTCAAAGCCCCTTGAAGCAATTTGTTTTGCTTTATGCTAACCTCAATAATTTGAAAAATGCTGTCCTAGATATTTGTTTCATTAATAAACAAATTTCACTACTGAATACACAAAATATACACTTAAATAAGAGTTTTATCTGACTTCAATTCCTCTTAGGAGGGCTGTAGTATTCTCATCCCCTTCAAAAAGATTTTTTTAGATTGAAGATTAATAACAGTTGAATAAAAGAAAAAAATAGATATTATTTGAGGTCAAAAGCTTGAATTTTCCTCTGAATTAAAATTTTCAGACTCTCCATAAATACATGGATAAGCCAAAGTGTGAGTATTAACAGTTTCCATGCTTCAGGCATCTTCCCAGTTCTCTACAGACAGTACCTTAACTCTCACAGGTTATATTCCAGTGGAAGTTTCTTTCTGGTTTTGTTGGGTTTTTCCCTAGTTCATTGTTGTTTGCAATTCTCTTAGTCTTCGCTGTATCCAACACCTGGAGATTTAAATGTGAAATTGAAGTCAAGTGTCAGAAGTTCTCCCCCCAGTCTCCAGAGAATGAATAACATCATATTTATTTTTTAAGATTGCCTGGGGTGTATGCCTGCTGTTTCCTGGTTCTCAAGCCATAAAAATCATTGGATTTTTGTGAGTCAATAGTAGAAAAACCCTCTTCTTATTAAAGAGAGAAGTGCTACTTTGTAATGGCAAACCCTAGGCCTATTTTAAACAAGTCAGTGTCTAGAATAGTCCACATAATCAAACAGGAACAGAAATCTGGGGCAATAGATAATAGTATATGATGTGTTGTCAACAAAGACAAATGCACTTGGGAAATTTCAAGGGTCATCTGCATATTTCAAAACTCTATGAGTGAAGTAGAACCTCATGGAAGTAGGAATTTGGGGTGGTAGCAGAAGACTTCCTACTGAGTCCCTTAAAGGACAAAAGAAAGTAACAACAATCATTAACAATCACCAGAAGGACATTCCCAAAATATGCAAAACAAGCTTTTCAAAAAACACAAATACAGACAAGAAGAAGTAGAGTTTGCTCCAGCATTCTCTTCACATTTAAGGATTGCTGCTACTCAGTCGCTGCAAGTTCTTCCTCACCTTCCATGGAGAAAGGACACTGTTTTTAATTTACCATAAGATACACACTGCCACTTTAAGTCAGGGATTAGGAGAAGAAACTTTTTTTCCTTTTTAGAATCCATTTGAGTTAAGTCAATTTGAATATTAAGCAGCAGGTACCTGCACATGGCTTCTGGTGCAGTGCTAGCACATAAGAACGGATCAGCGCGGAGCCAGGCTAACTTTGGATGCAGCATAATACACTCTTTCAACTTCGTCACAGCCACAAGACACGAATGTTTTTCATTTATGGCACGTTATCTACCTCTGTAGAGTTGTGACAGGATGAGGAAGTGGAGGCCAAAAAAGAAAAGGGAATGAGTACCTGCAAGCAAGCATTCAGAGACAAGAGAAAAACACTATTTATTGAGGATCTGAGAAACGAAGCAGCTTTGTAGCAAAACCTTTTAGAAACAGACACCAATCTACAACCAAAGTTCTCAAAAAAAGTCCTAAATTCCTGAAAAAGGATTAAAAAGCATTTTTATTTAGCATACTCCCTAGAACATATTTTCATACAAAAAAGATAAAACCAGCAATGATATAATAGCTGATTTTTCAAGACAATCTTCGTGTCTCTTAACTAGTAATGAGCTGGTAGGTTGTAAAAAACAATTCTAAAATACAAGATCTAAAATAGGACTGAAATCTAATAAACCTAGAAATCAATTTCTTATATTCAAAAGTTTGCACAATGATTTCTAGCAATATTTGCAATAATCTTTCCATTTCTTACTATGAAAAATCAAGTTTCAATAGATGCATCACATTATTCAGTGTCTTTGTAAAATAATCAGAGAAAACAATTCACTCAAGAATTAATTCCTTATGAGTTTAACTTGCTGATTTCTTCTAATAATTACATGTCAGACACCGCTGTAACAGTGAAGGGCCTGCAGTGAAGTTTTCCCAGCCACAATCATATTACCTCTACTTGTCATTTTTTTCCAAAGCAAAGAAGAATCCAGATCATCAAATATTTTTGTACACTTAATATCCTTGTCCCTGGGGATACCATCTGGACAATCACGCAGTAAAAAATATGCTCTATATGTCCAACCCAAACCTATTCTCTTTGGGTTTAAAGTAATTGCCTCTTGTCTGCCACTGCAGGCATTGATAAAATCAATAAATAATTCCACTTTGTTTAACACAAGTCTGTAAAAAGGTCTCTCTGGAGCCATCTATTCACTGGGTGTTAAAAACCCCAAGTCTCTAAGCCTGCCTTAATAGGTGGTTTTATCCCTCTAATGATTTTCATGTCCCTCCTCTGGGTCTACTTCAACAGGTCCCTGTTCTTCTTTTTCTAGAGGCACCAAAGGTGCGATCTCACAAGAGCAGAGAAGAGGGGTAAAATCACCTCCCTCAATCTGCTGGCCACTCTTAATTTCTTTTCAGACCAGGGTATAAATGGATTTCCAGGCTGCAAGTGCACATTTCCAGCCCATACACAACATGTTCCCACAAAAGCACATGGCATTGCACACCTGAGGTCACACGCTTTTGGTTGGTGCTGTTAATATCTCCCACTTCAGTCTGCTTGCAACATTTCAGACGTATGTAAACATGACATCGTACTGAAACCTCTTTTCCCAATCTCCCAAAGCACTGTCCAAGCAAACAAATCAACAGTAATTTATAGGTCAGGTACCTCACACTTTAAAATGGACAGATTTCTTTGCATCCTCAATTTCAGCAGCTCTAACTGCTGTGTAAGATTCACCACCTTAGCTATCTTTTGGTCTTCTGTTGCTTTTAACCATGATATGTACTGAGTCAGAAATATAATTCTGGCATCACATAATTCTGTCATGCCTACTGTACTCACACAGTGTTAAAATCTGAAATTTGGCCACTGATTGGTTTGACCATAACTTCCCAAAACCTTACTTCCGGGTCAAACCATGACAGTGGAACATTTCTGATATTCTGAACTTACACATTTCTCTTTGTAAGCTCATGGACTTAAACCCTACTTAACTTAGAGGTGAAAAGATTTTAATGTGTTTTCAGTTGTTTTTCTCCTTACACTTCAGGGACACCTATCCCTTGGAAGCTGTGGATTTGACTATAGACAGCTCTTTTATCAGAGAAATATGTTAAGGATTTATCATAAGAGGCATATCAAATAAACACAGTTAGAGAAATACAGGGGAAAAAAAGAAAAAAACCCTTACCCAGCAGTCAGAAGACACGTCTGCTTTCAAAAATTCAAAGTCCATTATCTGTTTTCTAAGAGTTTTCCACAATTATTAATCTGTCCCTGACTGGTATTCTCATAAATATCTGATATACAACATCCTCAGGATTTCTTTACTCCCTAGTTACAGACAGTTCATGCCGAGCAGACTGGCTATATATTCCAAAGCTCCCAACACTTTACTCATTATAATGGCCAGTCACTTTGATGTTAGCTTCCCCCTTTAAAATCCAGCCCTGGGAACTTCTGAATTGTGTGCAAAAACATACTACAAAATTCACGGATGATATACAACCAACTGAGATCTCATTTGCTTGATGGCAACTAAACAAATTAACCAAATTAGAGCTCAGCTTTGATAGCTGAACTACCTGCTTTTCATGTAGCACTTTTTCCTCACACTGCCCTCTATCCACTGATCTTTAATAGGAAGTGAGGCAATATTTTTTGCCCCTATTGTTCATAAAGAAAACCAAATCACTTGAGCTGATAGATCTTAAGTTTGAAACTTGAGAGGACCTTTCACCACTAAGTCTCAGACAGCTCACCAAGCCTAAAAATGACCTAGTCTCAGATTATTCCCCCTACCAACAAATCCATGTGTGTTAGGAAAAAAACCAGCAACCAGTGTTATTTTACAGGTGTTGAATCAGGGAAGTTCTCAGAAACATGGACTAATCTAGAGAACATACTAGACATGATATAGCCAAGAAGTGAGTTGTCCTACTGTCATCAGAAAAAAATTCCATGCTTCAGTAATCTTCCATCTTTTGGGGCCAGCTGGCCAAGTAGCGCATCCCCATTTTATTTTTCTGATTAAAGCCTTCATTACTACAAAGTACCTGTGTGCAGTAATGAAGTAAACTAAGAAAATATTACTAATTAAAAGTAAATTAGTGTTCTCACTCAGTCCTTATCCCAAGGTTAATTATATCTGTTTCCTGAGGTGCTCTTTTAAGATTCAAAAAACCAGAAGATCTACAGTTAAATGCTGCTACAGATAAACTGCAGAAATCTGAAACTTTACATTAAATGGACAAAGAAAGAAAAAATTAGTCACTCATAACTATCAGTGCTGCAGTTCATTAAGCTACATGTAGATCCGTAGTTAACACAAAATCCAAGGAACAGAGTCGTTTCAAGTGTTTAAGTAGTATTTCATTTCCAATTTTCTGGTTTTAACAACACAACACACAGAGTTTAATTCCAGCAGAAATGATTCTGAAAATCAACTGGGCTCAACTGTTGATACTCACTGGTTCAACCAGAAGGATGATCCTCACTTTTTTGTGTGCAAAAGACCAAGCTTCTGGTGCAATATTTCACAGGCACAGTTGCTGCAAGACTTCCTAGATGCTGGTAGATGCAGTGTGTGCTACAGAAATATGGGCTGCTCTGAACCTGGGTCTGTGCAGAGCCACATACTCTTCACATCTGAGCTCTTGGGCCTTTACAGCATTGTACAATATAAATTATTGCAGGTTGAAAATCAAATGTTAAAGCAGAAAGCTATTTAAGTATGTTCATTTATTTAGGACCTATGGTAAATTCAACAGAAAATAGTTGTCAAGCACCTTCTTTCTTTCTTTTTGGTGTATTACAATTCAGAAGTATGGCTTGGAATGCCTTGCAGGTTTAATTTAATTACTGTAGCAGTGACCTTTTTATACTATTAACAAATAATCCTTTGTCCCTCTAGACTAGATTGTTTATTACATTTTCTGCCCACAGCTTAAAGGACATTGATTCCCAATTACCAGTTTATAAAAGCCATCTTTTTACTGCCAAGCCATCTTTGATGCATGACTTTTCTGCCCACCCCCAAAGCAGATTTAAAAGTACACAGGTCAAAAGAGGTAATAACAAGATTAATTAAAAGTTAAAAGAAAAAACCAAAGAGATTGAAACAAAAATAAATTACTGCACTAACTTCTCTGTGTACCTTCTATACTTCTATTATCAAAAGGCTGTTTTTTACTGTAGAAGCAGTATTTTTATGCTGGGGTTATTTTTTGTCAAGAATGAGACAAGATAAATAAAAATTAAAGTCATATTATAGTGGGATGACACTAGAGATACAGTGTTTGTAAGGATATTAAATTAATATCATTGCTGTCCCAAAATATGAGAGCTTAATATTGCAGGGTAACATAAATTTACAGTTACAATTTCTAATTACAAGCTTTCTCTCCAGGTGCCATAAATTGTCCTGGAGGAGGAAGGCAGGCAGACATTGGTTATGAGCTAAAAGGACCCTTTTAGGTCCTTTATGTGTCCTGTATCCCTTCACAGAGTTTCTATAGGCATCCTTAAATCTTTCAACCATCAGAACAAGATTAGGTTTGCCCAATATCATTGGCTTGGGTGTTAATTATATGTTTAAGGAGTTTCAGAGCAAAGTGAGTTTACCAGAGCATCATAGATACCACAATTTCCAGATCATATAGCACTGGGCAATCTCTACCCTCTTCTAGTGCTACAGCTGGATGTTTTGGTATAACAGAAAGTATGCTGGAAAGGGTTCTTCCATGGTTTTCTCTTCACATTCATTGGCCTTATCTTGAGCTACAACTACCTAAAAGGCATCAGTTTTCCAAGATGCATTTTGGCAGGGATTTTTTTTGGGCTGTACATATTTGCCAATCATGGATTTTTTCATGAGTTCTCCAGTGTTTCTTGAACATTGACATGCATTTCCTAGGCATATAATTATTACTTCTTCTTCCATAGTTTTTCCAAACTAATGCATTTAATCTCTAAGTTCAAACACCACTACCAATTGTTTCAGCATTTTTGCCCCAGAGCCAGTGCAAAATTAATATCTCATCTTTATTTGTTGTTTACAGGAAGTTATGCACTCAGTTGCGTTCTACATTACTAAATAATCCACAATCATAGTAGTGAATAAGTAAATTTCATTTGTCAATAAAAAGTAGAAAATTTAGGTTGACCATAAAGGTATCCCACAGTCCCAGAAGGATCTTCATAGACTTGATAAGTGGCTCCCTACAGATCTCAAGATGTTCAGCAAGAACAGTTACAAGATCCTGCACCTTAGTCAGGTCAATCCCCAGTTTCAATACAGACTGCAGGGTGAACATGCTGAGAACAGCCCTACATGGAGGTATTAGAGGCTGAAGAATTGGACATGAGCTAGCAATGTCTGCTTGGAGCCCAGGAAGATGATCATAGATGTCCATAGGTCCATAAGAATTGACGAGATGCATCCCAGGGTGCTGAGGAAATTGGCTGAGGGTAGTGGCCAAGACACTCTCCATGATATTTGAAAAGCCATGGCATCCAGGTGAAGTCACAGATGACTGATAAAAGGGAGATATTGTACCAGACAAGGTCAACCCACCACAAGCATTATCCCATATCTATGTATTTGGAAAAGTCCCTAGCTTGGTCTCCTAACTAGTTAAGAATATCAATGACTGCTTAATTTACATCTTCTGTACATATCTAGCGATATGCACCGAAGGCAAAATGGTTTCTCTATCTTCCAGAAGTTTTTTTTAATGGAGCCTTTATTTCTGCATATTTTTATTCCAAATACTTTTTTGGCATGCGTAAACATGGTTATAGTACTGAGGTCCAATATATTTTTCTGGCATTACTGGTCAAGTGTTCCTTTGACACAATATTTGACTCATTCAATTCATTGGCTCAACAAGTTGTGTGTTAAACTCCTGGAAGGATTGGATGAGCATATATATACCAGCAACATGCAAAGATATCTATCACCCCAAAATGATTATATATTTATCAACATAGAGGATGAAAAGTAAGCTAGACCATGCAGTGGAAAGGCACAAATAACAAAAAACACAGGAGGTTGTTGATGATATAGCTATTTATGAAAAGTCTACCTAACTGACTATAGACTTGCAAGTATTGCCAAGCTGCACAACAAGCTCAATCATCATTTTTTTTATCTATCGCATCTGCATCTTTACCTTGGAATGGTAGCTCACTTTTTTTCTTACCCATTGCAATTCCAGAAGTAATCTTTGAATGGATTATTAAAGATCAACTATGTAAAGTCATGGTTTTTGTTGAACAAAGTGTATTAGCCACAGAACCTATGCAAATATCAAACTTGATTATCACATCCATTTCTTGGTGGGTTTACTGAATATTTTCTTGGGAACTGCACAAAAGCTTCAGGTGGAACTACTAAAAAAGATCTTTTTAGTCTTGCCATCTGCCAATCACTCTCACAGTCTAACTTAATTCCTGTGTGCCATTAGTATTGTATTTGAAGCACAGCTTATCACCTTAATGGGTGAGCCTGTGTAATGTATATACAGCCAGGCTCCATCACAGAGGTTCTCAGAGCCTCTCAGACTCATTCCTTGGTGAGGATGGCAGCTCTTTGCAGGATCCAGGAAGACCTGCAGCAACCCAAGGGAAGATTCTTACTGTAGGAAGAGCATTGTATTACAGGAAAATGATTTAGAACAAGTATTTTGTGGGCTAATAGCAAATTCTGGTACTAAAATGCACAGCTCTCAGCTGTCTGTCTCACCAGTTTATTGCTTGCCTGAAGGCACACTGGCACAGGGGAACACATGTCTATGCCCAGCAGCTTCAGTTCAGCAGATAACTACTGCAGAGGACAGCATGCTAGCTTAAACTGTGAAATATAGTCTGGGGACAGCATAGACTTGCAGCCATGCTGGTTTAAAAGCATAACCCACTATCTCACTTATCAAACAAGCAGTAAACTGGTTATTAATAAGCTGTTCAGTTGCCACTGGATAATGCAAACATTTGACCCAAAGAGATTTACTGCTTCACTTTGTTATTGTAGTCACATCTCATAAACCCTAAGAGACTACTTTATCCTAAAGAACTAAATTGGCCTAAAAAATATAAAGAAATGGGGTGTAAGAGTGGATCTTCTGCTTTGTTTTACATGACATTAGGTTAGATTACACATCTCTTGAATGAAATTTAGAGCAATTTTGGAGTTGAAATTTAGATAATGCCATGTTCTAAGAACATTGGTACATGTATAAACATTAGACGTTAACCACAAAAAAAACATTTTCTGACCAACCAAAGGAGTGGACAAACTCAGGTTCATGAGCTTAATTGCAATGCAACCCCAAATATGAGTCAGACCATCCAACACTCCCTGATTCACAAAGAGAAGCAAACAGAAAAAAGAGCATCTACAGCTGCCCAACCCCTCTTCACCATCACAAGTGAAAAAGCAGCTAGTGTGTCTCTCCTGCACCCTTTTCCACACTGCAAGGCAGAAATGGCTTTATTATTGATATGTCAAGCTTCAACAGCTGCTGTGCTAGCATCTCAGCTTCGACTACTTCAGAGAGAAGCAGGAGGGAGAGCCAGAGGGGAAGGATAATCTCTGAAGCCACTTAATTTTCATTCATCTCACTGGAAAAAGAGCACTTATAGAGTGATTTTAGTTTTCTGAACACCTTTCTACCTCTGCCTTCAAGCAGCCTTTTTTTTTCCCCAAACACAAAGCAGTATCTGACCCTTTCTGTTCAATTGTACTGCACCTACTGCACCCTTTAGTTGGTACTTCTGCAATAAAAGTTCTGAGGAGAAGCAGAGCCCTACAGCAGCAAAGCTGTACAGAACAGTCACCAACAAGTAGTTCACCAAGCCATCAAAGTGCTAGAAATGCTTGAGAAATCTGAGCAGCTTATGTTTCTACCCAAGTTTGCCCTGTAGTTATGAGTCTAATTCAACTTCTTAGTTGAACAGTAGAGATTATGTTCCCTTATTTTTATGCCGGCTTTTAAGAATTTAATGAGATTTGTTTAAGATACAACTTCGTCAACCAAAATATATTAATAACTACACCAAAATCAAGATATTTGCAGTTCATCCCACAGCACTTAATTGTTGCCATCTTTTCCCAGAGGATCCTTTTTTCCCTTTCATTCTTTCCATCTGTTCACATGAGTGACTCATCCCCCACCATCAAGGAGCTCACATCTATGCACATGAATCCTAAATTTTATCCAAACCTTCATTTCTTCTAAATAGAAGAGCAGCAATAGAAAAATGCAATTTCCCCATTTTGAAGTAGTGCAAGAGCTTTATTTGCTATCACATATTATTTCTCTGACTTCAAATTATAAACTCTATATTACAAACCATCCCTAGACAGCAATCACCATAACCATCTATTTCTCAAACCATATTCCTGAAGTGGACTGTAGCTTCCGCAATCACTCTGAATTTTATTTGGTCTGATGTCTTTTGTGGCTGATGCATTCAACTGGCTGTTTGACATATCCATGAGTTAACAATGGTCCTCTTTCACCCTTTTAAAATCTGTCCCTGGGAGAGACTACATATGTATTCTGGAGTCACTATGCCTATCCCAAAAAATCAACACAATAACACAATCAACAATAGTGCTGTCTAGTTGGGAATTTTTTTAAGACAAAAAAAAATTGCTAACTTTTCTGTATGAACTGTTTGAATGAAAAAGAACCAATTGTTACAAAGTTTACTATATTAAGGACTCAAAATTATATTCATATTTTTAATTTATATACTATTCATATATAATATATTAAATGTAATAATTTAGAAAACACATCTTAAGAAAGGATATATATGCCAAAATTCCTACAACAGCTGCACCTCATTCAATGTAAGATAATTTTTTCTGCCAAAAGTCTGTGACCATACTACCGACCACTTTTAGAGACTGCAAAAGAATTATGGAATGCAATGAATGGAGTTCCTAATGGTGCATTTCTCCAAAAGTTTGGACATTTTATTTTTACAAATTATTTTGAAAATTTAAAAATCCTGCCATTCAAGAAGAATTTATTGTAAAATCAAAGTAAATCACAGATCATATTTCAGTGGATTGACCAGGCTCACAAATTATTCTGAGATGCAGACAAACAATGCTCACTGATTTGAAGGGGAACTATATGTTTCAAAAACTTCTAAAACCAAACCTGTTATTTCTCAAGACCTAATCCAGATTATTTGGGGCATTTGGGCTCTGAAAGTAACTGGTCATATTCCAATAAATAGTCATTAAGTCTTGGCACAGGTAGATGTCACAATCTCAAATGTCATAGAATCATAGTATGGCTTCGGTTGGAAGGACCTCTGTCCAACCACCTTGTCCAACCCACCTCCCATGGGCAGGGACAGCTGGGTGGGGCTGTAATCATCTTGAAATCAGGTTCATCAAAGCCACATCTAGACTGGTCTCAAACATTTCCAGGGATGGGACATCCACAACTTCTCTGGGCAACCTGTTTCAAGGTCTCACCACCATCACCATCAGTAAAGTACTTATTTCTTATATTTAATTTAAACCTACTCTCTTTCTGTTTAAAGTCATTCCTCTTTGTCCTGTCTCTACATGGCCCTGTATAAAGTCGTCTGTAGCTCTCTTCTAGGCCCCTGTTAGGTACTGAAGGGCTGTGTGGTTTCCCCATGGACTTCTCCAGGCTGAAAAGCCTAACTTTCTCAACTTCTGTTCTTCCTCACCAAGTAGAGAGGTACTCCAGCAATGTTCATCTTCGTGACCTTTCTCTGGACTACTCCAGCAGGATGGTATCTTTCCTGCACTGGGAACACAGCAGAGCAGAGGTGCAAAATCTCCTCCTCTGCTGGCTACACTGCTTTGCATGCAACCCCTGACATGTTTGGTTTTCGGGGATGTGAACACATATTGCAGGTCTATGTCCAGCCTCTCAAATACCAAACTCCCAAAAGTCCACTCGATCCATTCTCCACCCAATCTGTACTTCATAATCTTCTTATGGCCCCACCCCTCCAGGCGGTCATGGTCGCTCTGGATGCCATCCTTTCCCTCCAGCATGTCACCTGCACAATTCAACTGGATGTCATCTGCAAACTTTCTAAGAGTGCCCTCAGTTCCCCTGTCCATGTCACTGACAAAGGTGTTTAGCAGCATTGGTTGCCACCAACTCCTGAGGAATATCACTTTCCACCAGACTTTGAATATTGAATTATCAATATTTACAAATACTAAAATCTAGAATTCTTTTCTTTTTACTTTGCCATTAAGTTTTCTAAAACAGTTTTGTTACAATTCTGTAAATGTGGCAGCATTGATACTAAAATTTTGTCTTAAATGGTTCCAACTGAAATAATCTTTAAAAATTCTTATACCAAATTAATCACATACCTTAATTCAGATTAAACCATTGCATACCAAAAATACGGAAAACTAATAGCTTTATACAAAGTATACCACCCTGGCCAATATATTGCATTGTCACTAAATATGAAGAGCCAAAAGGTTTAATGTCAGGTGAAGAAACAAATCTGGAATAGAGGCACACGGAAGTGTACAACAGACATACCATCCCCCTTTTTGCACTACATGGAAATCTTCTGCAACTTGGTAACTTCTATCTTCTTTTACCTTTTGTAAAAGTTTCCTTGCCTGAGGTCCACCCATATAATTTAGCCCTGACAACTCTGCTGGACAGTGTACTTCCAACAAGGAATCCAGACTCAATTGTCTTTGTTAGTTCATTTTAATACATGGCTTTTAAAACGTAAATTTGAGCCAGAGGACATATTTAAAATAACATCTGCCTAAAGGTACTTGCAAAGGATAGTTAATACATGGTTAGGAGATATTTTTTAGCAATAGAGTATTTATATAAATGTATAATTTATATTAAAACTTATAATTAATTATAATTTATATAAGTTATTTGACCTGTCTGCCAAACTAAAGGAGTAAATGAGATTATTTTATTCTTAAGACCTCTTCAAAATTGAAAAACCAGGGATGAGATCAACTGAAAGGATCAGTCATAACACAGAGAAGAAAATATACTATTTCAGCACTGGACAAAGCAAAAAATAGTGAATAAATAGATTTGTTACACAGAGTTGAGGCAAAATTAAAGAGGAAAATCTCTCCACCTCAGCAATGAAAAAGCACTTTCTCTGCCTGTGTTGTAGAATATATGCACCAGTAAATATCAATATTACAACTCAAACACATGAAATTTTCCAGATATCATATCTTTAGGTTTTTTTCTCAGCTCTAAGCAAAGTTTCAGTTTTGTACATGCATTGTGTATGAGTTTATCAATCTGAGCCTAATCCTTAGAGCTGGGATCTGATCCACAGGGTTGTGGGCAAAGCAAGGTATAAGGGGTCTCATGTGTAAAAGACACAAAAATCTTAAACACATTATTTCACAGACTTTTCCACTAACACAAAAATACAATAACACAGAAGCCATGTGACCCATTGTAACTGCAGTATACCATAGTATTTATCTGTTTATTTATTTATGTGTATATTTATTTATTTATTTACTCATTCATTTATTTTTAACATATGTGTATATATGTTGTCCAGTTGTGCTGTCCTAGGATGCTCTGAAATATTCTAGATGTAGAAGGATGTATTCTGAAATAGAATTCTGTTGGTGACAAGAGGTGAGAAAGGGCAAGAATAAAGTAGAGTTCTGAGGCAAGGTAGTGTTTGCCTTGTTGCAAGAATTAATATATAAATGCTATATATATTTATATTTTTTTCTTTTTATTTTTATATATTTATATACATATAAATGCTTTTACATCTATAAAATGAACCAGGTTCATCCCACAGTCTAAACTCAAGAAAGAAAACCAAGATATTAAAATATTATCAATATTCATTTAGTTGGTTTTAATGAACAACTGTAAAAACATCCTTTAGAAAATCTAATGGATAGACTAAATTAATCATTGGAGAATTGTCTTCTTTATTACAGTATTAAATAATATATCAAAACAAAGTACTTTTCCTCAGGTAATGATTTAGGATATTTTAATGGATTATTTACCTTGGGAAAAAAAATCTAATTCATTCTGTGAATAAAATCAGAAGAGATTAAAAGTGTTGACGCAATAATTTTACAGTTTTTAAAGTAATTATATGTTTACCCTGATAAATTGCATTCATTTTTGGTAGTTAGTTTACTCTTCTGAAAAGATCTCTTATTTGGAAAATTGAGGCCCCTAAGGAAATAATATTTGTTTTCATGTACCCATCTGGTGAGTTGAATATTGACTTTTGTAAAGCGCTTGCTTTCAGTCATCTAGCCTAATAGCCAGTTTTTCATTGGGTTTTTTATTATCAGGAGCTTCAAACTAAGTAATGAAGAGGGTTTATGTGTACAAAAGCAAATATTGACTATGTGAGAACCATAAATAAAATGGCATTTAGTCAGAGACACACAAATTCTCCTAACTTATTTTACACTATTTCACCTGGCCTTCAAAATACATCCAAAACAAACCACAAAGCTGTCTATGAAATTTCTTGAAGAGTATTTTTTTTCCTTACCCACATATATAAATTAAAGGACTTTCTTTGGTGCAAAACCAGTCCATGTAGCATCGTCATCCCTATGTAGCTGTGTCTGCTCTGGAATAAAGCAAGAACCCAAGCATGGAGCAAGTTGCCAGACGGTGTTTCAGGATAATATCACAGCATTCAGCTTGCATTCATCTGCAGAAATTTGGGTCATTACTTAACTTTAACAAGCTCTTAAAACCCATCAGGAGTCTTCTCTCTTCATAGAGAGGAAAGGACAGGTTTTCTATTTGAAAGGGAAGAAGATTCAGAGCATTCCCATGTTCACCACTCCCCTACATGAAGAGCCCCGGACCTTGGAGTAACATTACAGTCATAAGTCTTTCCAAGTCATAAGTCTTTCCAAGCAGCTGTTCTTGGACATAATTTTGGAAGAAAGTTTCTTCCTCTCCTGGTTTAATTATAGAATCATAATTTCATTGAGATACATGTGCAGTGTTACCCCCACTGTATCATTAAAATTATAGAATGCTGTTTATCTCATTAAATGTCTTCATTCATGACAGGACTACAATAAGTATATTATCTCCAGAGAGTGTATATTTTTGATCAAAACCAAATATTTTAAAAACAAATCATTACCACCTCACACTGAAAAAGAAAGATTGTTTAAATTATTTCTTAACAGAAAGCTGCAATTTTATTCATAAAAATGTTTTAATATGCGTTGTTCAAAGCAGCATCCCACTGAGATTCTGTTTTGTTTTATCTTGCTAACCTGTACATTTCCATGCCTGGAAGAATTCATGTGAACCTTCTGATTTAAATGGTGAATTTTACCCACAGCATACAGCAAATGTAAATTAATAATAGGGGTCAAACCACAACTTTTAAAAAGGTAGCTAGTTGGACTATAACTTATACTGGAAAAAACTTGAGACCATTTCTACAAGTTACCTGCCAAATAATTCTTATTGTTGTTAAACTTGACTCTCCACTTGCCTTTTTTTTTTTTTTTTAATTTATTTTTAATATGTTATTCTGGCATAAGGCAAATCATGACTTAACCATATCTCACAACAAAAGTAAAAAGTTATAAGAAAGTTATTTAAATTTGTCTTTAAATCAGAGCTGCTTTTCCAAGATATCAGACAGAAGCCATCCCATGACCTATCAGTCATTTGTACAACCTTGTTTAATGATTCTTCTTGAGATTTCATGTCTCTTCATGCACTCCTTTGTAACTCCCAGGTCCTACCACAGTCCATGTTTGTAGCTGACAGAGGCTGCATATTGTTCCTCTAAGACACTCATAATAATCTTACACCAAACCACATGGCCCTGGCTCAAATCTTTCCCACTTACTGAGATGTCTTTTCACAAGAAAAATTTACTCTTGAATGAGTATTCAATTCTTTCCTCCAATTTCAACAATCAAGCTGAGACCTCAATTATTATTTAAGTTAATATCAATGGGATTTTTTCCCAACAGACAGTTGTTTGGAAACACTTCTCTGCTTTCCAACAGATTGCACTGTCATTAGAGACACGACTGAGAAGACAGATTCTGTACCATTTTCAATTCAAAGTAAATATTGAAAATGATCACAAGCTGATGGGGAGGAGAGGGTAGAAATTGTATTTTCTTTATGGAATTGTTGATGAAGGAATTTGTTATTTCTGTATTAAAATTAGGAGCTGAAATCCACTATAGTGAATGTATACAATACAACAATGTATATAATACAATCATGTATACAATAGTATACAATAATTTATCATTGACAGAAGACGTTGCTGAAAATGCTATATAGAAAGCCCTGAGCAAATAAAGGTAGTTGGTAAAACTTAAATGAAATAAAAATCTCATTGTTGAAAAGGTACAACAGGTGGCATTCAGGCACAACATCCAGCACTTTGCAGATCTATTCTTCCAACCTATTCTAAAAGTAAAAATAAACTGACATGCAGTCACAGTACAAAATATTTTGAAAGATAATTTTTCATTTACGAAAATTTTTAAAAATCTGCTTTGTGAGCACTTTAGTTTTGTTTGGTTTTTTTTTTTAATGGTGGCCACTAGTGCATTAAGAGCCATTAGACAAGGAAGAAACCTCTGCATATTCATCACATGATGACATTCTCTCTCATTATGTGTTTCTAATTCTTTTAATACAGTAAAAGTTTACAATTTATGAGATGGCTTCCTAATATAAATTCTCCATAGAAATTTTTGTTCTAGTCTTCAAAAAGATCTTCACAGATCTTCACAGCAAGAGTTGTGCCAAAATATAAGTAAAACTGAATAAATTTTATCTTGAACTGCAGTACTGCAGATCAGGCCATAGGCTCATGAGCTTTTCAAACCAGCACATGGCACCTCCTGCTTCTGTCACTCATTCCCACTTCTTTTTCGTACACACCCATTCTTGTGACTAGATACTTAACTGATATAGGTGAAAATGATTTTTTCCCCCTTTTCCATATGTAGCTGAATTCAAGAGGATAAGAAAAGTCAAAAAAATAAAGTCCAGAGCAGAACTGTGCTGTGTTACGTGTTGATCCAGATTTTACAGAAAATTTCAGCATATTCTCCCAAACAAAATAACTGCTTCCTTTAAATTATTTACAAAACAGAAAGCTTAAAACACAAAGTACAATAATTTAAAGATAAGGGTGTAAATGACTTTCAGATTCCAAATAATTTTCAAATTTTTAAAAATGTTCCTGATACCACTCATGTTTCTGGACCATGCTCATTCTCAGTATGTATCTAACCTAACAGACCAATTGAAAGGCCGCTGCTTCACTCTAATGAGTTTTTAACACCAGAAAAGTGTCCTACTTATTGTATTACATCCAATAGTATCCTATTTCGCAGTTAATGTTCTTAAAGGATACAAAATCTATATAACATGCATTTAATTTTATAAATTTAACTTTTTAAAGTACATTTTAGCACTCAGCAAATGAATTATCAAAATCTATGTTTTTTAATGTGATTCTTACAGGAAATAGAGGAACAAGTTACTAACTCTTCTGTGTATGTCAATATGAAAAGCCATTATTTTAATCCATTAGCACACTTTACCTACTTGTTAATTAAACCATAAATTGCATTGCCATTTTGACTTAATTTGTTGATCTTCTAAGTGATGAAAATTTGCCTTCATAAAATTTTCTTTCCATCTAAAGGAATAACTTCATTCTTTATCATATTTGGGCCAGAAGGCCCTTGCCCAGATCAGCTGGAAATGATATTAACTGATTCAAATTGATTTACAGGGATCTATGCCTGAGAATAATTCCAAACATTTTCTTAATTGACTTGACATAGAAGTGCGATGTACCTGTTTTGAGGAGCATGGGAATACCACATAGGCTTTTCTGAGGATTCAATAAACTTTAAAAAAAGGTTTAAAAAAAAGAGTAAAATGCACTTTATCCTATATTCAGTACAATTCCTGTGAGCAAAAATTTTCAGGGGGATGCCAAATCCAAGCTACAACAGATAGTACTTCTTACTGAGGAAACTCAACAATCTCACTTTCAATGGTTACTTGTCTTTTCATAACAGTAAGGATAACAAAAAAAATCCTATATGTATTTCATGTTATTAATTCTCAGAAATTCATTCACATATACAATTTTAAATTTGCGGCTGTGATGGTAACTTTTCTTCCTTCCTTATTTCTGTCCACTCAATGAACTCATATATCCAAGTTAAAAGAGCGGACTATTTCATTTCAAGGCTCTCAGGGGAAGAGAATGGTGATATACTGTCCCCATCTTATTAGGAACACCTTCAGGTTACCCAAAATGCACAGTTGAAACACAGAGGGTCACAAAGAGCTCAGCAGAAAATCTGAGGCATTTTTTGCCAATAGTGAGCCCATTATCTCCACTTCTCATTTAGAGGGATCAGTTATATTCCTCTGGAGGTAAGAAATACTGTCATGGACACTTTTGGGCTTGTGAGAGACATTACAGCCCTCATGAGAAACATTCTTTATATACAATATAGTTATAAATGTTAGAGGGTTAATATGGTCTTGAAATCCAGAACACACCTTATGTCTCTACCAAATTCATCAAAGCACTCTTCAGTTTTATCAAGCTGGTCCAGCAAACATCTGGACATGAGGACTGGCCACTGGTCTTTCAAATACCAGTAGAAAAAAATAGACAGGGCCAACTTAAAAAGTAAAGTACTTTTACTCTACAAAAGTGTGCAATGGAAGACAGGTTTGAGACAGAGTTACTGCAGACATAATTCAGTTTATCCATTAAGGCAGTCAAGACTATATTCTGCTTAATTAGGCTTTAAAATAAAATACACACTGACTAAAAGTCAGTCTCTGTGAATTATCAGAAGTCAGATACCTAAATACAGAGGTCACAGATTTTCTAGTCACTGTGAAAATCTCTCTATCCATATTCTTCCAGAAACAAAGGTGCTTTATTTTAACTTTCCATGCAGTCTTACACTACACATAGTAGTTAGGAAGTTACTTGCTACTGCTGGTGTAGAAATACTGTTTATAATTTAGTTATCATGTCTTCATTTTCCAGGCTGTCCACATTTTTCAAATACCTAATGATTAGTCTTTGGGCCCAGAAAACAAGATAAATGCACAGAGGGGGAATGAAACCCCAAAACCCAAAACCACCGTAGAATCCTCAGAGATTCCTGCCTGCTGAAGTGAGGGAACTCTGGGGCCAGATGCGATCCAGCATCCCTTTCCTCAACAGCACAGCTACAATTGCTTCACTTTTCATGGTTTCTCCCAGCCTACTCTGCTTCTAGTGAATTTTGGCCACTTATAAAGGAGAGGGGGAGAAAGAAAAGAGGTAGAGAGAAGGCAGAGAGTAGAGCAAGCATTTCAGTTTGTTCTGAGAAATGCTTCTGCTTGTTGTCACAGCAAAACCACATATACACTACAGACCAGAAGTATTAGGTTTAAGTGAAAATAGTAGCACAATATAATATATTTGGTGAAGGATTCAAATTCCTGAAAACAGCTCAAAAATTTTATTTGATCTCTTTTGCAAAATGTTTTAAGATCTTGTTGGACATAATATGTTTAGATGAAAGAAAATCTACATTAAGCAATTAAATCCTTACTCTAAATACACATATGTGCACTTTCCTACTAAAGAGCTTGGCCAGATAAAATTCCATTCAGCTCCTCCACAAAGCCTTTTTATCTCAAAATAAAAAATTGAATAGTTCAGGTATTTCCACAATCCCAAATTAGATTTTTTTTTTGTATGCAGTTGTAACAATGACTTACAGAAGATCAGGTGGAAAAAACAAGCCTGATCCCTTGGTTGTCCCATATGTGCTGTGTTATCACACTCAAGATGATTTCCCCATGACCCTCCTGGGCCCTGAGGTCAGGCCTCTTGTTCCCTGGATCCTCTTTTGCCCATTGTGTGGGTGCATGTCACACTGGCCAACCTCCAGTCACCAGTGAGCCAGGATGATAAATTATGGAGAGTGGCTTAGTGAGCCCTGCTGCCATCTCCCTTTGGATGAATCCCATTCACCCCCAGAGACTTCTGAGTGTATAAACGGCCCAGCAGGTCACTACCTAGCTCCTCCTGGATTACAGGGCATCTTGTCTGCTCCCAGTCCCTGTCTACCAACTAGGAGAACTGGCTGTCCTCATGATAACCATTCCTACTGCTGAAGATTGAGACAAAGAAAGTGTTAAGTGCTTCAGCTCTTCCTTGGTGATAATGTTGTCTTCTACATGCAGAAAAGGATGGAGATTTTCCTTGGTCCTCTGTTTGTTGTTCTATTTATAAAAGCATCTTTTATTATCTTTCATTATCAGAGGACAAATTGAGCTCTCTTTCCATGACCAAACATCCTCATACTATTCCTGAGGTGACTGCCCTTGTTCCAAAGTTCTGTCATGGTTTAGGAATGGTACTCCCCAGTTTAGTGTTCCCCTGAAAACACCCCTGACCACTGGCCACTGGCTCACTCTTCTCCTTCCCTTGTAGTGGGATGGAAATGAGAACTGGAGGCACAAAAAGCTAAAGATCACAGGCTGAAATAACAGTTTACTGGGAACAGCAATGAAATAACAGTGACAATACTAAAACCAAAGTGTATGAGAAAGGGAAACAATTCACCTGAGTGTGCTCACTGTGTGGAAACCCGTGCCACCCAACTGAACGTACTGGCAAGCCAGAAGAAAGACATGACCTCCCTGCACATGGGTGAGGGGATATGGAATAGCCCCTGGGTCCTGGCCTTGCCCCTCTCAGCTGCTGCAAAAGTTAACCCTATCCTGGCCAGAACCAGGACAAGGTCAAAAACTTTCTTTTTTTTCCCCTGAGTTTGTGTGAAAGCTCCCTGTTCAGCCAGGCCAGCCTTCTACCCCAGTGGCACTTCTTTTGGCACATGGGGACAGCCTGTTCCTGTGTCTGTAGGATTTCCTTCTTAATGTCCAGCCTTTCTGGACCTCTTTGTTATCAAACACTGTTTCTGGCAGGACTGTCTGAACCAGTGTCCGTAATGGAACAAAGTCCGTACTCCTGAAATACAAGGTAGATCCCCTTCCTTATTTCATCAAGAATGGAAAACTCTATCATTTCATGATATTTACTTACATGAATGTAATTTGAATCCAAACAACTTAAAAATCTTTAGTTTTTGACTGTGTGATTTTGTTTTCAAGATTCAGCTTAGCAAACAGATCTGCAGCAAATAAATGAGATTCTCAAATGCCAAGAAATTCAACTGTCTATTTCCCATAAAAAATACAGAACTTCCAAACTGAGCGTTAAAGTCCAGAAATTTGAAAAGAGCAAAATATTAAGGGGCAGAAGCCTAGTTCAAAAGTCCATTATTCAGAAAGATGAGCATGACTATACAGAGCAACACATAAAAACATTATTGTATTTATTAACACCTCTCAGAGCAATTCTATTTTATTGAGATGACTGTTAGAACCACTTCCACAAAGCAGTCATTTCCAATCAATGGTTTCATTTACTTCTATATTAAATGAATCAGCAGTTAATATTGTTGATATACAGAGATTCCTTTCCTGAGAGAAAGTTATGAGCAAAACTGCTTAGTTTATATCATGAACATTTTTATCATTGTTGAATATTTTCATCAAGAGAAGGAAAGGTCTTGTCCAGGATGGGAAGATTTAGAAACCTGTGGGCATATTTTAGAATGGGGAAAATGATGCATAAAGGCCTTTAAAAAATAGCAGCTAGGCAGCAGTACTATAGAAAAAATATTTCCTCCTAAAATTTAAGAGTTATTAGTACAATAATTTTGGTAGCACCAAAATAATCTGCACAGCATTATACATTTATTAGAGGCCTCTGGGTTTTATACCCACAGGATGCACAGAAGCAGCAAGACAAGAGCAACACAAGCCCCAGTGCTCCTGCACTGATCTTACTCTTTCAAAGCCCCACTGCTGATGGTCAGTGATGACCTGCTGTTTTGCAGACACAGCTAGATACTCTACTATAGTGAATTGGGCAGTCCGAGCTCAGACCATTCTCGGGTGCCCGAGCTCCTCTGAAGTGAAGCCAGGCACTGCTTATGAATCATATTCATCTGTACAGAGCTTGGAGTCTAAAAAATTTATTTTTAAATACTCCAAGTTTCCATCCCAGAATAAAAAAATGTTTTACAGAAAGCATTTTAGCCAGTTTCATTCTCTCAGTAACATATTTTCAAAAGTAACAGATAGAAAAGGAGACCAATTAATTAATTATTTTTTTATATATAAGGGACACAAAACCTCATACACTTTCACAGAGATTGGCCAGAAACATGTGTCTATGGAATGGGCTTGTATGAAAATTCATGAGTTTATTTTCTCTAACTGAGACAAGTGAATCTACCAGTGACTGAATACAGGTGTCCAAAGCACAACGAAATCAAAAGTTATACTGAACACAGCTAGGCACCTATAAAAAAGAGAAAAAAAATTAAGAAGAGGTTGATTGGGGTGCAGAGCCTATCCCTAAGATGACATATGCATAGAGCACAGCAATACACTGTCCTGGCAAGTGTCTCATTTCTGTCTTTATCCTTGCCATAACCTCAGCCAAGAAAGTCTACCTTCTCACCAAGTGCTCTCACTTACAACAAACTACCATACAAAAGCTAAGTAAAGATTGCAGCATCACATGCTGCCTTTTAGGACCGGTTCTTTAGGGGACTGGAAACCAGAAGGGAAGAAGGAGAGGTGTTCAGAGGAGGGCCAAGTGTTAGTCAAACAGGTTGCCAGACTTTTGGCTGCTTTGCCAATAACAGAAGAGAGATTAACTATGGGGATTTCACAGCTTGGTGATGTTTTCTGTAAAGGATCATTTCCTGTAGGTCATTTTCCACTTACCACCACTTCATTTACTTGTTCAGTTTCCAGTCCTTATACCAGAAAAATAAATTTTAAAAACAAATTAAAGGGCAAATAATTAGCCCTAGCAATAAGAATATAGCTTGAAGATGTAAGTTAATGGAAAGTTATTAGTGTTGAAGTGCAAAGCATTATCACTTGATTGCAATGAAAATAGATGAAATTAAACAAAGAGTTAGCAAAATAATTCCTTAAGCCATTCAGAGCTGAACCTTGTGCTACTGAAATAATTGCAATTAATCCCACAGTTGTGGAATATTATTATAAAATTATTTTAATAAAAATTATTTTAACATTGACAGAAGGAAGCTTGACATATGCAGCAAGTCAAGAGTCAATGTGAGCTATAACCATGAATAGAACTGCAATCTTCCTTCAAGTGTTTGTCTACGGAAGGAGAAATCACAGGGCCATAATAGAACTTCAGTAATTTTCGAAGATTTGATTTATCCCAGCTATGTATTCCAGGTGTATGGGTTCTACTCTGCCAGGATTGTAGTCAGCTATTTGGTCACTCCTGTGAGGAAAACCTCTTGTTGCTGAGGTTGTATAAGTGAATTTTGGCCATACTAAATTGGTGATGGTAACAGAAAGTTTAATTATTCAGATGGCTGGGACACTGCAACACTGGAAATCAAATTATTGTTAGTTTTGTGCTTGACCTTCTAATGGCTTGCTAAATATGGCCACGGTGCACATTGATTTTGGTATTCATGGGGTAGCAACAGAGATCAGCGCAAACACTGATGGATCTGCCAGGATCCTCCTGCGCTGTGGCACCGCGAGCAGGAGAAGCTGACAGCTGGACCACAGCTGAGATTCAAGTTTGAAGTAATTTGCTTTCTCCAGGAGAGCAGATGGAGCACGTTGTGGAAGCAGCTGAGGCCCCTTCTTCACTCAGAGACAGACAAACTAGATAAGAGTGTTGTGGAGAAATTATATGGAGACCTGTAGTGAATTCAAAAGCAAGGATTACAATTCAAAGTGCATAGCATTGATGAGACATCACACATGAGGTGATTTGGACACAACTGTGAGCAATACACAGTTGAATGTACTGTCTAAAGCCAGTCTGTGACGCCAGAGACTGAAAATAATAATGTTGTTTGTGGAGAAATCTGGGAGGAATTAAGAAGGGGTGCAAAATGTAAAAGTGACCCCTTTTTACCCAGCACTTGTGTTTTATGAATTGATAGAGCCTAATCAGGAAGCAGTTACTAAGAAGCTATGGAAGAGGGTACAGTTCAATCACGTTAATTATCAACATGAATGTCAATACATTAAGGGTTAAACCAGAATTGGCATTTTGCTGGTAAGCATCTTGTCCAAAGGGAAAGGGATAAGAGTCAGTGAACTAAAAAAATAAGTGTATGAAGTGAAAATGTAATGTTCTATGATTTAAGAAAAAATTGGAAACACTTTTATAACCCTTATAAGGTGAATTCCGAAGTTAGATCTTTGCTCATTTGCAAATCAATTGAACTCAAAGTAAACGAGCTAGACCATTTATCAGAAACATGACATGTCTAAAAAGAAAAGCAGAACACAAGTTCAGATGACTTATAGTCTGAATTATGATCTTGATTTCAATAGAAAACACTTTTAAAAACTATTTTGCTCCTCTTCTATATTTTTATTGCCAGACAACAGAATAAAAGCTAGATGTAAAACACCAAGGCATCAAATATTAAAAGTGATCATGGTTTGAAAATTTCTCGAAAAACAAAAACTTTTGCCTATTTTCTGGCCAGTAAAAGTAATACAGGTAATTCCACATTATTATAAGGTGAGATCCACATATATTCTTACCATATGAATAGCATTCCTCTCAAAGAAGGACTGAGCAGGTTTTAGAAAGAATAGATAAAAAGTTAAGAAGGAAGGCCAAGCAATGCATGGCTCTCCTTTACCATAAACTCTGGAGAGAACTTATATCAATAGCATGAATTAACACAAATATTCTGTGATTTTAACTCTTAAAAGGATCAGAAGTCTACCAGCAGGGCCTTTTAATAAGTATTCAGATATTTCTTCCTCTCCTCACACAAAGTTACACATTTAAATTTGATTTATATTTATTGTACATCCAGTGTCATATTAATGTGTGGAAAAACTACAATGTGGTAAACTGAATTTGACAGAGTTGAACTTAGCATAAAGATACTTTCACCACTAAAGATACATTCTCACCCTTTCCACTTCAAAAATGTGCCATTAAGGCCTTGGGTTTTATGTGAGTACTCATTTCTACAAGGAAATAAGAACAGACCATAATGACTGTTACCAACTAAACTGAATTTCTGTGCCAGAAAACTCAAAGCTTATAGGAGGACACATCTCTAAGGTCATGTGCAGGCTGATACTTTGCATAAATAAAAATACCGATCTAAAGCCAAAGTTGCATCTTTTAATATTGTACCTGCTGCATTTTCTCAGCAATCACACACCCACGTCCCAGCAAACATTCTACCAAACCCCAGGACACTTCAACCTAGGTTACAGGCTAGATTTGGGCAGCAATCAGATTTGCAAGACATGAGAGATTTTCAGTGTTCTGAGGTTTAGAGAGTGTAATTTTGGTTCATTTCTTTCAGAAAGGAGAGTGCAAAGTGAAGCAAAGCTAAAAGCATGTGGAAATAAACATTCTGATAGAAATGGCTGGATTCCAGATGGCACAGCATTAGGATAAGCCTCACATTTATTATGTACACGAGTGATCTAATACACAAAATAATTCATGTTTTGTACATGACAGATGTTCTTCTTGATTGTCTTTGTTATTTTTCTCTAGTATAATTTCTACATTACAAAAATAACAAAAAAAAAAACACTTGCAGTGCATCTTTATCTATTACCTCCTTATTGCACATACTCTTTTCCCAACTCTGAGTTTTAAAATGGAAGGCATTGTTTAGTGTGAGAGGTCCTTGACATAAAAAAAAATAATCTGAGATATGGTTTTATGCGTATTTTATCAGTTTCTCTCAGTTCTAGAAACATGTGCCTTGCATAGGTACTGGAGCTTAGAAAGCTGCTTAAAGCCAAAGAATTTCAGGGCAAATAGATGTTAATTTTAATGAAAGAATAAGAGAACACATAGTCATAACTCTAGTAAAACCACCTCTGTTGTAGATAAACTTGTTTCAAGATACATAGTCTTGTTCACAAAGCAAATTCTGACAAAAACATTCTTCCATGTCACTTTCAAAGATGTGTTTGAGAACAAAAGCATTGCTTGGTTAAGTGAATGAACTCTTAGTGGAATTTAGAAAATTTTACAAGAGACAGGCTGCAGCAAAAGAGCACCTGCATGATTATGTCTTTTATGCAAACATACAAATTCAATCAGGCCACAGTCCCATTGCACACATGATTCTCCTAAAATCTCATTTTAACTAGTACTCACACGCCATCCATTTGAATTGGATCATTGATATCTTGGCCAGAAACTTGATTTTGCCATATAATTTTATAACTTTAAAGAAAATGAGGCCTATTAAGAGACAATCTTCCCGACAGAGAGTTTATAATATAACTATGCAGGGCAGCAACACTATGAAAGGAGCAGAAATTAATTACCTCTGCAGAGAAGCAGAGATGACACTGAAATTGAAGCCTTCTGAGCCCTCTGACCTTTGGACTTATCCACTGGACTGTCTAAAATAATTTTAAGTACTAGGTCTTCCAATATTAAAGTAATACAATACTTTTAAAACTCCAATTATAAGGCATTAATAAGACCCTATGTATCTCTGGAATTTTAGATATTTCAATGCTTCCTTAGAATGTTTTGTTTAGGTTGAATCATCAAATAAAAATTATGTCATTGAAAAGCACAAATTGTCACGTGGGGCTTTTATTGAGTGGCAGTTTTATTTTGGAGGGGATTTTTTGAGAATTTTTTTCTTGAGCTAGTATCACTGTTATAAGTAGATGAAACTTTAGTGAGATACACATGATTTTCACTTTTTAAATGAGAGGTAAAGTACAACTAAATCTAACTCTAGGGAATTAAAAAGGATTCTTATGATATAAATTGTGAGTGACATGTTCTCTTTTAAAAATCTATCAAATTCAAGCACCTACTGATGCATTTATCATCCGGACAAAGGAGCACCCTTCTCTTCACTGGTGAGACCCTAAATGGAGTATTTGTCTCCGGAGCCCTCAGCACAGGGAATACACAGACCTGTTGCAGCAGGCCCAGAAGAGGGCCACAAAAATAATCAGAGGGATGAAACCTCTCTGTGGAAAGGGCAAGAAAGCTGGGATTGGTTAGCCTTCTCACCAGGGGATGAGAAGGTCCCAGGGAAACCTTATTGTGGCCTTTTTTAGTTACAGAGGACTCAAAAGAAGGATTGGGGAGAAAGCTTTTAGGACCTGTTGTGATAGGACAAGGGGTGATAGTTTTGAACTAAAGGAGGGTAGATGCAGACTGTATAAAAGGAAGTGGTTTTTTTACAGAGAGGATAATGAAATACTGGCAGAGGTTGCCAGTATTTCAGAAAGGTGGTGGATGCCCCATCCCTGGAAATATTCAAGGCCAGGTTGGACAAATCTCTGAGCAATCTGGTCAAGTTGAAGATGTCCCTGCTCATTGCAAGGGGGTTGGACTAGACATCTAAAGATCCCTTCCAATTCAAACCATTCTATGGTTGGTTTGGAGCTGCCATGAGCCAACAGAAAAAAAAAAAAAAAAAGGTATCTGTGAAGAGAAAACAGATATAGGTATATACGCTGTATGTGCCTTCCAGTCTCCTGCCCACTGAAACTTTATGCCACCATATCTCCTTAATTCCTTTTATTTAGAAAAAACACATTTCAGAATTACATTCAGTCTAAGGCTTCATGTATATGTACTGTAATTTAAGTCATGTCAGTTTGATTTATGTTTTTATGTCTCATTGATGTCAACTTGATTTATGTTTTTATACTTAGCTGATGCTTTGAGTATTTCTTTAATGTAATGGCTCTGAACGGCAGAAAAGGATCCCACTTAAAAGTTGCATTTTATTTCCTAAGCAGTTGTAAATAGGTAAGTGAGATAGCAAATTGCAATCTATGTCATAGTTGTACACTGGGCTCAATAAAGGGATGATTCAAAGCTCTACTACCCTGCTGATGAGCCCCAAAATATTTACACAAAAATTTTTTGAGAGATTCATAATCATTGTATGCAGGAATTGAGGTGGCATATCTATATTTTTTAATTCACTGGTCAGCAAAATAAGATTGAAAATTTTTTTTTGTAGTTCACATGGTCTACCTTTGACTGCCATCTTAGGAGATATTAATGACATTCTCCTATCATGCTGACCATTGCACAAATAAACAAAATCAGTACTTTCATCACTCTCTTAAACCACTATATGAAGCAAGAAAAACTTCATAGAGCTCGTGACTTGCCAGCATGAGGATCCTCATTTAGTATGTTCACATTATAGTCTTAAAAAAAAGACATTCTCTGTGTTGAATTCAGGCACAACTTATGATTAGGACATCTTTTACACCTCTTAACCAGTTTTGTGCTCCAAAGAAAGAGAAATATTTTTCATCCTTCATATTAGTTGAGGGAAGAAAGTAGGATTATACCAATGCCAATATTAATTGGCATCAGATATTGTGCCTCATTCAACATCTATGCTACTTGTCCCTTCATTATAATCATTCTCACTGCTTTAATTTCACTGTTTTTCAGAAACTAGAATATTTAGCTATGTGGATTATAATGTCACAGAAAAAAATTAATTATTTCAAGAATTCATTTGCCTTCTTTATCACTTGAGTGTTTGACATCAGAAATACCATGCAATATTTTCATGCAGTTCTTTTGCTTGCTTTAGAGTTCACCAAGTAAAGACAAGAAAAAAGAGATAAAATATTCAAGCTCTTTTCTGGTTTTCTGGACTACAAAATGTACTTAATAATTAATATCTCCCTCACAAAATCATTTGTTTTATTTCAAATTCAGGAGAAAGTTCTGCATATGTTTTCTTGAATAAAAAGAGGTTGAGATGGGCTGGGACTGTTGACACTCATCTCACAACTCTCTTCCCTGACAGATATAAACTGGAGTTTAGTTCTTTTAATAGCCTCTATTTTGCTTTTCATCTCCTAGGCTTCTTCTCTCTCCTGTCCTTGTGCACATTGGAGGATAATTCCATTCTTTTCTTTTCCTGGATTGCATAATACCAAAATCTGGTTGTGAAATAGTGAATCAGAAAATGAGGTCCGTTTATGATTCCATGTTGTTGTTCCCACAAACAGACATAAAACCCTACTATTTATCTATAATCTGCTCACTTACTCCTTGCAGTGTTTTCCGATTTATTTAAAAAGAGGAAGACAACTTTTCACATTCATCATGAGCATGTGCCAAGAATTCAACAGAACAAATAACATGCTTCACTGACTCAGCATTGGCTGATGAACTAGAAAAACCCCATGAGCATCCCCAAGCCAGAATTGTTTGTAGTTAGCATGACATACACTCCTTCTTTTTTTCTGTTTGGTACTGTTAAGGAATTTTGAGCATACAGAATTAAACTGAAGAGAGAACACTTTATTGTGATGCATGCCCCAAGGGAAAAAAAAATGCCAGAATTATTACCAATTTTACAAAACCAATTGGTTTGTGGTATCACAGCAGGTCTCTTGATACTGAAGAAAGGTAAATGAGGTAAGATTCTGAGTCTGCTGTCAAACAAGCAGGACAAGACATTACAGGTGTCTGATTGCATGTCCATACTGCTCACAAGAACAGTATATTTAAAAATTGTGGAAAGATGTATTGAGGGCTTTGGTTTTGTTTGTTTTTGTAAATGTGCATTATAAAGCCTTCAACCACAAATTACCATATTTATCATCTAACATCTCAGAGGAAAGCTGAAGAACTTAAAATTTAAATCCCACTTACTGGGCACTTGCCTTGACATCTAGGCTATACAGCTTTAAAACACTGAAGAAAGTTCATAAAGAAAGCAGACAAGAAGTAGCACCACACTGAGGGATCATGGACTAAAGGAGATAAAGGAGAGGATAACAGAACTATCAGTCTACTGTTTGTCTCCAAAAGTCTCATTTTTAAAGGTACTTTAAAAATTTTACAGCAGCTAAAATGAATAGAAATAGTAATATTCAACATTTACAGAGATAAATAGCTCAACTGTCTCATAAATAATTGGATGCTCTTGTTTCCCATTTTAAGATGCCTTTAAAGTGTATTCAACAACTAATATAGGTTTTCAAACCTGCACACTCAGTCGCAGCTCTCTCTGCCAGCAATGCCTTGGAGTAGTCTTGGAGTTCAGTGCTTCAGCTCTGGACACTGAGTAGCACATGAATTGTGCAAGGAAATGCACAAGACCTCTGTCTAAGGGCAGTATTTTAATTTCCATGACAGTCCAGAAAAAATCACATTAACATAAAATGCATAAATCAAATGAAAACAGCCCAAAGGTAATTGCGTATTTCTTTGCTGAAGGGCAAGAACAGGAATATTCTACTTGCAGAGCATCTGAGCTGCTGTGTTACTTTCTTATCTCCTGCTTCTAATATGTACCTATACTATAAACTAAATTTTAGATTAGAATTGTGGTTTTGAGGGCTATACAGCCAAGATTTAATCTAAAACACCTTATTTTCTTTTGAGGTATTCTAGTTTCTTACTAAAAGCACATAATGAAACACTAAAACCTTAATTTTGATCAGTTGGTCCATGTTGTCCATATTTTTATTTCACCATCCTAAACCTGAATGTTCAGAGAACTTAATCCTTATAAGAACTGTTTCTCTTAATTGCAATGTTTTTTTCTTAATAGATTTTGGTAGGCTTTAGAAGTCTATGTTTTGAAATCTGTATTTCATGATGCAAGCAGAGAAAGTATGTTAATCAAATGCTTGGCATTCTCTAAAGTAATACATGAAACATTCTTTAGTCTTACATTTAAAAAAAAAATCCATGCTGGTCTTATTACTCTGTTTTTTTCTCTTTTATCCTTTTCCTCTTTAAGGCTTCTTTAACTTTTCCATCCTCTTCAACATTTCTCTTCTGATTCTGTGTTCCCCAGCCATGCACCTTCCCCCACAGTCACAGACATTGTTAAGGATTCACTGTTTTTACTCTTTTCCTCACATCTCCTGAGCTATGGATATTATTCTTCATGTAGAGCAAAACATTCTTGATCTCCTGCTATGTGCACAGAAGACCTCACAGCGGCTTGTCTTCCACAGGCAGCAACCTCTCCTCATGCAACAATGTGCAAATTTGTCTGTTCTCTTGCTTGTACATCAGTCCAAAGCAGCTCCCTTCCCTGACACCGGTATGTGCAGAGCTCTAAACAGCCTTTCCTTACATTTTTCAAAGCAGTCAGAACTAAAGTTTTGTTCTTTACCCATAGTATTTCCTGAATGTGGTGACAATAGTTTTTAGTCCATATTTAGCACTGAGTTTCTGGGTTTCAAAGAAGGAGTAGCTGACAACTTTTACATTATTTATTATTGCTGTTTTCTATTTCTTGGGAATTCAGTAATTATAAATATTTATATATATGAAAAACGGCAAGCAGAAGGAGCAAGCTGATTTAGCTAAAAGTTTCAAAAATTATCCAGTTGCCAGAATCCCTAGAGCACTGGGGACTGATTGCCACAACACAACTCTTACATGTGGGTGCTTCAGTCCTTCTGAACAACCAGAATGTTTCACAGCCAAGACGCATTTTTCAGAACATTTATTCCCAGTCTGCATCCAAAAAAATACCTGCTGCTATAAATTTAATTTGAGGATATAAGAGGCTACCAACAGCTCACAAAATCAGACCCCTGGGGGAAAAAAACCAATTGACTTAAACCTATTAATTAAATTACTAAAATATTTTAAATGCAGTTTAACTTCTGCATTTTTCTAATCCTATTTATTTCTACTTTTTAGAATAAATGTTAATACAAAATAATCAACTAATAGATTAGGCATATTGAAATAGAATTACAAAAAAATTCCAAATGTAAATTTCTGACAGACACACATGCATAGAGGTAGCAACAATTATTGTAAAGGTTATTGGGCTTCCATGTTTAGTGTTTGGTGTTTTTTAAGAAAGCAATGATCTATGAATTCCATCCTTTTTATTACAGAGATATCTTTTTGGACATAGTTTATGACACACGTTGTAGATTTAAAAAAACCAACCAGACAACATTTTGAGGAGATTTACTCTGAAGTTTTGTAGACATTTTAAAGAGCAGACAAAAATCAGTTGAGAATACATTATAGCCACATACAAATAAAGGAGGAAACACACAAATCACAAGTTAGTAGTTTCTGCAATAATAAAGGGCACTGCAGAAAATGCCTTAGAAAGTGTCTTGTTCCTGGCCTATCAGCCTTAAATCAACAGAAGGAAATCTACTTCCCACACTCAAAGAAGCACATCTGTAGTCTGCAGATGGGGAAAAAAAATTGTCTAATAAATGATGGAACATTTTCTAAAGGCACACAGAGAAACTTTTAGAAACAACTCTACCAACACAAAGCAAAGGAGCTCTTTATAACTAACAGCTCTGAGGAAACTGCTAGTTTTTTCACAATACTATATATTTATCCTGGCAAATGGAGAAATGTTCAGCCTGGAGCATCTGGGAGAAAGGAGAAAAAGAAAACATCAGCCTTAGCTTTTGAGTACTTTCCTTAGGATACACTGCTTAATCTGAGCTTCTGAAGTTCAGTTGAAAGAACAGCAGTCCCTTGGAGAAGCACCTAATCTCTTCATGATAGATCTCATAGAATTAATACTTTTTAACAACTTATCTCTTAAAACTTAATAGTAACATTTCAAAGTCAAGCAAGTACATGCAATTTTACAAATTCGAGGACATTTGAAAGTAAATCTTCTAATTTTTCAGAGGAATAACTGAATGTATTCCACCACAGGCTGAAGGGAAATTTCCAGTAAAGGAGGAATAATGAAAATGAGACATGAGTTGTCAATGCCTAACTTTTACAGCTTGCATGCACTTTGCAAACTGTCCCTTGTAGCAATGAATGAGCTCTAGGAAAAAAGCAGGCTGGTTCCACCTTGCACAGGAAGACCCTGGAAGTGACCAGTGGGAGCAGCTGAGGTGTCAGAACATATGTGTCCTCACCACACCCCAGTGAATAGAGTGGTGCAAGGCACGAGGCTGGGAACAAGCAGGCAAAGGATAAGTGCCCAAGCTGAAATCCACCTGCTGAGCAAAACCACGAGGGCCCCAGGAGGGTCCTTGCACTCTTTTCCCCCCATCCAAAGAGGCACAGACAATCACAGCAGGTATTATTTCAAATGGCTTAGTAATTTTCCTGAAAAGAAATTCCAGGAATAGGACCATAAGAACTTTTTGGGTTAATGGGTACATAAATGGAAAGACAAAGTGAGAAAACAGGAGAAGAAATATTTGACGTTTTATTTTTAAACCAATCTTAATTTATTTTTATTGTTATTCAGACTAATTAATCTTTTCTACTTCCAGAGATTTTCTCAGACAGAGAAGTGAGTGCTACATGAAAGAGGGCATAATCAATGTATTAGCTGAAGGGGAAGCTTTGATCATGGAGTGAGGGTTAACTTGCTGGGTCAGGAGACCCAAATCTATATCCACTCAAATGAATTCATTGCTCAGGAAGCTCCTTCCACTTTTCAGTGTGTTACAAATTAACATATGTTCAATAGTAAAAATCAAGTCATTATGGGTGCATATGCAAAATATTAAGATACATGTATTTCTCCCAGGTTGGCACCAATTCAGCAGAGGATAAGGCAAATCCACTCTAAAAAAAAACTCTGTCATTCACAAAAGTTTGTACACCAAATAATGTCCCTATGATTTCTGCACTATCTACTCCACTATGACTGATAAGTAGAAATTATCTTTCTTGAAGCAAATATTATGAGATAGCAAGACAGAAATGTATGTCTTTCATTTATGACATTTTATTACTTAGCACTTGCATTTACACGTCTTCTAGCATGGGGCATAAAAAGTGAAATGTAACTACACAGAAATTTTAGAAGCAGGATACCTTGAAAGATGTCACTAAAATGTCTGGATTGTAAAAGCAGAATCAACATGACTGAGTATATAGTCAAGATCTGGGAAATTAATCATGTATCTGAGCTACAAAATTGAAACATCAAACTGAAAGTCGTCTTGTTTAATGCTTGAATTAGAAGCATTGTAATCAAATGCAAAATGTAACAACCCCAAATACTGGCAGTATTAGTTTCTACAGTAATAATTAAAGCTACCTATTAGAGAATACTTAAATTAGCTACCAGTCCTACTTTTGAAATAACCTACCATCATCTTTCATTTATTGTTAATTTTTCTGTTCATTTCTGATTTGCAATGAGCACAAGCTGTAAATTAATCAATTTCCATGTCTTTATTTATTTTTTCAAGTCCCTTGCAAATGTAGAACAAGAATTGGAAATCACAGTCATAGCAATAGCGGTGTTTAATGGGATTGATAGGAAATCAGCAGATCCCAAAAAAAGAAAAATTAAAAAGGTGTAAAACCCATTAAGAGTATTGCAAGAGGAAACTCAATTCCAGAAGATGCTCATTTTTCCTGTAGAAATCTGTAAACTCTTCTTCATTTCCAGCTTGAAAAGGAAAGGAGCCCTTCAGCCAGCAGAGGGTTAAGTATTGTCTACCTAGGCGCACTGCTCATGGCGGGTTTATACATTTATAACTCCTTGCTTGCAACAAAATCAATGTTCACTGAGTAATTGACTCAGAATTATTGCTAATAGCAATACTGTAACAACAGCTCACCCCAGAGCATTTTTTCAAACCTCATTATACCTCTTCCTTTAAAGTACAACCTCAGACAAAGCAACTCTTCCAAACTAGGCATTTCTAAAGTCTCTCATCAAAGGAGACATAAGTGAGGTAAGAGTTCAATGGAATCATAACAATTAAACCTTCTAATATCTTCCCAAGACACTTCACATCATGTAATCTTGTCATCATGTATGCTCCCACACTTGTTTTCATGGTCTGGTTTTGTTAGGACTTTTAACATTCATGTAAGGAAATTTGGAGCTTAGTTTTCTAGCTGATTTTCTTACATATTGTGACCTGCAGCTGACCTATTGAAGCAAAAGGATTTGGCTTATTCCTTCTAAGGTCAATGGAAGAAGCTTAAATGTCAAGAATCCATTTTCAAGACATTTCACTGAAGGACAAAAAACTGACATAGCATGTAGATTGAAGGATTCAATCAATGCAGCTTCAATTTGAAATTCTGACAATTTTTACCTCCAAAAGTATTTACTCTGTTTCTATGAACATGAAGAACCATTCCCCTGAAATAAATAAAATTAATTACAGCTGTTGCTGGAATAGAATAGAATAGAACAGAATAGAATAGAATAGAATGGAATAGAATCATTCATCTGGAAGGGACTGCTAGAATAATCTAGTCCAACTACTTGGGCATTTCCGTGCTGACAAAATTTAAAACAAATTATTAAGGGCATTGTCCAAATGCATGTTAAACACTGCCAGGCTTGGGCCATCAAACATCTCTCTAGGAACTGTGTTATCATTTTTGACTGCGTTCTTGGTAAAAAAATGTCCAGTCAAAATCTTCCCTTGCGCAGCTTTGATATATTTCCACATATTCTATCACTGGATACAAGGAAGGACACACCAGTGAAACATCAGCAAGTGACCTAATTAAGATGAAAAACAGTCCCCATTTCAAATAATAATTAAAATCGAACTAAAAATTCAGCTTTACTATGCAAGGAAAGTAATAAAAATATTCAAATAATGTCCTTATTACAATTTTAAATATATTTTCCCCACTCAAAAAAATATTTACTTGCTTGATTAAACTAGCTGTGCAACCAGTATCATTTTTTAAATTGGACAGCTGAATCTGATGACTTGTGCCAGGTCAATACCAATTCTTTATTGTGCAATTAATCTAAGTTGACTTATCCACCACATTAGTAAGGAGCTTGATTTCTAATGTATAGCTTCACTTCTGTGAATTTAGATCCTTCCATGACTGAACGCCTGCAGAGGCATAGCAAAAATCTCACATCTATCCCCCAGAAGAACATTGAAATCTGTAGTTATATAGAATCTAGAAATCTGAGTTTTAAAATACCAAAGTGTTTCAGGAAAAAAAAAATCGGGGGAAAAAAGATAGCTGTACAGTTCGCTCTGTCACCCAGGAGTGCTCTGGTACATCACCAGAAGGAGATATAATTCCCAAAAAAAAGCTCTCTGGCCTGTAAGTTTGTCATACCTGGAAGTTTTACAGAAACACCTCCTATACTTCACTACATCCACTTCATCAGTTTTACATGTTTATTTCTCCTATACTTCACTATATTCAATTAAACAGATTGTATTCAGATTTGCATTTTGCCTTCTGTACTTAAGCCTTCTATAGGCTTAAGTGAGGGCATTTACTTCCCAGTTTATGAGATTCTCTGTGAGGGCAGTATTTGACTACTACTGCTACTGGATTAAATAAAATGGCAATCCATCAACATGCCTTTAGAAACAGGTAACTGTTTCTAAACAGTTGAATACAGTTTTCAGATTTGGATGCTTAAATCTGAAAGGAAATTACATTCTTAAAGCACTAAATTATTTGAAAATGAGCTAAAGCTTTTTGACATTAAGGTTTTATCTTCGTTTCCACAATCACAGAAAACAGTACCAAACTGAAATATTGCCAGGAATAGTCAAATCACTGAGCTGTACTAATGGGAAACTATTCTAAGTGGAGAAAAAAACATATGGAGAGTCTGCTCTGAGGCTCACTTTCTCTAGATCTGCTTGTCTTTAATTTCACTTTGTATCACACACTAAGGAAAAATTAATGAACAGGTGAAAGTGGAAATTATTTTTAAAAACTTTAAAGTCTTAAAACCCAAAACATTCTCAATTTAGTTCAATGCTATGCATCACATTCAGGCCTAAAAACTACACATATTATTAAAGCTTTTACTAGATCAGAATCTGATATTTTGGACACATTTATTTTTATGTTAGACTATACAGATAGTCAGATGAATGCAGATATTACCTACAGTATAAATAAGAAAAATAGTTTCTTACAGTTACCTGTATTTATTATGAACTTTCAGGTTTGAATGCATGTGTCTTTCTTCATGTTTAAAAAATTTTCATATTTCGCCTCTTTAGAAGCTCTTTAGAGATACTAAATTAAAACCACTTACAAAGAAATGCAGGTCCACATTCCATTTAGAATTCCTTGATAGACTGATTCTTCCACTGATTTTTAAAAACCAATATTCTAAAGACATCCAGTATCTAATAAGGTGTCTTTATCTGCAGGAATTAGAGAAATCTCAGACACAACCTATTTTCAGAACAAAACTCTGGAAGACAAGAACAGAAAAGTGAGTGTCTAGGACTATCATACACTGCTGTAGAACTATTGCAATCCACCTGAGGACTGTTACAAGACCTGGGATATGGCCAGTTTTGTCACCATCATGTACTGACATGCCCTATATGATGTACAGGAAAAAGAATTTCAGAAAAACTGGCTATCATGTCTTCACTGCTGAAAGATCTTTTCACCAGTTACAAAATGGTGTTTCTCTGTGGCACCTTGGGCCATTAATCATCTTTATGTAGATAAGTGCTCCAGGATTTAAAAGAAACATTTTTAATATTTACTGTAGCTATTGGAAGTCACCAAACAGCTACATAGATGAATGGAAAAGAATGGGAATTAACACTTCATGAGAGACACCAGCTGTAGATACTGATAAAAATTTGTGCATAAGAATTTTTTTTCACTGTCAGTAGAAAGGATTCTTTCTTATTCCTTCCGTTTAGAATTATTTTCCTTGAAAAATGAATGCCAGTAGTTTGTGTTAGTACACCATCTTGTGGATAACTCGTCTAATTGGGTGCTGCTGCAACAGGCAGCAGAGGGTCCAAGTGCTAGAAGTGACAGGATTACTTCTTATTAATCCAATGCTTACAGTCACAGCAAATCTCCCTTTTATATGCATCACGACTCCTTTCCAAATCTGCTTGTGAAAAGCTAAATCACTGAATGTGAAAGATGTACCTATATAAAGAAGGATTAGTTATTGTTAAATACTTTTCTTAATTCACAATTAAAACTGTGTTCAGAAGAAATCAAAGGTAAGCTCTTTAGTATGTTATACAATAAATACAATAACCCCAGAAACAGAAAACTATTTGTCTAATCCACTATAATTATACATTCATGGTCCATTTTGGACACATTTGGCACCTTGGACCAAACTGGAAAATAAATGCTAGCTTTGAAGCACCTGCTGTTCTTCAGTATCAAAAATCCTACTTTCCTTCTTCATAACTCAAGTCATTAAACCCAAATGTCTTCCATGATTTATGATGCTTCCTAAGCATTATTCATAATACTATCTATTTCAGACAGCTGGGAAATAAAGAAGTATAGGCTAAGCAGAAGGTGTGGGAAAGTTTCAGGGTTTTCATACTCTTCATTTTTATACATGTATGGTCAATGATCCCATTCTTTGCAATTTAAAGTTACAGTCATTTGAAAATGATCCAATTTGATTTTATTTTATTTGAATTCCTCCAGGTTGATTTCCCAGGCAGGGACCATCCAGAAATATTGCAGAGAATATGAGATATCCTAACTCACATGTGCCGAAATGGAGGTCTTGAGCTATTTCAATCCTGTATTGGATTAGTACATCAAGATATGTGAATTTTCCTTCTACATGACAAATTTTCACAATGAAGACAGTGAATCAGTGGAACAGACTGCCTTGAGAGACTGTATAGTCAACATAAAGTTAGAGTAGTGCAAAATCAATTTGAAATTATGTAAAGGTTACTGTCAGCAATATAGATGTTTGGAACAAACTACAAAGTCCAGAACAGTGCAGAATATAGCTTATTGAACTTAATTTCTGTGTAAACTGCCTTTTTTGCTCTCTTCACTCTGCAGGGAAACACAAAGAACTTGAAAAAGTATTTCAGTGTCCCAGTGCTGTAATTACCTGCCATGAGCAATATATACACACTGCTTGAACAGGCCTATGTAGCCTCTGTGTTATAGTTCTGAAAGCAATTCACATGAAATATTAGAAATTACAAAGGAAATAAGATCAATTGATCCATTTACCACCCATTAAAATTTGTGTAGAGGAAAAACCTTCTAAAGAAATATTCTTCCAAAATGCTCTTCCAACAGCCCTATAGTTTATGTATTTTAGAGAGCAGCTCTCTTGGAACCCTTCCCTTGCATTCTCTGCTGTTACTTCTATCTAAAACAAAGATCGATCAAAACTGTAAACCAGAAGGCATAAAAAAATCTTAAACAAAGAAGAATCAATACTTACAACTTCTATGCCCATAGATTTGTGTTGCTTGCTGCATTTCATCTTCTACAAATACTGACAAATCAACTGATATTTATTATGTAATAAAATAACTGGATATTTGGTGATACAAGTGAATTTAATCCAGTGTGCTCTGCTGCATTCAGTAATACTACAAAAAAAGGTTTAGTAGGATTTTTTTTTCTTTCTTTCCCTTACAGGTTTATTATTTAGGCCTGGATTATTTTTTAGAAGCCATATTGTTTGATATTATATTTTCATAAGATTAGATGGGATCTTTAATGAATATGCTTAAAACACCAGCAGAGAGGTAACACTGGGATACTTTATCTGTTGATAATGTCAAACTGGGCCAAGGAATCAATCAGTACAATCAGTTGGATTGTTTTGGAAACCAGGACAAACAAGTAAATAGATACTATTATAGAGCTGAATGCATAATAATTGCAGTTCTTTCAAACAGGGATTAGAACCTGGGTGCACTGAAGTGAAAGCTATTCTGAAGTAAATAGTGGTTCTACAATGTTTTTTAGTGCAGAATTAGAGAGAAATGGCAGAAAACACAGAAAAGTGACTAGAGCCAATTAAACTGAATACATCTTCTTTACAACAATTTTTCATTCCATGCTCTGCCGCATACTTACTCAACAGAACTTAATGTAAAAAGAGGGTTGCTTCACAAAGTTATCTCATAACTTGCTGGCATTTTAATTTACCTCATTTCACATTTAGAAGGAATTAAGCCTGGGATGAAGTGTAAAAAAAATCATGGTTTTGGAAAGACAGCAAAACACTTATAGCTGCTTCAGTTGGTTAGCCAAACAGAAATACAGACAAAACATTCAGATGAACACATAATGAGAATTTCTTCCAGAGAAAACAAATACGTAACATTTTATTTGATAAAGATATTGCAATTTTCATTCCAGAATAAAATGTTTTCTGTTTCACTTTTCCTCTGTAATGGAAGAAAGAAGTCTAACCTCTGATTAGCTTGTTACTGTATCATTGTTTACAGTTTCTAAAAGTAGATCTCAAAATAAGAGTTAAAGTGGCTCACTTCAAAAATTTCCAAAGGGCATTCCAAAAATGACAATCATGCTTGTGTTTTGACTTTTCTGTAAGCAGTTTAATCTTTTCACTCTATGCACACTCACAAGTCGACTTGTAGCATTTTCTGGTTTTGGTTTTCCCAAGTGTTCCATTGCAAAATCACCATAATCCCATTGCTGACAACTTTGAAGTTTGTGAATGCTTTTTGTTTACATTGGCTCTTTCTGGGGCTCTCAAAGACTGTCCAAATAGCCCTCTTTGGAGAAGAAGGGATCACTTTCTGATCACACATTCTGAGTGAAGATTTAACTTCTTACCTATTTCCTGACTCTGTCTCCTAATGATGAATGGACGGTGCTGTGCCAAGCAGCTGGGCATGACCAGCCCTTTTCATGAATCCATCTGCAACAAGGCAAGAAGACAGGGTCAGATGGGAAGAGGTCACAAGCTGGGTGGCAGCTGACACATGAAAGTGCACTGGCCAGTGACATTGTCCAGAGTCTGAAGGGAAAAAGGACTCTTACTCCTCACTGTTCCTCTAATATCCAGATACATTTGTGGAATCACTGGCAAAATACACTGAAAGTGTCTTTACAGCTGCTCCGCATTCAAATGGTGAAGTACAGTGGAGATCAGTTAATTTTGTTAACCAGGGGATGGAGTCCATTCTCATTCTTCTACCAAATAACACTGATGTCACTGGGACAGTGTGCCACAGAATTTCTTTCTCCTTCTTTAACAATAAATTATCAATCACAAATCAAGAGTTCAAGGACAAAATATTTATCTGCAAAAGTTGTTTGACCTTATTATGACTTCATACTGACAATTAATGTTTGCACTGGTACTGCTTTTAGAATTAATCATGTTATGGAGTGAAGATGATATAAAACCCAGGTTTTATTGATTTCCTTTTCACATAAACTTAAAAGACTTTTAATGAACTAGTTAAGTAGGAAATTATTAAGGCTGCCAATACTGTCCTCAGAGGACCGGAAATGTCTCTTTCAACTTCCTATGTAATGTTGTACAAATCACCTCAAAAAAAAAAGTTATCAGATATGATCATTCTTTTGGCATGTGAATTGCTTATTCTGATCTAAGAGTGGATGAACAGGTTACAGCTGCAACTGAAAACTGTAGTAACTTCTTTTAAAAAATCTAAATCATGTCTAGTCATTTAAAATGGGGCACTGGGAAAGACTATGCAATTTCTGACCTTCATGGGTGATGATGAGAAAACTGTAAATAATTTGCTTCTGAAATGGGAATAAACACTCAAATTCCTGAGGTGTCGGATCACGTAATTGATGGTTTTGATGAACCAGGTATTATAGTCATAATCCATACAGAAAAGCCTCAGGAAATGAATTATTCTTCTTTCTGATACCTGCTGAACAACAAAGATAAAGTGCAATATTAAAAATTTGGTTTTTATGTGAGCAGCATCTGTCCTGTGTTTTGAGCGAACCAAAAACTGTGAAAGAGAATAGTATGGAAACAATAGAATCAAGTCTCTCTCAATACAAATGAACAGTAAAAGAGGGTTTCTACTGTGTCATTTCCTAGCTTCTGACATTGTGACAGCAAATTGAATGTTTAATTTGCTGAAGAAGGGAAAAAGTAATTAGACAAAGCAGTGACATCTTAAAAACAGTTAATCTCAATAAGTAAGGAATTGGGCAAAGGTGGTGAGAGTTCACCTGTGTGGGTGAATAGTGCACTTCTGTCAAAACCCAAAGACACACAGAAGGTGGAATCACGGAGAAGTCACTTGGAATGAATACTGAGATGCTGTCAGATTATGAAGAAATTCTATGAGGAAAGCCAAGGTCCATCTGGGATTAAATTTGGCCAAGGATGTCAAGGACAGCAAGAAGGGCTTCTTCAAATACTTCAATAACAAAAGGAAAACTAAGGAAAATATGGGCCCATTGCTAAATGGAGCAGCAACCCTGGTGACAGAGGATGCAGAGAAGGCAGAGGTAGCAAATGGCTTCTTAGCATAAATTGCCACTGACAAGGACAGCCCTCAGGAATCTCCCAGGGGACCAAGGAGGAATGGCTGATCTCCCAGAATTCTGGAAAGCTGCTCAGAAGGATCTCAACAGGCTGGAGAGCTGGGCATTTAGTAGTGGGCCCATATCCTATACATTGCAAGATAGCATAGATACTGCCTTTGCTGAAAAATCTTATATAAAAAAGTTAGTATACATATTAATATAGCCAGGAACACAGAGAAGTTTCTTCCTTATGTGAATCTGTGCAGACTAATTACAATCTGGAAAATGCAGTAGGAAATCCTTTTAAATACCCACTGAATGGATCTCATCAACCCACTGACTGCAGTTATAATAACTGCTCCCAGAATGCTTTTAAAACTACACAGTAAATAGAAACTGATAAATAATTTCTAGTTCAGGAAAACAATGAATAATGTGTTACATTAGTGTTTAAAGGTAAAAATTTCTTTGCTTTTACAGAAAATCTAAGTAATTCCAAACTTTTTACAGAAGATCTTATATAATCCAGTTTTTTTAAAAATCTTTCAGAAGAATGTAGCCCCAAAATCTTCTTTTACCCCCCTGCTTCCCATAATACAGCAAACTGAATATTTGATATTTCCTTATGGCTTTTATCTATCCACAGTACTCAACAGCTAGAGCTATGGTTTCCATGAGGAAAGCATGAGATGTAAAAATTTATTGCATCTTTATGCTCTTTTCTGGAAATTTTCTTGCAAAATGGAAGAGTAGGCTTTCAACAGCCTACTTTAGCAAGGGCTGTGCTAGTCCCCAGCTGTGTTCAACAACCATCTGAGAGCTTTAGTCCTACTGCACACACAGAAGTGAACCTGGCACTGCCACTTCATTCACTTATCTTAAAACTGTGCCTCTCTACCTCCTTGTATCTTATTCATGGTCTGAAGAAAAGGGGAATGTGATAATGAATAGAATCCCCACTTTATTTTATGCACCACAATACTGTAGTCTGCTTTTCTAGTGCCCTCATCTTAAGACTCTTTTAAATCCATATCACTGGGCCTAAGTGGCATTGAGAGACAGGAGTGAGGTCTTTCCAACCAGATTAATCAATAGAGAAGACTCAATGTTTGTAGAGTATCACCAAAATGTTGGAAGCATTTTTTTTAATTTCCTTGAGAAGAAGAATGATGTTAATAATCTTCTGGGAATCAGCTTCTTACATATGTCAGCAATGTGACAATAGTCACTGTCACCAACTTCTGACAAGAAGCTAATGGTGAGGGAAGTTCTATGGCACCCAGCACAGCTTTGATACAGCTTTTTGTCATTTAAGAGAAAGAATGCCAGTGCAGGAGGGAAGTTAAAGTCCAAAAGAGAGTCCAAAAACACTTTAGTTAAATTGCCCTTATGGGAGCATGGCACAGCTTGTTTGAAAATAATTATTTTTCATTTCTGCACAGCTATAGTAAAGCACAGTGTTGGAAAAATGCATCATCTGCCCACCTGGAAAACACTGAGAAAAAGCCTTTAGAATGAAGGATTGGGACATGGTAGGAATAGATTTAATCTAACAGTATCCTGGACCCAAAACCATTATTAATCATTTAGATGATCACTTGCTTTGGTAAAGCTTAAAAACCAGAGGAAGTATGTTGACCAAACACATTCAAATCTTGTCTGTGTGCCACTTTGACCTGGACAAAAATTTGCTATGGTCAAGGAACCATGTTTAGATGGAGAAATATGAAATATGCTGATTAAATATGCTTTGCTATGCATTCAATTTATCCTTTATGGAAAAAATAATTTATTACTACACCTATTTCTTAGTATTCTAGGCAGATCTTGCTCCTTATTTTTCCTTTGTGACCACAAGGTTTCTCATCATCACTGGTATTATTCCATTTCACCTTCTGCAACTAAGTATAAGCATTAAAACACTGTTACTAGGATATTTAAAATACCCAGAGGTCTGTTCATCGCTAGGAACTTGCACCTTGGATTAACAGATCAAAATTAATGGGCTGAACATCTCACCAAGGTCACTTGAATATATAAAAGCAGAGAGTAATTGAGAACTAGGAGAGGCTCTCATACAAAGAAGATCTTTTGAGCTTGGAGAAGGATCAGTGTCACATGCGAAAATTCAGTGAAGTCTCTTGCATGTGGGTATGGAAAAGTATGTGTGAATAGAGACAATACAATGTGGACCTTTGATATTTTCTTAGTCATCTGCCAACACATATATATCCTAAATGATTCACTGTAAATTGATTCACCATATCCTAATGGATTCCGTTTACAGATATATGTAGTATAAATATCATGCTAAATTTCTCAATTAAGAGTCCTTCAAAACAACAGCACCAAGACACAAACCAGTACTTTTTCAGGGTCTTAAAAACTATGTCCTGAAAACATTCTGCAATATTTTATTGTTCAATCTGGTTCTCGTTTACTGCAGTGATTAATATTTCAACAAGTGATTCATTTAATATTTTTGTATGCCAAATGTCTTCCATATAATTAGAAGGTTTAAAATAAAATAGTTTTATATTATGCCTAAATGAAATTACCTCAGAAAGAAAAAGAAATGCTTTGCATTTGTAGAAGCAAACTTGCTCTTCTGTAATCTAGTAATTTAGAGAACTTGATCTGCATAACCAATTTCTGGTTATTTTTTTATTCATTTATAGGGTACTCATCAATGCTCTGAGCAAAAGAAAAAATCAGAATGCAGTGATTTGCATAATCCATGCCAGTACACACCAGTCTTCCCCTTATGGTTGGTTATTTTATGTATGTGTTTGAAATCAGCACACTAAGAAGAGCTCCAGAAGACAGAAAACATATTCATATACAATTTTCCCATATTGAACAAGAGTTTACTTGTTTCTGAGTTTTCATGTGTTTCACTGGGTTTTAACATGCAAGTTTTGTGGATTCTATGCAACAAAAGAGTAAAATTGATAAATAAAACCTTTGTAAACGAGTAGTAACATGAAACAAGTAAAGTGATTATTGAAAAAAAAATACTCTGTAAACAGCAGCAATATGGGCCCTTCTAACTGGTCAGATACTTATATTCCTCCACTGGAGACCCTCAAAACACTGATCAGCCACAGAAGTGGTTGAAAAAATTTTGCACAAGCTTCTGTGTAGGGAAAAGATTTCCTGAAAACTTACAGATCTGCCAATCAAGTAGTTCTACTTCTTGGTAGGTACATGCATGTTTTAAAAAATGCTATTAAACAAATGCTGCCTGTCACAATTAAAAACCTCATGTCCAAAAGTGGAATGAAGAAACAAAATTAGGTGATCGGGAAAATTTATTAAAGTTACTTAAAAAAAAAAAATTAACAATACTGTGCAGTTTAACACAGAGGATCAATGCCAAAGAGGGGGAAAAAATCCACCATGAATATTTTGTATCTATTGTAGATATAATAGGAAATGTAGTTATACTGGTAGAAGACCTTAGCATACACAAAATGCAAAAGCTCTACAGAGTACTAATTTAATGTAGAAGAATAAAAAAGAATTGCAATTTATGGTGTGAACTCTTGAGTTACAATGCCTTTGTAAAGAATTTTTTCAGAAAAAATAAAAAATAATAAACAGGAAACGTCGTGTATCACATTTATATGATGTACGGACAGGAGGTAACAAAGGTTTTGATGCCAGCATGATACATACATGTCAGGACTGAAACATGTAGCATGTAGTCTAAAATAAACAGACTGTATTCTGATAGTCTAGACTAGTCTTGTTTGTGCACAGCTAACCACCTGGGCTTCCCTGCAGGCTGCCTGCCTGGCCAGGTGTCAGCCCTGCCTCAGGGTAGTGACCCCCTTTCTGACCTGTGCCACCTTCCCCAGATTTGTGAGTCCTCTGTCCTGGTGCCTGCTGCCCACCCAAATGCATCTCCTTTGCTGGCTCTGGACTTACTCAGTATGATATTGACAATGCCTATGAGTTTATTGGTAAAAATAAACATATCATCTACTTGATGTTATCTATAAAGAGCTGAAATGGTATGCTCCATTTACTTTTATAAAGTATGCACCTTGCTTACATCTCTCATAATTATGGTAATATTTCACCTTTCTAATCCTTTTCTTGCTGAATAAAATAAGAAAAAAGGAAAGGGAACTCAAAAGCTAGTAGGAATTATGGATCCTTTTTTCATTCGTTATAGGAAGTGAATGGCCACAGAGGAAAAGAATCAAAAACTAAAGACTATTGGTGGAAAGGAGAGCATCTGAAAGAAGTCAACAGCTCAAATTTTAAAACAGAGTTCATACAGAATGACAGACTTTTTATCTCTTCCCTTATCAGAGAGCCATGGATCTCTCCATGAATCATATATAATGCAAAATAGATTATATTGCAGAGAAGAAAGATGGAGCTAATCGGACTGATACAAACTGCACTGATTGCTCAGACATCTGAAGAAGTAAAGATATTTAATTAATAACTTTATCTCCCTTCTTGATTGCAGAATCTACAAAGCTGACGATGATCACAGTAAATAAGAATTTATGAAGAAGTGCCTGAAAAACAGCTGATCTAAGAGATTACTGTCTTCTTTAGAAATCAGACAACAAAGAGCATTGATATACGCTCCTTTTCTGCAGTGCAAAGAGGAACAAACCCAGATCTAGAAAGTACCTAGAAGCCCAGAATGGAACCTAAGTACCAGACTTAGGTACTGGAAATTAGGTACAAAAATTCCAAACTTCAGCTGCCTAATCTGTTAATTACAACCCACAGACAGGTGAATGCTGATTAAAGAGTGGCAAGATCCCCAGACAGAATAGCTTGGAAGGCTGTGGATTTAAACGTACATTGTATTTCAGTCCTGTGCAGACCAGCAAGACAGGTTTTTTCCCCAAGCAAACCCAGATGCACTTTATAACAGGGCATTGATACAGGTGCTGATAATGACGTGCTTTAAAGGAACACGGCAGCTATAGGAGGTCACGATGCCTCACCATGAATCTTGTTCTGCTCTTAGGAAAAACAGCTTAATGAGAAACTTCAGGGCCTGTGATGCTGTTTTACAAAATTCACCCAATGGAGAAATTTAAGACTAATGTCTCTGTTACCTCACTCGCTGACTCTCAGGGTGCATTTGCTCAGCAGATCACAGGGCTCCAGACCTCCCTTGATTTGCAGCAGCAGAGAGTACAGGCAGAGCAGGCACACAATGCTGGGCCATTCCACTTGAGCGGCCACACACCAAAATGTTCAGTACTGAAATGCAGGTTCTACCTGCTTAAGTATTGTTACTCTTATTGCATTTCCATACTTCTACTAAAATAAAAATGATGGGTTTTGTGGAGGGGAGGGGCTTTGTTTTATTTTTTTATTGATGGGATTTGCTACACATCTTTGTATCCTTTCACTTCCATGACTTGACGTAAATCAAAGTCCAATCTAATTTACTACCTTAAAGAGATTGAAATCAGTTTTAAGGTCATATTACCGATAAGTAACAGACAGAGCACTTAACATCAGCAGTATCGAATATCAGATAGCAAATGGCTATGCCAGACAGAAATATCAAACCTAACCTGTAGGAATACACAAAGACAAAACACTGGCTGTCACAGATACATTTTTTTCTCTATGCTGATTCCTAAAAGACAGTGACTTCCTCATCACCATGGTCACTTCTTAATAAGAAGTAGAAAAGTCTCTTCCCATCATATTTAAATACCTATGGAGAAACAATGCTAGATAAAGTAAAATGAGACTGTAAGCTATTAATTTTCCATTAATGGAAAAGAGTTTGAAAAGTTCAAATTTGGTCACCAGGGCGTATTTCTAAATATGTTTAAGTAACTGGAAGTGCTGCCAGCACTGGATTAGCACTGTACCACATGCAATTCCTCATGCCATACACCAGAGAATATATGGAGTGATGGGAATAAATTAAAATTTAATAATTCATTTTTTACTGTCATTTTTCACAACCCCTCCCCAGTGTTAATACAGAACTCAAACAGAAGCCTTTTAACTTGGGGAAGCCAGATGTTATTTTCCATACAATGAAAAGAGGGAAAGTTTGGATCTTCTCAGTGGCCATTAGTCTGCAGATGATCCGTATTCTAATGAATATTGGTTTAGAGTTTTTTAATTGCAATTAATGAGATAAATTGTTACATTTTCTGGAAAACTTAAGGAAATCCTCTTGTCATTGCCCACTTGAAAAAAAGCTAGAAGGAAGTATAACCTTATTCTCTTACCCCAGACAAATAGTGTTTTAACACTAATTAATGCTCATTTGTGGTATGACTTTCGAATGTACATCTTATTAATGCAATAAAAATCTTCAACCTCACCAACATAAGAATAGGCATCAGAGGTTTTTCACATCTTAGTGTTCTCCCACCAACCAGATGACTGCTTCTACAGACATGATTTAAAATTCCAGCAGCTTACAATGGGTACATTACTGAAAAAAAAACACCCCTAATTTACCATAAACAGTATGTTTTTGTGGTTCCTCTTACAAAAAGCTGAGACACTGGAAATTCCTATTCTGGGATAGACATAGTCTCACTAGTATTAATGAAAGATTTTTATTCTATCGCTATTAGAAATGTATAAAACAACATTATTCATTGTTTCTCATCCATACAAAATAAAAGGATTAATATATCCCTGTTCAAAACCAATACGAGTTGGCACTGGTACAGTGCTCCTTAAATAAAAGAATAAAAGAATGTTATGCACCAATTTACATGCCTCATATTAATCTTTTTCCAGCACTTGAAATGTTTAAAATGAAGAACAGAAAGAATGACAGACAAAAAAGAAAGGTATGCTACAAGGACACTGGGACTCACTTTATTCTCATTTATACATATATGAAGAACAAGGGCAAAATGAAGGGAATTATACTTGTATAAAAGTGGCAGAGCACACTCAGAGGACACTCAGCACGTGGCAGAACATTTGGGTGTCAGGTAATCTGATTCTTGGTGTACCAATGCACCACAGCAGAAGAGCACACAAAGTTGTCTTTGACTGCTCTAGCACCTAAGCTGGAGGAGGATGGAACATCCCTATAAATTCTGTGGATGCTGGGCCATTCCAGGCAGAGCATGCACACAGGTGGGAAAAGAGGTTGCAGCACACACAAAACACAAGCCTTCATTAGGGCTTTTCATTTGATTTTAGGAAGTTTATGTTTAGTTTATTGAGAAAGCTGCTCTGTACACACTGACGCAGCCTAGTCATTTATGTGAATGGAAACGAGCCAACCCAGAGCCTAGGGCACTGGACAAATAAATTCTTTTCCAGCTCCTATCATTGCATGTGTCAGAGGGAATTGTTACTGTGTAAACTGTCAGCTCAGATGCCCTCTCAGTGTTGTCCCTACAAATGTGAGTATAATACTTCATGATCAACTCTGTGCAACTACAGCAAAGCTGCTAAAGATCAAGGACATTCAAAGACAGTGGTGACATTTATCAGAAGTTTTACATTTGATTAAAGAAGACAAAAATTGAACTTGGTAGGCACAACCAGAAGCACTAGATGCTAAATTATTCTGTATAATTCTGTGGTTCAGAAACACAAATTAGCTGGTGCTCAAGGCAGTGAACTGTTGAAGTTTAAATGTGAAAAGTTCTGCCTATTCCTATTAACAAGAATTATTTGTCAATACTTCTCTCAAATATTCCATATACATCCATGCAACGACACCCAGCAGGACACAGGTACTAAGTATCTAACTGCAACTTCTTCTGAAATATTCCATAACACATACCAAGACTTTTCATAATTCTGAAATTCACTTTGAGATAATTAAAAATAGATGGTGATGAACAGGGCAATGAATTTGAGACTCAAGATAACCCCTGTTTTGAATGTACTTTGTGGAGTTATAATTAGGACAAGACCCATCAAAATGTTGGAAATATCATAGTGACAGAGCAATGGGGGACAACATGATCATACATCCCATCCATCTATCTAGCAGTACTTCTTGCCACATAGTAATTATCTGGGGTGAAGGAAGCAAATAAAATAGAAAGTAATTTTTAAAAAACTTAATGTGTAAGTATGAACTTAAATTTTTAACGAATGATGACGTCCATATTCGTCCTCAAAATATTGTCAGTGCTAAGAAAAAAAGACCAAGTTTGAATATTTTAAACATAAGAGTACCACGATGATATTCTACATTTGAGCCTACACTTTGTCCATTTATCCTGTCTAAAATTATAAACTGAAGTATTATGAATAATATTAGGCTTATCTTCTGAGGCCTTAGTTCTTTAAACCACTTCTATATTGTAATATGAATTTCAATTTACTTAATTTCATCTCACTTAAGTCCTTCTAATTTTCAGAAGGCCTGTTTTTCTTCAAATTTTTGGTCTAATTTCAAGTAAATAAATATTTAATTCAAAATAAAACAGCAGTTACAGAAATAACAGAAAAACTAGTTGTATCTATATCTTATACTACTGAGCTCGTGCTACAGTTACTGTGATTCTTTACAATACAAATTACCAGTTTGTTTTTCAGAAAACTCTTACTGCTTAATCTGGAAAGTATATTTATAATCATTGAGCCATAATTTTGAAAAAGGTCAGGAAGTATTAGTACAGTACATTTTAAAGCAAAGAAATCATCCATTTCCATTTTACAAGATCTATTCTCCTAAAGCATAGGGTCACAAAAACGTACTCCACTGCACTTCTCTTGCTACTTTTTAAATAATTAATCTCTTTGCTTTAAGAGTTCATAATATCAAGATATTAATCTCAAAGGATTGTTTTCATGGTCTAATATTGATAAAAAGTATAAATTTTAAGCTCTTAAGTGCAAATCTACAAATAATTACCAAGCCCAAAATTGAGATATAACTAACTATATTTGCAGTTTTCAGATCAAATGTTTAGAAATTTCAGTTCACAAGGCACTACATGTCAATTTTTTTTTTTTTTTTTTTTTTTTTTTACATTGAAGTCAAAAGCAAAAGAACTTACCTCAGGGAAGTTCTGGAATATATCATAGGCAAATTTTTTAAAACCACTCAAGCCCTACAAATAACAATACAGAAATGTCTCTATGCTTTTTCTAAGTACTCTGAAATACATTAGTTTGTATGCTTTTCAAATAATACTAAAACTTTATTTTAATAAATCATTCTGGAATTTCTTTATTAAAAATATTCTCATAACTGAAGTTAATATGGTTTCAATATTTTTGAAAACCGCATTTTTCCCTTCTGTAACTCTTAAGCATTCCTTATATTTGTCAAAGCAGCACATGGACACAAAATCATTTAAAGTCATATACTCAGATAAACATTTTGCTTTACATTTTTGTTATCCTAAATCAAAACTGGGAAAACTATTTTAAGTTGAAGTATTGCAATAAGAAAGGCATCCTGATTATTAAAAGACTATCTTCTGGAAAGGGTAGAAAACAATAAACAGTGATTATATTTTCTCCTTTTTCTAGATATTAATTGGCTCATATTTTATTTTGCTGTAAGATATCTCACTGTTGTTGTTCCTTGCTTATGAATAATAACAAGCAGGAGGTTATTGATCACAGAAAAAGGGGGCAAAAAAATTGTCCTAGACCAGATTATATACAGTTCTATGTCCACAGCAGGAAGATATATTTTCATAGCAGGATTCTGGCTATACTGAAATTAATGGCAAAAAATGCAGGTACCTCAGAGGGACCAAGTCTTTGAATAAAGTGGAATCAAACCTTTACAGTGTTTCTCAGGTTACACAAGAGAAATTACTTTAAAATAATTCAATTAAAGACTGCTAGCAATTCATTTAGGCATGAATGTTTTTTGAAGAAATTACAGATGTTACTTGAAGTAATGTTACAGAAAATAATGTCCCTACTAGCCATTTCCTGACCAAGAAATCATTGTAACTGGGACATATTTACCATCAGCAAATAATTATTCATTTATTCTCCCACATGCATGAAATTACTTGAAGTTTCACTATTACACATAATTTATACCACTTTTCTCTGCCATTGTGCATATGTTCTGTAACATTGTTCTTGAAATCCTGACATTAGAAAACAATATCTTCAAGGTCTTCAGACAATTATTTTAATAGTGCATACGGTTTGGAAATATGCTATTGTCTTTGTCACAGATCATTTGTAACACCTGGATTTTACCAAGTATATTTATAATGATCTCAAAATAAGTTCGTATGGCAACCAACTAGCCACACCCTTGTGAATTTACCATTAATTATTAGTGTAACACATGCCATGAATGACACCTTTACCATGAATGACCCAATACATACAGGACATTAATATCCAGCTTTAGGTGTCACTTGATGTGTGGGAATAGCTAACAGTTCACCACAAACAAGAAAATTTACAAGGATTTACTATCTTCTTACCTAAGAATAAGAAATGAAGTACGGTGCAGAATGCCCTAATAGAACGCACTCTGCCCTGCAAGGATGTGGTTAAAACAGAATTCCTGAAAGGTGCTCAATCCCACAGCAAAACTCAGATCACCAAATAGCTTTTATGTCCTGTACTGACTGTTCATGTTCATTAGCTCATTAATTTGCAAACTGGACCCTGATTCTATCACCTTTGCTGCCAACATTTGAGCTGTTTGAGATGATCTTTGGCCTAATTGATTCCTGCTTCTCTGAAATTGTTTGTATACAACTTGACAGTTGGATTTGAGAGTGATTTGTTGGGTAGACATGCCATGGCCATCGGGTTGCATAAGCCCCAGTGGGCATGTTAGACATAGCTTGGCCATTTCAAAGGATGGTATGTATGTGCGAAATAAGTTTATGAGAGCCAGACTATAGTACATTCTTATTTCTGGTTAGTCACTCTAGTCAAACACTTCTCTCACTGCTTCTGCAACACAAAGCAATGTGTTGAAAGCTGTACTCGACTTTCCATGACACAAACAGCTAGAATAAACATCATGAAATCAGTATGGGGTAAGATAAGTGTCTGGAGTAAGGATAGTAGAGTTTAATGTAAAGACGATTCCAAGATTCTGAGTTGAGAAAAGAAATGGCAACTACACTGGAAAAAAAAAAAAAAAAAAAGAAATCTGCATTTAGAGTAGATCAGCAAATACTTCATTTGTTGATAATATAAAAGCTTTCTAGCCAGTCACTGAAAAAACTTGTTATGCACATATTAACCTGTCTGAAGTGTGTTATTTAAAACCTTCTCTGCAATTCTTACTCCAGAAAAATATCTTAGTTTCTGACTTTTTTACTATTTATACACTGTTCTTCTAAAGAAGTTGCTACTTGAGATGACAAAGCAGACTCAAGGCCAGGTATTGCACTGGAGAGGTAGCTCAGCCATAGGGACTGACAGTGTCCAGATCCAGCAGACCAACTGAAGAAAATGTGATAAGCTGAAAATTATGAGTCTGAACCTGAATTTCTAACTCAAGACATCATTTGACATCCAATTTCATTGCTAAAACCTACACAACCATCATACATGCTTTTTCTGGGTCTACTTCTACTCCGTACATTCATCTCATTTCTGATTCTGAATGTGATCTGATTTTGACTAATTTTTGAGCAGCACAACTTCACTAGCTTCAGGGAAACTGAACTTCTTTTACAAATAGTGGAGTTACATTAGAGTTAAACCAATGATTTTGACATTATCCTTGTCAATGCAAGCTTAATTTTTCAAAAAGCAGATTTTCCCCCTATTTGCTGTTGCTATGGCAACAACATCTCTTGATTTGTTGTGACAGCACAGGCAGGAGTTGGAATTGTGATGAAGTCATAAAAATACTCCTTTTGCAGCAAATAAAAATCTGAAGCAGAATCATATTACTACTTTCTGTCTATAAATCTATCTTTTCCAAACTATCTTTCCACCAGATTTTTAAAAATCCCTGTTGGCTACTTCTATCCTTGTGATACATGAATAGTTTTTGCTTTGGCACTTTTAAAACTGGAGAGTGCTGATGTAGAGTTCTCAGGCTAATAAATTCAGGCTTTAGCATTTATGTTGGCTCTTTAAAGCAATATTTTATTACTTCTCATAATTACAGGAAAGCCCTGAGGGGGTCTTGGGTGATACACACAATATAAATACGAATATTGATTCACTCAGTCAATCAGCCAAACATTTTTTATATAGTACATCTACCTTTCAGTGTTTAGATTTCGTCACTGTAGATAAATAATGCAAATGGAATTAGAACCATAAATAAAGACTCTGTGAAGAAAGAATAGTTCTGACAGAAGATATAGTATGTAATAAATATGTACATGAGGGCAACTTATTAATAAGATAACTAGTATTCTAGCTTCTGTAGCAGCGTCCTCAATCATGCCATGAACCAGATGCCAACCACATTCCCCAGAGGCCAGCTATTAATTCCTTGGCTAAGCAGCAATATAAGCAACATTACTTTAAACACGGGCTGTTTCTCCTCTACTCTTTAACAATCCCACAGTGCTAAAATTGTAATGAGAAGAGATCTGGAGCTCAGCCAGACAGCCATTTGCAATCCAGCCAACTGGATGTTACTGCACAGACATTTTTTTTTTTTTTTTTTTGCTATGCTTTTTATCAAATTAAGGTTAAATACACCCGGTTTCTTTAAAATCCTCCTTTCACTCCTGTAAGTATGGGACTTCAAAGTGGCCTCCTTATTTGTAGATCTACAAATTGGAAAGAAAATGTGCTGCATGGTGTTAGTCGATGAAAATATTAAAATGCATTCCTAACTTCATGTGTAATCTGTCATTGAATCAAACATTAAATCTCATCTTGTTTTTGACAGTGTTAGCTATGTTTGGAATTAAATATGTGTATAAATGCTTTGCTAGGTTATAGAGTTGCTAGTTATAGACTAGAGTCTATAACTTGCTTTGCTAAGTTATAGAGTTTTGCATTTCTGGTATTCCCTTGACAAATAACTGACACTAAAAAAAACCCCAAAATTAAAAATTGTCAGTGGTATGTGCATCTGGTGAAGTGAAGTGAAATCTGGTTAAGATCTGAATGTTATAGTAAACAATGTAACAGCTAGTAAGAATAGAGGTTTACTGTTTCTTCAACTCTCAAAACAGCATTCATATTTACCAACAAACTGTGCTGGGTTGGCCCTTGCTGGTAGGTAAGTCCTCACCTCATTGTTCACTCACTTACCCCTAGAGCAAGACAAGAAAGAGAACTGGAATAACATAAATGTGTTAAGACAATTTAAAAGCAAAGCAAAGAAGTAGGAAAATGAAGAAGTGGGAAAATGCTATGAAGAAAGTGAATTCCACCAGAAGGTTTCTTATCTTGATAACTTCCTTCTGCAAGTGATAGAGGAGTCAAAAAGAAAGGTGTTATGCTGGATTTTGTTCGCACCAACAAGGAGAGGCTGGTGGAGATATGAAGTTCAAGGGCAGCCTTGGCTGCAGTGACCATGAAATGGAGTTCAAGATCTTTGGGGCAATGAAAAGTATGCACAGAAAGTTCATTACCCTGGAATTCGGGAGAGTTGACTTGGCATTTTCAGTGATCTGTTTGGTAACATGCCTTGGGATAAAGCCTTGGAGGGAAGATGGGCCTATGAAAGCTGGTTATTAGTCAAGCATTTCTTCCTTCAAGCTCAAGAAGATGAAGAGGCAATCTCATTAATACATACAAATAAGGACAGGGATCAAACAGCTAGGTCCAGGCTCTTCTCAATTTTAACGTGACAAAGCAGTAGAGAAAAGCCTCTCCATTAGGTTATGTGGATGATTATTTTTAGATTTGTTGCTAATAAAGTATTTAAATGTTGTCAGTGGAGTATATAGTATAAATAGGTCCAAAGAGATAAAATATAAACAGATTGCCCTAGAAATGTACAGGCTTTGGCCTTGCAGAATGCACAGCTACAAAGAAACAAAGTACCTATGGAACTACTTTAAGATCTGTAGGTAATCAGGATCTTAACACTTTTACTTATCCATTCAAAAGTGAGACTTTCCAGTGTTGTGGCTGGATGTACCTGGCAGATATTCCTGGCTGGAGATGGAGGAGAAGGAAGGGGGAGGAGTGAAGGGAAAGAGGTGGGTGGGGGCAGATCCATCTGGAAGCTGCCTGCAACTCCAGGAGACCGGTGGGCTCAATGTCCAGCAGCATTTCATACCCTCCTGCAGGCCAGCGTGCACCAAAGCCCGTCACAATCATCACAGCTCCCTCATCTCTGAAATGCTTTCATCAGGTGGTCATCCTGAGTCCCCCCCTGCAATTTACACTTGGTACTCCTATGTCAGGACAAATCATATTGCCCATTAGAAAAAATTGCAAGGAAGAGGAGGTGAGTGTGGGGAGGATGCAGGAGAAGGCATTTTGTCACCAACACACAATACTAAACACTTTTAGAAAAATATGAATCAATGCATGACCACTAAATTTTTACTCTGTTTGGTAAGCCTTTAGGGGATGATTAAACAAAAGCTGAATGAATAATGGAGTTAATCTAGGGAAGGGAATTCACTAAATTATTTCAAAGTGGCATTTACCAGAGTGAAAAACCCATTATTGTGTTACTTTCCCCAGCATACTGAAATAAAAAGTGCTCTTTGGAGAGGTCAATAACACTTAACTTGATTGAGTTAAATCAATTTGATTTCTTATTTGATGGTTGCTCTTCACACCTTAAAAACTAAGCCTGTCCAACTTTATTACAGCAGGCAGGATTTAAATTAACAGCTAAGGGAACAGAATGTAAATATCTTTATATTTTCTATTCAAGCATACATATACTGAAAAGTACATAACTGCTGTGAGGCAAGGATATCCCACAAAATATGTCACAGAGTTTCAGTATTAAAATACATTTGGATTCTTGTTAGTTTATGTACAAATTTGTTTAATTTACAAACAAAATTTACTTTTTTTTTTTATTTCACAAAAGTGTTATGATTCTGGAAACATTTTTGTTTACTTGTCAGAGCTGACCAACAAATTAATATTCTCAAAATCCCCAGAGCATACAAATGCAGGCTCAGATATCCTCAAAACCAGCACTAATTTCCTACGAACATGTGTGTTATCTGTATTTGCTTTTGAAAAATGACATATATATATTACAAATGCACATCAATAACTCTGCCAGGATGATTGAATACTGAATAATTTAGAAATACCAGGCATGAGTCTCATTTTAGTCTTAATTGATAATACCCAGTCTGCCCAAGATGTAGTTGCAAAGGCTGTATAAACCACTTCCAACCTTTCAGAAAAAGTAACTCTCTTTACTCATACATTGTTAGGGGAGAATATCAACATTTCTAATTGCCATTTAGAAGGACAAAAGGTGGTGGGTTGGGAAACGACACCACAGAAATCTTGCTGCATACCTCCTAAATTCTGGCTCCTTTGGGAAAAAATAGACTTTCAGACTCTCTCATCTCTGTTATTTAAAGTATATAGAGACTTCAGAAGTAATGAACACTCTTCAAGTAAAGCCAGAGGAAGTTTAAGATGTTCAAAGGTTTTACAGGATGAAGCTGATGGCCACCACACTGTACAGGAAAAAGGCAGGCATGCCTCTTGGAAAGTGGTTATGTTCACTGACTCCAAATACCACGAAAAGCTTAGTCAGATCTGTCCACAGTCTCTCTATTCTCCCTAAAATGCCTCACTGATCATCTCTGGCAACTTGCAATTATACAGTTTGTGAGTTTGTCCTTGTCATAGTTTTCCCCTGCCCTTGCACTTTGACAGAGACAAAAATATGGACAGAATATGAGGGTCATTCTGGGGAGGCAGCAAAAGATGTCAGCCTCCTTGTTGCCCATACCTGACATGGCTGTTGTGAGAGCAGCAGGTATGGAGTATGGAGTGTTAAACATTTTTCCCTTTTGCTTTGATCATGGTTATAGCCAAATTTATGTGTTCTCTATGGAAAAAAATGGCAATTGTTTACAACAAATCTGGACTACCCACATATTTAGGAACATATATCCTAGGACATTCTGCTTTAAGGCATTATTCACACTTTCTCATTTCTGATACGTAGAAAGAAATTACATTGGAATTTGCCTTGTTCTAAGTTTAAGAGAAATTTACGTATGTGTGAATGAAATAGGATGACGTACTCTTTTCTAGTGAAATCCCTGCTTTAAAAAATGTGCTTAACAAATTTGTACACAACATTCATAAATCAATATTCAGTCATGGTAGCTTATGGCAGAATCATCTGTTAAAACTCTTCAACAGCTATCAGAAACACCAGATTAAGGTGGCTTCACATGATACTCTTAGTGTAAATACAGAATTAAAGAGCTCTAGAGATTACTAGAATGTATAAATCAGCTTTAGCAGATAATTGGAATAATTGAGTCCCCAAATGGAGTATGCTGGTTTTGTGAAGGGTTTTGGTATGCCAATTTATGAGGAACAAAATAGTTGAACAAAATACAACAAAATTTCTCTATTCAGGCAGCACAAAGTTATGTACTGATCTTGGATATTTGTTTCTTAACAACTTCCATCTAGAGATCTGAATATTCCTGAAGCCACAGTCTTCATGCAGATGTAGTAATTTTGCCAGACTGGCACACATACGGTGCCTAATTAGATTCCAACACAACAAAAATATTTATATACACAAACATTGGATAGATAAATGCGGAAAAACCCATTATGCTCCACAAAAAGAAACATGTAGTTGAAGAGTTGATGTTGTCTGTTCTTCTATTGTCCAGAAGATCTGCCTTGGCCTGTTCCTTGCCAACAAAGACACTAATGGGCAGTATTTATCTGTTGCTCATACTTTCAGTGTTTGCATAAAGCAGTAACCATGAAACACCACTTGTACAACATCCAAGCTGCACTGATGCAGCACCTCCATCAGAGCTGGAAAAGAGAACAATGCCAGAATATAAACACAGTTTTATGATATGACAGGTTTTTTGAGGGAATGTTACCCTCAGAAAACACAGGGATAGGACACAGCACTTATACTAGGGAGCACAGTTGTAATTATTTGAGCAAAATAGCACATCCATGACTCTGATAATCATACCAATTTAAAATGTTTACATTATCTCAAGGGCTAAAAGCTTTTCCACCATTTTCATATGTAAGTTAAAATTTGGGAACAAACTGTACTGCAAGATGAAAGCAGACAAGCTGGATTCATTTTTAATGAATCTAAAGAGCAGAGCAGAAATTTGAACTGAAGGCACTAGTTCCACCAGCTGCTTACAAGATGTAAGAAAATTTGGTCCCAGTTATTTAGTTGTTTTCTTACTTTAAATTATTGTAAAGTTAAAATGCAGTTCTGTTCCGAAAAGAAAATATTTTATTATGTTTCCCCAATGCAAACTACCACTTCATTCTTTCTAATTAACAGCACTAATATAACTTACCTGAGATATATTTAAAGGCAAAAGAGATTTGTTGCAAAGTAACGATTTTGCAACTGAAAGTTATTCACAACCTAAGATGAAATACAAACTGCTTTACAGATCACTTCTCTGTAATCTTCACTATTAATTTTTAACAAACATTAACACTATTTCACTCCTTATTTCTGTAAGTATAGAAACAAAGCTTGGAACACATACAGATAATAATAAAAAAAATCCTTGCTTTATCAAAATTCTACTTACTTTATTTTAAAAGGCTACTCAAAATGCAGCTAATAATGATTTGTTCTTCTGAGTGGAGTTTCACTGAATCAGTTATGAAGTTGCAACTTGTTATTTCACACAGGTCTATTCAGGCCAGGGTCCTGTACAATGCCCAACGGAAATTATGACTGCTGAAGACAAAAAAAGACCTCAGACCACTCCACCAACCCTTGTCCCTGTTGAGCATGGAATGTGTGAACTTGTGAGAACCATAAACAGAAATATACCAGCCCATATTTCAGTTGAAATAACTTGTACTCCATATTCCTCCTTGAGATATACATCTAAATTCACACTAAATCAGTACATGTGACTTTTAGCAATATGGCACATTAGGATGAAGTCCAAAATCACATGCCAGAAGTATATGCAGTTAAATTGATCTCTGTATTGCAATATTAAACACAGGATTGTTGTCAACAGAAATAATTGTGTACAATTTCATGCCTCCATTATATGACTATATAAGAATCAAAGAGAGCCTCAGGGCTTACAGAAGGTCAGCATGTTTGCCCAGCTGTGATTCTGCTTGCTCTATAATGTCATTATGATGAACTGAATAAGAACTCAAACCCTTTCTTAAGCAAACCATGGGCCTTTTCTATGTCAAACTTAAATAAACCTTTAATTCAAGGAATGGTTTTGTTCAACTAGGCTATTCTAGAACTCTATATTTTCCAAAGTGCTAGATGATAATGGGCTAGAGTTAATGCAGGTACTTCATATTCTCTCAGGCTGCTCAGACTTTCACTTGTGGACCTTTGCTGCCCAAAGCAGTTAAGTAACTACTTTCAGAATCACTGTGTCACGATCAGGTCAGGTACTAGAATACTGGATGAAGAAGAAATGAAATGCAGTAGTTTTGTAGGAAAAAGGCTCCACACAAAAGGTCAAAAAATGCAAATGAGATGAATATCAATCATAACTTTGCAGAGATTTAACTGACGACTGCCGCACAAAATCGTATTACACTGTCACCAACAAAATTCCTGTGACTGATAGGAAAAGAAGTTAATTTTTATCTCCTGCCTTGAACTATTAAAGCATTAGAAGAAGATATGTAAGAAATAAAGAGACTGTTCAGCTTTATCAATTTGGACAGCTAACCCCAGGAAACATTTGCTTTCACAATAGCTGTATGTTCTCATTTATTTTTTTTTGTTTATAATTTTTTTTATCCTAATCAGTTCCCCTTCAGCTGTCCAAACAGCTAATAAAGCTCAATTTTGTAGAGATTCCTAGCCACAATCTTTTTGGTCTCTCCTCTGTCGTATCCAGTCTGCTATTGTTTGCTTTTAACGTCCTCAAACTCCAGGGGATTTGCAATATCAGTGATTAAAATTCTCTTTGATCTTCTCCTATAGCAATTTTACTGCGCCTTGTCTAGGCTATTATTGTGTTTGTTCCTTTACAGCATAGAAAGTCACTGTCAGAATCATCTTGAACACTTACAAACCACAGAACATCTCCCTTTTTAATCTCTTTATCGGCTTCTGATTTCTTTTCATACAATTTCTGACTTCTCGTAAATTTGTCATCCTCCTTGATTTCTTTTGCAGTTTGTTTTTCCCCAAGAACCTCAACATCTTACCAATTCTTCAGCATTACACCTTTGCCTGATTATGACTTCATGCTTTCCAACACAGGCCTCCAACACAAGCCCTAACCTACTGAAAAATGCCACATCAGACAAATGGGTGCAGTAGTACATATAAGATCTATAATTTTTAGTGCATAAAAACATTTTGGTGCATAAGAACACTTTCTACTTGCAAGCCTGTAGAAATAAGGAATATGGAATTTAACTGTAGCTAAAAAGGCGAAAACTGGCCAAGATCCCTTTACTGTGTGATGGCTGTAAGAAGGGACAGTGAAGCATCCATCTGGAGAAGAGAAGGTTCAGGTTTTGAGAGGAGTGTTCAGTAAATACTCCTCCACAGCCTACACAATTCCCTCAAAAGTGATGAAAATAGAAATACCTATGATGTAATTAGAAGAATGTCTGGCTTTCAAATGGATCTCAGTCAGAGGAGACTTGGGTAAACCAGGAGGAAAGGTTTGCTTTAGCAATGCTGTAGGGAAAAGCCAACATGGCTCACAAAACAAATTCACAAACTCTTTTCCCTCTAACCTATAAAAAAGGTCTGTTGAACTCATCATCCAAAATGCTTCTTTGGTTAGTTCTGCCATTGGAAGGCATCAAGAACTCCATCAGACTTAAATAGGTATTAACATTGCTAGTAACAAACATTTGAAAAGCTCAGAAAAAAAATGCCACTGGGAACACTCAGGGGGCATTCTGTGGGATGGAGAAGGCAAAACAAAGGCTACTTTTTTTCTTGCACTGAGGATTATGTGAAAATGAATGTTTTTTGCAAAGATCATTATCTTTGCTTACCTCAATCAAGCCATTAAAATCATTCTGCATATCAGAAGTGTGCCAGACAAGAAGTCTGTGCTTCAAACACCTAGAGCAGTCTGTTCTTCTGTTCCTTATAAATTGAGTGCACATTCCTGTTTTCTCCATTGTCGTTATGAGTTATGTAGTTATTTCTCATAACCTGTAGAAATTGCAAAACCCTTGAAACAAGCAACATACATTTTACTCAACGTTGACAAAACTATCATTTATAGGGCCCCTACAGAGATATGCTAGCCATGATTTACTAAGGCCTTAGGTGAGATCTTCAAGCTGGTTTCATGTGCAGTGAGCTGTAACACAAAATTTAACACTTTGCCAACTTTAATCAGCATTTTGTTCTGGACTTGGCTGTAGATATTAAAGATTAAGGTGTTTTTCAAACCCACCTTTCTATCTGAACCTTTGTAACTACTGCCAAAAACCAAGAATGCATAAACTAGTAAATATTCAGAAAAAATTGATTTGGCCCCTAATGCATGGTCTTTTATACAGAATGAACATTGGGCAAGTGGAAAAGTTATTCAGACTTATGCATTCCTAGTTGATATTCTTGCCATGATTCACTTCCTCTCAGAATCCTAGGGACCATAGAATGGTTTGGGCAAGAAGGGATCTAAATGATCATCTACTTTGAACCTTCCCACCACAGGCAGGATACACCTTCAATGAGACCATTGCTCACAGTCCCATCCAACCTGGCCTTGAACACTTCCAGGGATAGCGCATCCATGGCTGCTCTGAACAACCTGTTCCAGTGCCTCGTGACCTTCATACTAAAGAACGTTCAATATCCGAAACCAACTCTTATTTGATTTAAAACCATTGCCCATTACTAAGTCATAGTAAGCAAGCCTAAAATATTAATCTTGCATACATGCATTTTTTTTAAAACCCACCAATTAAAAAAAATACAAGCATTTGCTGTCATTATGTTATTCTGCTTAACTTTTAATCCTGTATCACCCATGTTTTATTACCCATTAAACCAGTATGGTTTACTCATAGCTTCCCTCTTGGGAAAATTAGATTTCATACTGCAACCCTTTAATTTTTTCTATCACCTTCATTTTGATTTAGATTTCACCTTGAATTACTAATATCTTCTTCCCTTCACTCATTTTCACTTAAACAGAGACAAACTGGTAATGTCATTTCTTCATTTCTATATTTGATCATTAATTTTAATCTATTTCATGTTTTCATTTTTTTTTTTTACTTTGAAATGTTTAATATTTTTCAAGGTTCTTTTTATCTAGCAATTATTTTCTTGACTCAGTTTCAACATAAACACAAATAGATGATGTTCTGGAGTTTCTTTGCTTATTAGCTACTGAAGACTCTTCTCCACTTAACAGTCTTCCCTTTTATTATTTCAAATCAAAGCAAGAAAGTTTAATTTTAATGCAAATTAATGTTTGATGGTCATTTGTTTCTTAGGCTTGCTTTTTGCACTAGTCTTCTTATTTAATAAGAAAATAAAAAGAAATAAAATGAGATACAGTGTAAAGGGAACAACTTGTGGATTAACCTTTTGTAGAAAGATGTTCTTTAAAAGCAGAGAGTACTCATTAGATCGTCTACACAAAAACAAAAGTAAAGCAAATGGTGAATCCATCCCTCAGAAAAATAAATCTCTTAGATTAGTCAGAATTGAGCAGTTTGAAATAAGCAAAAGCCAATAGCTCATCCTCTGCTTGTGTTTATTCCCATGCAGCATGCTCAGCCTAACAACTCAGAGAAGACTGAATGAATTTATATTCAAATTCATCAGCTAGAATCGAAGTATGAAATTACTAAGATACTACAATTATTTTTTAGAGAACTTAAGGGAATTTAAACTTTTCTTATAAATTGAATGTAGAGAGATGGAAAAGATAGATATAGCAGCAGGGGAGTTCAATTTTCCAGTACCCATGAGATCATAAACTATTTCTAAGGTAATGTCATACTGGGATTGCTGGCAGTGGTAATTAGCTAAAATTGACAAGGCACTCATTGTGACATATTATGACAGGGAAGAATTTGTATCACAGCTCTACATCAGCACTTCAACATATTAGAATAAATTTGCCTCACGGTCCCAAAAGGATATTCAAGGGTATTCCTCTCCTTTAATGTTTTGTAACTCTAATAGCTTTCCTAATGTATTACTATGAGCGTTTCTATGTCATCTGTACCATCAGAGGAGACTCGCTGTAAAATATTGTTTACATCTGTTAACCACACTGACTTGATGACTTTTATCTCAATGCACAGCAACATAGAGGAGTTTTTGCTGAAGCATGAAAGCCTTGCAGCATAATATCCTGACTACCTTGAAATAACAGAAATCTTTGACACTTCAGAAGTACTTATTCTAAGTTTGGGGCCTTTGATTGATTATTTGTTTGGCAATTAATAAAGTTTTGATCTTTTTGCTTTTTATCATTGCTGCATTTTGATCCATCTCTGAGAAAGGGCAAGAGAAAGAGTTTAGGATCACTTTAAAGCTGACTTAATACTGTGCTTGCTTGAAGCTTTTAATGGCACATCATAAGAAACAACAGATGCATGCATAAACTTTACACTAATGCTTCTTAGATGAAAGGTTTTTTTGGCATGCAAAACAGCACAGCCAGCCTAAGAATAATTACAAGATCATACTGTATTTAATTTTTTTTAAACTGGCATCTAAAGAAAAAGGCGGATTTCTAACTTTGATCATTATGTACTAGTGCAGAGGAAAGTGAAAAGTGGTTTTGCCTTCACCAATAGTCGCAATCCCTAGTAATGTAAACACTGTGGAAGCCTTCAAACACAGCTTCTATATGCTATTGTTCAAGAAATAGTTCAATGTCTTCAGCTTATTTGGAAGCTCTCCAACACAAGCAATATATAATTAAGTATTTAAGGAAATTAATAAGAAAAAAATCTGCTCTTAAAACTTAGAACTCGAGAAGCATGGATACATCTTTGTTCTGCGCCAGATTTTTTTTATAATTCAACAGCTTTTTATGAAAATTACCACTTAAAAATCTTGATACATATAAAAAGTTATAATTTTTCATTAGAAAGCTGTTACAGTATGTGACATTTAAGAATTTATTTTGCATAAATGCAATAATCTAGCCCAACTAAAAGTGAATTGCTTCAATAGCACTTTATGTTTTCATTGAATGAACAGAGGGTAACTTTCTTTAGACACACATTTGTCTTGATAATAAATCACAAACTCCAAGTTCTTTGAATAAAAACACTGCATTTGGCTAGCACCAGCAATATCTTTTCATCCAGCCTCTACAGGGCTGCCAGTTCAATTCCTTCCAAAAGTTAGTAAAGCAGCTCTTCAACCTAAGGAAAGCTAATAGAAATTCTAGTTGACAATGCTAAACCTTTTTCCGCAGCCCTAGCTCATAAAAGTTGGGTTTGAAATGCAGATCTTGTTTTAAAATCACATCCTTTCCACACCATAAAAAATGCTTAAGTAGGAAATGTCTTCATTTGGGTTTCAGATCCTGTATAAGAATTTTATGGTTTTAGTGAAGAGAAAATTTTGAGGTGATGTCACTATAGGACACGAGACAACATGACACAGACATGCTGCTGCTGTCAAGGAAGGAAAAAAGGGGAAGTTTCTGACTCCAACATTTATAGATTTCCAAACGTGACAGTGGATTGGAGGGTGAAAGTGCCACCTCTCCAATGACATTGGACAAACCAACAGTCTATCAAGTTTCTCCTCCTCCATAAAAGAATGCAAAACAATAAGTTGTTTACAGAAAGTGTGTGAGAAAGTTTGCTACAAGAATGCAAACGTCAGAAGGCTTAGAAAATCTTAAAAAATCAGGGCGACAAGGTGACCTAATTGAGGCCTTCCAGTAATGCCATAAGTTTTAGCTCTCATATTTTTCAGATTCTGTGCTGCATTAGTATATAACTCTAAACTACATATAAAGTGTTAGCAAGTTATCTTCACAGTTTAGTTAGACAACACAATCCATTTCCAGCCTGAAAACCAAGGTCACCATCAACCCTTCAATCCCATGAAAGTATAAACAACAGAAAATTGAGAAGAACAAACTAGGAGGATGGGACTTCATAACCTGAAGCTGTAATTGGACAATTAATTCCAAAATGGCTTTAAACTGAGAGTAGGTTTAGATTAGACTTCAGGAAAAATTATTTTACTGTGAGAGTGGTGAGGCACTGGAACAGGTTGTCCAGAGAAGTTTTATCATGCCACATCCCTGGGAGTGTTCAAGGGCAGGTTGGATGGGACTTTAAGCAGCTTGGTCCAGTTGAAGGTATCCCTGCCCATGGCAGGGAGGAGTGGAATTGTCTTTAAGGTCTCTTTCAATCCAAGCCATTCTACAGTTCCATGTGGAATGCTGTCATACAACAGCCTGAGCTGAACCAATGATGGGGTCTGTGAAAATACTACTAGACTTCATTAAGCAGTAATGAAGCAATAAAATTCAGAATTTCCAGATGCTAAGTTTTGTAACATTACACTTACAATACTGAGCGAGGAATTTCCTGCACACATAACAAGAGGCTCAATTGCACATGCTGCTTGTTTAGAATCTCTGGTGTGGTAACTCAGACTTTGATTCACAAGAGCTACCAAAACCTGAACTTTTGAAGCAAGTTCTTATTAAAAGTCCTTTTACCTTTCTTCAGCAGTGTTTTTCTCCTGATGTTCATCTGGGAGCACAGGATAAATGTGCCAGCCCATGCATTACCTTCAGGAGATTCAGTTAACAGGGAAAGTTTGAAGTAATGGATACCAAACAAATCCTTTTCTTTCTTCTGCTGTGTATTAAGAAAACACCCAGAAGTAGGAGATATTGTCTTGAAAAGGTTAAGTCAAAGGAATTCAAGACCTTTCCCTAGGTCTGTCTCGGGCCATTAATAACCTTAGGGTGTTTTTTGCATTTGAAAATTATGATAATAACTATCTAGCAGCCTCAAAAGTACTTGTGGTGCTTTATTCTTCAGCGCTATTAAGACCAATGAAGCGTTCTTCATAAGACAATGAAATACACAAAATTATTCTTTCACATGGAGCAGGCTATAAGAACTATGATGTCAGCATGACCACTTTTCCTTCCTGGCTCATGTCTACAAGTATTTAAGTCTGATACCTGGGCCTCTCCTATTTTTAACAACTTTTTGCAGTATCACTTAAGTTCTCTGCTTCTCTGAGCAGAAATTGAGAAGGCTCTACATGCTATCCATAGCATTTCCTTGATTTAACAGAAGTAGCATAGGATTATTGACTACTAAAATCCTTTAACCTTGTCTGCTATTGTTTTCAAACTATGCAGACGACTTTTAACATACAACTGGCATACCCCTCCACAAGGGAGTATTGTCTTGCTTGCAAGACAGAATTGTGACAACCAAGTTGCAAAGTATTAAGGTGTAAATCAATCCACATTTAAGAGTGAAACTGTGGAACTGACTGAATAACAGCTCAGAATTGAATTATTGCCTGAAAACATAAGTTTCTAGTTAAGACATTTCCAGACTAAGTAATTGATGAGGAAATCATGTCTACAAATGCTTCAAGATCAAAACAACTGAATCCTGTATGTAGGGACTGTGAGCAGACGGGAAAGAAAAGTCTGTGATTCATTGTTTTTTGTACATTTATGATTGACATGTGAAACTCTTTTCCATTCAGTGTAACTCCTCACAGTGCTTGTAATAGAAACATACCTATGACAGAAATTTTATCTAGTTTTTACAAGTTCCTTATTAACTAGAAAGAACGAAACTGATGCTAGATCACCAGTTTCTACTGAAATATTTGTCTTCCTGAAGGCTCTTGGATACAAATTAAAAAAGAATTTACTAGAGGTAGCACAGTTCCACATGTTTAGTGAATAAGCAGCTGCTTAACTAATATTAATACTAAACCTCATTGTGAATTTTCCACAGGAAAACTGTTCTCTTTATGTAAAGTCAAAATCAAATATTTCATTGTGAGTCTCTCCGACTCATATCTTATAATGCACGTATCATTTCCCTGGCCCTCTACTGCATTATTGGCGGCTTTCCAGCTGGGCTATGCCTGGTGGGCTGCTCAGCACAGCATCTCTGAGCTCCCTGCTAGCCACAGGCAACCTTAGCAAACTCAGCTCCCAGTGATTATCAGCTCTTTGTGATTTCAGCTCTTTGCCTTGCTAGGTGCCAGGCAGATGCAGGGAGAGAGAGGAGAAGGCTGTGTGAGGTTCTGCAGGAATTCTTTATTGGGGTCTTCCACGAAGGTTCTCAGTGACAGCTCTTCTGCCGAACCAGGCAGAAGTAGGGGTTTATATACCTTACAGGGGTTTTGGAAATTGTCCAATTGTAAGGGTCAGGGGAAAGTGACCTATAGGCTTACAGAGAGATAAGCAAGGGTCCAAAAGGCAGAAGAGAGGGGCTTCTAAGGTCCAGTCATCATGACTTGGCATTTCATAGCTCAGGCTTCTGACCTCCAAGGAAGCCTTGCAGGCCCTGGGCCTGCTACAACTTCATTATGGAAATTATATGTCAGGCATCCATTTCAGCCAAGACTCTCCTAATACTATGTCCCACAATCCCATGTGAACTTCCCTCTCCTTGACCTGGCTACATGATTGAAAAATTTTAATTCATCATAGAAGGAACTGGAAAGCAGAGAAGACCATACAACACAGTCTTTTCTTCCCTCATCAGCTATTGAAATGATGAAACACTGAAATGCTATTATACACTAACCCACCAAAACAAGCAAAAAAAAAGCAAAACAAATTTTAGCCTCTGCCAATCTCCCTTTACCATACTTTATGCATAGCATTTTAACTCCTGACAGATTTCACTCTCAGTGTTGAACCATGCTGCACATGCACCAACTTTGCTATCACCTAGTCCCTTTTTGTTGTATCCCATGAGTCATTGCTAATGTGCTTTAGACAAATTTCAGTTCCTCAGAATTCTAAGAAAACTTTTCAATCTTTTACAAAAATATCCCACGCAATTTCATTCTCACAGCCCATTTAAATGTAAATGAAGTTTCTGAAAATACTTGTCTACTTAAAAAAAAAAGAAAGGAAATCCAAATGTGCACATTTCACTAAACTTCCTCAATGTGTTCTTAAAAAGTCTCCACCAGACACATGTTGAAGTGGGATTTGGGTAGTACTGTGAGTTTTTGTCCAGGGAAACACGGCCCAGCTTAAGTAGAGTGCCACATTGTAACAACCTGCAGTGGTGCATCCCCTGCCCCGCTCAGGGCAAACTATGATCTGAGAAATGCTCATTAGGTCTCAGCCTTGAAGAACAGCACCTGGGCTCCGATTTTCTTGAGCTTATCAGAAAAACTGTTTCCAGGAACTAGTGCTGCCCAGCGAGCTGCTGGTTTTCAACAAACAGTGTTGGAAATTTATTTTTCATGCCTGAAAAACTGCCCAAGGGAAATAACACTTTTGAAGAAAGCCACCTACGCGAATTGCAGCCAGGATGAGAAATCATTGTGACCAAAGCCCACTCTGTTGTAACCCTATAAACCATAATCCAAACCCTTGGAGCTCTCCTGGACTGCAGCAGCTGTGACCAGCTCTTTCCTCTGAGCAGGGCCCCTCAGAGGCAGCGAACTCTCCAGTCTGCTGTACGTGGAGGGTTGCTGAACAACAGTGATGGTGATATACCCCCTCCTCCAGATTCAGCCCTTTGCCTGCTGAGAAGATGCAAAGGCATCTGACAAAAGTACTTCAATGAAATGGAAGTGAATTTTTACAGAGGTGTATATCTGACCTGCACTCCTTGACATCTGTGTGCATGCTAATGTGACTATGCCATAGCAAATGTACTGGGAATGTTGCTCTCCTGGATTAAGCATTTTAGATTTTTAAGTAAGTTAGGCCTGTGAATTACTATTGTGCTACCACAAATTCTGTACAAATTGTTCAATTGTTTAACTTAAGCAACAGACTAACTGCTGTTAAGTTTAGGTTTAAACCTTTAGATGAAAAATTTCCTAGGCTCTGTTTAACAAGAGGGTCTACTCTGAATCTTGTGAGTCAACAGGAGGGCCTTCCTTATTCCTTTTTCCTTTTGACCCTTATCCTTTCCAACCATTTTTTCCCTCCCCCTCCTTCTCCCTCAGCCCCCAAGCCTTGTCACAGATAATTTTGGGGTTGATTTTGGTTGCAGGTGAAATGGGTTTAGATTTTTGTTTGCTTTTTCTCTGTGTGCTTTACCCATCTATTAAGTAGCAGGGTAAACCTGAGCAATGAACTTATTATGCTTTTGCTTTTACACAAATCCTGATTTTGCAGTACCTTTGCCAATGATTCTTTAAGCAACCCTAAAACACACATTCGTAACACGAGCCTCTGAAATATCTTGGCTCTTCAAGGTAAGTGCTCTCAGAAGGACTGCTGCCCACAGTGTCCTGGTAAATTATTTTCCTTTGAAGGATGACTTAGTCCAGATCAATAGACTGGTAAATCTATTTGCAGACCACAATGTGTAAAACATCTTCTGGAACCTGAAGTCATGTATCAGCCTCTCTTGCTTCTTTTCTTCTGTCACAAAGTTGGCTAGAGTTTTTCCTGCATGAAAAAATGTAGAATAAGAGAGAGTGCATGTTCTCATGTCTAATGGTATAAAAAGAAAATATTGCAGAACATTGCTGCCTGACCAGAGTTTCAAGGGACCAGAAACTTCTTTTTTCTTTCTATTTCCTTTTGGCAGATCTGTTTCACAGTGAGGCCCAGACAGGGCAGGAAAATAAAGGAGTACAGAAAGTTCAAATGAGAAACAGATGTTAGGAACAAGTGTTGAAACAATACTTAATGCCCCAACAGCCATTTGCTTCAGTACCCTGAATACCCCAGGAATACAGAAATATATAGGAATTAGGAATATAATAAGAATATATTATAACACCACATATATCAGTACAGTGATGGAGACTAATAACATCTCAGCTTTTAAAAGTAATCTCATTAAGTAAAAAGTATCTGAAAACAGCATTTAATATTTTAAAACTATTTATTAACCAACTAATTTATTATTAACATAATTGAATTCTAACCTAACAATACAGAGCTTCGTAATATTATTTTTTAAATGTTAGACAACAAATTACTCTGAAAAATTCAAAGGCAAAAACATTATTGAAATGAGACTTAGCAATGAAATCTTAACTTTCCAGCAGCTCTGCGGGGACCTTTTGTGACTATCATGGGGTTAGTAGGGGTTAGTACCTGTAAAGTATAATACCATAACATAAATTCATTTATGACCGTGAAGACTAAACTGAAATCCTATTATATTTCAAAAGCTGCAATGCAGACTGACCTAAGCAAGGACATGCATATACCATTTCTATGTACAGATGTACACAGAAAAGTCTCCAATGAGGACCTCAGAGCATGTATGGCAAGACCAATTTTCTATCATGCCATAATATATACTTCCTTCTCCATATGAAATATGAGTTTGAGAAGAGAACATGCCTTATAGAATCACTGCTCCTTCATCTTCTTCCCTTGCAAGAAGTCTACATCACAGTATGTTGCACGCATGTGGTTGTGGGCAGTTGTTATGCTATCTAAGGTGTTTTCAAGGACATTCTCCCCTGCTGTACTTTCCTGAAGAGATTGCCACCTCTCATAACTGCTTGGAGGTGCTACTTGTAAAGAAGTGAAAAGGAACAATTGAATAAACATATTTCTTACCTTAGTTGATCTGTATCTGATTATGTATCTGACTGCTTCATATACAGATTCATATATTTCTTATATTGGCTAAGCTATATTAAAGTCTGTATCCCACTACTTCAAAATTGTAATCTGGAGTTTTGCCACCTTTCATGCAGTACTGAAGAGGTCTATGAAGAACACTACCTTCTAACCTCCACTGGAGAAATCCGATGCTGCAATTTTGCTTTCAGGTACTGCCACAAACCATACTGGAAACAACCATTAGTAATGACAGCTCTCCTACAGAGAGCTCCTGCAATAATCACCCTGGTATCAAGCAATTAAGAATGAATGAACAATCATATTATTGTTAGTACAACTTTGCTCCTCACATTTCCTATTCTGTTGAGAATTAGAGATTACAGACATGAGTTGATTTTTGAATCTAATCTTGAGTAACAGTGGCTGCAGATAGAAGGATTTATTGTACATATTTTGAAAAATCATATTCTGAACTGCAATTTATTTTTACTTATAAGAAGGTGAATAATAAAGTAACCTTTAAGCACACCTTGGTGCATTCCCGAATTAAAAGGAAAGCATAGTATTTAAGCAAGTATGTACAAAACTGATTTCTACTGACATACAAAGATCCAAGGTATTCTGTAAGAAAGCTGCTTTACCACTAAGTCCCTTGCTCTTCATAAAAATTTTGAAATACATCCTTAAAGTCAAGATCACATCTAAGCATTACATTGTAAGCATATATGCACTTTATACCTGTGCATATTATATAATATGCAAATAATATATATTCTAAATAAATCAGAGCCTAAATTTTGTGAGATGTTATAAACATGTAATACTAGAGAGTATTTCCTTTTATCCAAAGTAAAATCTCCTGGCCAGTTTCTCATAACTTCCAGTAATATCAAGAATCTTATGATTAATTTAAATTTCAAAAAATTATTAATAGATTTTTAACATACTTATCTGTTTAATATCTGATATTAAACAGTTAATGGCAGCAAAATCAGCTAATGATACACATGTGCTAAGAGTTTTGTAATCGTGAAAAAGGTCTCTCTCAACATTAACATCTTTGCACATTGTCTCTGCTGTCAAGTAGACAAAAAATTACTATTAAACAGCGTGAACTTTCAAAAAAAATAGTATGAAGTTTTAGAAAGCTATCCCTTTTGGCAGTGAAAAGTCCTTTAATAACTCCAATGGTAATTTTACTTTTCTTTCTTACAAATAAAAGAATATTGGTATCAATAGAACAAAAGATAGGATACACATGCTTATAAACACCTGGAAGTTTCCTTTAATCAGTGAACACTTTATTCCCAAAAGTGCTTCTAGGTTATGATGGTAGAAGACTGGCTGTTTATGTATTAGTGAGCAAAATTTGTAAAAACAGCTGAAATTATATGGTCAGATCTGACTGTTGAGTGATGTCTGAAGGCATTGCTGGGTGATATTAAAAGCTGAACTTATTTCATATCCACCTTAATTAGTAGTTGCATGACATAAAGTTACAAATATGATTACATTTTCACTTGTTCTTAGAGAAAGAAAACACCTCCTGTTCCCATACATGTGGTGCATCCCACTACCTGTTTTATGTGCCTAACTATATTCACAGACTATTATGTGGAATTGCACACATCACACAAATTACTTAAAATCTGCTCAGCATAATTTAGCAAGTACTTGTGTGGACTTGTATTCATAAAATGGACAGAATTTGGTCATTATTACATTAAAATTTCTATGAACTATTATCTCTCTCCTGACTTAAGCAGAATGAAAATCCATTGGTTAATATATACCTAACATTTGGTTAACATATACCTAAAAGTATGCTACAAAATGCATCTGAACATCCATGCAAATAAATGTTAGTGCGTTTTGGACCTCCCAGTTATAGCAGCGAACAACAAACTGTAACATTTCCTCACTTACACACATTGTCCTGAACTGCATATAGGCTCCCTGCAAGCCACATAAACTAATGTTTTGAAAGATTTGGGCTATCAGACTATCAGGAGAAGTACTGACATCTTCTGCCAGCACAGTCATTCCTCAATTCACTGTATATGTTCAAAATGCACATTAACACTTCCTGACATTGAACTGACAAACATAACAATGAAAGAGGTTTAGTTATAGAGTTTAGTTCTAAATTATCTGCTGTGGGGATAAAAAAATTTTATTGAAGTGTTTATTAAAAAGTCCAGCAGTAGCCAACCCACAGCTATCAAAAAACCCAAACTCCATTGGATTAAACTTATTTATTTCTGAGAAGTAAATTAGAAGAATAGGAGCGGGAATTCAGAAATTAAGAGAGAAGAGATTGTATAATTTACTCAAAACCCAACTACTTTATCCTTTCTACTTTATCCTTTACCGTAGACACCAGAAAAGCTATTTCAATCTATAACACAGAGAATGCTATAACCTGAACTCTTGACCTTGCTGTACTCACTTTACTTGCAGCAAATCTCTGTAACTTCAGAAGGCAAAGTAATTCATAGAAGATCTTAGACGTTCATACACAAGATCTGTGAGAACCAACCAAGAGAACACACAGTTCCTAATGCATAGTCAAATTTAAAATTAAGTTGCTATAACAGAGTCCAGGAAAATATTCAAATTACTGTAATATTAATGTCATTAACATTAATTATGCATGACAGGCAGTACCTTTTTTTCTATAAAGAACACATAGTCTTTCTCTAATATTCAGGATGCAGAAAGAAACCTGCTGAAAATAACTGAATTTTTGGAAAATCAGAAAATGAGAATTTGTCCCTTGGAAATTATATTACAAGCGTAATCCACCATACACAACCCAAATCAGGGTTCTCAGGTGGAGCACACATCTTATGAGTCAATAACAGAATTATGCAAAGCATCACATATGGAAGAAATGGGGATTTTTACCATTCAGACATCTGGTACAAAACCAAAACAGTTAAACAAAGATTGTAGAGAAACTTCTTTGAATAAAGAAGTCATAATTTATTAATAACTTTTCCCCAAACTGTCAGACAATAATACAAAGAAAAGTGTAGGAGGAAAATTTTTCTTTTCTAGATGTTCTTCCCCATGTTGTTCTACACAACAGGAAAGTTGGTTTAAATGTAAGTGGAAAATTGGTGTAAATAACCATTACTTTAAATTTACAACCAGGTAATTTAGAACTTTTCCTTCGGGTTTCTGGTTTGACACTAGGGCACAAAAATAAATTATTCAGAGAGTTCTTTTCGGGCTGTGTGTACAAGGTGAATGTCCTCATTCCTCTTGTTGTACTTGCAGAGCTCGTGGATGCTCATGTATTACTTTAATGACTATATAAACATTCAAAAAGCAGTGTGGAAATTGGCTTCTGGTCTTTTTCACCAATTTTTCATTTTAATGGGATCATAAAAGACCTCATAATCTCTGAAAGTATCTCCTTGTGGTTGTAGAAAAATCCCCAATGGTCAGATCATTTTAACAAGACTAACCCTATGCCCATCCCAAACGCCTCAACTCAACTCTAGAGGAATCTTTATTTTTGAGCTTTAATGAGATATCTGAATTTAACTGGTATAAAAAAGATATGGCTAAGTGGATGAAATATTTACATGAGCTGAAGCCAAACTTTTTATGTGTGAAGCCTATGCACAAAGGTGCTTGTGCACTGCAGATTTTCAATATGATTTTAGCCTAGATTTTCTGGTTCACAGTTGGCTATGCTCAGCAAGGAATTTTTGTCCGTTTCAGACATCCAGCAGCCCTGCAATTGGCTTTTTTGACCTTCACATAAATTTAAGCATCCTAATAGCCTGCTGCCAGCAACTGCAGAAAAGAATTCAGTGGCTAATGACTACCCTGACCTCTCTTTTTTCCCAAGGAGCTCCCACATCAGGATAAGGAGTAAAATCAGAATCCATTACCATTAATTAACCCCTAGAAGTTGTGCAGAGAAGTCTTACGGAGGCTGAGTTATGAACTTTCTATCTGCCTTCCAAAACTAGTGCACTGCACAAATGTCAGATCTTTCACCTATCAACAAAATGAATGAGAAATCAGAAGGACTGACATAACCTTTCCCTTGGAAACCAGAGCCTAAAATGTTGCTAATGCAGTAGATAGCCCACAAAGCTAAAAGCATAAACCAAATTTATTCATTTCTATCAACATTGCTTGATAGAATTTTGAGCAAGAATTCTGAGCAAACCAAGCCTAAGCAGTCTTAAAAGATGTTCTCAACATATATTTTATGACAAATTTTTCCAGAGGTGGGTATTCATCATCGGACATCAAGAAATCAGATTACAAGAATCATTTCACAGAATTTCTCACTCATGTATTCACTTGAAAATTGCACTTTAAACAAGCTTCTTTCTGACTGAAACCTCATGAATACACTTGATATTTTCCAGGCACGATTCTATGAATGGAAGAACTAAAACCATGTATTGATCAAGATATTATTAAGGGTTGCAGAGACTTTATACATTCAATGGCAGAGAACTTGAAAAGTTCTCTATGTACATGCATCTCTTCCTAAAATAACTGCTATTCATTCAGAGTGGTAATCACCCCAACTGCCTCCAACTTATGATTAACTTGTGGTGACCATTTTCAGAACTCACATACAAATTTACAAGCCAGTCATTCCTATAGAAAACTAATAAACACCAAAAATATTGTGACTGAAACACTGCCTGACACTGTTGTCAACACCATTTCGACTTTTCTATTGCAACAGATGCAACAAAAAAGACAGGTTAATCACTAAGCTCCTCTCCTGCTCCATTTGCTTTGAAAAAGGCAAAATCCGTGAGGAACTGTGTCTGCACTAACTAAGCCATGCAGAGGCTGCTGCAGCAGTGCTACAGAGGCCTTGTGAATGAATTCCTCTAAATTTCTCTCAGTAGCGCAAAAGACTTCTCCATTTATTCTCTCATGCAGTATCAAAGCAAAGCTACAGATCCACAGCGTACACGTGCACACACACACACAAATGTCAAAGCAATGAAAAAAATCCTAATGTTTTTTTAGCAAGCTTAACAAATTTGCTAATCCTGAAAACGTCAAGAAAAAAAGCAAAGAAGAAATTAGAACATTCTTCCTACAGTTATAACAAATTAAAATACAGAAGTTCATAAAATTGCTGGAGTGCTTATTAGAAACATCAATGAAATGCAAGAAAAATTAAAAAATCCAAGCCAACAGATACAATTACTTTCCTATTCTGTTTCACAGCTTATAGCATGTAAGTCAGGCTTTTATTTCAGAAATGGAAGTTAGATCAAGTCAGAAACAAGAACAGATGCATATAATGCAGGCAATTTGAAAAAAAGAGATAGGAAGAAAAATTCTGACAATCTGTATGGTGGAATCTCTATTCAGAATAGTTTTCAGTGGGCTGAAAAGGAGGCCTAATTTGGAGACTGTGAAGAAAACCATGGCAGGTGCCTAATATATTTATGCAGTAACAACATCCTTGAGTCTTACATTTTCTAGCATATTACTCACTTGCTACAAAAAACAAAGTCCACCTTCCTACAAAACCACATCACAAAACAAACCAAACAAACAAACAAAAAAAAAAAAAAAAACCAAAAAAAAAAAAAACAAAAAAAAAAAAAAAAAAAAAAACCAAAAAAAAACACAAAGGAAGGAGTGCTCTTGTGTTTAAATGCTAACATCTTTTCATCACTCTAGCAGTGTTCTTCTGACCAAAATATAAGATTCTACCCCTGATGTGTTCCCTCAAGATATGACAAAGTTGCTCAAAAAACCCAAAGAACTGAGATATAAACACTGATCTGTTAGGAACGGCCTACTCTTCTTCCCATCACTTACCTATTTCAATATAGAATAATAAACACCAAAAACTTACTTATTCACTGGGTTTTGATATTATCAGTTTGCACCTATTGCCTCTTGTCATATCAAGAAGGCACCACTACATTCATCACATATTTACATTCATTGGTAAGATCCCCCTGAGCTTTCTCAAGGCTGAGCAGTCCCAACTCTCTTGCATGCCCCTTGAAGATATGGTCCCACAGTCATCCTCCACTTGACTAGATCCAGGATGTCCATATCTTTTTTGCACTGGGAAGCCTAGAGCTAGACTGACAGTTTCAGATGTATCTCACAGGTGACAGAGGGGGAGAAATACTATCCTCCACCTACCAGCAGGCAATGTCATTCCTAGTATAACCCAGGAGACCCCTGGCCTTTTCTCTATGAGGGTGCACTTCTAGCTCATGGTCAACTAGTGCCCACCAGGACACCAAGATGTTTTCCTGCCAATTTGCTTTCCACCATGTCAGCCCCAAGCTTTTAGAATTCAGAAAATTATCTTGCTTTTAGTGGTTTCACAGCAAATATTCAACAACAGCTTTGACATTGGAAAGACACCAAATTTTCTCCATCATTCTGTGGCTTGAAAGCTCAGTATGTTTAATCTTTGCCAAAGGATAACATGTCACATAAACTCTGGGTATATCACATAATGTACTCTCTTGTAATGACACGGAGCACTTTTAAATGAAACATACAGTTTGGGCTGGTTCAACCTTGTAAATTAAAAAGACATTAATTTTTCATCTTTATTTCTCAACTTCACTTTTAAAAACCTTGAAATACAATTCTGCTATTGGTGCTAGAGCTACAGATTCATTAGTCGGAATTTTCACTACAGACTCACTCTCAAAATATGTTTAGGTATTAAACATATTTTTTTAGGTATTAGCTTTCTAAGACTAATTGTAAACTAGTTCTAAGCGAGGAGCACACACACACACAAAAGACAACCAAGAAAACACTGTCCAACTTTAAAGCATAAAGTCTCACAGCTTTTATGTTTCTATAAATTGTATAAAACAAAAATCAGTCTTTTTCATAAGCTACATATTGAATAGAAATTATTGAAAATTGTTATTTTTGGTCATTTTGATGAAAGACATGATGCAGTTATCCTTGAGAACTTGATACTACAAATGAGTACCCTTTGATTGGACTCACAGGCATGTAAGTAGAACCTTCTGCTCTCAAGTTGCTACAATCTATCTTATATTCTGCGTAACCTGAAATTGGCCAGTAATGTACTTTCCTATTCAAAGATGTAACAGATGGTCAGGTGAAGATGTATAAGGGCAGTGCTTGAAATATATATGAGATCGTAAAATGCAATATGCACCTCCTATTGCAAAGTTTGCTCATGTTGTTGGCTACCCAAACTCTTTAGAACTTCCATTAGTTCTGTGATTATGCTCATAACCTAAGGGACAGCAGATGTTTCTTTAACAACAGAAGATCAGTGACAGAAAATCTGAGTGTTCCAAGAACTACTGAGTATAACTAATTACTTTAAGAAAACTTACAGTGCATTCCAAACTTTTGTTTACATTTTGCTGATTTTCATGAAGACAAAACATGAATTTTTTTCCAGAAAAAAATCAGTTTACTTTAAGAATAGGATATGAGGAAACAATGCCTCTAAAAAAACTCAGGTTAAAATGCCACAATCCTTTGCACATTCTGGTAAAAACAACTGTTAATTAGTAGCCTGAAAGAAATTCAGGGTTTTGAATTCAGAAAAAAAATTTTGAATTCAGAAAAATTTTGAATTGAGAAATTCAAATTTTTACATTGTTAAAATTTGTTCTTGCATGTCTTTTATCTTTCTCATATATCAAAACTATTAGTTAGCAACACTGAACCATGATTCTCATTAATCACCACCTAACCGTATTGTGTAAATATGCAATTTTCAAAGTAGTACTCTTTGTACTTTAATAATTTGATTTTGCAAACTAAATCTTCATTTTAGAAGAGAGGAAGCTTCACAGATCACCTTCTGATCTGCAGAGTTTGATGATGTGAGATACAAAGTTGTGTTTCGTGTCAGGTACATAAGGTAGTGTGTGTACTTGTGATTGTGATTTGTGTGGAAACTGATCATGGGACAATTAAAAGATGAATTCTAAAAAATAACTGCAGGAGTAAAGCATGGAAAAAGGCCTTGGAAATTATCCTGTGTTTGCAAATAGCATCTGAATTAAAGTTTTAAGAATGTTGCTGCTGGACAGGAACTTTCTGCACATAGCTAAGCATTTAAACAGCTTTGCAATAACAACCTTTTTTTTTTAGAATATTGCTTGTAATAAGGAGTTTTAAAAATATAGGTTTAGAATGTATGTAAAGGAAATATGCTTATCTCAACACCTTAGCAAAACAGTAAAAAGCAGCTTGAGAAAGGAAGTTGAACATCAACTCAAGGATTGATAGCTTCGACCAAGGGAAGCTTGGACATCACCGTCATGAGATTTATAGTCTTTGCAAGTAAAAGGTGGACACACATCTGGAGTCTGGACCTCATCAGCTGGAAGACCTCTTTCTTCTTTGGGAAGTCGAACCCCACTATCTGGGGATACTCCTTCCCAGGGTACATCCTGAGAAAAACTAACTCACAATAGTGTATAGAATTGTGACGTAAAAATTGGGAATAGAAACTGACAGGAACCGAAACTGCTGAGAAAGCTGTGTGTACCCCTATAAATACCTGTAAGCCTCAATCATCGGTGTGCAGTTGGAGGGAAAACTTCCCCCACTGTACCCAGCGCTGTTTTGCTCATACTTTACCATATTAATTAATAAATTGATTGTTGCTTGAATATTGGCCTAGTCAAGCTTCTTATTTATAACAATGAGTTCCTTGGACTGGACTCCTGAGAGAGGAATCCCACCTGAATTCTGCTCAGCTTCAGATTTGACTCCTAGATCAGTTCCAAAATGAAAAGAAAATAGAGAGCAATCTTGATCAGCCAGGTGCCCACTGGATATGCTCTGAGACTCTTAATTCCCCAGCTGCTTTTGTCAATGAACCTGATGAAACATGACACTGACTCAAAGGCTTTTAATTACTGCAGGGAGCACTCAAGAATCACCTTATTACGTCTGGAGTAAATCACATCTGTTTATGCTTTCAGACTTAGGTAGACTGCAACTACCAGCTTCTCTCCTTCTGTATTTCTGAGCTTTTCATCACACCTACAATGACAGCCATGCTAAGATAGTTAAGCCTTAAGTGCTCTCTGGAAGTATCCCTGTGTCTCACTCTGAAGGTAATGGAAGTCACAAATAATCCTGATTTGACTCCTGCCTGATATAACATTCTGTTTAAAAGCCTAAAACTAGGTGTTTTAGGCTAAAGACAAACTTTGGCCTTCAGACTTTTCTATACAGAAAATGTATGCTTACTAAATCTAAATTCTGGAACAAAATAATTTCTGAATTATCTGAGTAAATTAAATGATGCTTTGTTTTACATTTTCACGTAAGTAACTAAAATTATTCTACGGATGTGAAATTCTCTTGCATTTTAGCCAAGAATTGTCTCCTCTACTTGTCTTCTCCATTTGCAGTAATGATTCCATGCTGCCCCTGATCCCACTTATTAAAATTTTCATACTAAACTGTATCTTTTTCTTGCCCACTCATTCTCTGCAGCTTTTTCTTTGCCACACAGGCAGCAGACAGTCCCATTAATCCCATCAGTCACTCCAGTACTATCCCACAGATCCCTTCCCCATTTCTAAGCTCCATCACCCACTTCCAAATTCTTTTTCAGGGACCTTCTTTTTCAGGTACAAGGACTTACAGCTCTAACTGTAGACACCAAAGAAGTGCACTCCCTTTGCATCTTTTACTGAGACTCTCTCTGTGAATGAGTCAGACACACTTCATTCTCATCTTTCCCAGTACACCTCTTTGAGTGCCATGACAAAGACCCACCATCCATCTTTTGCTCATGGGATCTCTTCAGAGTGCTTCTGCAGTTTATTTTCAAGGGCTCCTCCTGCAAGGGATCAGAGAGAGTTTGGTCTTTTGTCTTTTTCCCCACCTGAATCTTGCCTTTGAGTAGCCTTTTCTGCTATCATAAATTCAGCATTCATCTCTGGACTGAAACATAGAGCTGTTTTTTTCTACTCCACAGGCTGTAACAATTTGTGGATATGGAATGTTTTGACACTTTCATGGGATTTTTTTTTAATTTCTAATAATACTTAAGGGATCTAGCAGACATTAGGATCCCATTTTTTACTTAACACTTCATCTGTATGCAATAAGAGAAAATTTTGGCCTCACACAACAAGCAACTGAAATAGCCAGCTGAACTACTGGAACCACTTCTTAAAAAAGAAAAATGTAGGATATAAAAATTATTAAATAATGCATTTATGATGGATTGTAGAAGAAAACAATGTGCTTTACACATCTAAACTTAATATCCCAGGTGGAAGTTCACCACAAAATCTTCTTTCTAAGCTGTTTTCATACACATTAAGATCATAATTAAATTCAGATTTTTATTTTTTTTTAAATTTAAATTCTCAAAGTATTGCTGAATGTTGAATGGATTCTAAGCAGGAAGGAATTTCAATGTTAATTCTGCTTTCTTAGTAACAGAGGGATATGATTATTTATGATGCAAATATAGTGAGTTTCACCAAAGTGTGAGTACTAATGTGTACATAAGGACAGTAACACATGAAGATTTCTGTCTTCTGCGTGTGTGAAGACTCAAAAGTGAAGAAAGTAATAAGGAAAATATCTGCAATATTAAGAACAAATTTTTCTATTCTATCACAGAAGTCAAAACAACTAACTTCATAGAACCTGTTTATAGAGGATGAAGAAATTTTTTACTGTATTTTTTTTCAATAATTTTTCTATGTAAATAAGAATTCCTATCTTGGGAAAGAGGCTGGCATCATTTTCCCTTTGCCTCCCTATACGTGGTCAGCAGCAGGGGCTGCCATCTTGGGAGGGGGCAGCACCCCACCATTTTGGGAGTCTCCTTGTTCCCATGGGGCTCCTGAGACTTAGCAATTTTGTGTTAAGTGACTATTTACTAGTTGGTTTGGGGGTGTTTTGCCTGTTGCTGTTTTGCCTGTTAGTAACGGGTATTTTTTAACTTTTAATATTTGTTCCTTATAGGTGGAAAGGGACTGGTTGAAATTAGGGGGGGCAATTCATTTTAATGAGTGTACACATCTTTAAACTGCCATGACAAAAAGAAAGGGAGCAAAGCCCAGAACAGATGTCTTGTCAGTAAAAAGAAACTCCTCTGGCAAAAGTCAAAGCACACACTATAGGAAACACCAAGTTGCAGAAAACCTTCTGGTTTTGTTGTCCTCAGTGCCTAGCTAACATTACTGGCACTCCTTTCTATGAAACTTCTTAAAGTTCAAATTCAATTTACAAAACATAAAAGATTAATTGAAATGTCTAAAATTTACTTATTGTCATTTTCAACACAAAACGAACTTCATACATATTTCATTACATCTGTACTGAGCGTATAAGTGCAAGCGTCTGCAATAATCATGTATTTCAGTAAGTATTCCAAAAATATAACTTTTATGCATGGCTTCTGGGATCAAAGCCAGTTGTAGCTACAAGATGGTCTACACAGCTGCTACCACATCACATGAACCTGGAGAGTGCCAAGCTAAAGGGAGAGAAACAGGACCCAGCTACAACCCCCTCTTTCTTTAAATAGTTTTCCATTTCAACTCCCCTGTATTGTTCTGCAACATCTTACATCCTACAAATAGAAACACAGAATTGTAGGATACCCTGAGTAGGCAGGGATCAGGATCACTCAAGTCCAACCCCTGGCCTTGCACAGGACATCATAAGAATCACTCCATATATTTTAGAGCATTGTCCAAACACTTCTTGATCTCTGTCAGGCCTGGTGCTGTGACCACTTTCCTAGGGAAAAATCCTCTGGGTGAAAAACCTCTTTTCTAATGTCCAACCTAAACCTATCCTGACATAGCTTCAGGCCATTCCCTTGGGCCCTATCACTGTCACCACAGAGCAGAGATCAGTGCCTGCCCCTCCTCTTCCCCTCACAGGGAAGTTGTAGCTGCAGTGAGGTCTCCTCTCAATCTCCTCTTCTCCAGCCTGAACAGACCAAGTGACCTCAGCTGCTCCCCGTATGGCCCTTCTAGGCCCTTCACCATCTTCGTAGCCCATACATATATGCTGCCCTGCAATGTGCAAACACAGAAGTTTTTCACACAGGAGAGAAAATAGTTCAGAAAATTGCATTCCAACACTCAGAATACGTGCCAAAATATTGGAGTGAAATACTGACACCACAGGAAGAAATGTCAGAACAAAGCATCAAAGCACAAAAGTGTTATATGGGGCAATGCCTCAAAGCATCCTGACTGTGACAAGCTGACAAGGAAATCTTGACTTAGAATGCATTTAAGTCAAAAAATAGTATGACAAAGGGCTCACAATGAAGCTATGAGGCACAAAGATTCTTAACTCTGGATGACTACTGAGGTTTAAAAAGGGAGAAAGAAATAAAGCACTTACTTTCAGCAATGACTAACTAAGTGAGAAGAAAACAGAATTGTTGGATGAAGAAGGGCCAGAAGTGTGTCATCAGGGCCTACAAGAAACTTTCAAAGCAAGTTCAGTGTTCAGAGGAAATGGAAAGGAAAATTGAATAGCCAATAGGCTACACGGATAGAACAACTCTGAGGCCAGGCTGGCACTGGTTGGATTCACAGAACCACAGCTGGCTGCCTGCTCCTACTTTTGTCTTTCTCTTTGCTAAGATGCACAATGGAACCTAAGATTGGCCCATGTAGGGATTAGTTTTGCATTAAATACCAAGACAAAAGGAAGGAGCTCTTTATTTTCCTTGGAAGATCTTTCCTTCTGGATTTTTTGCATCCAATTTTACAAATACAACCTAGGTGTGAGATTATATCCAGTAATTCTTAAACACATATTGACAGCATTGTGTGTATCACATCCAATACTAATCTATACTCAGATGCAGTCAAATTCAGCTCCTTCTCTTGTAGATCACTGTAGCTGCCTGACATTGGTGGTACTGCAAAGAAAAGTTCAGTCTCTGACAGTTGGCTGACTTTTTCTAAACTGGACATAACTCTCCAAGTCAGAACTTTTATGAAGCACCAGCTGTGGTAAACACCCCTCATCTGCAATGAGACTCAAAACACTCTCAGCTTTAAAATTAATTCAGCTCCTGTTGGAACTAATTCCTTCACTACAAGATGAAGGGATGAGCTCAAAGTATTTTCAGTTGGCTCTTTACAGATCGAGAAGACACCCAGACTGCTACTGAACATCCAGCATCACCTTCAGAAACATCCTAAATGGAACTCAAAGTAACACTTTGAAAGGAATAGCTTGGGCTAGCCTCACTTGCATGTAAGGCTTGATAAAAAGCACAGTCAAGGGCGATTTTGTTGCAGTTCACGCACAGGAGATGCCTAAGCACCCATTAGAAATCAAACATTAAAATATAACAAGATCCAAATGCTAGGTCCTGCAGCTAAAATGTATTACAGAGACAGCTGACAACAGTCGTATTTGTTTAAATATTCAGACTTCAAAGCAGAATTCTAGGCACAACAGTGCCATCCAGGGGCCAGCTAATTGCTGGTGAATTTCCTCTTTTTTTTTTTTTTTTTAATTTTTTGGGTGGGGGGTGGTTTGTTTTCTTTTGGGTTGTTTGCTTTTCGTTTTTTGTTTTGTTTGGTTTTGGGGTTTTTGTTTCTTATATAAACAAAACTTGGATTGTTTAAAACAATTTCCCCAAGTATTTTCAAATATGACCTCCGTTCTTTTGAATAGTGCAGCAGATAAACAGAAATTTTAAAAAACCCAAAACAAACAACAAAAAAAAAAAAAACCAAAAAACCCCAAAAAAACAAAACAAAACAAAAAACCCCAACAAAACCCAACAGAAAAACCACCCAAACCTGATTCATTCTCTACACATATTAAGCTTTGCTTTCATTCAAGCATGGGTTTTGCAAAAGCTTCAACAGAAGAATATAAAAATTTAAATCAACAAATCCTTCTAGCACAAGAAACTGGCAATGATGAGGAAAGTTCTGATGAAATTTTGCCAAAATTTTCAGAGTGAGACATTACTCAATCCAAAACACATGCTCAGCCACACTTCACCACGGCTATTTAAAATTAATTATGTATATAAAAATTCACACAACAAAAGCTTCAAGACGTATAGTTTCTACACAGCCCTAAATCTTCCTTCTGCACAACGGGAAACTCAATCTGAAAATTGTACAGCACTTTGAAAACGGAGGCTGTTTTCTCAAGGTGGTGATAGAGCAAAGCCCAGAGCTACGGCAGCGGCCTCAGCTTGCTCCTGCAACGCGCTGCACCCAGCAGCAGCACGGCGGGAAAGGCAAAAAACCCAAAATATTTATATTATAAACTAGTCACGGGAGTAAAGGCCACTTCAGTTTAAGGATTTATAAACCTACAACCCCCGGATTAAGCAACCAAGCCGGCAGGCCGGCCGGCGCCGCCAAGCACAACGCCGCGCTGCGATACTTCAGGTCCCGCCTGGTGGGCGGCGACCTCCTCAGGAATGGCCCAGACGCCTCGGGGAGGCCGGGCTCGGGATCCGCCCCCTGCGCAGGCCGCTCATGGCGAGCGAGCAGCAGGAAGAAGCCCAATCAAAGCTCCAGAGCCCCGTTTTGAACGAGGGCTCCGGGGCGGGGCGGGAGCGGCCCTTCGGCGCCTGCGCGTGCTTTCGGTTCGTGCGGCGGCGTGGGGCGCGCTCGGGGCGGCCTGCGGGGCTCTGCGGCGTCATGGCGCCCGTGCTGAACCTCAACAACGAGGTGAGACACTCGCCGGGGGGAGCGGGCCGGGGGGCTTGGGCCGGGCAGGGCCGCGGCGGCGGATCGCCCTGCGAGCGAGCCGCCTTGGGGCCGGCGCTCCCCGCAGCCGGCGTGGCGGCCTGCAGCCGTGGGGAAGACCGCAGGTGAGTGCCGCCGTCCCGGGGCGTGGGAAAACGCGTCCCATGGTGCTGGAGCTCAGCTGTGATGAAAACAAACATCCGTCGGGTGAAGTGAAGCTACTTGTAGGGGGGTGCCGCGCCATTTCGACACGTGTGCCTCGGTGCGACGTCCTGTCCTCGAGTGTCCTTCCATCACGCTTGTCTTGCTGTGTTTGTGTTCCCACTGAAGTTTTGCAGGTGATCCAGCGGACCCACCAAAGCCCCAGCTGCCTGTCTCCCGGATGGCAAAGATACTGCCTTATTTTCCTGGACATGGAGGGACTGAAAATGAAAAACTGATAGGTTACAGCTAATTTCTTCCTGTTCTGTGAGAAGTTTGGTGTTTCATATTTATTTCAGTATATTCTTTTTTTCTTCTTGGTAGTGTGAATTCGGCTATGTGTGTTTCACTTTTGATGGGTTTTGGTTATGTATTTGCAAATCATTGTGCACAGTAAGCCTGACTCAACTAAAGTAACCTTATTTTAGGTGTTGCACCAGCAGTTTAGAATAGCTGGCAGTTCTGCTGAGCATGTGTGATACCGGCACCTGCACTTAGCACTGTGCACCTCCAGAATTCCTACGTAACTAACAGCTTGATTACAGTTATCAGCAGAACAAAACTTACTTTGTTTTAAGTATGTGGTAACTTGAAGAGGGGTTAATTTGCAAGTTGATTTCAAGAATTCAGTGAAGTGTAGCGTCTTCATCAGGAAAAGTGTTTGATAGTACATAAAATCAAGATATTTACTCGGTAGTTTTTGGTTCTTGCTGTTAAGTGTAAGGTCAGAAATGAGTGATTTAACGTTGAAACATACTGGTAAATCACCAAGGAAGAAAGATGGTATTTCATTCATTGTGGTAATGTGGACTTCTTGTGATTGATTCACATTTGGATGATGTTTCACAGTCTTTCACCACAAAAATAACAAGGGATGAAAACAGAAGCATTCTTTGACTGAGGAGCTCTTCAGAAAAAGAGTACAGTAAGTCTCTGCACAAAACATTGGAAGACTTCAGTAAGGACACTGGGAATGCCATTTCACCTTACACTTAGAACATAACTTTCTCCTAAGAGGAAACTGAATGTTCTGGAGGAGATTACTTTTGTAGAAACTGGTAAAAGCTGACAGTCTGTAGTAATAGGTCCATCTGAGATGTAAGGTAGGACAGAGGCTGAAATCCTGGATGCCATCTCTTCAGGAGAGTCAGAAGGTCAGTCTGGCTTAGAGTAGAATGAGACCTAGCGTGAGTAGATTAAAAGGTGTTTTCCATTTCTATGCGTATGTCCTTTTGTATGTGTCAGAGCTGTATTAATTACTGTGGTGTTTAGTTATAAAATGTAAAAGAAATTATTTATCAATACCTGGATATTTCATATCTCTATAACAGATACCCCCTGGGTATTTGTTACAGAGATGCCCTTGTAAGAATAAGTCCCCATTTTAAGATTAAAAATCATATCTTCCTCTAATGAGGAAGAAATTAAATGGAGGAATTTTATTAGGACCATTTTTAAAGGAATAACTTTTGAAAATGCAGTCTATTAAATAATATTTCTTGTATATTCTTCCAATTTGCTAAGGGAAAGCAAATTATGGAGTAGCTGTATGCTGTGCACCTTCAGCTTTTCACAACCAGACAATACTGGGGATCATATGGGTTTTTTCCCATTAGGTCATATTCACTAGATATTATGATATTTGTTGGAGAGACAACCTTTTATAGCTGATAAACTTGTTTGCTGGATTTACAGCAGTCCAGTATCTGAAGGGAGTCTACAAGAAAGCTGGAGAAAAGCTTTTCTCAAAGGCATGTAGAGATAGTATAAGAGGGAATGGCTTTAAATTGAAAGAGAGTAGATTTAGATTAGATATTAGAAAGGAATTCTATGCTGTGAGGGTGGTGAGGCACCAGCATGTGTTGGGCTGTGCATATGTGGATGCCCTGTCCCTGGAGGTGTTCAAGGCCATGCATTCCAAGCACCTTGGTCAAGTGGGAGATGACTCTTCCAATTGTAGCAAGGTTGGAACCAGATAGTCTTCTAGGTCCCTTTCAACCCAAACCATTCTATGAAATTCTGTGGTATTATATATTTCAGGTGTTAATTCCAGCTAAGAAAGACTTCTGCTTTAAATTAACATAAAATACTATGTCCTGCTAAATGGTGGAGTCTTAAGGAATTCTAGGATGATAGATTTCAAATTTTTTTTTTACCAATTCACCTTTTGTTTACAGGAAGAACAGATATTCTTAAAACCAGTGTTTCTCAGTGATATAAATGGCACTTATCCTAATGTTAATTGGCCTTTATTTTAATTACTTACTGGTTTTTGTTTGATATTAGTAGCTAACAAATAGTTATAAGTGTCAAAAAGCTTACACATGAGGTGTATATGTGCTTTGAAACTAGAGGACATGTAATTGCGTGATTATTTAGTGATGATGGTGATTAAGAAAATGCTCTGGGTAAATGAGACAAATAGTGGACTGTAGTGCCTGTGTCCTTTCTGAGAGCTTTTGAACTCATTGCCTAATTTCAGAGAAATTGGAAAGGAATGGAGACCTTAAAAGTTATTGGGCTTTGGGGTTTTTTTAAATTATAATTTGCTTAAAGAATAATACCTCCATGGAGCAATAGTCTCCCCACTGTTCTGATCTATGGGGAGCAAAGAATGAAAATGTACTGTTCAGGTGACTGGATGAATGAGAGATCTAAGGTACAATGTAAGGACCCAGTGTGAAAAGAGGAAATTGCAATTATTGTGATGAGGTGAAATAGACAGAAGATAATAAGAAACCAATCATATTCACAAATAATTAGTTTAGACATTTCATTAGTGTTTCTTTTCATGAAAAGTTGTTTATAGCAGTGCAAGTGCTTTAAAACATCACACTATTTCCATGTTAACAAGTAGGACTTGTGCCAAAAGTGTATAAATGTTTTCTTTAGTTTTCTCTAATTGAATATATACCTAGATAATAACAAAAAAATAAGGTCTTGACAGAACCCACAGTCAGCAAGGTCCAGTAATTTTAGGAAGCCATCTTGCTGCTGGTAAATAGCGTGGTACAGTTTCAGTGTGACTGAAAAATTGAGATTGAAAATTAAGAAAATGGTTAAGAAATACCATTTTTTTCTAATGTGGGCATAGTATTACTGTATGGGATTGCTGCTTTTTGATTACCAAGGAAGAATTGGGTGGGGGAAGGAGGGAGAGTGGGTGCATAGGAAATAAAACCCAGAAAATTGGAACAAAGTGAAACAGTGAAGACTAGAGTCTTTAGGAAAGAAGAAAATGCAGTATTTCTTACCATTTTCTACTCATTGTGTTCACTGAAACAAAGGAAAGCATAAGTTGTAGAATGAAAATTTTAGTTTTGCAATTCCATATTCACTGCATATGGTCTTACTTTTGAAGGGTTTGTCTGTATTAATCCTAATTGTATTCTCCAGTTGTGGTTACTCTTACAAGCATGCAGGCTGAAGGAATCATTTTAAAAACCTGTTGCTGTCTTGAATATGTTTCCTATTTTAAAAGGCTGTCTAAGAAATTTCAGGTGTCTTGCCACAGAATAGCTTCCAAAGTTAAACTTTTCTTGAAACATTTGCTAGATGGCAGCACATAATCATCAATTACCATGGATAAGGGCTAGTTTAAAGGGAAATAGCTCATGTTTAATGTGAAAAATTATCCTTGTTGATCAGCAGTACACAATAGTATGAAACAGAAGCTGTTGAGAGGGAGCCCTACAGATTTGTAGGGTTTTTTTCAGAACCTGTGCTGCTTAAACTATGTTGTTCTGCTTTTACAGCCATAATCTGCTATAAGTATTGAATTATTGCAACAAAAAATTCTGTTCTCTTTTTAGCCCTTTTTGTTTTTTTAATGGTATTCTGTTTGCAGCTACCTCAGGGAGCTATGCTGCAGAAAACTCATGAAGCTAATGCAAATGAAGTCTGTATACAGTGTTGTAAAAATCAGTGTTCTTATATGTATCTCCATGAGAGCCATAACAGCTAAAGTTGAATAGTAGTAAGGCATCATAATATATAAAGCAATTTCTTAGAGATGAGAGTAATTTCTGTCTATGTGACGTGCGAATCAAATTTTCCAAAATTGGATTAAATTGATTAGATATCAAAATTTTGCTATCTGGTGAATTTTTCTCTTTAATTTGTAATAATTGATCGTATGTGGACAAAATAATTTTTCTCTTTATTTTCAAAACTACAGGTTTTAGATAATAAAAAGTGATGTCTGTTTAATGCTTGTCATCTACAATAGAATTCTTTTTCTTTCCTGAAAGGTAGCTCAAAATAAAATCACACCTTGAGAATGATTCATGTGTGCACATATTTTTCAGCCTGTCAAGCAAAGTCCAGACTTAAAATTGTTATGTAGGGAGCTTAGTAATGAAACTCAAGGTGATAAATTTCATTTATATTGTTTTGGGTCCCAGCACTTTGTGTTGTGTTGTGATACTCTACATGGCAACACTTAGCTCTTCTACTCTTTAGATTTAGGGCTGACATCGTGGCCTCAGATTTAGCCAGGCAGCAGTTTAGGTAATGGCACGTTTAGAAAGTAGCCTGGATATGTGAATTAAGAATTTAGATTGGTGTATTCCAAAGTCAGGTATGAGTAGCGTGGCTGATAATGAAAAAAATCAGACAAAAAGCCATGGGGAATAACCTTAAGGAGAAAGTTAAGGTTATACAGTCTCTGGAAGTCTGAAACTGCGGTCTTGAGTTTTAGCTGTAGTTTAATAATTGTACAGAACTATATCTGTAATTATTTTATCTTTTATCACAGTGCAAATAGAAGTAAATGTATATTTGGAGATGGTTATATAAAGACTGAAGTGTCTTGGTGTAGCATAGGTAGGTGTTGTGTTTGTCCTTAGGTGTTCAGACGCAGCTAAGACAGAAAACAAAGAGCTACTGAAATTGCATTTATACATGTCTTGATTCACAAATTGAAGAAAGTTCAAGTATATCCTTTTATAAGTAAATAACTTTTGGTCACCGAAGTTTCTGTACATCAGTAAAAAGAAAGTGGTTTGAACGGAATATCCGGAAAGATTAGGGAGGGGGAAATTTGAGAGGGGCATTCATTCTTCCTGGAGCTGAATTGGTTTGTATAACCAGGAACTGCCTCATGATTTTTGCAAGGTGCACCAAATGTGAAAGATCTGAGTATTTACCTGTGCTAATCCTTAGTGTATTATATATTTCTAGTTTTTATATGGTATGTCTAGCATGCTTGTATAAATATTTTTGAATTGATGATGAAACTAACTTAAAGTTTTTTAGTCTTTCAATGGTCACCATTTTTGCAAGAAGCATTCTGTACAAAGTGAATATTTATTTGCAGTTACTCAAGATCTTCCATATTTTCAGTCTTCTTCAGCATTGTGTGTGATTAGCTTGTCACTCAGATGTGATATACCTCTCTGGGTTTTTATTGATTTAGGGTGATAAATTATACATACAATTCAAAATCTTGTTTATTCTTGGTCTGGTTTTTTACTCACATCTTACTCTGTAGAAACTGAGAGAGTTTTAAACATTGAAGCACCTTCACTTAAGGCTTTTTGTGGAGCATTGCTTTGCAGCTCAGATAGATGAGCCGTGCCCCTTACAGAGTGTGGTTCTCTAACTGTGGTTTCAGGAGTGTCTGGACTTGCTGCTTCTGAATGTGGGGCTTCTCCCTCATGCATTCCAGCCACGTGGTCTTGCCTCCTGCTCCTGTGATCATAAGAAGTTTGTTGCTAGTGTGTTTTCTGCTACTGTGTTTTCTGCTATAGATTGGTGGTAACAGAGTCTTACAAGCGAGTGGGAGCAATAGCATTGTGGCACCTGAGATGGGGGAGATGGGCACAGAGGTAGAGAGATGGACTGTCACACCACAGTGAGTGAGTGAGCTGTTTGGTTGGCTGATAGAGCTGTGCTGTATTTCATCTCACTTAGGTGTTTCTCTGTAAGCAATGGCTTTCTGTGAAATAAACATAGAATTTAAGGAGGGTATTGAACCAGAAAAAACTTACAGTATGGTGATATATAATGTGCAGTTATGTTGTCTGACAGGTATTTTTACAGAAGTTAAACAGTGGTCAAGGCTGTAAAGGCAGGAGAATTACAGAGTTCAAAGGGGAAGCCAAAGGAGCCCTTATATCTGTCTAATCTTGATAGCTTTACATTTTGAGTTCCTAGGAGACTAGTTAAAAATCGGCTTTAAAGAAGAATCTTAAAATTTCTGTGGTGTCTCGGTGTACAGGTGCCTAGGATGCTCTCTGGTCAGAATTGAAGCTGAGGCTGGATATTGGCACTGCCAAGATCTGTTTATCCCTGACGATTTGTGTTCTTAAATACTTCCTTGAACCTGGTCATACAGTCTCTTGTATGTCCCTAAGTTTATATTTATTTTTTGGGAAATGTGACTGAGGGGAGAAAAACCGGTCTCTTTATCTGTTGATAAAGAAAAGATTGCAGTCTGGTAAGAAGTAGAGGAAAATGTAGTATTTGAGTTGTATTTCCAACAGTAATTAAGAATTTAGCACTTGCTGCTCTCAGGGACTTGTTGAAGCACGATGCTTCAATGGGTTTCTTTTAAAATGCTTTTTGCTGTGATGGGCAAATTGATGTGAGCATTCAGATTTTTAGTGTATTAGATGCAAGGATCCAAATGGCTTCTATTACCTAAGGTATGTTGTGATATTTTAAAGTATATTCCTAAGCCTTCCTTACAATGATGAAAAATAATTCTATATGGAAACTTTCAAAATAAGGTTGACAGAGTGCTGTAGACACTACTCTGTTTTAGGCAGTTTGAAATACTGGGCAGCCAGTCCAGTGCAGTGATCCAGCATCTCACTGAAATAAAGTAGCTACCCCCAAAGATCTATTTTTATGCTATCCCCTGGGCTATGTGGTAATCGAGGAATCCCTTAGGCCAATCTCATATTTGTGTCTGGTCTCTTTATATAAAGGGGAAATGAGACTTGAGGTGAGGCATCTGACCAGTTACCTGGTATTGGACTGAGCTGTGAGATATATCTGAACTGCTCATAATTAAAAATAGGGTATTTTAATTTAAGGCATAAAGCTATCTGAGGGGGAGAAATTTTTAGTGTGATGGCTTAGTTGTTATAAAACTTTCCAGTAATTGAGAAAGCTGATGTATAGGTTCCCTCAGTCTGAGGTGAGTTGATTCCTGTGAATCTCAATGACCAGCAGAGTGCACTAATCACAAATATTAACAAATACTGTTGCTGGGCTACTGTCTGGCAAAGGGTGATTTTATGGAGTGAGGTGAGCCTGGTCATGTATTTCACCAGTGGGAGCATTTCCGTAGGAAAAGTCCTTGACTGTGCTCCAAGGGCTGCTTATCCAACAATTAGCATAAAATACATGAGCTCCGTGAAAGGAAAAACTGGAACTCAGAACTCTTTACTCCTGAGACAATTCTTTTTGCTGGTCTATAGACAAGTTCTCTTTTGCTGTTGTCTGTGTGATTTATGAGCTGTATTTCATCCAGCACCTATACAGTACCCTTGCCACGCCATTTTCTTGAAGTAGACACATTTACCCTAGACTCCTATACCAGGTTTTTCAGTTCTGTTAAGTGCCCCAGCATCTACACTCTTCCTCAGATGGTGGACACCAGTTCTTGTACTCTCCTGAGCTATCTGCCCGTATGGTTCAGATGTATCACAGAGTCTCTGCCTCTTGGTTGACTTAAGCTGGCTTGAAGTTCATGTGTGACCACTTCAAAATTATTCTTAAGGTAGAGTGGCTAGCTCTTGGATACTTTTGAAAAAGTATGGGTGTCTAGGATGCTTTGTGGTCAAATTGAAGCTGTGGCTGACTACTGGCACTGCCAAGGTCTGTGTATCCCTGGCTCGCACATGGTCTTAAATACTTCCTTGAAGCTTGTTCTGCATTCTCTTAAATGTCACTAAAGTCAGTTTAAAGTCTTGGAAAGGCATATGAACAAGTTATGAGAACTGAGAAAAGATAAATTTCTGCACGATTCAAAACTAAATAGCTAATCTTTTCCATCAGTTCATTTCTTAGTATACTGGCAAATCACTGCGTTTTTTCTGTATATTACAAGTCTATGCAAAGTTGGAAAGCCAAACACAGCTTACTTTTTAAACTCTGGAATACTTGGCAGCAGTCATTTTAGCTCTATGGAAATGCATGTAAAAATTCTTGCATTAGTTGTGTTACTAATAAATAATTGTAGGCACAACAGTTTCTTGAAGAAGGAAAAGAAAGTTGTACTACATAGGGCTTGATTTCTGCTTAAAACAGTTCAAGTGTTAAATTGCTGACATTCTTTTACAGACCATGTAAATGTCCTAAGGAAAAAGTCTTTTGAAAGCTTATGAAATTTCCAAACTTATACTCTGTGAGATAAAATTCTGAGGAATTGTGGCCTTTTTTTTTCCCCTAGGAACTGTTCCAGCTGCTGTTTCTAAAGTTTCTAGAGTTGCCACATCATCAGTTTTACTAATATTAGCAGCAAATTCTGATCTGCTTGCTCTTCACACAGTTTTTTTTCAGTGGATTACTGAAGCAATTAACCATGGCTAACAAGGCAGTTTTTTACTTCTGACAATATTGTATACAGCCGTTATTGGACTACTGTACTTGAGGACAGGAATGAAAACTTTTTCTTAGCTCAAGTGGTTTATATAAAGTGTGTGTGGTAGGCCACGTAGGCTAGTAAGATGCTCTCATAAAACAAAAACATCTGTGGTTCCTTGGTGTGGTAGTGTACAATAATGAAAAAAACATGCAAACGGTCATGGGAAACTTAGTAACTTTTACTTTGAGAGAACTGTGAGGTACTTGCAGTACGCGGTGTAGCTTTTTTTATTAAATGTAATTGATGGCTATATATGCCTGGGTAAAACACAATTCAGAAATAGTTCTGTTACAGTAAATGGGTGTAATTCCTTACTGCTGTCCTTGGAGAGGCCTTTCAGCAGCCTTTACATTGCTGGATCTGGAACTTGGTGCTAAATGAAGATGGGAGCAAGGCTGAAACGGGTGGAGGTGTGGTGTTAGACTTCTTCATAGTAGAATTTGGGGGCTTGGGGACAGAGATATTCCTGTAAGAGAATAGTAGCCAGTTGTGAATTCATTGCAATTCCTCATTGATACGTAATGATAAAATTCTTTTCAGTTTGTCTTGTGCTGCAGTGGTTAAGAGAAATTAATGGAAAAGTGAAGTGGCCAACTACTAAATTCAGTGACTCTTTTGAATGTCTTTCAAGTCATATAAAGTGATGTAAAAGTCTTTTACTGATTTTTATATGAAAAAAAATACCATTGTGTTACTTCCTTTGCAAAGAGGGGTCATAATGATACCTGTTTAATCATACAGCATTTAATACCAAGTGAAACTGCATAGACAAAGAAGCTGAGGTGGATTGCTCTCTACAGCTACCTAAAAGGAGGTTGTAGTGAGGTGGGGATTGGTCTCCCAAGTAACAGGTTTCCTTGGTTTCCCAAATAACAGGACAAGAAGAAATGGCATCAAGTTGCGCTATATTGGCTGTTAGGGAAGATTTCTTCACCTAAAGGGTTGTCAAGCACTGCAGCAGGATGCTCATGGCTGAGTCCTCATTCCTGGAAGTATTTACAGGTGTGTAGATGTGGCACTTAGGGACATGGTTCAGTGGTTGGCTTGGCAGTATTTGGTTTATGGTTAGGTTTTATCATCCTAAAGGTGTTTTTCAATGTAAATGATTCTGTGAATCCTCTTTGCTATTTAATGAGGACACATATGAGAAAGCATAAGGTCATGCACAGGTACATTAATATAGCAAGAGATGAGCAGGTAAAAGCTGTTTGCACAAGAGTCTGGTAAGAACTGTTCTGAATGGCAACTGCTTCAAAGGAATGAATGGTGGATTTCATCCCGGGTCAGGTGTCACTGAGGAGATGCTGCAGAGGTTGTGAATAGCGCAGGGGAGTATATCTTACATGGGTAAGTTAGGAATTCCAAACAATATTAAACAAAAGGGCAGTTAAGGTGATTGCTTGCTCCTGCGGAAGGAAGGGGCTTGAAAGTATTTGAATGTTAGAACAGATGAAAAAGATGGGTGGGTGATGGGGTGTGTTGAACAAGAAGAAATAGCTTGATGAATGAGGAGAGCTTATAAGGACAGGAAAGAAGAAATCAGTTTGGTAAGAAGCACCTAGAGGTTGAAGAAGAAGGTAGCAAGCTTCAGAAGAAGGAAATCTTCCAACAGAACCAGCATTTGATGTGGAAGAAAAGTTGTCAATGGCTGGACAATGAACATACTATTGGGCAGACAGGTGAGAGTACTTGTTTTGTCACAACAAAGGAGGGTTTGCAAGAACTTTTAAGCATTGCTCCAAGTCGCTAGCAAGTAGCACCGGGATAGTGGTGTACAAATCTGTTGTAGATTTGGCATCTTGGCAACTGATGGAGAGCAACTTGTGGAAAGGTATTTAAATTAATAAATAGATGTCAGACATCTGGTAGGGATATTTTAAGAGCTTTATTTCTTCTGCTTTTCATACTTGTCCTTTTCCCCAGTTTCTATTGATGTCATGAAGAAACTTCTAGGAAGAATGCAGATTATTAGATTTTTGGGGTTTTTTTAAAACACTGATTTTCCCATGTGTTTGTGTTTATGAAAAATTCTCATCATGAAATTGTTTTGTTTTTTAAACTGATTTGAGGGAATAAGGAACACTAACTGGTGTAACAAGGTATTTCTGCATTCCCACAATTATTATTTGCAAGAATTATTACCATCCTTCCAAAAAGACTGATGAGTAGCTTATATGGTAGTGCTACTTAAATTTTTTTTTTTTTTTTTTGCATAAATCTATAACTACTGACTGAAAGTTTCCACAAAAAATGTAAGTCATAGAGACATAATAGCAGAAAGTATCTTAAGGGATGAGCAGTTTTTCTTTGAGAAGTAGGGTAATATTTCAGAGTTTGTCAGGCCAATAATACTGCAGCATGTTTGAAGCCTGTTGAAGTTTATCTCATGTTCTGGTGATGTTCATAGTCTTTGGATGAATATTCAGTCTGTTCAGAAGTGTAAGTCAGATCTGTGATGCAAGTTTGGATTTCCCTTATATGAGGTTTTTATCAGGGTGTGTTTCCTGAGGCCATGGCTTTTGCTGGTCACTGGCATACCCTAGGTCTGAACAGGAGTTGGTTGTACTTGTAATCATTGGATGCATTTTGATACTTAACTTTTTATAGGTATGTCAGGTGTCTGTGCTAGGGGCACCATAAGAAAAGTTAGAGTTGATAGTCTATTAGTAAAAGGAGTTTCATGCTTCTTCAAAGAAATTTGGGGTTGGTAACATTTTTTGAATAAGACGGCAGACTTTTTTTTTAAGAAGAAAGGCAAAAGTACCACATACTTTGGAAGCCATAAACCACAAACATATCTTTTCTGTTTTCCCTATTTTCTTGTTCTCTTTTCTTTTTTTAACAAAAGATTTTTTTCCTTTAAAAATGTGGATACTAAATCTTCTTATTTATTTCTCAGTAGCTTTTTTCCCAGACATAAGAAAATGGTTATGTATTATTATTATTGTTGTTGTTGTTGTTATTCTTGTTATTGTATTGTTTTAGATTTAACACCATTCTGTGCTTTTCTTATTATGCTGTGTCATTCCATGACATACCACTCTACTTCCTGTGCGAAGTTTTTTGTTACGGTCTTGTAATGCTACTTTTATAGATGATTTCTTTGTCTATGTAAATGTTATACATGTCATATCAGAACATCAGACAAGAAAGCACACTCTTGAAAATTACAGCTTAGAGAGGAGAAATTTATTTTAAAATGACAATAAAAGTTTCTTGCAGGACTGAAATTTCTTCAGGCTCAGAGGACAGTGTAATAGGGAGAGCAGCATATCCCTTCAAAATGTATCAATGCTGGTGATGAAAATTAGCTGTAATTGTTGCAAGATGTAACTTGAGGCGTGGTTTGCTTCTATCTAGAACACGGACTTCTGCATGAGCTGCAGAAGTTGATTGCTGTTCCATTTGTTGACAGTTGATCATTCCCTTTTTTTAATGGGAATTTTCACATACCTAAATAGCCTTCCAGTCTTTTTCTAGTACTTAGGCCTCTTCATACTTGTATTGACAGAGGGCAAACTTTACAGAGGAGGAGTTTGAAGAAAAATTAGTTTAAATTTTAAAACAAAAGTAATTTTTCTTATCATAGTAAAATATCATAATACAGGCTAAATGTATATTTATGGTCAATCTAAAAATTGTGGTATTTAGCTAGTTTTTTATCATTCAGATTTAGGGAGAAATGGAAAATTTAGTAGGTATTTCTCCAACTTCATCACTCCTCTCCTGATGCTGTTTTGTTTCACTTAATGAACTTGAAACCATTTTTTCTTAATTATTCCTTTATGCTTGCATAATAATAACAACGATATAATGACATTGAAATACCAATTTTGAAATTAATGAGTCTTACTACAAAATGTTTTTGTTGAATGACAGATAATAATAATGCATTTTCCTGGTAATAGTAAGATAAAAATATTTGTCAAATATTGTGATGCTGTAACATTGTACAGGCTTCCCGTTCTTTACCTGGCCTCTTGGTGTGTGAAACTAGTCCAATCTGAGGGCAGTTGAAGTAACTATAAAAGTGTCTTTCATGAACTGTCTTGTACAGAAGAAACTGGCCTTCTTCTGTCCCATTGAGCAAGTCATCTGTGTTCTATTTTCCCTTGAAGTTTCAATCCTGAGATTAAATCATCAGTACAAACAATGTGATAAAAATAAAATGTATTGTGAGTGTAAGTTGAGAATTAGCAATGCCTGGCATGTTACAGTTTTGAGTCCAGTATTCCATAAAACTTCATATAGTGTAGGTCATCAGTTATTCCTCTGTCTCTGTTTAGTTTTCAGTATGTTATCCTTGGTTTTGTTATGGTTTTGGCATGTTCTTAGTAACTGTAGTTATGGCCTATGTTTCCTGCCTGTTTGGGCAGTCAGGAGAGGGTGTTCTGAGGTTGGCTCAGAGCCACATGTGCTGGTGAATGAGTATGCATGTACTGTTCCCAGCCAAAATGGAAAATACTTGAATTCTGCTTTCTTCCATGCTAGCCATGCTGATGTTAGTTCACAGCTCCTACATGGCTGCCAGTTTTCACAAAACATGTAGGAGCTGTGATGATTGGTCAACCTTGATTTCAGTTTAATAAGCCCAAAAGTTACCAGAGATGAATACTGACAGACAAGCAGTGCACTGACAAACCTAATTTTCTCAGAAACCGGGCTAACAAATATAATTCCAGAATATACAGTTTTGATATTCTGCTCTTTCAGAGTAGCTGAGAAAAGTTGCAACATATTAGCGCTCAAGACTTGAAGGTTTTTAGGAGGCCATACCACAATTTATATTAGCATCTCTTAATCCCAAGCCAAAGCAGTCACGTCACCAAACATACCTCCAAATTAATACTGGAATCACTGTGATTAAATTTCATATTTGTTAGGGGGAAAGGTTCTTACCCAATTTCGACACAATTTTCTTTTCATAATGGCAGTTCAGCTCTACAGGTTTGGATCATGTTTGTGACCTATATAATTAATGTAAAAAATTGCATAGATTGTTTGTGAGTCACTGTAGTCCAGCTGTAGGCATGTAATGTAGATTTATGTAGCTTGTAATCAGCGCTCTTTTCCAGCTGCTTTTAAAAGGTTCACCATTTGAAAAGGGGTAGAAGCCCTCAGCACTCTTACTATTTATTTATGTGTGCTTACCCTCATAATTCTTTTGTCACTACTGCAACTTCTGCTGTTATTGTCTTTCTGTAAAGTCAGAGCTTAAGGAGGCATGAAATTCACGTGTGAGTTCTAGCTAGAGCTCTGGTCTGATTAAGAATTCCTAGACATCAGAGTCCATTGAGTTGAGCTTGTCTGTATTGAATGCCTTCATCACATTGTCCTTCAACATTCCATGGAAATATTTTTAGCAGAGTGGTAGCTAGGGGTTTTCAGACTTGCTGATCAATTAAATACAGAGTTAGAAATTACCTTCAGATCCTCTGTTTTGGAAAACGTGTAGTTTCTACTTCCATGTGGAAGCAGTAATATATCTAATATAGCATTTTGAGGCTAGTTTATAACTGTTACTTCTTATCTGGACGTTTACAGTTACTGATGTGTATATAGGGTTTAGAAATGTGTCTAGCCATCTCATGATCCTGGTTTGGACTTGAATGCTTTCTGAAGTACTGCATAGAGTCTGACTCCATCCACTGAGACACTGACTTTGAAGCAGTAAATCCATTAAATTTTGGTCTTTGGCAATGATCAAGTAATTCTAGGCTAGTCTTACTCCTTTCCTGCTATCTTAGATACTTGGAATTGCTTTTCAAAACCTTTAGATGAAATTTATCTTTTCTAGCATTTCCGAGTACTCACTGTGGTTTCCACTTGGACAAATTACACTAGAAATTACAACCGTTCTCCATGCAGGAGGAAATACAGTGCTATATGGAATAAAGAAGCCCATATCTCAGTGCTTAAGTTGAGAAAATACAAAGAAAGCAGCATGGGCAGACTGTGGAGGAAGGGTTTGACAGTAACTCACAAGGGGTGTGTGCATTACTTTTCCTGTGAGGAAGGTGGAAATTCGCCCAAGTGGGTGGTGTGCTTTATTCATTCATCCTTAGCAAATCCCTTGGGAAACCTGACAGGGTGAGTACCCAGAGGCCTGAGAAGCTGCAGGTGTTTTGCTTTCTGGATGCTCTAGCCAACATTGGCTGGCATTTCTGTCAGCTTTGGGCAGCAGGGTGAAATAGTTTAATCCAGAAGAATTTACCTCATGTTTCAAGAATTTTTGTATGTTTTGATAGTTGTATTGGGATAGAATTGAATCCACTTGATTCAAACCTGTTCTCATGTAGCTGCAGATGGCAAAGGCAAGATTAACAAGTCAGTGGTGTTGATCAACATGACATTGGCACAAACAGTAATTGAAAAACTGTGTTCCTTAGCACTTTCTTTGGTGGGATTTGATCTTTATATTAAATGAAGAGATAGTTCATTTATTGTAGTCTGATTTGTTGTTGTCCATATCTCTGTCTTCTGTGTATTCTTACTTTGCTCTTTTGTGCTGCAAGTAGCTAACATTCATGTGACCATAAGGGAAAACAGTTCAGGAAACTGATCTGGCTGAAAATTCGCCTTGTTTTGGTTTTTTTTATATATTCTTTTTTGCAGTATATATTTGTATAAAGCTGTTCTGGAACTGAATACTGATACTCCACACAGATGTCTTTGTGTTGTTTCTTGGTTCTTTTGCCACTCTACTTAAATGCATTTTATAATGAAATGTATGAAGCTGTATTAAGTCTTTATGCCTAGTTCCACATATTTTGACATGTATAAAATATATAGTGTAATACAAGGGTTCTTTTTGTAAAAAATAGGAAAAAAGAAAACTTGGCAATTGCTAGCTTTTCGCAAGAATCTAAAAATCATTAGATCTTTCAAGCTGGCATTCCAGATAATAGAGAGAAATATTTGTAATGAAGTTCCAGAAACATTTTTTCACTTAGATTATTCCCTCAAAAGATTATGTACTATTGTTAGTTCTGGCTAATTTGTGATCCAGCTGCAGGTGTTTTGAATTTTAAAACTCTGTGTTGCCAAATAACACCAAAAATTAACATTGGGAATACTCTGTTGCTATGGTAATTTCTTTGTTAGAAGACTGCCAAGTAACTATAAAGTGAAACCAGTGCTTTTCATGTGCCCTGAAATAAGGAAGGGACAGAAGACCAGTGAGAACTGAAACATTACTGAGTTCCATGTTTTTTTTGCAGGTATTGGAGAGACCTTAAATATTCATCTTAAACATTTTACTTTCTTTTTATTGTTTGATTTGGGTTTTTTTAAGCTGGATTTCTTGTTTTCACACTTGTTAATGTGAATTTAAGCAATTTGTAAAAATTTGTAGACAAGGCCACTGTACAAAACACAAGTGATTTTAGTGTATTTTTAGTGACTTCTTGCCTTTCTACCTTAGCAGTACTGTTTAAACTTGAGGAAGTTCAAAAGTAAATCTCTTACTGCAGTAAAATCTAAAAGCTATTGTGTATCTACAGGCATATCCAAATAATTTTTTCCTTTTGATTTGAACCATTTTGATTCTAGTAGATCTAGCCATTTTGATTCTAGTAGATCAGGCTCATTTCAACCTCCTAGGGTTCTCTTGGCATGAAGGGAATGTTTGAGGGCTCAAGTATATACTGTATCTGCAATTTCTTCTTTTTTTTTTTTTTTTTTTTTTTTTTTTTTTTTTTTTTTTTTTTTAGTCATTCATTCACTAGACACTGGTAAATGGTAGTTTAGCAATTGCCATATGATAGGCTATATTTAAAATTGACTCTTCCTGGGACAGAATTAATAGCCTTGGTTCTTGATGTTTTCTCCTTGTTATCCCACTCTCACATGTTACCCTCATGTCAAATAAGTCCTGTAAGCCTGGAGAGTACAGGAAGAAACTGAAATGGAAACACAAGCTCAGAACTACCATCTTTTTTTCTAGGCATCAGGTGATAGAAAGGACATAAAAGACCTTATATTTTACCTTATATTGAATTTGAATGTGTCTGTGTAAAATTACAGGACACTGCTTTAGGAACATTGTCTTCAAATTGTAAAAGAAATATTTTTGCAGTTGTGTCTGCAAAACTGTCTTGTTAAAGACAGCTTTCATAGACACCATAGCATGCTGAGGGAGAGGCTGGAGGCCTCTGTTTAATGAGTGTGTGTTTGTTCAACATTATGGATATTTTACAATGTTATAAACTCTTAAAATAAGGTTGTTTTTTTTTTTTTTTACTAGATGAGGTTACATACAGTGTCCTTCCTTGAAGAGAATAGAATGATTTGTCTTTTCTGCTTGCTTGTACCAGAACTAGGACTAGACTGTGTGCTGGCATAAAGCAGAAGTGGATGAAGAAAATGTGGTCTGTCTAGTGCTGGTTGTTTAAGGATTTAGTAATTTAAGTGCATTATTGGGTCAGGACCAAAATATTCAGTACCTCGTGGACTGAAGCCCAAGAAGAACAGTTGTATGTGCTTCAGACTGCTCTGAAGAAATGGACATGTCCATTAGTTTATTGGCTTTCATGCATTTTGGATAGCTGGAGCTGACTGTATAAGTTAACTTCTATTAAATTTAGTTAAAAAGAATTTAAGATATTCAAGGTCCTTCAGATATTTTCATATATGATACTAGCTTTTGTGTGTGGTAATATTAAAAAAAAGCTTTTCCTTCACAGTTGTTCTAGTATTTCAGTGTTGGTGGAATGAAATACATCCAAACAAGTCACAGGTAGAAACACATTAATGCTTTTCTCAATCCATTGGATTTTTTTCTTTTAAATAATGGTTTGGTTTTGGGATATTTTTTTTTGTCAAGTACAGTTGATACCATAGTTCAGAGTAGACACGTACCTTTCTTGATACATCTACAAATCTTTAGTCACACTTTCCTTTTTTGTTTTTCTAATTGGCTGAACACTAGCTTAGTTTGGAATCATGTTGCTTGTACAGACCTCAAAACAAGTTTCAGAAGTGGCCAAGTATAACATTTTATTCTAATGTAATGCTTGTTTGAGAACTTTGCTGCTGTTGTCTTAAAAATGTGAAGGCAAATATATTTGACTAGTCATGTGAATTTGAATGTATAATTGTACCTACACTGTAATTTTATCCATATTCCTTGGTGTTTTTCTTACCATCCCTAATATGAGGACTGTTTTGTAGTAATTCAGACCTAAACTAGCCTTCTTGATGTTTTGTCTAAAAATGCCTTATATTTCTCTTAAAGAGACTTGAAAATTTTCAAACAAGTTTTTTTGGAACAGCTTCTTTATGTGGGAGGCTCTTAAAATAACTTCCTCTTCTACTGTACATGTGTTTTGTCTTGTATTATGTACAATAACAGCATCCCATTAATTTAAAAGGGATAATGTCTGTGATCAGAAGCCCTTTCCTAACACATTCTAACGCTGATTTAGGAACTGATTCAACCCTTCCAAGACTTCTGTTAGTCAAAATTAATTTGTAACTACAAGTGAAATACCAGTGTCAAAATGGAACTACTTCATGGAAAAACCCTAGAGAAGACTAAGAGATCAAAGATACAATTAAGTAATCCTGTGTCAGTTTCTTTCTGGGCACGAGAAGGGCTTGGACATGCTGCGGAAGGTCTGATTGAACTTCCACACAAAAAGACAAATCTCTGGGAATGGCTATTAACCCTTTGGAGCCAGGTATAAAACCTGAAATAGAAAGCAAAGTAGTTGAAGCTATTAGTTTCTCCCTTTCTCAGCTGTGCATTCTGGGTTAAATACGGTTCTTGTGATGTCTTTAAACACACACTTGTTCTTTATTATTTGCTAGAAATCACCCTCTTGGTTTGATATGTAACCTCTGGTGCCTTTGTACTGTGTGAGTGGTACCCATTAAAGTTGGGGCTGTTTTTGTTGCCAGATGAGTACTGAGCAGCAATTCCTGTTACAATCTCCCTCAGTAATGTGCACTCCTTGGAAAAGGTGAATTGCAGGAGAGTTTCTGGTTCTTGTCTGGCTTGTCATCTGCTGATCCCTTGCTGTGCTCTTTGTTTGCCCTTTCTGGAAAGGGCAGCAGCAGCTACCATCTGCCTATGGCTTGAAATGGTTTGCATGCTGCTGGTTGGTACATGTCAATGCTTTGTGGCAGTGCTTACTGCAGGTGGAAAGCTGTTGGCTTGATGGATGCCTCTCTTTGTGGAGTACCATCAGTCATGGAATTTTTTGAACTTTATCTTTGTTTACTTCAATAGTAGTATAAATACATTGTTTTATGAAAGGACATAGGGCTAAATGGATGATTTTTGTTCATAACCATAGCTTCTGAAATATGCTTATGTGCATTCTATATGTTACTACCTAGGCTTGTTTTAAAAAGTGAGTTCATTTCTTTTATGATTTCTTTTGTATTTAATAATATGTAGTCTATATCTACTCTTACTTTGATATTATCTATTATTATTAATAATGTGTGAACACAAACATTTGGTAGCATTAATGAGGATGTATAGTTTAATTGTCTCATAAATAGTATTTCCCAACAAAATGAACTGTCTTCAGCAAAGGAAAACATCTCTTGTTCTTTGTTCAAAGAAATCCTTGAAGTGGTTATTTCCACATACAATTGCAGACTTCCTTAATTTCCAGGAATCCTAGATCCTGTTGATAGAAGACATTGTTTGGTTTGTGTTTTGCTTGTTTATAATTATTCTTTAGTGCTTAATGTCACTGCTGAGTAAATTAAAAATCCTTATTGCCTAGTCTTAAAGCATAAAGTCTGATCCTGACTTACACTGCGGCCTTTTTATGTTTCAGTGCAAAGAGTTCTCCTTTTCTTGCTATCTTTTCTTGAACTATTTATAAAAAATACCTTATAATATTAATAAATATTTGTTATTTTTTGAAAGTCATTACTATTCTTGATGGGGTTTTTTTGTTTGGTTTGGGTTTTTTTTCTACTGATGGCAAAGTTGCCTCTCTCACTTTGTAATACAAGAGACCAGGGCCTACCCTGGTGGTCTAAGCCCCATTGTTTCAGGCACACTGTAAATCTGAAGCTAAACTTTTTTGATTTCTTTCCCAAAGAGCTGACTGCTTTCTTGAGAACGTTATGAGTACTTCCAAGAACAGAGTTGATGCATACTGTCCCGTGTGAAAGAAGTGACTGGATTACATAAATTGATACTCCTAGTCTGCCAAGGAGCGAATACCTTCCCTCATTCCTGCTGTCATGTCTATACAGCCTCCACTGGCTGGCAGCAGAGGAGGCTGAAGTTTGGCTCTTGTAGGTCCTGGAAGCATGCTGTGTGTGCATTAATATTTCTATTAAAAAATACCTGACAAAACATTTTTGAGAGAAAGTTAAATGTACTTCATCTTTGCATACACAGTAAGTAATATGTAAAGTATGAGTTATTTAAATTCCAGTATGTTTCTAGCTTGTGGATTTTTAGGTTTTTTGGATTTTTTAGTTTTTAGTGGTTGTTAAAAAAAAATAGAGAATAAAAAATCGCAAACTCAAAACAACCTCCCCTCCCCAGAGTTCTAAGAAAGCATACCCAGTTTTCCTCTGACATTCCAAACATTCCATTCAGTGTACCAGTATGTATAGTATTGAAGAGCTGTTCAGACAGAAGCTGTCTTTTTTTTCTTTCTTCTTTTTAGAAGAAGATATACTATAGGGACCTATGATAATCTTATTCAATGTCTTATAAAAAAGAAATATTTGCATGCCTTGATGGCAAATGGTGATGTTAGGGGTTTCTTCCTTAACGTGTTGAAGTCTCGAGCAGTGCTGTTGTGTAGCAGAAACTTGGCACTTGGTGCTTTTTGGCATGGGGTTTCTGCTGTTAACTGAAGTAGAAATGCTTTTGTAGGTAGATCTGTGTGCACAGTTACTTTTACTAGGGTAACTAAGGTAAGTACTGACCTTTGCTGTAACAATTTTTGGAACAGGATACCACATTTAGGTCAGTTACTTTTATCCCAAAACCTCCTTTACCTTTTTATTTCTCATGGTGCAAGTGACTAACGCTGCCCCCCAAACAATTCCCCTCCGTTGCTTCTCAGAGAAGCACTGCTTCCCATGTTCCTTGGCTTGCCTGGCAGAGGCAAGGCTGACAATCAACACATACCCCTCTCTAGAAATTTTTTTGCTCTGATTCAGCTTTCAGTTAAGCTACCAGTAAATACCTTCAGGACTTAACAACTTGATTGAATCAGTAATCTAAGCTACAAACCTAATCAGTTAGGCAAAGTATGTGTTCTGCTTTCCTTTTGTCTTTTCATACACTTTATGTAAAAGTGTAATCTTTATGGTCTATGGCAGGGTGTATATGTACTAGCCAGACTCCCCATCACAGGTGTGAAGTACTGCCCTGTGAGCTTTGCAGATTTTTCTTCTTCTTTTTTTTTTTTTTTTCAAGCCTGATACAGGTTTATATTACTAATATTCTTGACCTGACTAGGTGGTGGAGTTGTCATCAATCTGTCACTTTGATGTTATCACTGAGAAATTAAAATAGAAATCCAATGTAAAGAACTTTATTGAAAAAGAGGTGCCAACTTAATTTTGAAACTTATCCCTATGGATAAATTTAAGGTAAATTTAGCTTTTGTCAGGAAGACTGATTTTTTTTTTTAATTTTTTTTTTTTTTTTTTTTAGTATTTCATGTTATTCTAAGTTTAACTGTTAAATACAAAATTTTAATAGACATAGTAAGATCTGTATGTATAAATAAGGGGGAAGTTGAGTTGTAAAAATAAAGGATCGCTATTGACTCCCTGTATCTGAAACATTCATCATTAGACAGCACCTGGGCTTAAGGTTTTCCATTATGGAATTTAATTGCAAAAGATAGGATGAACAAAGAAATCATACCAATCTGTCTGATAATAATTATAATAATAATAATAATAATTCTTTCTTTGTTATTGGTGTGAGAATTAAGACCAAGATATCATTGCCAAATTTTCTTTAAAACTGCCTGCTTTAAATTTGGGAACAGAGTACCAGGTAGGATGGCAGGTTGAGACAGACTGTAGCAAGTTAGAAATCATTTGGATTTTTGTTTTCAACAAAAATGAATTCAAATATATAAAAAGAATTTAATATCTCAATTCTGTTCCATAATAAATAATGTTAATTTTTGAGAGTCTTTCCTTTACACTTGAAGATGTTTAATAATTAAAATTCTTTTATGTATTATGCACCAATGGACTTAATGTACTGCTGGTGTTTCTCTGGGACAAAATAAGCTAAGTAAAGGCAAAAGGTGAGACATTTCAAATCCCTAGCTCAGTCTAGCTCTAAGAATAATATTAAAGTATGGCTAGTTAGGAATGTCTTGTCTTCTATTTAGACCTCAGACACATTTTTAGACTGTTGGTTATTCTTCCTCTGATGTTTATGGAAGCAGTTTGATTTTAATGGAAATCTGAATTCATTTGAAATGAAATTTGGTTAGCAGGGAAATGCACTCTATTTTCAAAATATTTCTCTTTGTTGAACTAATTTCTAAAATTTAAGTCAATGTAATGAATGTATTGTATGTGGAACATAATCAAGGAAAACAGTTTATAATGTCTTCCATATTTCTCACAGGTTGTGAAGATGAGAAAAGATGTGAAGAAGGCCAGAGTCCTCATTATTCGCAGACTAACCAGACACATCGGGAAATTAAAATCGAAAAAGTCAGTTTTAAATAATAGTGGGTTTTTTTGTGGTTTATAAATAAGGCACTATTTTAATTGTTTTCACAAAAACAGAAGAATGGGAGAAAAATGTACTAAATTTAAAACTTAAGGCACTAAAACACATATTTGTCTTATTTTAACATAATCTTAGACTAAAAATACTAACTAAAAGGAGTTTCATAAAGCAGAATTGGGATGACTTTTTTAATTGGATTTAGTGTATTGGAAGGTAATCTGAATCAGTTACAGAACCTTTTACAGCACATTTGAAAGTGTCAGATTTCATCTTTTAGATTATTCTGCTGTTGAATTTAAGTTGCACCGAGTTTTCTCACAGTAGTTATCTTCAGGAGTATGTATCAAAAAATACTTCATTTGCATAGATATACAGGTCATACTTGATTTTTAGTAATTACTATTAATTAATTCTTATATGAACAGCTTAAACAATATATTGTAGATTATGTTTTTAAAGATTACTGGCCTGAAATAATTTAGCACGTGTCTTAGAGATGGTGTGAGATACATCTCACACTGTGTTCATAGTGTAAATTGAGGATACTCTCACAATTTTAGCAAGTTGTCCAAAATAAGAAGCAAATCCAATGAACTTCCATATTTAGGTACTACAGGTCTTAAAATAGAATTCTCTGTTTGAGACACTGGTGTCACCTGTTCTTGATATGAATTGTGGTTTTGTATTTTCTGATACAGTAACATTTGTTTTCACATTGTTCTGCTAAATCCTCAGTGTTTCCTCTGCTGTTTAGTTCAGCAAAAGCTTTAGGCTATATTCAGCTCTTTGCTAAAATGTTAATTTGCCAATAAGGGATTGTGTTTATGCACCATCTCCTGATTTTTTTTTTTATTTTGCTACTTAGTATTGCCAGAGAGGAAATAAAATAACTAAACTGAGATTTCTTTAATAACAATAGACTTCACTTGCAGGGGTTCAGAAGACTTGAAATTAAAGAACCAAAAACGAGTTGAGAGATTAATAGAAGAAATCCATGCCATGAAGGTAATGCCATGTTTAGATAATTCAATATTAGAGACAACTATTTTAAATTGTCTGTTTTTGCGATTGCATTACTGAAACTGTTAAGTATTTTCAGAGTAAGCTTGAACATTAACGCAGCTAACAAATTGTGAGTATTCGCGTTTGTCAAGGTGTTAAACAATTTGAGTCTTAAGCATTCCAGACTAAACATGAATTTGCTTAGCAGTGTGTGGTGTTTGAAGTTTTTACTGCAACAGTTAAAGCACAGAATTTGAAAATCTTGTGCCGCTCAGGAGTATGGGAAGGCATTTTGTGTGTCTGACAGTACAGTATCCTCATTGTGTGTCCTGCAAGCTCTAAATATCATGCCATTTGTATTTGGTTCTGTAATAATTTCAAATTGTAGCTGGAAGGGACTGGTTACACTTGAGTCAGATCTTTTTTTAGTGTTCAGCCTTGCTGTTAATTGATACAGTGTTTGTATCTTATATGTTATGACATCAAGAAAATGCTTCAGAAATTTTGTAACTTCATAAAGATTTGTGCTAATCTCTCAGTCTTAGTTGATACTATATAAAATAATGACTTATGAATTCCAGTCATAGGACTTGAACACAAGCCATGTATAGGTCGTGACAAATGTTTTCTCACAATATGGCTGTTTTGATTTTTTCCTTGATAAGTGTATTTGATAACTGTAGAAATTATATCATTATGCTACTATTGTGTGCTATTCTGGGAGCGCACAATATTTTTGTTTGTTTTTAAAGCATTTCTCTTTCTTTTCTCAACCTTGCGGAGATCAGTCTTCAAGAAAGGCTAATAACAGGAAAGGCTTCATTGACCAATTTACATGTGCTTTGTGCCAAATTGATGAAGTAGAATCAGAGGGATTTTTAGCTTAATACTTAAGAGTCTTCATAGACCAGGAAAAGGAAATGGGCAGCACTGCTCAGTCACCATGACAGTAATATTGAGGCACTCTGCATTACTGACTTGCCATCAGTCTTAAATTTGGTCTTGTATTTGCTCTTTTTTTTCTCTCTCCTTTTTTTTTTTTTAATTTTTTAAATTGTTTTTTAATGCTGAGTATGTGTGTCTCCGTTTCTAAGAGAAAAGTGAAGTGATCAGGTGTGCTGGACCACTGAGCTCAGAAGCCCATGGTTTTTTTGTGGGGCTTTTGTGAATGTTCTTGAGAGGGTTTCACTGCAAGATTTGTTCTGCACGCATTTACCAGGAATCTTTGTTTTGTCCACATTGTGCTTTTCCTGCCAGGATCGGTTCATGCAGACAACTTAAAGCCTGCACTCAGGACTGTATTGGCCCAGTACATTCAAGTGTTGCTTCAGTTGGCATGAACATGTACAGGGCTTGTAAATGATAGCTTTAAGAGTGGCTGTCAGGGGAGGATAGACTTGTAGTCTAGAAAGCTGAAGGCAAATTTTGCTCTGAAATAGTTTGTAGAAAGGGAGGAGTCTTCAAAGTAAGCAGTTGAGAAGGAAGAAGTCTCCTGCTTCTTGGGTAGATAGCTAGTAAATGCATTTGGTTATTTGAAATTTTAAGTGCTGTAAGTTGACTTTATTGTTAAAAACAATGCACTGTTATATTAATATTTAATAGGAAAAAGGTTTGTTTACTTGGACATTTTTAGACTTCAAAAATGCACAAGTTGACACTTACTAGCTCTACAGTACAATTGTTTCTTAAATGAAAGAAAAACTCCTGTTTCTTATAAATCGCTTCCTAAAAGACACTAGTTATTTATGTATTTTTCCAACCACTGTTGATTTCTGTAGTAACAGAGATTTTTAGAGTTGACATTGAAATATTCCTCATTCAGCATGGAAGAAGTAAAAAAGACAGCTTTCACACCAACTGGTAATGTTCTTTCAGGTGACTTGAAGATTTTATGTTGGCGAAATCTCACTCCCAGCAACCTTTTGTCTTAAGTTATGGATCATAAGATTCATAAAAAACACCTTCACATAACTAATTCAGAATTGGAGAATTTTAAGGAAAGATTGGACAATAGAAACAGAGTGATCTATAAAGTTGCAGTTTAGAGCAACTAAGGTTTGAGTTATTCTAGTTTATTTTAACAGTTTTAGTATGTGGATCTCAAACACATGCCAGAGGAAATTCAAAATCCTTTCAAAATTGATGGATTGCATGGTGGATATAGTAATTTTTCATGTTCTGTTAACATCAAGAAGTTGTCCATTAATTTCTCATTATGTGTTTTATGTAAGAAAAAATGCCTCTTCTCTCTTAGTGAATGATTAATCTTGAGGAGCTGCAAACTACAAAGAGCAGTTCAATGGAAAAGACAAAAAATCCAACAAAATAATTACAGCAGCCAAAGTGGTTTGGAGCCAGAAAATGGATGTTGCACCAGAGTCTGATAGTATGTGTATTTTCAGGATAAAAGATTTACTGAATTGGTAACTTACAACTTCTGGAAATTCTTTATTGGTTGAAGGCCTGAAGGCTTTCTGTAGGTTGAAGAAAATAGCACAGTTTTTTTCCAAGTTCTTCCCAGTAGCCAAAGTCGTGGTTTGACACTGGTTAAGCACCAGGCACCCTCGAGAAAAATTATTCACTCATATTCCTCTGCTACAGCTTAGCAGAGGAGGCAGAAAGAAAGACTCAAGGGCTCATGGGTTGAGATAAGGATTAGGAGAAAACATTCCAAGGGCAAAACAGGTTCGAAACTTTAAAAGGTGTAAAGAAAAATTTGTTAACAGAATTAAAAGAGGATAACAATTAAACCTTGAGAACACTTATCTTCCTCCAGCCTCTCCTTTCCCACTGACAGTACAGGGAGACAGGGCATGGGAGTTCTGGTCAGTTTTTCACTCAAAATCTTTCTTCAGTTTTCTTAGGGAGCGGAGTCTCTTCTGCTATGCCATGGGGTCCCTCCTACAGGAGACAATTCTCTGCAAACTTTTCCAGGATGGTTCTAATTTTCACAAGTAGCGGTCCCGCCCAACCTGCTGTAACATGAGTCCCTCTCCCAGGCAAAATAGTTTTTCCTAGCTACATGGTATGGGTCATATTCATTCATGAGGTATATGTAAGTCTTTTAAGGATAAGCTGCTCTAGTTTGGAAGCAAGGTTCCTCTATCTCTGGAAGCAAGGGTCTGCTCTCTCTGTTTGGGTTTCCTACTAGACTACAGCTTTTCAGCATGCACCTGCTCCAGTGTGAGCACCTTTTCTCACAGCCTGCGAATGGATCTCTGGATCCCCCCATGCACTTTGTGAATTACCAGGAAACAGTTTGTTGTATTATAGTCCTCACCACACTTGTAGAAGAATCTCAGATCCAACGTTTGGAGCACCTCCTCTCCCTCCCTCCTTTCACTGCAAGCATAGTGTCACCATGCTGGTCTCCTCATGTGTCCTCACCTTCTCCTTTTCTCTGACTCAGGAAAAAATTGTTGCCTGTAGATGCATTTGTTCTCATGTTCTGCCAATTGAAAAGTTCTCATAGGGTTTTGCAGCGCTGAAAGGTTGATCTCGTCTGGGCTCTGTGCCGGGGAATTGCTCATGATGCCCCTCACTGTCGGCCACGTGTGCCCCGCTGGCAGCGCATGGGCTGTGCCGGCTGCCATGGTGCTGGCACCATTCCGCACCTCTCTTCATGTGGGGTGCCAAAAAGGAGAAGCCGCTGCTGCCACCTCTGCCCTTCTGCCTGCAGCACGGCTGGCTAAAAGCAGCTAAGCAGGCAACGTTCACTGTGAGCTGTGCTGAGATGGCGTGCTGCTCATCATCCCAGCAGCCACTCACGGCACCGGGATGGCCCCAGTGCCTCCTCACCCCTGGGAAGAAGAGGAAGGAATGAGCGCATGTTTTTCCTTCTTAAATATATCATTGCAGAGGCGTTACCAACTTCTCTAATTGGGTCAACAGCATGTCTGTCATTAGAGCCTTCAGGGATTGGCTCTTCTGGGCATAGTAGAAACTTCATGGAGCTTGTCTCAGAAGCTGCTTCTGTGGCTTCCCCCATCCCCACTAAAAGCCATTGTGTTAAACCAGTGCATAAAGATGCCTCTTTCTAAACATCAGTCCTTTTTCTTCCATCATCAAGAACAGACCGAGACCTCCCTTCTCCTTATCATATGTCCAGAAAAAAAAAAGCCACCTGAGGACTGCTGGTAGTAAAGTCTTGGGAAGGACTTTATGCCTTCAGAAGGCACTATTGTTGGATTCTGTTTTATAGGGAATTGGGTTCAGTCTTAGGGAAGAAAGACTGAAATTCTGCAGCCTTGACACCGTTGTCTATTTACTGAAGTTTTTAATGCAATGGCTTAAGTTTTTCTTTCTCATAAAAAAAAAATCTAATGGTTTGCAATCCTAATCAGAGAGAATTCTCTGCTTTCTTAGGACTATTTCTCAGTTCAGCTGCCTGGAAACTCATAAATTTTTTGAGCCTGCAACTCAGCAGGACTTCTCTGAATGAAACAAATTTGAACTTTCAGTTACAAGATTTTAACTTCTCTTTGTAGATCTTTTCTGGATTTAAACTTTCTCTCTCTTTAACTTCTCTTTCTAGTTTGTGTTTGTACTAGCTACAGTCTGATACAATAGGAAGGATAAAATGTTTGCTGTTACTAACAGTTATATTACTAACTCTCAGGGATGCTGTTTTCCTGTCCTCAAGTAAATTCTGAGCAGACAGTGCTGACATAATATCACTTTAAACACACTGTTTCCTAGGAGTGAGATGGTATAAGATACTTTTACTTTTTAGGTTTAATAGAGTGTCCGTGTATTTTTTTAATATGCTCTACATAGTCATGCATGAACGGTTCTGTATATATATTGAAAATCTATTAAGTGTTGGTGCTGGGCTGTGTTGAAAAACCTTTTGTTATTTGAATTTGCAAATAGTATATAGTGTAGTATTGTTAGAATGGCATTTAAATATTTTATTCTCTATACTGAAGAATTAAAAAAATCTTTACTGGCAAATACAATTAAAAGTGTTTCAGGCACAACAATCAGAAGTAAACATTGTGAAAAATGAGAGCAGTTAAAAGTTCCAGCTACGTGAATGCAGGAACTGGGTTAATTGGTTGCAGGAGTTCTCAAAGCTATTGGAATAATACACTGGTTTTTGAGTTCTTCAGTTTTCATTTTTCCAAAACTGTATAAGTATTTATTCCAGAATTCACAAAGAATGGGGGAAAAGAATGGTAAGATCCTTTCTAGACTTCTGTGAAATACAAAATTGTGTATACTTACTGATATTTCTTTACTTGTTTATCAGGCTTGATGATACTATCAAATGGGATTAATTATGCATTGTAGAGTACTACTTTCCATATTTAAGAACCTATTCTTTTTTGAAAGTTTCTTGACACAAAAATAACAGATTGCTAAGAAATCACTAGGCAGTGTGTAGCTTACCTTGAGCTGTTGGAATATCTTGACTGAAAAAAGATCTTAATATAATTGTTATTTCTTTACCAGGTGGGTGTCTAGGAGTACTTTGGCCTTTATCTTGAAACAAAAATCTTGTCATGTTTGGGGGATGCCCATTAAGAGAATATGGACAAAAGACAAGTTGCAGTGCTTGAAGGAAAAATGCTTTTGTCAGGAATGAGCAGCAGTTTGTTTCAGCCATTTTCAAATGTCTTGGAAAGATACATTGTCTATCCTGAAAATTATCACTGAAGAAACAGGTTCGTTAATACAATGAGGGTTTTTCGTACACTTAAACAACAGTATTTATCACAGAATAATGAATTTAGTACAAAAGATACAGGAAAAAATAATGCTTTACATTATGTTCTTAGTTTTATATTCTAGCAAGATGTTAACAGAAGTAGACTTAAACATGAACTCCATTACTATGGTTGTGAAAGCCAAATTATTTTATAAAAGTATAACCTCAGTTTGAAGGATGTTTTCACACTCATTGTCCTTGGAATAACACCAATTTCCAGAAAGTAATAGGTGCAGCATAGTGTAAGGTTGAGGGCTGGGTAACTGATGATTTTTGTAGTAGGTCAGCTTAAGGAGCTTGGTAGGTCTTTCTTCTAGTATGGCCTTTTACATCCTAAAATACCAGTCTTTTTTGTAAATCTTTGTCATTTTCTTCTAGCAGTAGTGTGTTTTTTCTTGGTTAATTGAAGTTTTCCACTGGGCAGTTGGGGTCCACTCCAGCTAGCTATAAACCCCTGCTCACACGATATTTCATGAAGAGAACAGACAGAGAACTGCTCTTCTCCACACGGGAAACGTTCTCTCTTTATTCCAAGATCTCTTTATTCCAAGAGACACACCAGGTGGACAAACCCATGGGAGAAAGAGGGCATTCCCTGGTACCAGGGAACTTTTATACCCTGGGGATGGGGACAGAAGAAGATGTCCACAGCCAATGGGATACCAGTGAGGAGTAGCAAGGAGAGGGGTAACCCAGGGGAGAGACCACCAGGGGGTACTGGGGTAGGTGAAGGAAAGACCATGTGATGGGGGAAAGGGATAACAAACCACGTGATACAACATAATCTATACAGTGCAATATAAAAACTACTCTGTGCAAATTCCCAATCACCCAGTGCAAAAGAACAACTAAATAAACTAGTGCACCACAACAGTTAATGATTTCATCTTCTGTAACCTGGCTTTCAGTTAACATCTCACCGTAAAATTGTCTTAAGTCGGAGTGGAAACAAATGCACTTCTTTGCTTTTTCTTTCTCCTGGCATGTGTTTCCAACAGTCTTGCATATTTTCTTTTAAAATAGAGCAAAGATTCATCCCAATACTGTAGAGTCTTTACCCTTTAAAAGTTTTTGTAAGAGTAATGGGAATTGCTTAAACTTCAGTGTAGTCAGCCTAGGAACAGTCCTTGATGCTTCTCAACAAAAGGCAGAGGCAGGGGTCGTTCAGCATCTGCAGTGGTGTGGGCCAAATGCCACTTGTAGACAATTTCAGGGAAGGAAGAAGGGGTAGAACTTAGTTACTCAGTCCTCCTTCAGCAGAGCAGTCAAGATCCTTCCTTTGGTGCAGGTGTCTGACTTTCTATCCATGCAGTGATGCATTCTTCTACAGAGATATGCAGGAAGTGTGGGACTTTGAGTGGCAGATATATCCATATGTGCGTTGGTCAGGCATAGACGTGTGAGGAGTTAGGCGCTATTAGGAAACACAAAAGTTTGCTGCTTGTGCTCTCAACAGCACATTCTACTTTGCCAGTGGCAGTTCATGGCTGTTCTGGAGAATGTATGCCTTACTAGGGAGTATTATTTTTGTTAAAAAACCTGAATATTAATTCAGTGGGTATCTAAAATTATGTTAAGGTTGAAGTAAAAGCTCTCCCAAGTATGGAACACAATGTAAAGACCACCTAACATAAGAGAAGAAGGTGGTGTGGATAAACAGTGCCCAAACACAAACAGGACGTCCACCAAAGGTAGAAGCAAGACCAGACAGCCTGTGAGGCGTGTAGAAGACACTGAGCTGATGGTGTGCAAAGATGATGTTAGTAAATACAAAATTCTGATAAATTTTCAATTAGTGAGGAATGTGAAGTTCTGTAGGAATGGATTCTGTAGGTACACTGCATCAGAAGGCTAAAGGAAAATAAAAGTCCACAGCTCAGTGTGGAGATATGGAAAAAGGTGAGCTATTTAATGGGTTTTTTTAATTGATGAATAAGAATGAGGAAGGAACAACTCATCAGGAGCCTACATGTCTCCTCAATATATCCACTTTATTTGAATATTCCTACTTACAGCCTTTTTTGATTCTCAAAATAGTGAGAAGGCAGGTTGATATAATCACTGGCTGAGTTCTGTTATTAATCATCATAGCATTTCATACTCTTTTCACTGGTACATTGCTTCCTTTCATATTTATGCTGAAATGAGAAACTCCATACTTAATATTCTTAACTGTTTTCCTAAGCTTGGTTGCTTCTCATGCAGGGTCAAAATATGTTGAATGAGCAATCTCAACATGAGAATACTGTAGAATATGATACTTTCTTTTTTTTCTTTTTTTTTTTTTTTTTTTCTAGATAGCAAGCATAAAAGAATACTTAAAATTGTACAAAAGACAGAAAGAATAATTAGTGTGGGATCTTGTACTATTTAGTTTTAATTTGAAAGAAGAAAATAGCTGACAGCCATTCTTACTGTTTTATTACATTATGATAGCAGAAGTTCTTTGGGTTTTTTAATATACTGAGATACTGTCTTGGATTACATAAAAAATGGGCTGCATGTTTTAAAAATAAAAGTCAGTAAAAATATCAGCTTCATTTTGAAACCTTTATTGTTGACAAGATACTTAAATAGAAGCAGCTATCGTGGTTCTTTTCTTATGCATTAGATTCCTAGTTACAAAGTCAAAACAGATCACAAGGGCAGCTTTTTGCTGGATATGAGACATCTTAAGGAAAATATTAAAGTATGTTCTAAGTGCAGGTTGTCAACTGACTTAAAAATATGGCTTGCAGATGAAGCTTTTTCTATCAAGTCTTGCATAAGAATTTTACTATCTCATTTTTTGTAAGGAAGCAGAATAAGCCATTTTCACTTTCTAAAAAAATAGGGCTTGCAGATGAGACTTCGTCTCTTCGCTGAATTTTGTGTATTTTCATTGTTTTATTTTAATAAAGAGGCAACCTTTGCAATAATATTAAAAAAAGAATGCAACTCATGTGCCTTTATGTGAAAATTGACCAGTGACAGCAAAACAAACCACTTACTATTAATCAAAATAATGGCAGAAGTGTCAGCTTGTTTCTGCACTCATTTTGAAAATATTTGTGTATTCAAAATAGATACTTTTTTTGTACTTTTGATGTCTTTCATCATCCCAGGATGCATTTACTGAACCAATTTGGGCCTTTTCTTAAACATCTCTGTAATTCATGAGACCCTGAAAAAGAAAAAGAATATTTCTGTAAGTACTGCATACTTTTGCTTTGTATTTTGATCATCCTATGCTGAGGTATTGTAGTCATTGTGAGATCTCTGAGAGAATTCTAATTAACTTCTTGCTGTATACTAGCTGGTCTTTGTACTAAATTTATTCTGGAGAAGCAAAGAATAATATCTGCAATAATATTCTTCTTAGTATGGTGGATAAATACTAAACTGTCTAAATATCCTTAATCATCTGTTCTTTTTGTCCTCTTTCTTCTGAAGAAATTTTCTGTAGAAATTAGATCTTTTGAAGGATTTGTGGTGGGAGGGGGGAAGAAATTGGAGATAATTGTAAGTATCTTTATAGTCACTTGGAAATCAATTAGTTCAGTATGGTGGCTGCAGCTGCTATGACTCTTTGTTCCAACTGACGCTTTTGTGTGTAAAATCTTATTTCCCCCATGGCTACCTCCTGCTTAAAAAAAAAAAAATAAAAAAAAAGACATCTGTTTGGGAACGTAATGATAATGTAAATATGACTCCAGTGCTGGACAGTTGTATTGGCTTTTGTTTAGGTGACGATTTAGTGAACACATAGAGGTAGAATAATGGTGCCTTTAGGAGATGAAAGTCGTGCCTTGCAAATCAGTCAGAGGTCTTTGAAGGAGTAAATACATAGTACATATTGTTGATTTAGTCTTAATATTGTTTTATGTTATTAAAAAAAGCCATTGTCCAGCTTTCACCAAAGCCTCTAGTGGTTTTATGTGGTTTTAGTTCGGTTTTTCTTTTTTTAAAGCTGGTCATGAATATGAATTTTCTTCTTTTAGTCATAGAGTTAAACATAGTAAGCGAAAGAGAAGAATAAATGCTTGGCTTTTGTAGTGTTGGAAAGCTAGCAGTGGAGTTTGGTGAAGTTCAGTGCTGGAAATGATTCAGAAAAAGTGAATGAATGACAGAGCTTGATGATTCCAGAATTTTGGGGTAGTGAAGATACTAATACTTAAAACACTGCAGAACTGATCAACTGGGCAGCTAAATGACTGAAGAAATTCAATGGTAATAAATGCTAAGCAGTACTTGTGGTGGTGTTGAGAATTACATTTCTTAATTTTTACTGGATTGAAATAAATTGGCTTTTGCTGATACTACTAGGAGGTGGATATCATAGTTACCATATATATCTGTGAAAATGCTAGATTGCCCTTCCTTGTCTTCAGACAGAAGACAGTCTGTTCCTATTAAAATTGTTTTACTGTATACTGCATAAATCGTCTTTGTGTATGTAAAAAACAACCAAATAAACTAGTAAAAGTATAAAGAAGAATGTCAAGATTGATCATACGTGTCACAGCATCTGTATGGTGTAACAAAGTTGAAAGAGGATTCTCCAGGATGTAAGGTGAACTACTGATGCTGGAGTTTTACACAGTTCACGTATTTGTCCTGCATACATCTTGTGTACCGGTATTTTTCTGAGGTGGTTTTAACAACCTATTTGAAAATCTGCATGTATTAAAAGCAAAACCTTTGTTTGTGTGTTTTGTTTCAATTTCTTCTTTCCGCCTTTACTCCTTATCCTGGGCAAATCAGGTGACGGGTTTCTCTTGCTGAAGTTTCAAGATCTCTAGGAAAGGGCAAAAACTAACTCATTTTTTCCTCCATGGAGCTTGAAGAAAGGACTGGAGGAGGAGTAATTTTCCTGGAGACAGTGCTTACTGGGAAAAGAAATTAAAACAAGAAGTTCTTTTTTCCTGCGTGGTGTCTAATCTTTGAACTCTTATGCCCTGTGGAAGCAGACAAAGAGGTTGTGCATATGGGGTCTGTGTATTCACGTGCTTCTGCTTCACGCTGCATCTCTCCGGGTTCTTCTGTCCCCACTATTTGTTTCTGTTTCCGTCTCTTATTTCAAACCCGAACCTAGCGGGTGGGGGGTTATTACGCGGATCGCACCCATTTGTCAGTCACTATCTTGTTGTTTGGGAATGCTGTGAGCATCCAGCACGGCCTTTCGCTGGCTGCCTCGGTGGCGCCTGGCTGGCTCTGCGCTGCCGGGCGGAGGGGCGGAGCGGGGCGCCGCGCCAGGCGTGCCCGCGCCTCGGGCAGGCGGCGCTGCCTTCTGGCGCTCGCTGCGGCCGCTGCTGGCAGCCGCGCCGAATGCCGCGGATAGTAACTCAAAACCCCCGGCACTTCAGCCAGCGCAGGGCTGCGTGGAAATATGTTAACCCTCGAGTCGCATGTGGTTGTTATTTCAATATTAGGAAAGCGCTGTGGAACAAAGTGTGTCAGTACAGTGAAATTGCAGATTGCATTACAGTGCAAGGGAACACTGACATTCAGAACTAAGGGATGTTTGAAGAAAAAGGAATATTCGAATAATGATAATTTTTGGCATCATGCTTGCTGTGCTTCTAAGCTTGTCTTCTCTTTTTTGTCATTTTATATGCTTGTAGATTACTTTCATAATACCTTCTACTTCTGAAATTGTCACAAGATTGCAGACTGGCTAATTGCTCTCTGTCTGCTGTGGTGAAAACAGTGACTGCTCTGTGATTGTGACTACTGAATCAGATGTGAACCTCCAAAATGAAACAATTCGTTTAATCTAATTGACAGAATAAAATGCCAAGTTCACAGTGTTCATCTCAGTAGACTGATGTAATTGCTGGCATTTGACTTGCATACCTCTTGAAATATTAAATTAGTTTATAAACGTGGCAGAAAAGAGTGGCCTATACTTGCCAAATAAAGTTTGGGTATTTTACAAGAGCTCAAACAATTAACCATGTTAAGTGTTCTTTTTGGGAGTTGTTTTATTCATCTTGTTTTGTTATTAAAGTGTGAATAAGTAGTCTTTCCCTCAGCTGCTTGTTCTGCTTTTAGAAGAGGTTATGCAGCATAGAAGAATGAGGGTGTTTTGCTTGAGGAAGTTAACCATTTGTGCAAAACTGTGTTTATAAGAATATGGAGTCGATTGATTAGATGGGTATTTTTGTAACTTTAATTTTCCAGAAAACAAGAAACCCAGAAAACTATAACATTTTGTATTGGGAAACTTATTAGATGAAAATTCACAGGTTAACACTGAATTTCACTTGGATCTAAACTGAGACAGCAATACTGTAGACATTTAGTAATGTTTAAAACTCGTGCCAGCAAAAACCTGACACCACTGTAGTTTACAAAAAGAACAATTGCTAGACAAGTTCCCCTTGAAGTACATTCTTAAATTCCCAATGATTAACTGTGATTTTGGAGGTTTTTTGGTTTTTTTTTTTTTGGTTTTTTTTTTTTTTTTTTTTTTTTGGAATGGTTAGGTACAGTTAATTTGCATCAAAATCACTTGTTCTTTGTTCATCTAAAGTGAGGTGATTCCTAAGCTTCTGATTTTTTTGGGAAGTTGTATTCTGGTAATTTCCTCTAGTGACACCTTTGGTTTTGTTATTTTTAAATATGATTAAATATTACCTTTTTTTTTCTTAATCTGTTTTGTAGTATTTCTGTCCAAGTTGTTATTAACCCAACAAGGCTGAAAATTAATGATTTCAAGAAAGATTACTTTTTTATTTTGAGGTGTCTTATATTAAGATCAAAGACCAGGTAAAGCAACATAAATTCAATTTGAAAATTTTAGGCTGTAGATAAAATATGCAAAGTCATTAAAAATACATTAAATGTCTCTGGTGCATACATCAGGAAAATTAGAAACTGTAGAACCGTTAATTCTTATACTTTTCTTTCTCTTTGTAATACAGATTTTTGATAAATTATTAATTTAAAACTCTATAATTACTTTTGAACATCATAATAATCTTAAACCCAAGTGATCCAGGGGAGTGTATTTAAATTATAATTCACTTAACCTGTCTCTCCCATTAGAGGGAAAATGTATTCATTTCTACTGGATAAAACCTCTCTTTTTCAGGATATGGTGATACAGATCCAAGTCATCCAGTCAGGTCACTGGCAAAAGCTGTGTTGGCTATACTGGTGAAACAAATAATTTTTTTAAAAGTCCATTGAATATTTTTTGTTGCTGTGCTTTTGCTCTGCTGTAGTTGTCTGTCCTTATGACACAGGTGTGTAAAACTTGACTTTAATGGAAAGCTACATTTCTACATACATATATTTCCAGACATTTATCAGACTTGCTGCATTGACTGTAAGGTTAGCAAAGGCTAAGTCCTTGAAGTTATTTATTAAAAGAATATATTGCTTCTGAATATGTGCAGACTTCTGAAATAGTATTTATTCAAGTACTAATAGATTCCTCTTTGAAATCTGTTAGTGCATATATGTCTTTGATAATGAAAAGACACTTCCACAACACGCAGAGTATTGTTAGTCGGAAAGACATTCCTGCCCCACATTATAATGTGGCATCTGATTTTCTTAGAATAAAGAGTACATTTAATTTAAGTAGTAATATGCTGATTTGTTTTGTTTATATTAATTTTGACTGCACATATGCCTCAACACACAGTCTTTACTTTGTCACTGTATTACATTGCATTAGATAAAAAGGTCTTCCCAAACACATGCACCCCACAGTGCTTAGTTACTATATTTTATGGTTTCTTACTACACAGTAGAGCCCTGTGTTTTTTAAGAAGATTCACATGATAGCACCACTTAGATTTTGTGTCCTTCTGTAATTTGAAAAGCAAGAATTTATGCCAGTGAGTCACCAAAGAAATACTGAATATAGCTCCCAAAACTAGATTCCTTTATTTTTTCTATCTGAAAGGTGTAGGCTCTGGCATAAATGTGCACAAACATTGAAAATCCTAAATGTTGTCTTGCCAGGAAGTATGGCCAGTCAAACTGAATGAGGCAGAGAGATCTTTAACCTTAGCGTAAGTTAGATATAACTTGTCTTTCATTTATTTTCCTAAGAACTTTGTAGATGTTTGTCTTTTTTGAGTATTAAAAAAAATGGGTTTAATGGTATTTTATTTAAATTCAGCATTGTGTCTTAGTAGGCACAGCAAAGCCCTTCCCTATGTGGTATGAATGGATTGTGGTAACAGAGGGCAGCTGAAGTGCTGATGTTTGCCAGCACATCCTCTGCCCTTAGCCCCAAGTGTGGTTCACCCAAGAGCTCCAAGAGCAAGTCCCTATTTCAGCTGCATGGGCCAGCAAGTCAGCTGACTCTTTCAGGATAGGTGAGTGCAGGCTTTTTCCCAATGACAATTAAAAAAAAAAAAAACTGACAGGAAAGTTTTTAGCATGGAGATGCATAGGTATAGATTCATGAAGTATTACAGTATTCTTAACAAGTGACTTGGCAGTCTTCATAATTTTCTGGACATCAGTCAGCTTCAGACCTATGACAGAGATGGCCCTTACAGCACCATCCTGGACTTCCTGTCAAATCAATCTACCACTCAAGAGACTGGCCCCCACTGGGATTCTCATCTGTGGATTGAAAACTTCAGTCCTTCTCAGCAGGAAACTCCTGGTAAATATGTAATGCTTTCACATCCACAGATGTGTCTGCTGCAAAAGGAGGCTTGCTTTAGAAATGCAGTGAATGCAACATCTTAATGATTATCCAATCTGTTTCTTCGCACCAAGTAAAATAAACTGAGCAATTGCACCACTTGGGCATTCTCACGTTGTCATTCAGCTGGGAGGATAAATTTTTACTGGAAACTGTCACAGTCAGCAAAGCAGAAAATCATTAAAACAAAAGCAAGTTCTCAGGTGAAAAATGCTTTACTGTAGAAGGTGCAGTTGCAAACAAGTAGCAAGTACAGTGTTCTCAGTTTACCTATCATCAGAGTACAGTTGGGGAAATTTGGGACAAATCAGCAGGCCTCTCTGGAAGGATTTTATGTAATTTACAGGTGATGGATAAAGATGAGAGTGACCTGGATTGCCTGGATTCCATTGAGGAAAAAACTAAAGCCAAATGGAAGATGAAATTTCCAGGGCTAGGACTCTTTGTCTAGGATCAGACTTCTCTTCTTCTGTGAGATATTACCAAGAAAGATACTGCCTCCCATTTTATTCCTGTTTTAAAAGTTGTAGTTTAAAAATGAGAGCAAATACAAAATATACTTAGAAACCTTGCATATCTTTAAACTTTTATTCTGTGGTAGATGAAGTTCAGGATATCTAATTACTCAGAAAAGAGCTTGAGAGGTGTTTTACTAATAGTTTATAAACACTGGCAGTAAGTTAGGCATCTAGTTGAAAATTCTTAGCTCTGTCTGTGATAAAATTACATAGGGATTTTATAATAAAGCAGGTAAGTCAGTGTACCCCTGATTTGTTTCATAAACTTAATAATAAGTTTAAGCCACACTTAACTAGACAATGTCATATTTTACTTATCAGAACAATTTTTTTTATTCTGTTTATTAATTTTAACCAAATTCTTATTCTGGTAGTCCTTTTCATCTTGGTTGTACATCTAGTAAAATGGGGACTTCAGGAGATAGAGGTTTGGGATTTATTTATTTTTTTGTATAGGCAGAGTGCCATTTACTTTGGTGTAGTGGTCCACTAATGTGACTTACAATGGAAATTCTTGTGTATGTATTTAGGTCACAGCTACTGACAAGGGATTTGGATTTATAAACTGCTAGGGGAAGAAGGTATTCTTTTTCTTCATAATCAGTTTGATAATAATCAGTTACAGCACTGCATTTCTGGAAAGCATGCCTTTGTAACTTAAAAAATTTGTCCTCTTAGAATGGATTTAGTTTCTTTTTGGAAGCTGGATAAGCTTTCAGATGAGACATGGCTGATTTATTTCACTACTTTGAAGATATCCCATTTTTGTATATTTTCACAATGGTAATGCTTACCCGTAAGTCTAAGACTACTTTTGTTCTGAATGATTAAAATACTGAACTTCTGAAGACTTAGCAGAGCAAATTGGTTATGACAGGAAGATATAGAGGATTAAATTTTAGGGAAAGAAAAGCTAAAAAAGTGTTCTGGAATTTTTTCTCTTATACCTTTCTCCCTATAAGCAACCTACAAAAATGACAGAAAGTAGCAAAATGAGACTGAACGCTCTGGAAAAATGTAAGAAACTTTGTTAGGAAATAGTCTCAAACACTGGTGTAAGAGTAAAGATTATGGTTATGTTTTAAAAGCTGGAAGTGTATTAAGTGGGTAGCAAACTATACCTGAGATTTCACCAGAAATATGACTTTTGGTAGGAGTGTTCTGTTTCTATTTCTATATACCTTTATTCCATTACTTTTTTTTGTAGAAGTTTCAGCATTTTATGATGAAAATCATCTTTTCATATGGAAGGTCTTAAAACTTGCACAGCTAAGAAAATGTCAGAAAATAATGATGAGAAGTAATGGATTTTATGATAAAGGTAAACAAAAAATACTAGTCAAAATAAAATTGAAATTATGTCTTTTTAGTAGTCTGAGGACTCTTAAATTGCTTCCACAGGCCGCTGGCAGCCTGGGTTTTTTTTCTGAGTAATCTAAAACTGCCTGAGACAGCATAGCTGGGAATACATTTTGTATGAAAAATCTTGCATTTCTGAGATGTGTTGAAGCCTCATTTGACAGTAAGTTTTTTTGGTTTTGCTGTCTTCCAGAGGCTATTTAATAAATTACATTTCCATGCCTTTTAGGTTAGAACCTCTATCTTACTCAGTATCACTTGGATAAAGTGTCATCTAAGCAGCCATAATCAATCTAAGTATGAAATCCTATTTTCACATACCATTTACATTTGACATACTTCTCTTCAATATAGTCTTGTCTTTCTGTGTAAGACAGTTATGGTTTATTAAAAAAAAAATCTACTAACATTGCTGTTCTGAGTTTCTGTAAGTACTGAGGTGAGCTTGCTGCCTCCAGTACTCTGTTCAGAGATGATTGCCTGCTCCACAACCACCCCTTCCTGTGCCCCAGTGCTCACTTCCCCCAGTTTAGGCCAGTCTTTGCCCACCCATAGTTACTTTTTCCACAGATTTGGTGTTTCAGTGTAACTCTGTATGCAGTGTTGGCTTCATTTAATATTATTAGTTCAGTTACCTTAGTACCTTCCAGGATGTCCACCCCTGAAGTCTGCCCCGTATTCCACCTTTCCATGGAGCTTGTCTGGTTTTTGTGTAACTCTGCCCTGATGATCTGTACAGCCATTCTGCAGCTTCTTGCATTGTTCTGTCACATCCAGCTTTCTTATGTCCAGTAGTTTTTCACACCCTGTTTATTCATCTTAGTCTCAGGCCAAGGCCTGATCATCTGCAGCTAGGATCCAACTGGCTGACAAGTCAGTTCTCCTGACATTGCTCCACTGCGCACTGGAGCAGCTGCCTGAGCAGTGAATGACTGGAGGAGCATCAGTCCCCACACTGTTGCAAAAATTGAGTCAGGCTGGTCCTGCTGCTGCCACGCCTTTGCCACCTCTTCCCAGTGTCATCTTGACATTTTTTTCTTTTCTTACCTGTTTGTAATTTCACCTCTTTGTCCCCTGCTGGCAAGTGCTGTAAGGACTAGGTGCCAGCTGCTGAGGGTATGGGGCAAGCAGCAGGAGTCAGGGCAGGAGTGTAGGTGCCCCAAGCCTGTGGTGTCAGCAGTGGGGGTCTCAGCTCCAGGCACAGGGGCAGTAACAGCATATGCACTGTCAGGGAGGACAGGCAGCGTGTGTCCTATGTGCATCTGCGGGTGAGACTGGAGCGAGTCATGCTGGGGTGAGTGAGGCTCTTGGCGCATCTGGACTGGGCTGCTGGTCACAGCCTGTGTGCCCGTGCTACTGCTGACGGGACAGGCAGACTGTCTAATACTCACGGGCTTTGACCCCACGTGTGTGTCTCTTTGGCATGTACAGTTCAGTAGCAGACCTCAATTTTGAGTAGCAGTGTGTGGGAGTGGGACTTTTTACAAGGCCATGTAGTGATAGGACATAGGGTAATAGCTTTAAACTGAGATAGATTTGGGTTAGATATTAAGAAGAAATTCCTTTTTGTCAGGGTGGTGAGGTGCTGGCACATGTTACCAAAGCTGTGGATACCCCATCCCTGGGAATGTTCAAGGCCAGGTTGAATGGGGCCCTGAGCAACCTTGTACCCCTGCCCATGGTGGGCATTGGAACTAGAGGATCTTTATGGCCTCTTCTAACCATTTTGTCTTCTGTGGTTCGTGATCTGGGAAGGGATATCAGGTGGCCAGAGGGCCCTTGCTGGTGCCTGTAAGGTGAGTGTGTGCATCTACCTTCTGGTGACTCGCTGCCAGCCAGCAAGTGGGAGGCCCATGGCGGGGCACAAGAGCTATGGCCCAGGCCAAGGGGTATTAGATGGACAGAAGCATAAGCTGTGCTGCTACTGAGGGACCCACAAGTCCTCATGCATTTGTGCATTTTGAGGTGGTGGGAGGTGGCATGCTCTCGATAGTGAACTTCAGTCCTGATGAGAAAAGAAGGGAGAGGTCTTGGCTGGCTTTACTGAAGTTCGTGTGAGTCCTGAGAGTGCTACATCCTGAGAAGCTGAGCTTCTCTACTGGTTGAACATGTCAATAAGAAAGCAACTGCTACATATATGGACCTGGGCCAGACACCTGTGAATCTCTGGACACATTGGGCTGGGCTGCAGCGTCAGGGCAGGAGGGGGCCTCAAAGATGGGCCTCAAAGATGCTGGAGGGGGCATCCATTTATAACATCCCTTAGCATAATTGGAAAGAAGGCTCCATAATAGATATTCAGTACTAAGATTTTCCTTGTGAGTCACGTGCATCTCAAAGTTGAGAAAACTGTATAAGAATAGCACTATTTCTTTTTCTGTTTTATTATATGTTGCTGACCATTAATAGAGACAGAATAAACATGTATTTACTACAGTAACTTGACTAATGTGACTACATTTACAAAACCAAGGTTCTGTGGAAGAATGTATAAGTCAAAAATGCTTAGTTTGCCTTAAGTCTAGGAGAAGTGAAGGAGATAATTTATAAAGTTGGGGATTTAAGCCTGAATGGAAGGTTCTTGGCCTCATTTTGTATCCTAGGCATTTCAGTGTGGCTTTAATGACTTCACATTCCAAAGTGTAATTCATTCTTCAGTATTATTCATGATTCTGCAATGTCCTGGGAATTCTGCAATATTGTCATATCAAAATTAAACTTCTGACGTTCTCATGGAGGGATCGCTGAAGTTTGTCTGCCTCTGCCCTGAACTCTGTTGCATCATTTAAATCTTAAGGAGACAGGAAATAGGCAGTTTTCTTTGGGATGAAGATCATAGGAATTATCTTTTTTTGTGTTTTTGTTCTTTTTTCATAAACCAACAGCTTGATTTAATAAAAAATATTGGGTTAGAGAGCTTCACTCGTAACTCCTAACCTATGTGACAGTAAGCATGTCACTTAACCAACGTGTCCTACTTTCACCATCTGTGAAACGCTTTGGGAAGTCATGGAAAACTGAATCATAGGTCTTTTCCATCTCTATTAGGTCATCCAATTGTTCATCTGCCAGTAGAAGATTGTTTCCTACATCCACCAGTGTTTTTCCAGTGTGGATCCTGTCCCCTAAGTGATTGGGCTTCCACTAGTACCTTTGGGAGATGATTTTGCAGAGTTCTAGATCTTATTGTCAGGAAGTTCTTCTGACATTCACAAAAAGAGATTTTTTTTCGTTGTTGTTGTTAATTTAACTGAGTTCTGTTACTTTTTTTCCTGTTAGTAGATAATTGTTTACACTTTTAAGTCATATGAAACTCTTAATAAATAAATACATAAATTGCAAGTGTCTGTAAAGTATCTTATCTATACAAAGAAGAAACACATAAGGTTTTGAGATGCAAGGTATGACCTTTTATAAGAAGGTAAGCTACTTGGTTCTTCCTGAAATTATGTCTAAGGAAGTTTACAGACTGCTTCAAGAATTCTTAAACAGGGAAAGAAAGAAATTAAAAATACAATATAGTTGTTGAACATGAAAGCTATCAGAAGAACTAAGTTACTTTGTAGAGAATTTTAACTTTTCAAAATGTGGTGACGTTATTTGGATCTGGCATAAGAATAGTTAGAAGTTAGACTGCTTTTGAAATGGCTATCTGGGAAACTAACTGGTATGCAACATGACTTTTTGTTGCACTGTTCTAGGAGGAAAATAATGTTCAATTAATTCATTTGGTGAGGTTAATAGAGCATTTTGTAATACAACCTACATAAAGCATGTATCTTAAAATAGCAAGAAATCTGTTGTGGGAGCATGCTTTGTAAAATATGCAGCTTTTAACAAAATCCACTGTCCAGAATTTTCATTCCTCTATTTCAGCTGCCAGTGCAAATGCTTAAGTCCACAAATGCAAGCTGCATGTTCAGTCAATCTCTTTAGAAAAAAAACCATAGTATTTTTTTCATCTCAGCTTCATTTTCATTGTCTTTAACTTACATATTCATGTATGTTGATAAGACGTAACTTCATCAGAAGATAAGTCGGGAATTCAAGGCGTTCCGAAATTTATTTGTAGTACAACAATATGGACAATTAAAATATTTCTGTGAATGAAACCACCCATTCTACATACTTAGCTGTTGAAACACCCCTATTGCCTTCAGCACTAGTATATGCAGTCAGATTAAGTATAAGGTAGTGTTTTGAAAAGGTCAGTCAGTATAAATGTAGTGTTTACATACACACTAAAAAATTTGCCATATAATGAGCTGATTTTCTTCCTTTAAGAGATGAGGGAGGTGCCATGATTAGACTGTTTATAAGGAAGGTAAGACTTCATATAGTCTGATCATAAGAAGAATAAATTTATCTTTCATCTACAGGAAATAAAACCAGATGAAGTTACCAGACTTGCTCTTAGGACAGAAGTTAATTTTGAAAGTGTCTGCAAAAAGGTAAGACTTGCTGGTTTTTGTTTTCCTTCCTCTGCTTCTGTGAGTGTGAAAAGGTGCATGCGTGGGTGCAAGAACATGGATTTGGCACAATGTGTCTGTTTGTTGTGTTGTATCTTCATTGTACATCCTCCTTTTCTGAGGAGGTTTGTCCTCTGGGATATATCTACAGGAAAATGAATAGCTATCTGGTATGAATTGTCATTAGTCAGGTGGGTTAGTCCATAGTAATTAGAACAGAATACCAGGAAGCATAGTAGTGATTTCTTAGTCTTTATAAATAGATTTGTTTTGTTTATATAGTATATATACATTATATAGTAGAAATTCAATTAGCATATATTCATTTTCAATTAGTATAAATAATCTAAGTAAGCTTTCAGCAACAGTTGGAAAAAGGCTCTCAATACTTTTAAATGCAGAGAGAAGTTTCCATGTGTAAACAAAACAGGACAAACATTAGCTTGAAATGAAGGTGGAATTCTTACACTCCTGTGCCTCATTCGTTTCAGTGTAATGTTTCTCTTGAAGTCTGCTGATGGTCCAGTATCAAATGTTAACAGTCTAACTAGTGATGTCGTAAGGGATTAAATGAAGACATGGAAGTGTGAAGACACTCATTGAAATAAGCAGCTGAGGCTGAGAGCAGTCCTATTTCAAAGAGCATGTTACATTTTTGATGCGAGAAGGCAATTCTGAGTTTAAAAATGTCAATGCATTAGGTTTTATGGTTTTTTCACTTTATCCTTAATTTCTGTGGTTGGTCCACTGAGGAAGGCTGAAACTTGAAATGTTTGTTGTGCACAGGCTAAGTTTTAATGTAGAATTGGGTCATTTACTCATTTAATGGCATCATTAGTTTGTAATGTAACTCTGCTGTTGCATATTACAGTTGTGTGATGTAGTTGAGTTATTAGCATAGTGTGCAGCAAGTTTTTCAATGTTTTATGTCAGCAAAATCAAGTTAATAGGAAAATATCATAGGAATTTGGTATTTCTGGAGAAGGGTTTGGGTAGAAGCATCCTAACTGCTTTTCCTTCTCTTAATGATAGAAGAGAGTAAGGAAAAGGTCACAGATACACTGACATGAAGCTAAAAAGCATTCTTCTTTTAAATTTATTTAACCAGGATTTTCCAGTGTGAAGATGAGGCAGTCAGAAAGTGGTTACTGTGATATTAGAAATGGGGCAGACATGAATATTTTGAATGTGTGAGGACACTTGGAGAGGGATTTCGTTCTTGAAGAGGGATGCTAAATTCAGTGACATTTTGTCACTTAACCATAGGAGATTCTTCTGCCAAGACTTCAAATTCATCAGGCTTATGCTGATTTCATAAAGTGAAGGAGCACAAAAATGAAATTATTGATGCTATTTTTTAAAGGAGTCTGTAGGTTCACAGTTGAAACTTTATTTTTTAAGGTGGCAATTTTATTGAAAATAATGCTGAAGGAATTTAATTAATCTTACTTTCACCCCATTATTTTTTATATATTCATAGTCATGACTGATATGAAAATATGCTTCTCATATTTAAAGTCTTAAAATAGGCTTTAATTCAGCTTTAATTCTTCAAAATGTATAATGCATGGAGTTGTTTCAGGGTTTTGATCTGTTATTGATTCTGTTACTTTCTGCTGGTGGCCCTGTTTTTCTGGGGAATGTAAGTCTGTTAGTCTCACAGTTTTTAGTGGATGGAACTTACATTTCAAATCAAGCTGATGGATAGATGCTGATACTTTCTTAAATCCGTAGAAGGCTTTACCTCACTGCAGTAGAAGAATATGTACAATATATATCATAACTTTACTGGTTGCTTTTGGTTGACTATAACATATCCCCAACTAAAGAAGGCATCCCTTCTGTGCTTAAACAGAAGTTATTTCTCCAGTATTTTATTTCTGATTCTCCCACTTAGTCATTAAACATACAATTTTAAAAAAATTTGATTTTCTATCCTTAGCAATATTCTGTAGTCTCATGAAATACTGACTACACTGTTTACCTTTTCATTAACTTGAGTTTCAAAATATTTGAAGGAAAACATCCTGTGGCTGTTTTCATTTTCAGGATAGGTTTGTTTTCATTGACAAAAGGCAGTCTGCTTTTAATTCACTGTGGAATGCTGAATATTAGTTTTGCATAGTGGTCATGCAGTCAGGATACTTTTTTAATTGCTTCTGCTCACTGAGCTTTTATATTCCATTGCTGTTTCCCAACCTTTTTCAGAATAAGTTAAGAATACTTTTCTGTTTAAAAAGAGTTTGGATATATTTCCATCAAGTACAATGAAATTGTGCTAAGTGTTTATCAGGTAGCAGTTCACTGGGAGTTCCTGTGATTTAGATTTCAATATGGCTGTATTGATAATAAGCAGATAGATTTATCAAGTTGCAAGGGGTGTTGGCAAGAGTCACCAGCCCCATGGCACAAGACTTTTTATAAAAGTGTTACAAGAAGCAGCTGGTGAACAATTCTTTGTGTATGTCTGCTGAAGTATTTTTAATCTATTTGAATATTGCTGCAGCTAGCGCTATTGTTACCAACAGGGGATAAATCGTATTGTAAAAATTGTAATAAATGTGATCATGCAGCTTTGACTAGGCTTTATATTGTTGGTTCTGTTTACTGCTGTTGAAGAACAGAACCTGTATTTTGTAGGTTTTCTACAAGTCCTTGTGCACTTTTTGTACCAAATTGTGCATTGTCTGTCACAAATATATTTGTGGCAGACATTAGTAAAATTAGAAAAACATGTCATAGAGCTCATATTATAAACTCACCTTTGCAGCTGTGATGGCATTTTGAACTGTTGCACACAACATATATTCCTGCATTGTATGTATGAGAAGCTTTGATTCATCAGTGTTATGCTCCAGGACACTGAAGTTACAAATTGGAAGCTAATCCTAATAATGCTGTTCATTACAAGCAGAAAACTGAGCTGAGCACTGGCAAAGTCTTAACTGTTCTCTTCAGCTTGTTGCTAACAGAGATTTTACTGAACAGTAATTCAGATAGGTGAAGATAGGCAGGATAAATAAGTTAATATGAATTAATGTTTTTCCAGTGTTACAAAAGTATGCTTATAGTCTGGGCTGTTTCCTCAGGAAAGGAGGATGTTGGTCCACCTGCAAACACCTTCGTCATAACCACAGTTGGTTTTGTTGCTTTTGCTAACAGATGTTCACTAACTTACTGTAGCATTTCATTTAGCTTTTCTTCCAGTAATTCTTTGGTGTATAGCACATAAGGAAGAAATCCCTGCGTTTTAAACACTTGAGAATGACAGAATTCCAGCATAACGGAACTGTGCTTACAAGCAGTGATATGTCATCTTGCCTTTTGTCAAAATACTTCTTATTTTTTTTCTAAAGAATAAACTCTATGTTCAAAATTCAGCAACTGTCTGATATGGGGAGCAGGGCTGAAACAGAAATTAACTTCTTGTATTTTACTTTGAGTGGAGAATAGAGTACCAATATACATTATGATCAGAGATGGGATTGAGCATGTGCTTCTGACTTGCAGAACAAGCATTCACAGATGATAAATACCACCTATATTTTTTGCTTCCAGATGCAATCTTCATGTAATCTTAGGAGCATAATACTCCCTTCTTTTACACTGATCTTAAATCTGTGGTTCTTGAGAAGAATGCCACCTTTTCCTGTTAAGTCTTGTATTTCCACCCATTGCTCAAATCCTGTTGTGTTTGAATCGCACAGATGCTTGTCTGCAAAGAGGATTCTACACAGAAAATAGAGTGTATTATGATCCTCAGAGCTTTTTGGGGCCACATTCCTCTGAATCTCAAGATTACTGAAAAGCTTGCCACAGTTTCTAAATATTAAAAAAAAAATTGTAAGCCAGAAATAGAAGTCATTAGCAGCTTTTTGTAGAACTTTCTTTTTCTTTCCCCTAATTTAAGGTCTGGCAAGCTTGTTTTGCATTGCTTCATGTACAGGAACCAACTTTGCCTTGTTTGGAATTTAAAAGGAATTCAAAGGCTTTAGAAATAGGATCTCAGGCAGCTCATGAAAAGCCATAGGGACACATGCCAGGATTTAACTGAGCAACTGGGTACACAATATGAGTTTGGTCATTTAAAATCTAAGCTGCCTAATGAGGACAACTCAGCTTAACTTGATTTTGGAGAGTTGACATTAGTGCTGTGTGTCTTCTGGTGCAGATATTTTTAACGGATGCCTAAAGATATATTACACTTAGAAGTTCTGGGGTGAGTGAATTTAGTATCTCTGGCACTTTACCTATAATACGGCTTAAAAGAACTTGGGATGGGGAAACCAACCAAAATACTAACAGTAATATGAAAGGGTTTTCTGTGACTTATTAAACAGGACTTTGACTTATTCACATGTGAGAAGAACATTTCTGTTTCACCTCCAGAACTTCCCCTTGAATTCACTCAATCTCTGGTGTAGGGCTAAGGAAGTCCTTGGGCAAAAAGGGCATAAGAAAAAAAGAGGTTAGAAAGGTGTTTCTGCCCAGGACAGACAGGAAGAAGAATGACAAAGTTATAGGGCTAAATATGTATTAACTTTATTTCTTTCAAAAGTGTGTTTCAATCACATTATCAAAATAGCATTTGTCAGATTTGTGTCTTTTTTAAATTATGCAGGTGATGGCCTGAGATTAGTCTATAAATTCACAGCCTCTCTGTCATAAAAAGAGCAAGGGTGGAGTAGTCACAATACTAGTTTTGTTCTTCTTTTTAGATTTATATTGAAAATGTTTTTCACACCAACAATATGTGAAAGGCAGTTTATGAAAGGCTGCTAGCTTTAAGGCTTTAATTAAGAGTGAGTAATTCATTGAAGCACCAGGTGTCCCAGAATAACTCACTAGATGTATACAAGACATCATTCGTGCTGAAGGAATACATGAGACTAAATATACTTATTTACTAAGGAAATTTCAAATTTAATACTCCTTGTGCTTTTGAACTTTGTGGCAGGATAAGAAAGATATTATTTTGGAATCAAGTAGAATTTTTAATTAAACACATCTATATCTACAGAGCAACTGATGTATCTGTATTTCCTAATTTTGAAAAATAGAAAGGTTTCTCTTTCATCTGATAATCCTAAATGTATGTTTGTGAGCTTTGCTTTCATTTATTTTAAAAATGTACTTCCTAGCTGAAAATATCTAAGCAAACCCCTCTGCATGTACTGTAGATTTAATCTGAGAAAATGTACTAAATCATAAAAAGGGCCCCTGAAAAGGGTCTTCTGCGTTTTAATTGGAGACTTGCTGTTAGCTTCAAAGGCTTTGGATCAGACACAGAATAGTTGCTGTCTTTTGTTTAGTGTTTGGGGGATTTTTTCCACAACGTCCTCTCTTCTCCTCCCCTCAGCCCTCCTGAAGAATTCTATTCATGACACAAGCATACTAATTAGTCTAGATGTTATTATTGATGTAAAACTTCTGTTTCTGTTGTTAGTGCCTTTAGTAGTAGATTTGTATGTAAATGAATTTTTAACATTGCTTATGGAAATATTTTGTTTGCAGTACATAAACCATAGGGACAAGACTATTGTATGAATCAATTTACTTTGTAATACTGATGTGATATTCCATAAGCATTGTATAATATGCTTATCATTAATGCGTTGCAATTTTGTGGTTTGATTTTGGCTATGTAGGGGCAGATGGCTGGTGGTTCTGGGGACCCCATGAAAAACTTGATTCTCCTTTTTACCTAAATTTTGGTTATTACACACTGATGGTTTAATGGCCTACCTGGATTTCTTGGATAATCTCCACCTCCCTCCCTACTCCCTTCCCTATAAGTATTAAGTATTGGAAACATTGTTATCTTACTTCCTTTTGCTCCAGAAGGACTGTATTGCTTTACTAGGTACATGGTTGTATTCTCCAACAAAGTGTTTATGCTGAAAGTAGTCAAATAATAATAGTAAATGTATTTTCCTACATGTTAAAATGTTACCTTCCCATCTTATTTCAGCATGAAACAATAGATACTAATTTGCATATTAGATGCTAGATAGACTTTTCTCTCTGTAGTAGATGCATCTGTCAACTTGTTATATTTTTTGGAAATATGTTGCATTCATTTAATATTACAATTTCCTGCATCACAGACTAAGATAATTGTCTTTGTGCTGGGCATCAGTCTTACAGAGTTTAATTCTTTTTTTTCCTGAGTATTTTTACTCAGTGTGAATGGAAGTTACACTAAATGTATGAAGCCACAGTTTCCTGAGAATTTTCTATGTCAAACACCAGATGTTAGTGTTAAACAGGAATGTCTCTGGTCTTCCGAAGACCACTGATGAAGTGAAGAATTTTGCATTCATTGATGAATATCACATTCAGGTGTAAATACTTTCTCTGTGTGACTGATTGTTCTTTGTTTTCTTTTCCTGAAAGTTCTCTGTGTGACTGATTGTTCTTTGTTTTCTTTTCCTGAAAGTTCGTCGTCTTCCAAATTTGATCACTTGAACTCCAAGCTGTTTAGCATGGCCTTTATATATACCAGGCTGTATTTTAGAGCCTAGAATCCATTACTGTGGCTGCAACTGTAATTTTATATCAGTATAAATGAAGTCTGCCAATTTTTGACAAATCTCTCTCCAGTCTTCTTTCCACCTACTTTGCTTTGCAATTGTCCATGTGTTTGCTAGCCTAGCCAGTATCAGCCTCCCCAGGCTTACAGTGGGGGAGTACTGAGTTGTGCTGGGTTCTGTCCATGTCATTCCCACCTTACCCATCTTCTCCAGTTGCCCCTTCACATTCGAACTATGCTGCCGTACACGCTCCACTATAGTGCCACTGTTTGAGAGCAAGGAGGTAGGCTAGACGAAAGCTAGCACCATCTTCAACATCAGAGTAGCAATTGCAATGAACTCAGTTTAACCACAGCTTTGATTTTGTTCATTCTGGAAGGAGTCTTCTTTTAAGTTCAGTATCGAAATAAGCTGCTAGTAACTTTGGCAGTGTTTCACAGAGATGTTGTTTATCTCTGACACAAAAGGGCTGTCTCCTTTCAGATTTAAATTGCTAGTCCAAGAATCTTTCTACCACTCATTTGCATTCCTGTGAGACTGTATTTCTTAATTTTGTTGACTGGCTGAACAGTTCAAGTTTGCTAAAGCAGAGTCTTGTCCCTAGACTCAGAAGTGGTGTGATTGCCTTTGATTTTAATGTTCTCTTTTCACTTACTTGATGTGCCAGACCAGAATGTGGGCAAACATATCGTAGTTAGTAAAGCTTAGAGAAAGTACGTTCACGTTTTTGTGAGTGAGACTTGGCTTGGATCCCCAGGTAATTCAAACAGAATGAATATGCTTGTGAGGGTGTAATGGATGAAAAGCGGGGTGGGTAGAACAGTGCTGTTAAAGTCAGATACAGCTGTGGCAGTGGTGGTGTGATGCATGATGCTGCATGGCTGTACTTCTTCAGTCACAGAAAGCTTTATTTTGCAGCACTCACAAAAGACAAGCAACTCACAACTTTCATTCCTATTTTAAATTAATGATGTGTCATCGGTATCTGCCTGGATTTGAGCTGTCACAGGAATAATAGAGGAGAATATAAGCTTGAAGAAAATACATGAAAAGTGAGATAAAAAGAGGTTCTCAGGGTATTGTGGTTGATTTGGCAGCCTTTTGGTTTGGTTTGGTTTTTGTTGTTTTGTTGGGTTTTGGGGTTGTTTGTTTTTTTTTTTAATATAGGCCCAGTTACTGATAGCCACAATCTCCTTCTCCAGAATATTGCCCAGACTCATGTACAATGCTTATGAGGCAGAATATCAGTGCCTAGACAAGTGTAGGGTATAAAAATGAGACACTTAGATACTTGTAGTGTGTTTGGGGCCAGGAAAAGCTGAAGGATGACCTGCAGCATTATCCTTATTGCACTGGGCTGTCAGCACTGAGAATTCTAAAGGACATAAAGGAATATTTAAAAGCTCAGGGAAGATTATATGCATGGAGGAACGCCAAACTAACAGTAATATGACACACAGGGAGCATGTGGCTACTTTTGAGGATGTCTCTTACAGGCCAAGGACAGAACAGCTTGATCCAACAGTAATGAGGGTAAATCAGACTGGCTACAGTGACAGTTGATTGACACCTCCAATACTAAGGTATACAGGGAAATAGTGTAAATTATGAATGCTTCAGTATTTACCCTTGCACTGAAAACAGTCATGGCAGGGAACTAGAATTCTATGTATCATCATCACAGATAATATTGATGCCCTTCTTCCTCCAGATCTTCAAGATGCAAATTGCAATTTAATGCAATTTACCATCTTTACAGGGATAATGGGATGTGATGTGCATGCATGAGAGTGGTACTTTTCTGTGAAGCACTTAACTTAGCTTAACAGCTCAAAGGTATTACCAGAAAAAAAAAAAGCACTCCGAGGTGTTTTGAATTGAAGTTCCAACTGTAACAAAAGTTTGATACCAGTTATGTACTACAGGCCCCAGTGAGTTCCTTGTGCATTATTAACTGGAAAAACTATTTCTGTATATTTGCTTTGTCGCGTGACTCAGAATTGCATTGCAAAATAAAAAAATCTGACATTCCTGATATATCTGAAAATGAAAACCAGCTGCTGGTGTCTTACACTCCTTTTATTTTTACAAATGAAACTCTATCAGGTTTTCATTATATATATAATGTAAAAATAAAATACATTATTCTGATTTCTTCCCATCTCTCCTATCCAGGTAAGTTTTTTAAGTGCCTAACTAAGTACTAAGAAAGTGATACTTAGAAAAATCAAAAAAGTAAAACAAAAGTTATTGAATTAAGCAGGCTCTTTCAGCTCATTAGGAACCCCATCAAACTGTTGTTAACACTGGAAAACTAGGAGAAAAAGTGCTAGAGCCACTGTTACCTGAAACTGTAGATGATGTTCCTGAATTATTGGAATTCTGTTTAAAAAAAATTCTTATGTATTGAGATGCCAACGAACATAGCTGCTAAGACCATCCACTTGAAAAGGTTTTATCTTGGTAAAATGACAGCATAATTTTACAGCACATTGCACCTCTCTGGCAATATTGATGGGAAAGACAAAGTATTGGAAACTGGAGGTAACTAGTGACTTAATGGAAATATAACATTGAATTTCTAATGGTGATGGTCTGGTTTTTCTTGGGTTTGGAATTCAAATAACTGCCAAATTATTTGAGTGGTTCAGTGGTTGCACTAGGAAAACAGCATGCCAGAGTTAAGTAATAATAATATGTAATAGCCTAGAAGATGCCCAAGAGCCTCTAAGCCTAAAGGTTCTGTGTGCCATATAGTGAAATATCAGCTATAAAATATGAACACTGATGATTGCCATCCATTTTACATCCATTCTCTGCTGATGTGCTCAAGTAATACCAGGGATTACATGTGTATCTGACATGTGTTTATCTTTAGAGTTGGTCTCGAATGCATTAAGTCAATAGACTTCATGATGGAAAATCTACATTTTGGTGCCAGAGAACTGGCATGTTTATCTCTGATGTTTTAATTGTTTTTCAATGAACGGAACTTGTATTTCCATTGTCTTTTTCAGAAAGAGTCTGAAAGACATATATTTTTTAAAAAATTGTTTTCAATCATACACGCAAATTGCAATGTGGTATGCCAAGAAATGATGTCTTGAGTAGCATATTATAACATGGCCAAACCCTGGTTAGTGTGCGCAGTGCTTGTGAAGTCTGTTAAGTCATCTGTGCCTCCAATTCCCTCTCTCTTAGTTCCTTCAACGGTGCTTTGAACAGAAGTTCATCTCTCCTGAGAGTTTTATGTGAAGACATTAATTTGACAATACTTTAGTTACGTATAGGTGTGTTCCCTGGTGGAAATGCTTGCAGCTGTAAAGGTCTGAGCAAGACAAGATTTGTCCACAGGGATAATTTTTTTTTCCTTTATGTTATAAATTGTCTGAAATGTACCTGATTCAAGTGGCACTTCTTTTTGAAATGTTAGCTAGTTTTAAAGCATTACATCTCTTTTAAATTTGAAGAGCTCAACTACATCTACTTTCTCTGCTATAAACTTAAGTTCATATGTGTTTATACTATGGTGCAGTATCAAGCTGCATCTGAGTAGTTATAGTTTGAGGTTTGAACATCTGTTTTAAAATGAAATATTGTAAGGATATCTCAAGATTGCATCCCTGATAGTTTGGTACAGAGTTTTGTCAGCATATCGATGTCATAGGGACAATTGTGAATATCTCAGTTCTGAAATTCCTTTGGTTCATCCAAGACAGCATATTTTAACTTTTTGGTTCATTATAATAGTTTTAATAATACAGAGCTCATCCCTGTATCATCAATTTAGTTGCTACCGTCAGCTCCACTCAGTCCTCAGACAGGCCCATGGTGAGCAGCTGACTAATGGGAGTTCAGATGCATTGAGGTTAAAATGAAGTCAGAGAATTCTGTTTACTGATTGTTTACAGCTCTGCCTGAGTGTTGTTGGTCTCCTTTGTGTTTCTGCTCTCTTTTCTAGAAAAAATAAATATAAATAATCAATTTTTAATATTTTTCTTTAAAAATTTCTTTCATATTTAATTTTTATATTACCTAGCTTAACTGTCTATTCAGACTTAATAAACAACTGCCTGTTTTAATTTTTCAGACCCTCATTCACGTTGGCCAGTTTCAAGAAATAACCTCAACTTTACTTTTTTGTAAAAGTCAGTAATCGTTTCAGATCTGATACCTAGTTGGTGTACAACTAATTTGTTTATGATGTTTTCTCCAAATTTCATTTTCTTCTCTTAAGACTGTGTGAATTTTGTGGCAAAGAACTTTCTTTTTCTCACAGCGACTGCCTGTTTTCCAAGATGTATTTTGTTTCTATTCCCCCTGAAGAAAATGTTTTCTTTCAGGGTTTCTGTTTGATCTTATTTTGCTTTACCGTTTAATCTCTCAGTATGATTGTCTCTTACCTTTTTGGGATGGAATGTTTGCTTGGTTTTCTTATGTGGGGTTTGGGTGGGTTTCTTAGTGCCATCTATGCTCTCCCCAAAATTGTTTATGCAGTTTGGCAAGGTGCATATATCTTTATAGCAATACTGTGCCCAAACAGTTGAAATGTCAAAATATATGAAGAGCATGAAGGGCATATATTTTATAGAAAGCTATATATTTAAAAAACACAAACAAACAAACAAAAAGAAAAAAAAAAAAAACAAAAACAACAACAAAAAAAAAGTAGACTTTATACTGCTATACTTTATATTTTTGATTTTGCATTTGTATAAGTCAGGACTGCATGTGTTTTATTCTGGTCAATTGTCCAGCATGTACAATTTAAGTTATTTAATTTTTTTAGACTCTAATTAGGGAGCACTCCCTTCACATCTGTTTTCCACTTGGAATTTGTCCACAGTTTTCTATAGCATAAAATAATGTTCAGCATTCTCCTAAGTTTTCTTAAAGGCGAGCAGTGGTTTCAGTGTTCATATGAATTAGACCATCACAATTCGGGGAGCAGTTGTCACAGAGCTCACTTTATGTCCTCTTTCATAACCTTATGAAGTTGTTTGTTTGTTTTAATGTGCACATTGTTTGTGTGGGATGCCAAATTGAGATGATTATAGACACATAGCCTTACTAGCCTTGGAAAAAATGAAGATGAGTTAGAAGCAGTTTCCACTTACACCTAGAGTTGACCCTGTTCTCCATAAGGAAATAATCAAGAATCCATCCCTACTTTAATCTTGACTTTTTTCTTTTGACTTTTCTTTATTGAAACAATCACAGGAATTGTTTTTTGCATAAAGAGAAAAAGTGTAGAAGATTAAGTACATAATTTGTACTTGGGCAGGTCTGGGGTTTATGCCAAGCTCTGCTGTAGATCACTCTGATAGTTTGGGATGAAAGACTCCACTTCTCTTTGACCATTTCCAAATCTGAAAAATAAGCATTTACTTCACACTTCTTTGCCTGGCTAAATTAATTGTGGCAGTCTAGTCCAAAGAAGCTCTATTGACTCTTCTATACTCATATTAAATAGGGCCATCTAACATTTGCAGAGTGCTAGGCTTTTTAAAGAGCCTGTTGGGAACATCTTGGAAATGCTTAGATAGTCGGTACTTTTTATCATGCATGTGGTAAAGAACACCAAATAATCTATTTTTGTTTGAATCAATGACCTATTTGGAACTCCTATTTTAAAAGAGAGAAGGAATGATAGAAACACGTTTATACATCAGACTTCTTTTTGCTAAAAGACAAGCCAAAAAACAAGACAAGACAAATGTAATGTGGAAAGGAACATGATGAGTGAACAAATCTATTGGGAAAATGGTAGCTTTGGTCCAGACATTCAGATAAAATTACAGCAGTGTAAGTACCTTGATAGTATTTAGAAGAATCTCGTGGTGTTCCCTGGTGCTGGATGAGTTGAGTCAGTGCTGCTGCTGGCAGCCCAAGCTCAGATAGATTTTCCAGACTTCTGCCTTCTACTGTGTTTTACATATGAGCAAAAATGTGCATATTGCCATATACCCCATGTCTTCAGTTTGATAATGTTCTTCATAGTGTTTTGTGCTGGGGTTGCATGGCAAGATTTTGGTGAATGGGTTGGCTATAGGGTATGTATTCTGTGAGAAGGGGCCCTGTGTCTAATGGAGCCAATGCCATCCAGCTCCAGGATGGACCCACCACTGCTCAAGGCTGAGCCCTTCAGTGATGTTGGCAGCACCTCTGGAATAACAGAGTTAAAAAGGAATGGGGGGAATGCGCAGCAGCAATTGCAGCCAGGGAAGAGAGGAGTAAGAATACGTGGGAGAAAGAATGGGAGGAAGTGCTTCAGGCACTGGAGCTGAGGAGAGAGCAGAGCATTCCCTATCTCCCTGTGCCACTGGGGTGGGAGAGGCAGAGAAAATGGCAAGTGAAATTGAGCCTGGGAAGAAAGAAGTGGTGGAGGGAAGGTGTTTTAGATGTTGTTTTTAGATCTCATAACCCTATTCTTATTTGATTGGCAATAAATTATTACTTCCCCAAGCTGTCTGTTTTGTCCATTGTGGTACTTAGTTAGTGATCTCTCCCTGTCCATACCTTGACCCATGAATCTTTCATTGTATTTTCTCTCCCTTGTTCTGCTGAGGAGGGGAGTGGTAAAAACAGTTTCACTGGGCACCTGGCATCCAGCCGAAGTTGACCCATCATGGCTTTCAAGATAAATAAAGTAAATATCCAAATACTTTCATGGTTGAATTACTATGATAAAAGAAATCAATGTCAATTAATATAAACTGTGGCAAGCATTGAAAAGAATAATAAACAAGTTTTCTTGTGTATCTTGATGTTTTGTAAGAATTTGTTCACTTTTAATTCTGTAGTTCTGTCATAGAACATTGTCTTGATGAGTTTTTGCAAGGGTTTTAGATCTGTTAAGACTTTTAGATCTGTTAATCTTCAAATGGAAATTTTTATCAGCCTATTTTAAAACTGTGTATTGTCCAATTAAAAAAAAAATCTGCTGAAACTTGGATAATTTCCTGAGATCCATAAAGAAATTATTTCTTTAAGAACTTCTCACCTGTCATGCTATTAAGCTTTTATTACTGCTACTTTGTAACACCTGTACGATCATTTTGATGTTATGTTGAAAATAGTTAAAGCTTTAGTGGAGTCAAAGTAGTAGATTATTATAAAAATGAGAGGTTTTGGCAGATGATGAGTAAATAATAATAATTTATCATCATTAATGTGAGACATAGTCAACTACCAACCCCTTGCTGTCAGGAGCTGAGACAGCAATGCTGCCATGAGTGATACCTTTAACCAGTGGCTTCCCATACCAAAGTCATCACCATGTCTGATGGCCACAAATCACATGATGTATGCCTTACAGACATAAAGCAAGAGGGAGAACTTGCTGAGTTTCACAGTCAGAAAGTAACTTCTTTCAAGTCTTGTTCCAAAGCAGTGTGAGGTCATGGTATAGACTTGGGTGGCAGCCATGATTTGGCACCTTCAACCACCCTGTGACTTCACATTAATCACACCTGCTGTTATGAAGGACAGCTGTAACTAGTTAGAATTTTGTAAAGAATGTGTGGATTAACAGGTTTTCTAGTTGTTTGGTTGGTTTTTGCTATTTTTTTAATAGAGAGGTCTTCTCCCAGCTGCTAATAAAGGGTGTTGCAATGACATCTTCTTTGGCCCAGAACTGGCTGTTAACCTTTTTCATGCTTACTCTAGTTAGTATTGACTCTTTTTTTTTTTCCCTCCTTCTTAAATTCAGGGTGTTGTTAACATTTGAAATTAAACTGCACTTCTAGATAGTTTAAAAACTAGTATCACATTCTCCAATGTTGGTTTCTGTATCATGTTTTTTCCATGTACTGTTTACTTCCCAGTGGGGTTTCTTACTGTCTCCATTTGAATGTCATTGTTTTAAATAACTGACTAATGACAGATGCAGAGCCACAGAGCATTACCAGTTTAGTAGCACTCTCACCCAGGTGAATCTGTAGTTGTTGTCCTTATAGTAGTATATGCTTCTAATAACAGTCTTGTTTCTGATGAGATCTGTAGTGAGGCAGTTCCCTTTTTGTGCAGAAGTCTGTTGAAGAACGGAATATGACCTCTTTCCTGTTATTGATTATAACTATAGCAGAGAGGGTACAGAAAAAAGTCTTGGAACAGAAAGATTATTCAGAATACAACAATGGTCAAAAGTCTACATTTCATGTTCTCGGATTAATCACAGGTTTCTGCCCTGTAATTCATCCTGAAGCTCTACTGTCTCAGGCTTACTACCGAGGCATACCATTCAGCTCCTGCAATCCAATCTGCCTTGAGACACTCACTTTCTCGTTCTCACTTTATTACCTGCATTTTATGAAACAAGTTCTGCCCACACTGCTTCTGCCTGATGTTTACATTGCACTGCTCCTTCTTTTTACCCTGTGGTGCCAGCTCTCAGAGCCGTTCCAAACTTCTGACCTGTTCCAGCACATCTCAAAACTTGCACTGAGAATCTGCTTTTATCTTCGCAAGTTTGTAACGTCCATTCTCTTCGCAGTCAGTGCCACTATTTGCCAAGCTTGTCTCTCTTGTGTGGGACTTACATGTGTGTTTGATAATAGATGTTTTTAATATTATTTACAGAAATAACACATTATTTACCAAGATAGAATTTTTGAGGAGACTGTCTTCAGGTGGTTTAACTGTAGCCAACAGCAAGTGCCAGGCAGCTGCTTCCTCACTGCTGCAGCAGCAGGATCAGGGAGAGAATTGGAAGGATAAAAGCTAGAAAACTCACGGGCTGAGACAAAGACCATTTAATAGAGAAATCAAAAGCTGTGCACAATAGGAAAGCAAAACAAGGAATGAAGTCAGTGCTTCCTATGCCAGGCAGGTGTTCAGGCATCTCTAGGAGAGCAGGGCCCTATCAGACAGTGACAGTGACTTGGAAAATGCTGAGCACAATGCCATATGGTCTGGTATATCCCTTTGGTCAGCTGGGGCCACCTTTCCCAGCTGTGTCTCCCCCCAGCCTCCCAGGCACCCCAACTTCCTCACCAACATGGAAGTACAAAAGCAGAAAAGGCCTTGAATCTGTATAAGCCCTGCTCAACAATAACAAAATGTCTCTGTATTGTCAACCCTGTGTCCAGCACAAATCCCAAACACAGCCCCATGGCAGCCACTGTGAAGGAAATTAGCTCTACCCCAGACTCAACCAGCACAATAACTTAAAATTTCTCACTGGAAAGTGTGACTATGCACTGCTTTGTTGCTTTGTTCACTTTCCAGTGCCTCAGTTGCACACTGAAGGAGGAAGAATGTTCCTGTAGAAAGTACTCGCACATTCTTGCATAAAGGATAAGTAATGCCAAATAACACAAGAAGTAGCAGAATTATGTCAGAATAAAGATGTACAATTTTAGTATCTAATTAAACATCCAAGGGATGGGAAGGAGGGGGGAAAGTGTTATTCATTGTAAAGACAGTTGGCATTTCTTTGTTAAGTCTTTTTCTATATTGTCTATATTTCTAAAACATTTTATATACTGGAAAATATTTGAGGGAAAATAAAGTGAGCATGAGTTGTGCCAAAAAAACCCCAAACCAAAGCAAAACCAAAAAATCCATATACAGAAAAATGAGAAATTTGAGGGAATGTGAATATCGTGTGTTTGTTAGCTGGTGGCTATCAGTCTGAGTAGTATTTTGTGAGGTATTTTATTAGTATGAAGTATTTTATTTATATTAGTTTGTGAAGTATTTTGCTCTAAGGAAAAAAATATGGTTATTCCATATGGATTGTCATATATATACTTAAAGCCTTTCTATAAATACTTGAACTGAAAGACACCAGATGTTGCACAGAAGCTGCTGCTGCTTTCTGAACGTCATGGTATATTCTTTCAAAACCCACAGGAAGTAGCTAAGGGAAGAAGTGTATTAATTAAGTTCAGAAATAGATTTTCCAGCTATAGGAAAATCTCCAAAGAAAACAGCATATGATCTTCAGAAATGTGGGCTTTCTGTCCCAAGAATCTAGTGGCAGCATGCAGCACTGTCACATGGGTATCAAAATTCAGATTTCAAGTTCTTAGAGCTAAACTAGCCTGGAAATAAGCCAGTCTGTGGCCCTTGGAAATGGACCCATCTTTTGACCTGTCGCCTCTGGCCAGATTCTATAGACAGACTTCAGAGGGAACATTTTTCCAGTTTTTCTTGACCTGAAGAAGTAATGTTGTAGTAGCAGAGACTTGAGGGGAAAGGAAAGTACTAGAATTCCTAGATGCTCTACACTTCAAACTTGAAATATGGCTGACCACAGAGTATATTTTATAAGTTCTAAAACTATGGGAGAAGAATTACAAAATGGGATTTACTTTCCACTGGTTGAGGAAGATTTATGGCTGGCAAACCAATTAAATGTTTCTGCATTTAGAAGTAGTGGCTCTGGTTTATTTGTAGTGCCATCTTTTGCCATGTTTCCTTCAGACCAAAGCACTGAGAGTGACTCTCTTGCACTAGCAGTAGGTGGGAATTGCCCCCTCTGTCTTTATGCACTGGATATATAACTGTTTATAGTCACATGGTTCTGCTGGAAGAAAAGGGACATGCAAACAAGTGACATTCACCACTGAGCAGTCTTATGTGGATCACATCAGCTGCTTTAAGTGTGAATTGCTGATGTGTTGTGTATTGTGTGTGTCATGGTGGTTTGACCCCAGCCGGCAGCTAAGCACCCAGCAGCTGCTCACTCACCCTGCCCCTGTGGGATGGGGAGAGCATCCCAAGAACAGAAATCAGAAAAGCATCTATCTTAAGAAAAAGACAGTTCAAGGAGGAAATCAAACCTGTATGTACAAGAAAAGGATAAGAAGGAATTTATTCACCACTTCCCATCACCAGACAGATGTTTAGCCACATCCCAAAAAGTAGAGCTTCACTTCACATAACAGTTTCTTGGGAAAATAAATGTGATAACTGCAAATATCTCCCCATACCTTTTTGTTACCTTAAGCTTTTATTGCTTAGCATGCCTTGAAAAAGACTTGATATCCTTTTGGTCCATGTGGATCAGCTGTACCGGGATGTTCCTTGCTTATGGTAGGGGCAGAGCAAGAAACAGAGAAGGCCTTGATTCTGTGCATGCACTGCCCAGCAGTAACTAAAACACTGATGTGTTACCAGCTCTAAAATGTTTTAGTCACAAATCCAAAACACAGCGCCATCTTGTCTACTATGAAGCATGTTAACTTCATCCCAGGAGAGAGCCTGTACCACTTCTACTCCTTGGTGTCTACCAGGTAACTCCTGGGGCTTGGACTGCATGTGCTGTGGTGATTGCTTGGGACAGGAGAGGCAGCATGCTCTGTTGAGTTGGTGGCACCAAAATCAGCTCAGGTTTGGTCACAGGGCACTTGTCTGGTTTGTTATGAATATCATCCTCTGTTGATTCTGGTGGCTTCTGCTGTGATATTTCCATAGCACAAAGGTGAAATCACAGAAACAATTTGAATATGTACCCACTGCAGTACCACTGGGAGGAAGAGAGAAAGGTATGTCTTTTTGTATGTCTTTTCCACTCTCTCCCAGAGAATTCTACTGCAGACTTTAAGAAATCTTCCTGATAAAGGTGTGCTTTACAAATCTGTTGGACCCGCTTTTCCTTCTTTCAATAAAGAAGATAAGAAAAAATGAAACAAACAATCACACAGGAAAAAAAAACTGAACAGAAGACAGAGCTGTATTAGAAAAAGTCTTAGATACCATTCATTTTGTTTTTCAAGCAGAGTGATGACAAGAACCTGAAAATAAGAGCTTTTACAGTGTGTCATACCTGTGATTTCCAGTATCAAAAAGAGGAAGTCAGAATAGAAGCAATTCCTTCTTTTCTCTTTTTTTTTTTAATTGAAGTAAGATCATATTTCTTCTTTGAATCAGTTCGCAGAGTTCCAGTATTCTACCACATCAAATTTAAAGTTGTTTGTCTTTATGGTCAAGTTAGACCTTGCCTTTCAATGGTTTACATGTATTCCTTCAGTATCTGCTATGTCATTTTGCCAACTTTCATGGCTTCAATACTGTAATTCTTGCAAGCTATTGCATTCCTTCAAGCAGAATGCCTTCTACCAGTATGATGTTCTTTACTCAGTGAGTTCATTAATTTTCTTTGCTCTTGTATGAAATATATAAATAAATATACAAATAAATGTCAAATCAGTGAACAATGCGTCTGTTATGCTTTGAAGAAAACATAAATCTTGTTATCCCTGTTCAGTACCTGAGAAATATCACGTGTTGTGTGATTTCTGTCAATGTTTAGGCAGGCAGATTTTAATGCATTTAGCATGACAGTAATACATGAAAAATAAAATACTTGTTAGTGTCATAAGCTTTCTTCTTGTTCAGTTCCTGGTGAGAATCACATTAGTATGCGTTGTAGCATAACTGATACAGGCCTGTGTAAGTTGACTGTTCTGGTGACTTCATGCCCTTGAATTTTTCTTGTGCAGCCAAACTGTACTGCAGCTGAGCGAGCCATGGCAAGACTTGCAACACACCCCACCTTGAAGCCCAGATTTGTTGAACTTAAAGGTATGAAACATTTAATTGAATTTTTTATTTTATCTGTAGCTTACTGGTGTGTTACCTTGTTCATTTGTATTTCTGACATGAACAAAAGTAAGAAACCCACAAAACTAAAAGGCTCTGTAATTAGCCTAACTAGCTGCAGTGAACCAAGCCACAAACTTCAAACCATCTCTATGGCTTGAAATTTATATGGCTTTATATGTGACTGTATGCAATATGACATTTATTTAATATAGGGTATTGAACAAACAGAGCTTATTATGGGAATTCTAAAAATCAAATAGATGTAATGCAGTGTTTCTAAATTAAATAGGAATATAAATGGATCATTACAACTAGATTTTCAAAGGCACCTAAAAGGTTTTACAAATCTCTTTCTTAATTTTCCCTGAAAACTGTCCTCAGAATCCTTAGGATATCTTTCCTGGTTATATAGGATTTCTGTTTTTCTCTTGAAACTGTAGTTTTCCACCTAAAATTAAAATAATGTTAAGAAGGGTAAAGTCTTAGTAGTAATGTCACACAGTTACTTCATTAATAACAGAGCATACCAAATATCCATTTAATTTTATAGGAACAAATTAATATTAGTTTGCAGTTTTTGCACACAAAGTGTACGTGTGTGTACAAGTGTACACTAAGTGAGCATGATTATCAGCTGCAGATTATTTTTTGAAAGAGAAGTTCACAGTTTAACTCAAATTTCATAGTGTATTTATTGAAAATATTTTCAGCGTTTTTCCTTCACTTTTGTTGATACTGTATTCTAAGGTATCTCTTGTCCCGTGTAAGTACTTTGGTAAATACTTCACAAGGGCATTCAAAATATGCTCAATACAACACATATAGGTTGCAAAAATGTTTTATTGTACAAAAATAATTCATATGTAGCTGCAACAAAATATTTTTTTGCCCCATGTACAGCTGCTGTTAAAGCTTTTAAGGATGCAAGGAAGAACCCAGAAAAAGCCACTCCTGTAAAAAAGGATCAGTCAGAAGAAAAGCCTAAATCGGCACAACATTCCAATAACAACTTGGATGACCAAGCTTGTAAGCGGCCTCAAAAACAGCAAGGATGTGAACACAAAACAAAACCAGGCATGAAAGTAGAAACTGACAAAGTGGTTGAAGAGCTCTGTGAGAGTGAATCTGAGCAGAAAACTGTGGAAATGGAGAGAGTGTATGCTCCAGAAGAACCTTCATTTCAGGCAGTAGAAATGCAAACAGTTACTCAAAACAAAACAGGAAAGAAACTTGACTATCAAAAAAGGAAAGAAAATATGAGTATGAACAAATTAAATGTGATAAAAGAAAGAATTGATGATAGTGACCAAGAGCATCCCAATGAGAAGGAATACTTTGATGATAGTACTGAAGAGCGGTTTTATAATGAGTCATCAGATTCTGACAGTGACAGCAATGATGATTTCTTCATTGGAAAAGTAAAAAAGAAGAAAAAAGTAGCAGCAGTTAATTTTTCTTCAACAAAAGAAAAGGGTAGTGTTCAGAAAAATGTAATGAAAACAGAGAAGAGTACAGAGACAGGGACAGGGCAGGATTTGATCATGGAAGAGGGAAAGTCACTTGCAAAAGCAAGCAAGCTGGAGTCAGTGTTCTGCAGTTCTTTATCTACTACCAATCAGAAATCTCAGAACAGAAGGTAAACCTCTTCCCCATGTTACGTTCTCCATTCCTTTCCTCCTTCATGGCAATGGAAATGTGATTTCTAGTTGTGATTTCTAGTAATTCTTACTAAACAAAGAGAATTTCAGCCCATAAAACCTTAGACCATTTTCACAGAAACTACTCACTAGTCTTCTTAAGCTTTCTTGACAATTTTTTGTATTCATAATAGCACTGACTTATGCATAGGATTCCTAACTAGATCTAAACCCAAATTCAATCACTTCTGAATACTTTTCTTTCTACTTCTTTATTAACATGGGTGGAGCAGTATTGAAGAAGCTTGCATGTTGTGTTTGAAGTTACTCCATGAGTGTTTTGGTGATGATGATTCTTTATTCACAGGTGTTTGTAATCTTACAATTTTATTGAAAAATCTTAATTTCTCTTTTTGTTTTTTAGAAATACTAAACACCAGCCTCTCAAAAAGGAAAGAACAGGTATGTATTACTTAACCTGGTAAAAGTAGGAGAGAAAAAACATTTTGAAATTTTTTTGCCTCTGCAGTCTATTCATGATGGGATGTATTTGTTTCTTTCCAAGTTTGTGGCACATATTTTAACATTTGTTGTTAAAATGGTCAAACTGCTCAGCTTTCATTTTAATCTGTGGATATTGTCTGCTATTTTCTATATTTTCATATTAAAAATACTTAACACTGGAAATGCTTTTCTATCTGTCAAGCAGTTAGCATTACTTGTGCACAGGTAAAGGTACCAGATTGTTATATGTAACTAGTTCCTTATCTCAAGTAATTTCTTCAATAATTCCTGAATGTGGAATATTTTATTCAGTTTATATTCTGTGATACCATTTTGGAGTTCATTAGACTGAGGTTATAATTCCAGTCATAGTGAGTTACATTGTGTAACAGTCATTGGTTTATTGTGAAGAAAAAAGTTTACACTGTGCTGAATGCTTGTCTACACAAATTTAGAGTTTAGTCAGTATTAATAAATGTTAACTATCTGCAGCCTACCGAGTGGCAACTTAGCAGGCTGCAAGATGAAGAAATCTTGCTGTGAATATTCAGATAACTGCGTTCCCCATGGCTCATTATGAAATTTTTGAAAATATCTGCAATCCCAAGGTAGTTTGCCCGCTTTTATGAAGGTTCCTGATGTGGTTAATGTTTTGTTTTTTACTTGCACAGGTTTTCTTAAAAATGAAACAAAGCTCAAGAAGAAACCATTTGCAAAAGCTTCAGGGGATATTAAATGCAACAATAAGAAAGCATCTTTGGAGCAGCCTCTTCATCCTTCTTGGGAAGCAAGCAGGAGGCGCAGAGAGCAAATGTCTCAAATTACAGCATTCCAGGGGAAAAAGATTAAATTTGATGACTAGACTATACATAAATGGGGTTCTAAGAAAAATTTTTTTGCAGCTACTGTTTGAACATCTTTGTTGTACTGTCCTTTGCAACCTACAAAATTGCAACTATTATTTACCATCGAAGAATACCGAGATTGTTGCATTCATTCTCCTGTCTGGTGATTAATGTAATGGCCATTTGGTTCGTAAGTCCCATTATGCAGTACCACCATTCATGAAATATACCCTGACGTGAATAAAGGGTTTTTAGGAGCATAATTTGTGCCCTATAGGAATAGTACACATTCTCTGGAGAGGAGTTTGGAAGGGTTTGTGGGTTTTGGTTTTTTTTATATGTAAAAAATTGTGCTTTATATGAGAATTTGGTTGTCAGAAGAAAGGTTCTGTATTGTCATATCTCAACTGAGACAAAGTAAAAGATTCTTAAACTTGAAGAGACTTTATAAATTCATCAGTGTATCAGGTGGCTGGAAAAGTCAATCCATTTTAAGCATAATATGAAAATTTCTGGAGAGAATAAAATATTGTACTTTTAAATTGTGATCTCTGTCCTCTGATTATACTGCCAATTTGAAGAAATGAAGAGGTGTCTTTAATACTTTGTTCTGGTAGTTATGTCTGGATTGTTGAACATATGTGGCTTGTACTTTCTGAATGAATGTGAAAACGTGAAGAAACTTTGTACATTAAGAAGCATTTGACTTTTAAGTGCCAGTCTGACACTGGGAGTTCTTCTGATTAGACAATATGACAAAAAAAGTTCATTGAATACTTCTTCAAGTGCTTTTTCTACTACCTAATTGAAAGAAATTCTGAACATGTAATTAATCTTTAATAGTGTTGTTTATTTAAATATAGTTACCTTTCATAATCAAATTAATTCATAAACTTGGTAAATGACTGGACTGTACTATTCATGTAGCATTTCAGGATGCTTGAGGAAAGCCCTGCATCACCCCAAAGGCCCATCTAACCTAGTATATTTGAAAGTAGTTAAAAAATGATGATTTAAGAACAGAAGGAGCACACAGTGATACATCATGCAACATCCATCTCTTCAAGCTTCCAGTTTTACGGCTCAGTGACATCTTGTGATATTGTAGCTTATGGAGTTTAATAATCCTTGATCAATTTCCTTTCTTCAGATTTGTCTGCTCTTAAATCCCTAGAAACTTGTAGAATATGTCATCCTGAAAGGTGTAGATAGCCTTCCTATGTACTACAGTCCGAAAAAGCCTAGTGTTTTTCTGTGCCTCCTGGGCTGCATTAGAGAACATTGCCAGCAGTATGAGGATCCTTGCCCTGGACTAAACACAGATAATGCTATATTATACACATCCCATCTTGTGTTAAGTTCTTGAAGACAAAACCTTCAAGTTGGTCTGTTCTGTATTAATATTTAGGCATGGTTTGCCTCACTTAGTTAGGCTTTCTTTTCTATATACTGCACAAATGTCAGTATATGTAATACTGCCTTTAATAGCATTGCCTCCCAGAGGAGTGAGAAATTCAAACCACCTTCCATTTCAAAGTGGTTTTGTTGCTGTTATTTTCACTGTACCATATGGAACAGTATTGAAGGCCAAAAGTTGCAAAATGAAGCACAGAAAAATGTTTACTGTGGTTTTGTAGGGTTATATTTCACAGAAAAAGCCATGCATTTACCTGCTTTCTACAACCTTCAGGACTTTCAGATGCAAATGTTAATCCTTAAAGCTTTAAATACAACAAGTAAATAAATCCTAGATGAATGCCACAACAAACAAAGGTTTGGTATGTGACTTTTGTGCTTCCTGTGTAAGGCAAGAGAAATGTATTTTGGTAGGTGTCATCAGTTGTAACATTATTTTTCATGGACTACTTAGCTTTCTTTTAGCAGATGAGTACCCTGTTTAAGGATCAAAAACTTAAAGATTGCAAATAGTTTGAAAAAAACCTCAAGACTTCAAGGAGCCAGTGTTCTAAAGTGCTTTCTTGCATGTGCTTAAAAGATCTAGGAGCATTGGTTTATCTTGGCATTAGACCAAGTTTCTTACTGCATTATTACAGCTGTAATTTGTGGCCACAGAATTCTCCCTGAAGGAAGCCTGACTTATCAAAACATCCCTTTTTTTTTTTTTCTTCAAAAATACTCTGAGCTCTTACTTTAAAGGAAATAAAACAGATAACATACACTGAACATGAATGAGAGAAGAGAGATTAGGATACTGGCATTACTTCATGTTTTAATGGGTTACTTCTACTTTCTGCTGGTGCTTAGTGACTCACCTGGAGCACAGCCTTAATATGTTATACAAATGAGTAGAGATGGTGGAGACCTGATAATGTCTTTTACAAGTTACTGGGCAATATGTGTATGAACTGATAAACCCAGTGAGCTTGCCTGGAGGTTGTTGATAAAGTTTAGAATGTTTTCATTATAACAACACAACATTTTCAGCATATATGTGATTTTAACTTACATCATATCTGTGGCACTGTTTAGACAGAGACCTCTCACAAAGTACTAGCAATTCGTTTTTATAGTGACATTTTTATAGTTACTTCTTTCTGTGATGATTAGATTTCAAAATGTTGAGAACCATGCTTTTCAGTTCAGTACCATACCATAGAAGAAATGTCTTTAGCCAGGTATGTACTGTCAGATACTACTAGGCTGCTTCAGGTGTACAATTTCTTCACTTCATGCTTACCAACAAATCAATCTCAGATTTTTTCAGTATCTTTTAAGACAGTCATCACTAGTTTAAATGTGATTGTTGTTTTTTGTTAATAGCAAAGAGGTGTATTATTGATGGGACCATTTTGTAGACTTCCAAAAAGGCATGAATATTTATTTAATCAGTTTTTATGGAATAATTAGATCAGAAAAAATGGGGCTTAGATGAAAATTCGGTTGGAGCTGCTTTGTGAATGGTGGTAGATCTACTGGTGGTAGATCATTTTGTGATACTAGGCAGGTGGTCAGATGTAAAAGTGCGATAGAATGGGGCTAGAAGGCACGTGGGAACTAGGAGATGCTTTATTTTCAATAGATTTGAATATGCTTTCTGCAATTATCATATGCCATTTTTATTGCATTTTTGTATTTGCACAGAAGCTGATCCACTCCAGATTCTCTGCTCTGGGAATAGCACTTGAAGAAATTCTCAGTTTAAAGCTCTTAGCTTTAATAAGTAGTAGGATAGGAAATACTTTTTTAATAGAGAAGCATTACACAAAGTGGGTTATATCTGAAATAATTCTACATTTATTTTATGGATTTTAAAAGATATTACATCAGTTTCATCTCCATTTACTTGAAGCCAAGAGTGCCAGTTAGTTGATATTTATGAGTTTGGTGACTTCTTATTGGAACAAGTCTCCAGTGAGACTGTTGTTAACTATTAAAGAGTTAAACTATTCAGACTCCAAGTCTCTTTTTAACTATTCTCTTCTGTAGTAGTCCCTCAGTGAAGGGGCAAGGGATGCTTCATAACGCAGACTGTTTCATCAGTTTAGCAGACAGATTGAAGAGGCAGCAGGACACTGGCTTGTACTTAGAGGATGTAAATAACAGGATAAAATGTGTTTGGAGCAGCTGCATGTTTAATCTGTTAGTCAGTTTTCTAGAGTACATAGACTTCCTACCATGTACTGCTTAAATGTTCTGTCTGTGAAAGCACAGTTTTTGGGGCAGAAATTCTGAAAGTGCTTTTTAAGTTCCTGTTTTTACCAAGACAGATATGGTAGGGAAATTGTGTGTCCAGATGAACCATATGCCTCCTCCTGTTAAGCCTTGACATGTTAATGCTTTGTGTAGTGTGGGGGGTAATTTATCATGCCTTGAATTTTTTTATTTTTTGTTTCTACCTTCTTGTCACTTTTTTTTTGAGACCGTGTCAGCAAGACAGAATTTTCTTCTTTTTCATGTAGACATAACAACCTTAACTGAAGCCTTCTCACTGAGGGATGGATCTGGCCTGTGCAGTCAGTGTAATACTTCGACAAGTAGAACGCTTGAAACATTTTATTCAAGTCATTTTCACATAAACTTGCAACCATAATACGGGCAGGTAACACAAAAATATGAAAGTGCAGTGAAGAATACAAAGCTAGTGCCTGAATATTATAAATTAGAGCTCTTCAGATAAAGATGCAAAGTTACTGAAATTAAGACTCTTTGAAGAAAAGTGATGGAAATAATGAAAAGTCTTCAAGAAAGTTGCAAAAATAAGTGGCATTTCACTGTATCTGTAGCATTTAGTTGCATAATAAAAACCTCCCAATTACATACTCTTTGGTTTTAATTCAAGTTAAAAATCTTTCAGCACCTTTTAGGATTTGGAGAAAATGAAAATGCCTTTTTGGCATAAATGTGAGACACAGGATAAACCACCTTTCAGTGTCTCATTTATGAAAACCACCCTGCTGGTTTTGAATGAGCACACTGCAAACAATGCATGAATGACAATAGGAAGGTACATTTGATATGTGCATTCATTCTGGAGCAGAAAAAAACCGAGTAGACTTTTCCTAACACAAAAACATCATCTACACCATGTTTTGGTTCCATTGGTGACCAGTCTGTCATTTTTGTTACACTTTTGTCTAGAAATACACAAATACCAAATGTATTTCAGGATTAAAAAAAAATATATAACAAACCCTTCCTCTAATGAGCCTGACATACATTATGTTCCTTATGTGCAATTCTTAAGTAAAGATTTGAAGTATGGGAGGTGATTGTTTCACACACATTTATACATTCTGGCTTTTCAGAAGAAATTTGAGACTGCAAGACCGAAATTCGTAGTAGAAATCCCACAAAATTTAAATCTGGTTGTGCTCCCACTGAGACTAATGTCAATACATTTCAAAGATAAGGGAATAAGCCCGATGTCTGGTAAAATGGAATCCAAATACAATTTGCTGTAAAAATAAAAACTTTTTCCAAAACACTTTTTAAAAATGCACATAATCCCAAAAACATATTCCAGTATGCAAAAAATAAGGTGTCAAATCTGCAGAGCCAAGATACTGAAAATATTGGTTGGCGCTCCCCTAGTTAGAACTAGTTCTACACATGCTATATAATAAACTCTTCTACTTCTAACTGCATTGTGATTTACTATAATTAGACAGGGTTGAAGTCACATTCCTTCATTTTTTTTAATCCTAAAATCCCTTGGTTTTCTGTTCATGTCTTAGGCAATTTTTTGTGCTATTGTACATCAATGTCATGTCGCTTAACACACATTTCAAAACAAATACAATATTTTGCTACGGAAAAAAAAGCTACACTTTTGTAGCTCCAGTATCCCCAATATTCAAAGTTACAGCATTCAACACCTTTCCAAACGAGGCCATTCCCACTTGTTCCACCTACACAGATGCTCAAGGCCCCTCTGTCTCCTTGCTGACTTCAGTGGAGTTCTGCAAGTAGTTTGGGCACAGACGTGAGAGCAGGTGAGTGTGTCACGCGTGAGGGGTACCCCCTTCCCGCAGCTGCTCCGGCTCCAGTTAGTGCTCTCATATCCCACATCCAGCATCAGGCACCATGAGGTACGAGCACACCACCTCTTCCCAGGAAGCAGCCCGTGCCCACAGCCTGGCTTCCATTCAGTAGCTTTTGTGTCCATTGCCCAAGCTGCTCTCCAGACTTTGACCCCAGTTTTGACCTAAGTCTACAGAAAGGTGAATGCACTTGCATCCCTTAACACCTCTTGAACCTAAGAACTCTGGGCTGAGATTTCAGAAGCCTAGACTTGAAACAGGCCCTCGTTTTTGCACACATATATAACAAATGGTCTTCTTGTAAATCAAGTTTACAAATTTTGCTTCTGTTCATTGCCCATACTGGTTACAGATTGCTAAAATGGATCTTGCAGCAAACAGAAAGGGACCTGCAGGTGTAAATGAAATTATTCCGCACCCTCTCCCACTGGTGGGTCGTCATCACCAGGCTGCTGGTTCTCAGGCTCCTTTTAAGTTCTGATTGTGCAAATTCGTAACCAAGTTATGATTAAGTTGGAAATAAACTTAAATTAATATACTAAAGAACAGCTGATCCGTGAAGGATATTATGGTAATTCAACAAACTTCCAAATTAAATCCATAGGGTCTCAAAGTATAAAATATTTCCAAATACTACCTGAAGTATTCTCAATAGTGATAATAAAACCTCTCCATACTCCTCAGATTTTTAATTTTTAACTATACTGAATAGCACTTTTTTTTCTAATTTTTTTTAATTTACTGAGCTTCCAATATTTCATTAGGTATTTTGAACTGCTGATCAAATTAATGAACACCAATCAATATTTCTAGGTCCCATTGCTCCAAAAGTAGATTCTTCATTTTACATTATCAGAAATCTTCTGAAAAAAAAAAAAAAAAAAAAGCCAGATCCCCTTGTGATATGTCATTTCACAGTTTAAAACAAAAATCACAGCTACTGTAGCTTACAGCAGGGTGCACTGCAAAAGCAAAATACTTTGGGGATGGGAGGAGGAGTAGTACACCCAGCACCAGTTAAGCATTTCAGCAAAAACATTAATTTGGGCTGGAAGTTTGTCCCCTTAACAATGTTACATTTAGTTCCTGAACAGCCTAAAGTAGGATGCCAAATACACTGATTTTTGCTCTTCCTCTCTACATAGTATATTTTCAAATTTGTTTTTTTGAATACTGAGCTATACATTTTAAAGTCAACTACAGTACTTAAGGGGGAAGCAGGTAGTAGGTTTTGCTCACACTAAAAATACTTTGTAAGAGATTCTGACCTACTTCTGTTTGTGGTGCCACCTGAGTTAATTGCCTGTATTATTTTGATGGTTAACCTGTTCAAGTTGAATGTTTTTCACAGATGACCACATCAGAGACTCTTCATCATCTCCAAGAGCCCATTTCTTGACAGGTACTTTTTATCCACATTAAGTTTGTGGAACTTTTTTAGAAGTCCCACTTTGAAAAATTTATTGAACATATAAAGGTGGGCAAGCTGTTTAATTAATTTTCACAGATGAAAGGTGTATTTCAAAACCTCATCTGTTTTTCACTTAAGAAAATGGAAAAACTTCTAATGTATAAAAAAATGTAAACATAACTTTTCTTGCGGGGGTATAACTGATATATATAATATATATGTATTTCTCTGCTATATGTTAATATTCCTTGAAAACTGAACATACTTCTCTCTTTCATATCAATGTGTCCTTGCAAGAATTTTTAATAGTACTGTATCATCACTCTTAATCTGTTTTTCATTATGGTCTTTTCTGAGATAGCTGACATTAGTACTTTCTCTTGAGTTTTATTTAATTCATTTTGCGTACATTTTATTCTACATTTTTAAATATGTTCAACTCATCCGCCAGTAATATTCCCACTGAAGTCTACTATCACATAAACTCCAAATTTGAAGGAGCTAAGAAATGGTCCCATGTTTTTATGAATGAGTTAGATTATAAAAATTTAAAATATCTCTACATGAAGCACCAGTTTCACGCATTTCCATAGCAATACAAGTAATGCCAATTTAGATTCTTAAAATCCAGTTAAGTTTTGGCTGAGAAGCAGCAGAAGTGCTTCAAAGTCACATAAGGTGTGTGGGTGTATCTGTGTATGTTCTGTAGCTTTGTTTCTATAGTGTTTGCATCCTAGTGAAGTTTGTATAATGATACTTCAGTTCAAAACATCTGTCACCATCTCATCCACTTCTTGCATCTTTCTCAGTATCTGTTGAAAGAGGAGAAATAATTTCATGCAGGTGAGCAGGTACACACAGAAGGAGGAACTGCTGAATACCCACTTGTCACCTTGAAAGCACAAGCCAGCCAAGAGTAACACATTGTGTTCCCTAGCCCTGCATGAACACGTGCCTGAGAGAGATATAAAGTATGGTGTACATAAATACATACATACAGACATACATAAATGTATATATGTATATGAGGTGTTAGCCTGCAGGAGGCTGAGGGGGGATCTCATCACTCTCTGTGAATCCCCGAGAGGAGGCAGTGGTGAGGTGTGGGTTGGTCTCTTCTCCCACGTAACCAGTGAGACAGGATGAGAGGAAATGGCCTCAAGAGGAGGTTTAGATGAGATACAACCCTTCGCATAAAGGGTTGTGAAGCATTAGAGCGGAATACCCAGGGAACTGGTGAGCAGAAGCAGTGTGAATATGGCACTTGAGAATAGGATTTAATGGTGAGCATGGTGTTGATCTGAGGTTGATGACTGGACTCCATGATCTAAAAGGTCTTTTCTGACATTAACTATTCTATTATTCTATGTACTCAGTGACATTTTCAGAGGTAGGATGGGGAGATTAGAAGTTAAAAGCGTGAAATGTAAGTTTGGCTCATTTAACTACTGATTTCCTAATGCAAAGTGAGAAATTAATATTTTACAGGCTAATTAAGCAAGTCTCATTAATTCAGTCTATTTGTTTCACTGATACTTCTTGTTATAGAAGACTACACTGGTCACATGTTTTACTTTTCCTTGACTGCTCTGGAATTTGTTTAATATGAAGCTCTATACAATGTTAATACTCCTTATACAATCCAAGCCAAGTCTCCTGACAAATATTTCATATGAGCAACTTACACAGTGTTCTGAGATCTGCTTACCTCTGTGTTACAGAAGACTGCTTTCTCTGTGTGTGTTTCACAGATACTAAGGTCCAGGAGACCATGAGGACATTTATTAAATGAACTTGCCTTTTTGGAGGAAAAAATGTAAAAAAGGCACAATTTTGGCATTGCTTAAACTTTTAAGGACCAAACTGTCAATGAAGGATGTGTGAAAGAACTGTTTCAGGGAGAGTGGCTGCTCTGCAGGCAGCAGCAGCAGCAGTGAAGTAACACATGCGGGATTTTGCAGAATGTCTTAAAGAGCACTGTGGCTGCTCAGTTGTGTGTGGGTGCTGTAAAAGGGCACTGAATGATCCTGGAAAGGTCCTAGTGCAAGTACAAAAGAAGGTGTGTGAGCCACAGGTTGTTATCTGGCAGAGCGGACAGGAGCAGCAGTTTTGGAAAGTGTTACGTATTCCAATGGCATGAGTGCCAGAGCAAAATTCCCACAAATTTTAAGATTCCCACAAAATAGAATCCTGACAGTGGGGCAGAGTGTCAGAGAAACCTGCAGTGGGGAGGCACTTACGGTGAAATTGTGCAGCCAGAGGCGTAGGCGTGGTGGCCCGTGTAGCGGATGTCGCAGCGGACGATGTTGTTGGAGTAATCGGATTCAGGCACCAGGTAGCTGGGGTTTACACTCACCTGGAGGGGAGAGAGCACACTGCTGTCTGCTGCCACGCTTCAGCTGGTAACTTACATGCCAAAGCATGTATGCAAATGATTTGCTTCTTTAAACAGGAAAAAAAAAAAAAAACATGCTCCCAAAAAAAGTCCAAACCTCCCCATTCCCAATACACTTACCTTCAGAATGTAATTTCCAGGTTTTACATCAGTAATATCAATCCACTGGCAATCTATGTCAGCATTGTAAGTGTCGTAGCAGCCAGGGCTCAGACCCTTAAGAATGAAGTAAAGATTGATGTGAAAAAACATTATCTTTAGAAACAGTGACATTCTAGACATTAGGGACACTCAGAGTGAGGTTCACTTAACTAACACAGTTCACTGAGAAAATTAACTTAGAAAATGAATCTTATTTTTAGCTGGCGTTTTATTTGTGTGTCTAAACTAGAACACCTAGGTCTAATGTACCACTTTTATAGACTGCCCTTTTTGACTACTGGATAAAAAACACCTATAATATTGACAGTTGTTCATCTGTGAGGTATCTGTATTTTCTTATAATCACTTGTTACAGTACTCCTTTTATGTAAAAACTGTTGATGATATTATTTCCTGTTCTTCACATAAGATCAGAACACAATAAAAATTGACCAAAGACTGGAGTTAAGTATCTGTAAATGTCGAGTGAATATCTTCTGAGATATTCAGAAGACAGACGTGATCATCATGTCGGAACCTCTCTCTACCCTTAGGAATGATGCAACTTTTTGCTATGAACGTGCCATCTTTGAATAGTAGGGTTAAGGGCCATTTTCACATTGAGCTTTGCATGGAAATGGTGTCTTTTCAGGCAAATAGTGATACAAGAATCTGAGGGAACTGAAAATGTAGCCTTTGTTCCAGATGCATCTTTCTGAAAAATTCTTTGTTGTTAGGAACATGAGTAAGAATCCCCACATATGAATGTATTGGTGGTTCAAAGCTAGTGTCTTTAGCTGTGGCCAATACAGATTGCTCTAGGCAGAGCTGATCTGTTCTGGCAACACACAGAGTGCAGAAAACCCAAGTCCTGTAGGAATTCCCTCTTGACCCAGCTGGTGATCAGCTCAGACTCTTGCATGTTTGTGCCAAGTCTGAGGCTGGAGGAAAGTTTTACAGTCCAATTACAAACCCCTGAAATATGGGCTTCCAGTGGAAATGCTGACACAGCCATGATTCTAGTGACACAAATACACCAGCTGTAAAATATGTATGTTGCTTAGTTAGATGTCATAGTCTACAGAAGTAGAAAAGGTATTTATAAAACCTCTTCAAAGCCTCTATGTATTGCAGATCATTCATTATAGTTAAAATTCAAATGTGGACACGTCAGCAGGGAAACATAACATTTCTCTGTGACAGGATAACTACCTTCTAGATTAAAAGCTGCAGAATAAGGGACACAGGTTTATGTGTACGTATGGCCACACTGAGTTAAACCACAGATCCAGCAAAGTTCAGTGTCATGTGTGTGTGTGACAGTGGTCAGCAGCAGACACCTAACAAGAAGAGAGCATAAAGAGTGGGATGTGTAATGTCAGGCAAATTCCTTCCACCAGGCATTTAACTGTATTTAAGGCATGGGATTTTTGTGTTTAATAACATCTGTTACTTTGTCTAAATTCTTCTTGATCCCTTGGAGATTTTTGATTTGTGCAACATCCAATGGCAAGGAATTTAATACTTCATTCAATGTCCAAAGAGCACTCCTCTCTGTTTTAAACCTGTTGCCCGAGAGGCCTTCAGTTCATATACTGACAGAAACATCAACTATTGTCAGTAAATATCAAAAATTTCTTCTTTCAATCCACCAGTCAAATTTTGGTCTTACTTCTGGTTTTCCAAATGGAATAGTCTATGAAATTTCTTAGCCATACTACACTGCTAATCAACCTTGTTCTGCTGGCATTGGCTGGTTAGGACTTTTTAAGCTTTTCTTTAGCAGTTCTGAGAGGTGGTGATGCAATATTCAAGGCAGGAGTCTTGCATGGATTTGTCTATCATAACGGTATGTTCCATTTTCCATGTTCCCCTGGCACCTGGCTTTACGTTTGTGTGTGGCCCATCATGACATCCACACAGGTGCCATTCTCTTTAACAGCCTCCTGCTGTATGGGCACAGAACAATACCCTGAGATCACTGTGCCAGGCTGCCAGCCAGCAGCTGTGGGTGTCAGAGAAATCCAGCCCCTTACAGCTTCAGACTTCACAAGGGAGAAAAACACCAGCTATGAACTCTGGCACCAGCCAATGACATCAGTTTGGGGAGATGAGCATTGGGAACAGCTTCTTTATGGGCTGGCTGGAGTGTCCCTTAGCAAGCCCGACCAGTCCTACTGCCACGAGAGCTTGTGGTGTGTTTTCATATAGTTCAGTCAGCAGTGGTGCTACACTAGGGAGTGTCACTGCCCTTTAGCAAAAACCCACAGTTAACAGCAGGTGGGTGAATTACCATCTCCAGGTTAGTATCCTGGTCTCTGTAATGGGGATTCCAGAAGCTAGTTAGGGCATCAGCTAATTTAGGGCATCAGGTGATTGGCAGAAAAGTTACCCAAACACAAACACGTGGTTGTCTCCAGTGCAGCTCCTACCTGTGTGTGTGCTGTACATGCATACCGCCTGTAATATCCATAATCACAGGAAGTATCTTCAAGGCAGAAACTTGCTTTGTGTCCCTCAGCAACTTTTCTATGTGAGCTCGCATCCAACAAGTCATAGTGGCTGAATTCATCCATGCTGTGATAATGTCTGTTAAACCACAGATACATTATTAGAGATGGCTCCGATCTTATCAATAGCATTTTCACATATTCCTGTTTGATCTACATCTCGTTAAATCTGGACAAATTTTATTTACTACCCAAAACTTGTGTGTTAGTATACTTTCCTACTACTGACCACTCAAATATTTTCATTACTCTCATTTTCAAATACCACATGTCATCCTATAAATAAATAACAGGTTTTATTTTGTTATGGGAAAGATTCCACAGTAGCACTGTTTTTCCAAAATTTTGTTTCACCTTTTTTCCAACAACAATAGCAAGTATTTGGTACTTCATGTTTGAATTTAACATCTTATAAGTGTCTTTAACCAGAGGTTTGTTAGGAATGCTTACCTTACGTACCATAAATTCCATGGAAGTTTGCTACTTGCTAGCAAAACCCCAACAAATTGGTTTCACATTTCCCTGGCCCTCAGACAATGTAACACATTTGTAACATTGGTGAAGGCAAAATCTTCATAAAGAAATGAGCTTCTGTGTACTGGCAATGCAAATTTCATTCAATATCAGCTATTTTTACAGTCTGTACTTAATGCTGTCTCTCTTTCAGAAGTGTGTATGCTTTTGATTTGGACAAAGTGATGCATCTTCCTTGCTTTCGCACAAAGTGACTTCTAGCTCTTACTGTGGAGTTTTAACACCTCGTATTCTTGTAATTTCACCCTTGGGAAATTTTTCCCTTGTGTGGGAAAATAAACCGTGTCTTTGCAGGATTTGGCTGTCATTACTTTTGAATGCTGTCAGCTCAAGAGGTATTATGAGAAAGGCCTAACTAAACAAAACTCAAAGGTATTGGTAAAACAAAGCAGCACACAAGCAGGCACATCCAGAACACTAAAACCGGTCCACAGATGATGATGACTAACACTGAGGTCTGATGGCTCGCCAAAGCAACTGGCAGTTAGGGCTCGTTTCCAAATGAGTTTGCTTCACTGTTATGGAAATGATCATGAGAGATGCATTCTTTTTTGTAGGCAATGTATTTTCTGTCCAAGAACTGAATCAACATCAGAGACACTTTGCATCTGGACAGTGATAGCTGGGCTGTCGTGGCACAGTAAGCAACTGTTCCTCTACAAATGGAAAACTTCAACTGCTCTCTACCCATTTCATCCATTTATCATGTAGGCATGAGGGTTGGGGGATTTTTGTTATTGGTGGAGATTTTTTTTCAGGGATAGATGTTAACTAAAGGACTTGTGGAGGCTTTTTTGTTAGGTTTGATTTAGTTTTAGCTTTTTTGATGCATGTAAGATTTATGAACTGATAATATGAGTCTTTTTTGAAAGAATTTGTTCTAATGATACTAATTTTTCATTCAATACCTAAAGCTTCTGCACCTAGAGGGAAACATTCCGTTGGCTGAGAAGCCTTCAGGCCAAACCCATGTTGCACACCATTTTTGAAAGAGATTAAGTTATCACTTATGTACCTGTAGCATCAGAGTTGTATTTTAAGTAAGGTGGAAGTAAGTATTCTGAGTAATTAGTTCTAGCATTTTATAACCGCTCCTACTGAGAAGTAGCAAAAACTGGAACAAACCTGAAAACTTCTGTATTAGAGTTTTCCAAAAAGGTACAAGTTTGCAGTGTTACCTGCTTGTTCTCCTACATTTCCCTTGTTGTGTTTCCAGCAAATGCACTATTTCTAGAGCAATGCTGCTTTGTCAAAATATCATCACATAGGTATAGAATATTATTGATAAGGGGATCAAGTCAGTCAACCTGAGTCAACTCAGTAGCTTTCTTTTTCCATATTGATCAGACCATTCCTTGTGAAGAACTAGCTCATTAAATTCAGCTCAAGAAGCATGGATCACTGTTTGAAGTGATTGGGTGTTGTTATAGGGAATATTGTAGTAAACGTACATTTTAGGGTTTCTATTTAGTTTTACATGGTTGGGACTTTTATTTTCTGATTACACTTAAATGTAAGTGGACTATATGTAAAACAAAAGGAGAAAGTGCTACTGTCAAATCTAATTTCAGACTTGTATTTGTATTTAATCTACACATTGTAATAGTTTCATACATATGGATAAGCTTTGTATCTATCTTTGTTTCATGTGGCTGTGCAAAGAGTAATTATCACTACCTACAAAGAGTAATTACCACAACATAAAACTAATCAGATAGTAAAAGGCTGAAGTTTCCCCATGGTTTCTCTCTACTTCACTTTAGTTTTAGAAAATGTTGCCTTGTAAGTGACAATTGTTAGTGAAAAGCATAATTAGAAGATGCCATACTGAGCACTTCACTCACTGGTGACAGCTGTGCCACTCCCACGAGTAACGGGGTCTGCTGGGCAGAAAATCCGACGTGCCTTGATTTTTCACTCTTTGGGGGAATCTCAGGAGCACCCGATTGTCATAGTCTCTAACATCTGCTCGATAAGCTGAACTGCAATGAAACAAATCAAAGAAAAGAGAGGAAAAGGCCATAAGTATACGCAAGAAATATTTTGAAAAAATGCTTTCTATTGTCTCACAAGTAACTGGTAGCAGAGATCTTTTCAGGCTCCATAAGCCTCATGCATTGGAGATTCACAGAGGAATTCCTTAGGATGTGGAAATGCCTGGTGTCAGTCCAAGACCTGAGTAAAATTCAGAGCTGGTTTTAATTTTATAAATGGACGTTTGACCACTGACTGACTCCCTCTATGAAAAAGATCACTGCTGAGCTGTAAAATTACTCTGGTACCAAAAAACATAATTTTATTAGTTGCTGTTAACCAAAATAACTCCCTGTGTATGCAAGATCACACGACAGATGTTTGATTCCATTGTAAAAAAAAAAAAAAAAACCAAGCTAATATGTATATGCATATGCATCAGGCTGTGTTTTCCTATTCTACACAGCTATTATCTACACTCCTTTAAATACTGGAATATTTTAATCAACTAATAGCCAGCAAGAACACTTCAATGAGTCTCCACTGTGAAGCTAGCAAAAAAACCCCTATTATGTCACATTTCTTTTTCTGCAAGTGAAGAGCAGGCATGACCCTGAAATAAATTTATCATGCTGGTAAATCAATAAATCTGTTTTGCATGATAAGGTATCAAACAAGTTAAAATGGTTAAAAACAGCCATGTTGATTTCTTTCCAAACAAAACAGGAAAAATCTCTCTTTGCCAACTGGACAAGACCTAACTTCATAACAAAGCTGTTATTTCAACCCCTTAAGAGACTCTGAAACACTTTTCAGAGGGATTTTAGTTTTAGGAGACATTAAAAGGCACAGGCCCAGAAACAATTAGCTTATTATAATCTTAATAGGAAATTGTGCTGGTTAAGAATAGGGGTTTTGTTCAGTTTTTGATTTTTTTTTTTTTTAAGTAACAAATGATCTTGTGGGAGTAGAGGAGGGAGATGAAAATCAACAGAATGAAGTGGCTTTCTAGATGCCTTCATTTCGCAAAATTCAGAAATGTTCATGTGAGCTTGGCAATAAAAACATGTAATACAGATTTCCAGAGTGGAAGGGATCTGCAGCTTGTCTGTCTAATATGGCAGGATTGCTTTCTGATGCGCATACTCTATATCACCTGCCACAAACTTGGAAGAAGGTTACAAAGGGCTGTGTTTCCGTGAGCCCTCCAGCCTCACCCTTCTCCACTCTTCACCGTGTTCACAGGTGGAAACATGAGCACAGCAACCGACAGCAAATGGGCAAAATCTTGGGACGATGCCTACCTTGCCAAGCAGTTCTCCTCGGCAGCACATCTCAAGTTATACATGGACATCCTCTGGACATATGTGGACGCCTGGATGTAATAGGGATCCGGGACTAAGTCAGGGAGACCTGCAGTTCATCAAACCAACCACATAACAGTAAGATCAACCCAGGACACGTTTGCAAATATTTGGCTACCATCCCAGTCGTTAGAAGCCGTCGTTTTCCTACCGACCCCTGCTCTCCGTTAGCCTCGCGTTCCCCTTTGCTCAGGCTTGTCCCAAACACCCCACCGCAAACACGACGCCCGGACCCCCGGTGCTTATCGGCAGCTCGCCCCTCTCCCAGGCGCGGGGTCTGGGCTGCCCGCAGTCCAAGAGCCGGGAGAACGCCTGCCCGGTCAGGTTTTGCCCCGAGCGAGGGCCGGGCAGGGCCGGCGAGCCCCGCCGCTCATCCCGCCGGGACCGGCGTGCGCGGAGCGAGCGGGCCGCGCGGCGGGGGAGGGACGGGACGGGCGGAAAGGAGGGATCTTACCGTACTGGAAGTAGCCGGTGCCATAGCCGGGTCTGTACCTGCTGCCCTGGCGGGGCCTCTCGTAGGTGTCGTAGTAGTTGTAGTAGGGGTTATCGTCCGTGTACTTGTAGGGGTTGTAGGGGTCGTCTCCTACCATGACATCTTCCCGGCCGGGCCTGAAGCTGCCCAGGGGCGGCAGGCTGCCGGCCCCGGTGCTGCTCCCGTTGCCGTCGGTCGCGGTGCCGCCGGCGGGGCTGGGTCGCGGCGCCCCCGAGGAGGCGCTCCGGGCCGCGGGGGTGGCGGCCGCTGGGCTCCGCTGCGCGGCAGCGGCGCGACCCCCGGAGGAAGCCTGGTAGCCGGCCTGGAACCAGTGCCGAGCTCCGGAGCCCGGCCGGCTGCCGGCGGCGGGCTGGGGCTGCGGGGGCTGCGCGGCGGCGGCGCGGGCGGCGGCTCTCCGCGGCAGCACCGTGCCGTTGTTCCGCAGCAGCAGGATGGGGCTGCCCGCCGCCTCCGCCGCCTGCCTGCGCCGCGGGGGCTGGTACTGGGAGCCCAGGCTGAGCAGGCTGTACACCTGCCCGTTGTTCTCCCACTGGATCCGCTGCCTCCAGGCGGCGGGGGGCGGCGGGGGATCCCGGTGCGGCGGCTGCTGCTGGCAGCCGGCGGGCCAGAGGCAGCTCCAGTAGATGCACGCGTGAAGCTGGGCGAGCAGGAGCCCCGGCGGCGCGAAACGCATCTTCTCCGCTTTTGTGGGCGCCGGCGGGTAGAGAGATACGGGCGAAACCGGGAGGGGAGGGGGGGAGGGGGCGAGAGAAGAGCGAGGGGCGCCTTTCCTGCTCGGATGGAGCGGGGGGCGGTGCGGAAAGGCCGAGGGGTGCGGGCTGCGCCTCTGCAAGGGTCGGGCGGGCAGCGGGGTCTCAGGCGCTGCAGCACCCGGGAGGTGCCATCGGGCAGGTCGGGCCGTCGGAAAGGAAACCCGGCCCGGGGGAGGCGGCGAGAGCGGCTTTTCTTCTCCCCAGTATTTATAGGCGAGGGGATGCGAATGGGAGCCGGAGCAAACAATCAGCCTCTCATCGTCCTCCGGCCCGCGCTGGTGTCTGGAGCGAGGGAAGGAGGAGGAGGAGGAGAGACCAGGGACTTTAAACTTGCTGGCACGCTCGCAAAGTTACACAAGCCCCGCTGGCTGGGCTGGCTGCACCCCCGCCATTTGTTCACGTAATGCGGCTGGAAACGTGCGGCCCTGACAGTTCTCCCCTCAGCCGCCCCCCGCCCGCCGCCGCCCGCCCCGCGCGGGGGCGGCTCGGGGGGAACGGGGACGGGGCGGCTCGGGGGGAACAGGGCGGCTCGGGCCGGCGCGGCGGCGGGGGCTCCCTGCCTGCCTCCCTCCCTGCCTCCCTCCCTGCCCTGCCCTGCCTCCCCCCGCGCCCCGAGCCGCGCCGAGCCGTGCCGAGCCTGCGGCGGGCGGGCGCGCTCAGACACACGTAGGCTGCCAGAGTATGCCGTGGGGCAGCGCCAAAGTATGCAAAGGAAAAATGCTATTAGCTCATCAGCGCTGGAGAGACTAGAAACGGGGTGGCGGGGAGGGGGAAGGGGCCGCTGGCGAGAGAGGAAACATGTTTCTGGAAAATGTGCTGGCCGGCACATCTCCCGAGCTGGAGCAGCTGCTGGTGACCTTCGTCTCAGCGCTGAGTTACAGTCGGATCCCCTTGATGACCTCTTAATTAGGAGAAAACCTTCATCAAATAAACTCTTGACTATTGACTTTTGGGTTTTGTGCATATGAGTCACACGAGAAATATATTGGCGATGCTCCTCCAGGAGTAAGTTTTCATTGAAAAGTGAAATTTCACATGGGAGAGGCTTAGCCCCATCACCAGAACAAATAAACCTAGTTTGGGTAGTGTCTCCCCAAAATCATGCTGGAGAAGAGGAGCAGGCTGCAGCCTGAAAGCCTCTCCCTTCCCTTCTGCTTTTACAAGAGTCCATCAAGGCTGTGTTTTGATAAGTACAATCACCCAGTAAGGCAAATGAATTAAGTTTCATGGATTTCAGCCAAAACTTCTTTTGGGTGTATTTTTCCAAAGGCTGTTTGCTTATGAATCCTTGCAAAGAAATTGAGGAGAATACACAAAAGTTCTCCTTCACCAAAAGTTTGGTGGTGAGGATATTTAAGTGAATCCTGTCAATGATGATCAGTCTGGGCTGGAGGTTTTCACCTTACTCAGGTAGATTCAAGGTACCCTAGGACCACTGCCAGCTTCCCCAAGTCAGGTTAGCAAGCCACATGTTACTGGCCAGGTGGATATTGCCACTGGATTTTGATGCTTTTGTACAGTTCTCCTGTCATCTGTTGTGTTGTAGTTTATTTTAATTGCATATTACTTTAAATGGTGCACACTTAATAATAGAAAAACAGAAAAATAAGGTCCCGCTTTGTGGCTGTGATGGATGGTGAATGCTGATTTACACTGCTGTAGAATTATTAGTTGCAGTGCTCATCTTTAAAGTACTTTCACCACCCTGAAATCAGTGGTGCCACCCTGTGTGTCAAAGGTCCCCCCATGGACTGGGAGTCACTGGCTCTGACCGGCGCTGGCACCGGCTGCTCGCCACGCCAGGCTGGCTGTGCTCTAGCCATAAAAATGGTCAGTCTGCAGAACGCTGAGGAGCACAGGGCACTGGTGCTCCAAAGACAGCAAAGTTTTCTCACCTGAGAACATATCCACGAGCCAGGTGGGTGCTTGTTACCACTGCTAGCCAGCACCAGGATGGTGGGGAGCATCTGCTGGACTGGGCCCCCAGCCAGAACAGTAACTGGTGTCTTTCCACAAGCGGGCTGTGCTAGTTTGGGCAGTCTGCTGCAGAGGTGGTTTGGCTTGGGTTCTCTTATTCATCGCATTTGCAGGCTGCTCATCCCCTATGATCTTTCTCATTGTGGCTTTGAAAATATTATTCTCCACTTAAGGGTTTGCCTGGAACAATCAGTGACTAAAGCTGAGTAAAATGGAAAGGTTGAAGATAGGGAAAATGCAACACTGAAGGAATGAGATTTCTGTCTTTTTAATCTTCCTCTAAATATTACTAATGTTACAAACAGCAGGTTGTTGCCCAATGTGTGATATTAGACAATGTTTCCACACAGTGGGATTCCAGCCATTTTTTCTTATGCCTGATTAAGTTACTATTTTTCATGAAACTGGAGAAAGCATATTTGAGGCTGGTATTCTCACCCATCTATCAGCCATTCACACTGTTTGCTGTTTCTTTCCACAGCACAAGTTTCATTTGTTAATTAATGTAGGGTTCACAATGCCTGAAAAGCATTAATAGCATCACTAGAGAGTCATGTCCTTCCCTTAGCATTAGGTGTCCATGTCCATTTAACTACTTTCCCCTCCCCACAGCTTGCCCAATTACACCAGGTTCTTACATCATGGGTCTGAAAAGACCATCAAAAAGCTCTGTGACCTGAGGTGTGGAGGTGAAAATTTCTGCAATAATTTAAAAGACTCATAAGCAAGTCAGGTACTGTGACTGCCCCAAAAACTGTCAAGCACTCTGATATTAAACTTTCTCATGAGGTTTATACAGATGCTTTGTAAAGTCCAGTTCTTAAACTGATCACAGTTAATTCAGTTACTTAAACATTTGCTTACCCCTTTCTTTTTTGTCTGGAATGACTGGTATGCCTGGGTACTTCTTGCACTGGGGATTTTGATTTCTGTTGCCTACAGAAATAAATACAGTGTATATCAACTGAGAAATAAAATCTTCCTTCACTAAACAATGACAATAACTAAAGCAGATGCCAGTAAGTAATTGCAGCAATGTCTCAGAACCTGGTATCATATGGTAACTTACATTTAAATTTATATTTAATTGTAAGGTTGTAGCAGTCCTCATTCAGATATTACAAATAGAAAAATGTCTCCAATGGCATTAGTAGCATTTGGAGTTACCTTAATATGTACGCTACTGCTAAGCTGCTAATTCAGTTGCGAATCTTGAAAACAGAAAAATATTAATCTGTTCACCACAAAAATCAACAAAAATACCCCAAACAGAACCGAAGCTATTTGAATTTGTCATGTCTTAATACATGTCCTAAGACACACATTTTAAGGTTCTTTAATCTTACTGTGTGATATGAAAAAAGTATGATAGTGTAAAAAAGGGGAAGCAATTTTAAATGTCAATTTCAGTCACATTATTTGTTACATTTAATATTATTTTTAAAATATCAGCTCTGTAGTAATGGGTTGGATAATTAGTGTTCTTGTTTAGTCAAAAAGTGGTATGCTTAGCTAGGTTCACACACATAAACCAAGAAATAGAAATAATTTTATAAAATCCTAACAGGAAACTAGACAAACTTAATATGTGTAAAGTATAATTATAAACTGATATTTTTCACTTGAGATGGAAGGGTTGGTTGTTGAGGAGTCACTAAAAGAAAAGTCTTGAAAAGTAGGGGTTAGTTTCAGCTTTTTCTACCTGGGAAATATTCAGTGTACTAAGCTGATTTATGCTTGAATAGGCACAGAACTTACTCTGATTCTTCAGTTTGCATAAACACTGAGTTGCAACTAGATTATTCAAATTTATCTTACTTTGTAGATCTTACTTATAATATTTTTTATTACTTGCCCTTTTTTTGCATTCAAATATTAAAAATTGTGTAATTTTGTTACACACCAGAACATTGTGGATTTTTCTGAAGCATGTTTTACAGAAGGTCCGGGTATCTTTATTTAGGAAGTCACTTGTAAGTCTGTTGGATTAAAAGCTTCCTAATTTTAATGAATTCCCCTTAATAATTTTGATTAATATGTAAAGGTATTCTTTACAGTATGTGAACTTTACTAGAAACTAAAACACTGAGCACTTTCAGATTCAGGTCTGTAATAAGATATTTTTTAACAAACCAACTTAATTAGAGACAAGAGTTATAGACTTTTTCTGACATCAGTAGTCTTTGGAGCAGACAGTTATTATTTTTACAAAAGTTAGTCTTCCAGTTAAATTTAGCTACCCTTTGTATGTCTGATTTTGAAGTCTCTAATCAGGCAACTTTCCACTACCATAAGTAAAATGCAAAAGTAAACTTTCAGACTTTTGTTTTCTTCTCTGAACTTACAAAGGAACAAACAGATTTTTGTTGATTCAATGAACTTGCCAATTTGTTGAAAAAAATAAAATTATTATAATTTTATTAGCAGATAAAGTCCTCAATTCAAAATTAACAGCCAAAATGCCACCTGTCCCTTCTCTAATATTTTGGGTTTATCTATCTGCATTACAACACCAGTTTGTGGTTGCTTTGTTTTATGCACCATGGGTAGAACAGCTGAATTGCAAATACTTTCACCAGATGAAGTAAATTAATCGCACTTTATCTCTGACAACTTGATCAGGAAAAGCAGCTACAGGACCTGAGACAGACGTTGCTCTTTTCTTGCATGGTGAGGGCTGAAGACAAAGCCTTCTGATATCAGTGAATTTGTCAAATCACTGATATATGATGTGGTTTTAATATGAGTATTATTAAGCCTAGAGTATTGAAGTGTTGCTAAAGCTGAATGTGAGTGGTTTCACAGGATGCAGTTACATGGTTTCTTTCTGCAATGTAGATTTTGAAAGAGCACAGTGAATATCAAACAAAAAGCCTTTCACTTCTTGAATTTATAATGTGTTCCATCTCTATATATTTTTCTAACTTTCCTATTTGCTTTCTGTCATCCAAGATTTCTATAAAAGCGAGATTTCGAAAAATGTGAAATAAACAGATAAATATGCAGTTACTTCAAATTTATTCAGAGAGTTAAAAATCCACCAAAGCTTCTTCTTTTCTTATACATCAGCATCTGTAATGAAAGCTTCCCTCTCTATTGTCTATGTAGTATTCATTGCAATAGTATGCAAGTTGTCTGATGACCCATACAAAGGAACAAAAGTCCAAGACACTCGAAGTAAAGATCTGTGCAGTAACACCTGCGATAGGAACTGGAGTTATCTTCATTTAACAAGGTCAGTAAAATTCAGATTAGATTAGACAGTGCATGGGTAAACAGTGCTTTACTGCTTAGGTAGTTCAGTCCTGTGTTGTCTCCACAAGCTGAGCAGGTGCTAAAGGACTGCCCACCATTCAGGCAAAAACACCTAATTTTATTGAAACTCGTAGATACTGAGGAGAGGCTACTGTGAAAAACACAAACTGGCTGAACAGTTCTATACATATCTTTGTTGAGGCAGTGCTCCAAAACGAGTCTTTCCTTATGCATACTTTGCACAAAAGCAAGAAAACCCATCTAGTAAGCCTAAGCTGAAGAAGGCTTGAGAGAATAATGAGTTTTGAATGGAGACATTTCACCAGGTTGAGATTATGAAGGGAGAGAAATTGATAGCTTTCCAAATCTGTCATTTTTCTTCCATCTTTAGCAGGGGATGAGTGCCTGTAAATCATTAACAAAGAGGAACACTTCCCAACATAATGGAAGAACAGAACATGTCAGCAGAAATTCTGGAACATGATTTTACTATGCATCTCATCAAAAACTCTCCTAAACTCACCTGGAGGTGATTTTTATTAAATAGCATCTTTGTCTTCATAACCATCCCTAAATTTGCATGGCTATCACAGAGACAGGTGACTTTATTTGTGGAACTTCAATGCCTGACAGAAAAATGCCAGAGAAAATGCCTGTTTCAAATCCCAAGGTGAATTTTCATAACTGACAATAGAAAAAAAAAAAAAAGGTGTTATACTGACAAGGCTCAGTTAAAACACTGATCGGTATTGTCCTCCGTAATTTGAATGTGAATGAATAAAAAGTGGGTCACTGAAGATGGTAAATAAAGATCTGGCAGAGGAACTCCTATGTCTAGGATTTTACTTGTCCACTTTGCTTTCAATATGTACACAGTAAAAACAAGTAAGCCCCCTGCACCTTCGCATTAGAGAGAATGTTTAGAGGTATCAAGGACATTAGAAATAGAGTTTGAAGTTTGCATTCAAAAAGAAATGAGGGTAGAATAGAAACAGCTGAATGGTCCAACTTCTCCACAGTGAGTGAGATCTGCTTCTAGCAGGACACAGGAAGGTCTTCTGGTAAGGGAGGCAGGTTCCAGCTTGTAAGTTGTATTAGCCAAGCTCCTATAGAAAACCAGTATATGCCTAGTATTGTTTAGGCATCTGTCCCTCCTGAATATCTACAGCAGTGCTTTGCTGTACATGATGTCAAAATGGAAATACCTGATCAGGGGAAAGGATATTTCTAAAATAACATATTTGCAACTCAGTCTTGGTTCCTAGCATGGTATTGGCAAGCAAATGTTTGATATTATTAACACCTATTGTTTCTATTTTGCTTATCAGACAGCTGTGTTCATTGTGTAAACCCTGAAAAAGGTTTTCTGTGTGGATTACATAAACATATCCTCCTGGGTGACAGGGAGTTAATTAGAGGCAGCCAGCATGGCTTCACCAAGGGAAAATCCAAAGAGCTGCCATCAACAGCTCCATGTCCAAATGGTGATTGGTAACAAAGGGTGTCCCTCAAGGGTGAATATTTAGATCAGTAGTATTTGAGATCTTTATTAATTACAAAGGCAGTGGGATTGAAGGCATCCTGAAAAAGTTTTCGGAGTGGTATAGTTTTCTTTGCCGGAGAGAAGGGATACAGCATGCACTTCCAGCCCAGAAAGCCAATGGGATCCTGGGCAGTTCTGCTCCTCTGCTCTGTTGCATTCAGATACACCCACCTGGAGTACTGTGTCCAGTTCTGGGTCCTTAGCACAAGAAAGACATGGACCTGTTGGAGCAGTCCAGAGGAGGGACACAAAAATGATCAGAGGGCTGGAGGACTTGCTTTTGAATACAAGCTGAGAGAGTTGGGGTTGTTCAGCCTAGAGAACAGAAGGGTCCAGGGAGACAATCTAGCAGCATTTTAGTCTATAGAGGTGGCTTGTAATGAAGATGGAGGGAGGCTTCTTACTGAGGCCTGTACTGACATAACAAAGAGGAGTATTTTTAAACTGAAAGCAGGTAGATACAGGTTAGATACAAGGAAGACATTTTTTTACAATGCTAGTGGTGAGACAGGAAAAGAGTATGCCCAGAGAAGCTGTGGATGCCCCATCAGTGGAAGCATTCAAGGCCAGATTGGATGGGCTTGGAGCCACCTGGACTAGTGAAGGTGTCCCTGCCATATCAGAACAGTTGAAACTCGATGGTCTTTGAAGGTCCCCTCCAATCCAAACCATTATATGAGTCTGTGAAAATAGTCGTATTTCCAATCCTGAAACAAATCAGCATACATTCAACAGTAGAGATATGCCAGTTTGCCTGAAGTGACGGTCTGGGCTGATGAGCATTTATTGGCTTCTGAGCATTTCTTTGTCTAGGCATAACTAATTAAACTATCTCAGAAAGATTGAAATAAGTAGTAGCTAATTGAGTAAGTCTTGGGAAAAACTGACTTTATTTATTTACCTTCCTTATAAGATGAAGAGAACACTAAAACTATTGAGAAATTGTTTGTTGTTCAGATTCTATCAAGCACATGATCTTGGCTCTGTTATCTTTCCTCTTTGCTACTCTTGTTTTTTTCCAGTTGTTATGTCCCTTTTTCCCCAGGGCAGGGACCTCGGCTTCCTATGTGTCAGCTCAGTGATGCTCACAGTAGGGCACTGAGTCTGACTATTACTTTTGGCCTCTGCTACAATATGAAGAGCAGTCCTGAATACAGAATGCTGCACTGAACAAATGCGACATTTACAACATGTGAAAACCCTCATGCAGCTGTGTGTGTTATTGAACAGAGTTGACACTCAGCAATTCCGACTCAAATAAAACACCCATGGTGGTTTTCCCTTTGGTCTAAATTTCATCATAATATTTTGTCTTACATACCAATATTATGATCTCTTTTACTATTCTGCTTTATAGTAGATCCTTTTTGAAATACATTCTTAATCTAATCCCTATTTTCATCCACACATAATTATCAGATTTAGCTTTAGATATTCTCAGTGGCTGGGGAAATTTTTTGAAGTAAAACATTAAGTCATGCAGTTAGATTGAAAGGAATGTTTATAAAAATATGCTGAAGGTATATCAGGGCAATGACTCTAATATTTGCTTTACCAACTAAGAGTAGAAGAAAAGTGTATACTTAGAAAGAACTTGTTTGACTTTAATGAGCTGAAATGAAGTTGATGTTTAACACTTTTTTCCATCACAGTGAACAGAATCAAGCAGTTCGTAATGGAAGACCATTCCTTGAGGGCAAGCTCAGAACCCGTATGGTAGGTCAAGCTGATTTCACTATGTTTATTCTGAGTTGAAGTCTCACACAGTAATTGGTTTAAACTGCTCTTATGTGTGTTACTTCAGAGAGTTCAAGATTATCTCAACATTCAATGCTATGCAGTCAAAGAGAAGTTTCTGTGAAAAGAGGTCGTTTACTCAAAAGTTTGTACATTCAGCTGTGCACTGTAGTGACAGAGGTGGCTGCTGCCTTTAACTGGGAAAGCAAAGCCCCTTCTCCATCTCTCCAGATGACTCACATCATCTCCCTGTGCTGGGTCTGGCTGGTGTGACAGCAGCAGGTCAGGCACTACTGGTCAGGCCCATGAAAGGACAGGCAATGGGCTGCAGGAGTGCACAGACAGCAGCCTTGGCTCTGGTGCAACACTGACTTCTCTGTGGCATTGAAAGCTCTGGGGAAAAGCAGTGGTTTCACACAGTGGCTGGGTTTGTATGAGTTATCTGTGTGGTGACATGGAAACATGATGTGAGGTCATGAGATGGGAAAAACCAGGAAAAATTAAACCCCTTACTTGTTCTCCCCAATAAATCTACAGGTAAACCCACCTTCCTTGTAATTTTGGTCTAGTTTTACCATGGTAATTTCTTTCTGTACTTGCTCTTGTTTAACACAATTTTCTCTAAGCATCTGTATATATAACACTGTATCTACGTGCATGTACAATTTCCTGGCATAGCTTGAACAAAATCAAATCCTTGGATCTACAGAGACCATCAAAAAACCCCACATAAAATCCTAACCTTCGAGAGATTTTATACTTCTCATCACCTCTGTCCTTTGTTATGGAGAACTCAGGAGGACGGCAGCTGTTCTGCAGCATGGGGTATCTTCATAGTCACAGTATGACAGACTACACCTTCCAGCACAACAGTGTGAAAGGACTTTAGGGAGGTGTGCCTGCTCCAAGGTTTTCTGCTTTTTCAAGAGGAAGTCTCTGTGCCTGCTCCAGTGAAGTTGTTGTTGTTGGGTAAGCCAGAAAGAGTTTTTCCAAAGAGTAACGAGAAACCAATAATGAATACAAAAACCTTGACTTGGTGGCATTATTTTACTCACTCTCATGGACCTCTTGAGGAAAGAAGAGCAGAAACTACAGAAACTGCTATAGGGCTGCTGTAGGAAACATATCAGCAGAAGAGACCATGTAGAAAGACAGAACATGATTAAGTATTGGCAGATTGAAGAAGCAAGGATGCTGCTTGAGGAGAATGAATGTCTGGTTCCAGAAGCAGATGTTTCCCCCACAGACATGAAAGGAATACAGTATGTCTGGATTACCTTTAAAAGTTTTGTGGCTAATACTGAGTTCTAGTGAAAAACTCCCATGGAAATTAATTGAGTTACACCAGTGTGAGAATTTGCAACTGAGAGTAGAGCACTGAACACGTTTTTATGTGGCCTTTGATGGACTTTTAAAATAACACAAATTGCTCCAGGTATTGTATTTTCCACTTATTTCACAGAATTATAAAATCACAGAATATGCCAAGTTGGAAGGGACCCACAAAGACCACCAAGTCCAGCTCCTGGCCCTGCACAGGATGCCCCAAGAGTCACACTGTGTGCCTGATAACCAACCTAAACCCTCCCTGACACATCTTCAGGCCATTCCCTAATATCCTGTCCCTGTCAGCACAGAGAAGATCAGTGCCTGCCCCTCCTTTGCCCCTCACAAGGAAGCTGCAGAACTGCAGTGAGGTCTCCCTTCAGTCTCCTCTTCTCCAGGCTGAACAGGCCAAGGGACCTCAGCCACTCCTCACACGGCTTCACCCCAAGGGCCTCAAGGCCCTTCAACATCCTTGTGGCCCTCCTTTGGGCACTGTCTAATGGCTCAATCACTTTCCTATATTGTGGTGCCCAAAACTGTTTATCAGAGGTCTGGCTTTGGATTTTGCTTCTCATTAAAACTATAACGGTTAATGGCACAATTGTGGTGTAAAACTTTGGTTAATTTAAGTTTAAATGTATAGGAAGTCAAACCAGAGTACAATCTAAAAGTCCTGAGTTAAGAAGGGCAAGGTACTGTATTTCTCACACTACTACTTTCCAACAATACTGCACTCTCCTTGCAGGTTGTTCTTTGCCAAAGACTGAAAACCAGCAAGAAGAAGCTTTGGTTTGCATCATGTCATGAAAGATTCAAAAGCATCTTACAGAAATCTCTCCCATGACTGATCTTTGCACAACGCCGAGGAAGAGCATGTTAACTCTGTTGAAGTGATGTAAATGAGCAGTGTTGGATAGAAAGAAAATTAAATATCCTTTTATAGAAATCCCTGGGGAAATCTGTAAGTAAGATTATATGTGTTAGAATTTGGATTTACACAATTTTAAAGCCAAGAAGGACCTGTACAGTCTGATCTTCTGCATAACACAGGCAATGGAATTTCACCCAGCAATTTCTGCATAAAGATCATAATTATCTGAGCTAAGATATCTTTTTTAGAAAGACAGTCTTGGATTAAAGAGGTCAAATGATAGAGAGCACACCACATCCCAAAGTCAGCTGATGCAATACTTTCTTTTCTTCCCTACAAAACATAACAAATGTGCCTTGTTTATAATTTGAATTGAACACCTTCATTGAAGTTGTCATTCAGGACAGCACCTGTATTAAGAAAACATCTGTTAACACAAGCATGAATAAAAATGTCTTAAGCATGATAAGTGTTGACTAGAGAATTAAGAAAAAGAAAGCAAAGTTTTGTTTACTGTTCTTGTTCCCTCATTTTTTGTAAGGTCCCTCACTTTTCCCTCCTGGCTGCTTGCTTCATGAGGAAGATCAGATTTTTGATGATGAGCTGCAGCAGCTTTTAAAGACCCCTGCCATTATCTGGTCTTCGGAGTGACCTTCCCTGGGTTTCTAGCTGAGAAGGGGGAATGTTGCTGTAAAGAAGGTTTTCAATGCAGACTCTGGTGTGCTGAAAACCTATTTATCTAACTTTACATTCTTCCTACCAAATGATGGAGTGCTACTGGGCTGAGAAAACCACTAGTAACTGTCAGCTGGGAGAAAGAGATACACTTATTCTCCAGAAGCATTTTGGGAAGTTTTCATGTACATGCACCTGAAGACAGTCTGGTGTCTTTTTCTTAAGGAGTCATCAAACACATTAACTAGGAGAAATTGCTGAGTCTTCTCTTTTGTTACCTGGCTTTTGCTTGCTGAACACTGAGATCAGAATGAGTGCTGCATCCCTTGAAAAAATTTAAAGTCCTTCACCATTCAAAATTTATATTCAGAACACATTTATAAATGTAGTTTATAAAATTACATTTGGGATCCATACTGTAGTCAAAAGGTGTACTCGGTGGAGAGACTTCTCAAAAAAAGTCTGCTACTGGAGGACCACAGAGCTCCTCATGTTTAGTCTTACATCATGTTTTGCAGCATTTGCCCAGGCTTAAAAGGCATCAGGTAAACTATATCTGAACATACCTGAAGAAACTGACCAGGTCCCTTTCTCTGGGGTCAAAAGATATCCAACAGAGGCCAGAAACAAGGTGCAGATTTCCAATGCAGTTAGTGTGACCCAGGCAGTCCTGTCTTGCCTGTGCAGTCCCACTGAGTCCTGTGCACCCGTCTGTTGCACCTCCACCTCTATGTGATAAAACCCTTACTGGAAAGTATTCTCAAAAAAAAAAAAAAAATGCCTGCAAATCAAAATAAAGATTGCTGGTACATTTCTTCCTGTTCTGAATCGTTGGTGGCTGTATAGCATCTGGACAGCATCTCTTCTCTCTAGGTTTTAAAATACTTGAGAAAAATCTGCCTTAATTTTTACTTTGCTCCCTGTGGTAGCACCCCAATTGTAAAAGTAATGCTTTCATAAACAATAAAGTCTGTCCTCTTGAAGAGCACAAGATTTAATTAAGTAATTTTCTTTGACCAAAAAAATGGTCATGTTGTTCTTCATATCCCATGAAATAATGTTTTCATAAACAGGTATTTAAAATGCATAATGTCAGAAGGATGTTCCAAGCAGTGAGCAAACTGTGCAGTTTAAGAGTGAGAAAACAATATCCTGGAGAAACATGAACTCAACTCATCTGAACCCATAAAAAACTAAGCACTGAGGTTAAACCATAAAAAGTGGTGGGTAGTTTCTCACTGCAGTAAACCACCAGACTATTAGGTATGCAGGCAATATGAGTTTGTTTGCTTCCGTGGATACTAAAAGTATTCTGAAGTCCTCAGGACTTTAAATATTATGTTATAAAATATTAAACCAATACCTTTAGGACAAAAACAGAATCCAACACATGCTACCTAAATTACTAAGGCTGAAAAATAAAAAATCAGGACTTGAGCTTCAGAAGAATATTTCTTTGGTGGAACATATTTCCACTTTAGCTATAAAAAGGCTCCAGTTTAAACCCCTGCACTTGTTTATACCTGAGAATAATGATGTACCTTATTCATTTGCTTTTGGAGAGGGTTATTTTTGTTTCTGCTGAAGCAACCTTTTTTTTAATTTTTTTTTTTTTTTTTTATTACAGCACCTTTGAAGTTAACAACTACCCTGTCTTCTTAAACTAAGAAAATTATATGCCTCAATCCAGCAGTACAATTTATTGTTGTTTATGTCTGCAGTGGACTTAACAGCAACACATAGAGCAGCAAGCATTTTTTTTCCTGGGGAAACCAAACAAATGCTGTCCTCCTTTTGTTAATGAATACATAGATTTTTCAGAGTTCACCAAAAGTTAAACTTCCTGAAAGTGACTAAAATGAGCTAAATAGGTTTCTTTAAAAGGATATGTGCTGGGAAAGAAGCAACCTTAAGAGTGCGTTCATGTGAAGACTGTTGTGAAAGCAATTTCTTAGAACAGATCTTTTTCAATGGGTTTTCCACTTCCCAAAGCTGATTGTTGGGGCGGGGTTTTTTTGTTGTTATTTTCTAATGCAAATTTCTGTGGCATTAATTATGGGAATTTTTCCAGTTAAACACATTCTTCCATTTAGTGCAAGAGGAAATTCTCAGCAGCAATTCTGAACTGTTTTTTATTTTAGCAAGATGGATGAAGAAACCTTTGGTTTGTTTTGAGAGACCCTTAGACCTATTGTGTGCAATGTGGTAATATTTAACCCCAGAACTGCAGCTTCTTCAGGGCCAGTGATGGTGCAAATATATATTTATCCCTTGATAAAAAAGAAAAAAATGGCATACCATTCAGTAATTCGGGCCTTTCTAACTATCAGCAATATTCTGTGTGCTCATTGCCCTCTCCTGGTTTCCTCTGGTAAGTTTTCAGGTTTAATATATCCAAAATGGGTTTCCTAAGAACATTAAGCATTCCTTGCTTTTGCCAGTCAAAGGTATCACTCGTGAACGCCTTTTTTCAGGTAGCACAAAGAACTCTTTTTATCAGGGTGCAGGTACCAGGCTAAAAGGCTTCACTGGAGTCACACCTGAGAGCTCTCTGCTCCCTGTGCTGCTGCAGCACCTACTTTGGAGCATGCAGGCAATTCTTGAATTTTTTTTAAGAAGAGCTTTTGGTAACATCTTGCCTTAAATATTTGCAAAAAGAAAGGAAGCTGTTGTGAGAAAACAGCTCATTATAGGTAGGGATTCCTCAGAGGGCAGAGGTGTCTGTTTCTTCATGAAGCATATGAAGCACAGCCTCAGCAGCTTGCTCAGGTCAGTGCCCAGACTGGTTCTGAGTATCTTCAGGGATGAAGACCCCCACTTGCTTTCTGGGCCTGTTCAAGTGTTTCACAACCCTTGCACTGGGCAATTTTTCTTAATGTTAAGTTTCCTACATTTTAATTTGATGAGGTTGCTTCTTAGAATAGGACCTTTCATTTCATAGAGGAGAAAACTGATGTTTTCAGAGGAACAATACAAATTAAAAGTCATGACTGGTGCAGAGTAGGGGAATAAGGAGATATTTTTTTAGTATTAAAAAATATGACCATTGCCAAGTTTATACTAAAATGTATTTTTTTTCACTAGCAAATAATTACCTTGTGAACTTGCTACTTCTGATTAATGTAAGGGCACAATCCTATCTTATTTCTACATGCATTTCTTTTGTGTGTGTATGTATATATTACACATAAAAGTGTGCATGTATAAAATGTAAATACAATCAGTACCTTTAACTTAGAAAGTTGTTCTCTGACCTGCTGTCCTGCTCCTGTGAAATGAGAATGCTGAAGAAGTAAAACAGACTTTGAAGACCCACACCTGAGGGAAGACTCTCCCAGGCATGGAAGTGTGACAGAGAGCAAACCAGATGTCTTCAAAGGCAGCTTCATTAGGGTCACATGAGCAGTAAGCCTAGGGTGGCAACTGAGGCGCAGTAGTGAATCATCGCCGATTTTCCTCCTTTGAATGGCAAGACCCTGTGTTTTATAATGCAAAATCAGCATTTTTAATTTATCAGATCCCCAGTCCTTTGCTCTGTTAGAAAACTTGCATGAACATCTACAATTATTTAAGCAAGATTTTTGATATCACAAATTCGTACACTCTCATAAACTTGCAGATTCAGTGTTGTTGTGAAAGCCAAAATACTGGGACATTCCCGAAATTTCACTTTTCCTTTAGCTATGTTATGTATTAATCTACATTTGAAGATAATTCCATTCAGATCCCAAATTGTCCAGGAGGTATGTTGGTGGTTTCAAGACCTCCCAGGAGTAAGAAAGTCTTTAACTTCTGATGAGAAGAGACTTTAAACTGACTGTTTAGACTAAAGAATTTGTCTAAAATAACTTCATAGTGCTCCCAAAATAACCTGTATGCCAGATTTAACAGACATTCTGGTAGGTTGTAGTGGAAATGTCCACATCCTGGAATCTGGCTTTTATATAACATGGTAACACTAACAGGGGTTAGAACTTTTGGTTGTTCTGCAGCTAAAATATACAGAGACTATTAGCATACTATCCACAAGGCATCATATCCCATATTGTTCTAGGTATATCCATAGCCAGAGTATACAAGAGGTTTTATCACATGCCACATACAGGGAGTGGTTATCTAAGGCACATCCGTGTCTTTGGGTTCAAGATAAGAGAGCCTTGTGGTTTAAATTGAAAATAAAGAGCTATTCCAACATGTAGATTGTTATGTGACTACATACTTCTGACCAATCCAAATTCATGACAAGCTACTTCACTCTTAAGGAGACCAAATGCATGAAAATTGTTAGAAAGGGATGCCTTACTTTGTCTTTCCTTTAGTAAATCTTCAGGAGTACACCCAGCACCAGATCCAGAGCCTTCTTAAATACCTCTGGCAAATCCACCACCTCCCTGGACAACCTATTCCAATATCTGACCACCTAACAGGGAAAGATTTTTTTCTGGTATCTAATTTGAATCTCTCGTGTCTCAGTTTAAGGCCATTTCTACTTATCCTCTCACTGCAGGCACCTCACAGGAGACTGATCCCCACCTCACCACAACTTCCTTCCAGGAGGCACAGGAGGTCACTTACCCTCTCCTCCCAGATTGTGCCGGCTTCATTGATCTCCCCATCACCAATTTCTATCTCAGGGAGATGGGTATCTTGAGGACAACTGGTTTTGATATTAAAGACTGAGGCAAAGAAAGCATTAAGCACCTTTGCTTTTTCCTCATCCCGTGTCACTACAGTACTCTCTGCTATCAACAGATGATGGAGACTCTCCTTGAGCTTGCTTTTGCTGCTAATGTATTTATAGAAACTTTTTTGTTATCTTTAACTATAGCTGCCAAATCAAATTCTAGCAGAGTTTTGGCCTTCCTAATCTTCTCCTTATATGACCTCAGGACATCCTTATAGTTCTCCCAAGCTACCTGACTCGCCTTACAGACATGGTAGAGTAAATTTTCCCCTAAGCACTAGCCTAACTTCTCTGTTTAACATTGCCAGTCTTTTTCCCCTGACAACTTGTCTTTCCACACATTTGGAAAGCCTGCTTCTGAGTATTTAACAGTTTTCCGAAAGCACACCCAGCCTATCTGGACTCCTTCATCCTTCAATTCACATTTTTGCTACTCTCCTGATAGCTCCAGGGCCGCATGTGTATGTGTAAGACCAACAAATTTGATTTTTCAAATTGTAGCACCAAATTAATATTCAGGCACAGATTTTCAACATATTTTTTAAAATATATTTTTAACAGAATTTTGTGCTCTAGGCTCATTTCCAAGTGTTACAATTTATTTAACTAAGTCCAGAAAGCCCACATGAGATTGAAGAGTGCAAATACTTTTCTGTTAAAAAGTGTTTAAAATGTATTTAAGAAACAAAAATGCAAAGCAATTTTAAAGAGAGCTGTTGATTAGCTAAAACAATGCAAGAGAATAGTCAAGAAACAATATCTTAAATGTAGTCCAGAAAAAGGCAGTCAATATATGGTCTGCTCTCTCTGACTGTGGAAGTATACTGCTGGAAAGTACTGCACTATGAGGAGATAACAGCCTTCTTTTGGGTCACTGCTAAGGAACCTTGCTGTCCAGCACAAAGGTAGGAAGTGCTGTGTTGTTCAAGGTACAGCATGTTACGTGAGTTGGGGGAAGAATTAGTGTTTAAATAACTTGCAACCATTATATGCAGAGGAGTGTTCAAGAAAGAAAGGATGTTAGCCTTGGCAGAAAAGCCAAGTGATAATGTGAATGAGCAACTACACCCACATAAATTCCCCTTTATATTTGCATCATACTCATTGATGCAAAAAACTATTTATAACTTTTTTCCCCATCAGAATAACATGTATATAATAATAAATTACTTATCATGTATAAGCAGACAAAGAGCATTCTGCAAGGCTGGTGTCATGGTAGTATTTATATTTCACTTAGTCTTCACCTAAATTATTCAATTCAAACAAATATACCTAAATTGTCACTTAAATTATTTAATTCAAATGAATGAATAAGTCAGAAGAATAGTGTATTTAACTCTCAATTACATCTTGAAATGTCTGCAGTCCAAATTAAATCCAAGAATTTTTACAGAGTTGAAACCAGACAAAACTGTATATAAAGGTTAAATTATACCTGTAAATGGTACTAAGATTTTCCTGGAGCTGCAGTCAATCCGATGGTCCGTGATTTCACATCAAGATGATTCTATGCTCCTGGCTCAATGATTCTGTGCTCCTGGCTCAAAATACAAATTTGCTCTGAGCTGTTCATCTTTTTGGGGGCATAATATATTGCATATTTTATGTTCTTCTATCACTTCTTTCTCCTGTGCCTACTCTTCACAATAACATACTCCAAGTGTTAAGCCACTCTGTCAGCCTGTATCAACTTCATCCCAGCTAAATGGACATGATTCTCCCATTTTTTTGTGCTACTGTGATTCTCACACTTTGACAATGAAGGGTGCCACAGCTGGGGGCTCTGCCATTCCAGACTTTTAGTCAGTGTGAACCACTTCAAAAATGCAAGCATAAGTAGTATTTACTTCAGTTGACTTCCTAACTGAACAGGAAGAGAATATTATTCCTGAATGTCATTGCAATTTAGAGTCAAAGCAAAGCTGAACTATTATTTGTGAAGTAAAACACACTGTTTCAGTTAGATGTAAAGGATGAATTGCTAGATCTACAAGGATGAGATGGGGAAAGTCTCCAGCAAGCAATATGAAGCAAGAAACGTTGAAACACACAGTCTTGCATATAGCTGTCATTCTTAACCTAATTTTAGGACAGGACATGATGCTGTATGTGTATTTCCTTGAATAAGGGAAAAACAGGTAAAACAGACAAAAACAGGAAAACAAAAAAAAAAAAAAATTAAATGCTCAGTTTTTATTAAAGTAGGTGTCACTTTTCATCTAAAGAATGCAAATAAATCCTAGTTTCCCCAGTCTGCTCCTAGGGAAGGACTGATAGGTTGTGGCCTAGGCAAGAGGTCCATGTGGTGGCTGAGGGGCTGCCTGAATACACCATTTTAAAACCAGAAAGGCCATTTTAAAACCTAGAATTCTAGCACAAGTGGCATCCCCCAAGGATCAATACTGGGCCCAATGCTCTGTTTAATAGCTCTGTAAGTCACTGTTAAAATGGCACCAGGTATAACATGAAAAAGTTTGCTGATGATTCTAAACTGAGTGGAGATGTTGACACTGTGGAAGAAAGAGCCACCCCTCAGGAGCCATAAAATCACAGAACATGCTGACTTGGAAACGCCCCATCAGGATCATTGAAGTCTAATTCCTGGGCCTGCACAGGACACCCCAAGAGTCACACCATGTGCCTGACAGCATTGTCCACATGCACCTTGATCTCTGCCAGGCTGGTGACCGCTTCCCTGGGGAGCCTGTTCCAGTAACCAGCTGCTCTTTGGGGGAAGAATCTACACCTCCCCTGACACAACTTCAGGCCATTCCCTCAGGCCCTGTCACTGTCACCACAGAGCAGAGATCAGTGCCTGTCCCTCCTCTTCCTCTCAGGAGGAAGCTGCAAAACTGCAGTGAGGTCTCCCCTCAGTCTCCTCTTCCCCAGTGTGACCTCAGCCACTCCTCACACGGCTTCCCCTCAGGGCCCTTCACCATCCTCATGGCCTCCTTCGGACACTCTCTAACAGTGTACATCTTTTTTGCATTGTGGTGCCCAAAACTCCCTCAGCACTCCAGATCTATACAGGCTGGAAGAATGGGGTAGCAAGAATCCTATGGAGTTCAACAGAGACAAGTGGAAGGTTTGGCACCTGGAAAAAACATAATCCATGAAGGCAGCAGGGGCTGCGATCTACCTGGCTAAGGAGCTGCTCTGTGGAAAGGGACCTGGATGTCCTTTGACACAAGCTCAGTGAACAGTCCTGCTATGGCAGAGAAAACCGCTGGGATGCCAGGCTGCATCAGCAAGGACACCACCAGCAGAGATAGAGGAGTCACTGTCTCACTCTAATCACCACTTGCCAGGCTACACCTGGAACACTGTGTTCAGTTTTGGCCCCTGCCACACAAAACAAAAGATATGGATAGGCTGGAGAGAGTCCAGAAAAGGGACACAAAGAACAAGGAAGCCTGCCAGATGGGAAAAGACTTAGGGAAGACCTAATCCACGTGTTCTAGTATTTAAAGCTACAAAGAAAATTGAGACTCCCTTTCCACAGGGAGTCACATGGAAAAGATGAGGGGCAATTGGTACATGTTACTCCTGTGGATATTCTGTTCAGACAGTAGAGGAAAGTCTTTCACAATAAGAGCAATAAGCCATTGCATTAATCTCCCCAGGAAAGTAATGAATTCCCCAGCACGACTAGGGAATTTGGCTGAACATGGTGCTGGGTAATCTTGTCTACACTGTGCTTTTGCCAGGAAAGTTGGGCCAGATGATCCTTGAGCTCCCCATCCAATCTTGTATGATCATTCTATACAGTAGATAGTAATTCAATTGTTAAGTAAAACCATTACTTAGTGACTCAGTTATTTGTATGTATATTATTTCTACGTTATGGTTTCAGCAAGAGTTGAAGGCACAAAAAACCTGACCTAAAGAGTCATTACTGTATTTTAATAAAGAAATTATTTTGATTGTAAGCATTCTGGCAAAACAGGCAAATAGCAACTCTATTGTTATGAAATTTAAAAGGTTGACAGCCTTATAAATTGTCTTGTCCTACTCCAGAAGAATTCAGTCCTACTCCAGAAGAATTCATAGTAGCATTCTCTCAATGCTTAGTCAATCTCTCCCTGTTCTGATCTGCAGGCGCTCTATAAAACTGAATTAAAATAGTTTGCACTCAATGTATTGCATCTCCCCTTTGTACCAATAAGTACTTATAATGGGAATGGCTTTATTTTATATATACATTGAGTGACCCCAAATGGGTCAAATCACAGGTCAGTAGGAAATTGTCAGACAAGTTTCTTTAGGACAGCACCATTCTTGAAACATATTGGCTACACATATTCTCTTTTTCTCTTTCAAAAATATATTTTTCTCATTTCCTCCTGTTGATATTTTTTGCTCTTCTCCTCTATTGAGAAATATTGATTTCTGAAAAGGCAAGAAAAAAGGAGACTAGGAAGAATAAATATCCCTAGAATAAAATACATGAGAACTGGAAACCCTCTGAAAACATTAAAGTGCTTCAATAAGGCAATTACATGTGAAAGCATTTCCTTGTTTACTTCATCATACTTGAGGATCCAGTGTAGCCATAATGTGTTCACATTGAATATGTAATTTTGAACTTTCAGAAGTTGCCCAACTGCAGAATTTTCTGTTTTCTCACCCATATGATACACTGCGTTTTAGTGGTCATAATTTGGGTAAAGCTCAGGCTGTTTAGTATTACAGGGCTGATACAGGAAGGATTACTGATGCTAAGAGTTCAGAACTTGTTTTAAAATCTGTGGTTTCTATAGTCACCTTCAGAATTCCTTTCTTTAAAGTATTTCTTATAGGTGTAATATTAAACAGATGCCAATTTTTCTGTAATGTGTTGTAGCAGCTTGGATCAAATACGTTTTAACCACCACTCAACAGATTGCTTTTTTCAGCCGAGATTTGCCACAAATCAATTTCTATTCCTAAAATGCTGTTATTAATACATTAATCCTTTTTATTTTAACTCTACATTCCTCCCAGCTTTTGTGCTCCAGCAGAAAAATGGAGGGATCCTGTATGATACAGATTTACTGGCTAAGTTACAGACAGGTGAACATTCCTTGAGCCTAGTTCGGTGTGCACCTATGCATGGAGGGGTGTTTTTTTTTTGTTTGTTTTTTTTTTTTTTTTTTTGTTTTTTTTGTTTTTTTTTCTGTAGATAACTGCATCATAATGTCTGCAGCATACATTTTTAAGTTCCCCTTCTTTCATGTTCAAGTTCTTTCTCTTCATACTCTCACTCCCTATTTTCATTTTATCATCCCTCTCTTCTTCTACATAAGCACACAGACAGACAACTGGCTGACAGTATTTGTTCAGGTGATTAAATTGCTGTAGGTATGGTATTTCTGTTTAATCTTTCCACCTGGTTCAACCTATGAGTTTTCATAATGTTTTCTGGAAGCTGAGAGAGGGATGCATAGAAATTAAATTTGCTGGGGAAAAAAAGAATGCAAACCTTCAACACTAATACCACATTCCAGTCACAAATTTTTGTCACTTTGCCTTGCATAATGTCACAGCACAGAGTGATATGACAAAACAAGTATTATGGCAGGCACTTCTTTGTACAATTAGGAAAGACAATATTGGCACTGTGTCCAAGCAAGGTTTGGGAGCAGTCTCTGCAAGAGGAGATCAGGAGATGCCCCATGGGCCACAGCTGCTCAAGCCACTGGATCCACCACAGGACATGGCTGAGTCCTTCAGCCATGCTGCTGGTGTGTTAGGGAACACTTATTTTAAAAAGGGCAAAATGAGAAGGAGAGAACAAAAACAGTGAGAAGCAGCACAGGGAAAAACCAAGGACAGACAAGGAGAAGGAGATCTTCCATAACAGAGCAGAAATTCCCTAAAGACCATGGAAAAGCCATGTTGGAACAGGTTTATCCTGAAGAATTGGAATCCATGAAGAGTACCCATACAGGAGCATGGGAACAGTGTGAGGAGGCAGGAGCAGCTGGGTGGGAGTTAGAGTGCTGTGTATTTACTGCAGCCCCTGCTGTGCAGCTCAAGGAAGAGGATAGAGGAATCAGGAGTAAGGAGTCAGTGTGGGCCTTGGAATAGAGGGGAGGAGAGCTGTTCCACTGACTGTATCTCACCATCTGAATCTATTTTAATTTAAAAAAAAGAAATTTATTTTCCCCACGTATGTTTTCCCTATGACAGCAACTGGTAAGCAATCTTCTATCTTTATCTCAGCCAATAAACTTTCTCAACGTATGTTTTCTCCCATTCTTCTGGAGAGGGATGGTGAGCATCTGGGTGGGAGTTCGGCTGCTAGCCAGAGCTAAGCCACCACAATGCATTACTGTGCTGTGGTGGCATGCAAGGGTCACAGTTGTCATTAGACAAGGAATGACCCTTGACTGTAAAGATTATGCAGGAAGACCACCCTGGAGCAAGACCCAGAATTCCTGTGCCACAAGCTTATGAATCAGCTACACAGTCACCAGTTTCTCTGATGCTCTAAAATACATGTCACTGGGGGAAAATTAAACCCTGACATAAAGAAAACACACACTCTTAATTGGTACCTCATATAACAAGTAATTACTGATGTACATTGCTGCTTTCAAAAAAGTAGACTCCATGGACTTTCTGTGGTGAGACACTATAGTCAGAATAACTCTGGCAGCCATGAGCACTCATCAGTTTAAAAACCAATACTGGAAAAAATCCCTTTTCTTAAATTTTCTCTAGTCAATAGCAGAACACCACAAGAAAATTTGACTCCACTGAGATCATGATAATGGATGCGAAGGCTGGATGTGAATAATATTTCAGGGTAATACAGTAATACAGTAACTCAAAACTCCCCTATATTGTCAACTAATTTTCAGCTATCTTTATGTCCTTAAAAAAAAAAAAAAAAAAAAAAAAAAAAAAAAAAAAAAAAAAAACAAAAAAGAACCAGAGATACTGAAACTTATCCATAAATAGTGGCATTCTTCCCATGCCCATTTTGCCACTCAGCTTGTCCTAAGGAACAGGCTTTCCTTTCCTTAACATCAAATGGAGCTCAATGCAGCTTTAACAGAATCTTCTCAAAGCACTAAAGAAGGATGGCTCATACTGGGTTTGTTTCCTTGAATTTAATGTTTTTAATTAAAAGAAAACAAAACGCAAAAGTTTATGCTTAAAGCTTCATTCTAAGCATATTCAGGTGCATGCCCTCAACAGCTGGGAATGAAAACAGTTTTTATCTTAGGAGGCACTGGGTAGGCAGCTTGTTTGGGAATAGTTTTGCACTCAGGAAATCTGTCCATCAACTTTGGTAATGATTTGTGTTTAATCTGCCGAAAAAGAAAACAAGCTCTGATATCGTATGCTTCTCATCTTTACGACAGGTGTATCAGCATGACAAGTTTATTTTCTTTTTTCAGTCAGTATTTATTGTTCCAGAGATATCCTTGATGTGTACTAATGCCCTATTTTCATGTGAGGTTTCAAGTTCATTACACTGGGATGTTTTTCTTAACTTTCACTGTGATAGTAAAAACACCTACACTTCAGCTTAAACATGCAAATTTGTCTGAGTAATGGCAAGAAGTTTTGCTCGAATATTCACAATAAAAAAGAAAAAATGCACAATGAAATATATGTAAAATCGTTTTGTTTATCCAGCTGGACCAAGCCTTTGTTAGAAATTGTTTGAAGTGGATGGATACTGATGTAATTTTGGAAAATGCATTAAACAGGGAAAAAATGTTTTTCTTTTATTATAAGTCAATACCAGGAGGGAAGGAAATACAGTAAAACTTGCCGCAAGCAGTCTCTCAGGGGAACAACAAAAATTGACTGCTTAATGGACATGGCCTTTTAATAAATTCAGAAAAGAATTTATTGAATTTTTTAGGGATATGCAGAGGGTGTTTGTAGACAAAGAAGTCTGATAAAGTTTGTATTTAATGTAGATTAATGTGTAATTTTATTAAGGGGAATGTTTAGTCATAAAAGAATTTTATAATTTCTCTTAATAATCAACAGTTTGATTTAGTAATTTTCTGTAACAAAAAAATCTTGCATAGAGTAATGTGCTGAAATATGTGGTTTCCCATCTGATTAGCTACAGTTTTCCAAATATGTTTGTTATTGAACCTTCAGTATTTTTCTCTTGAGTACTCTTCACAGTGAGACTGCTTGAAGGGACTACAAGGGCAGTACTCAGCTCATACTTTGAATAGACAAGTGTTTTCCAAAACAGGAAAATGTTTTGTTAAGAAATGCTGAGGTCAGACATGAAATGACAGTGGCTTCTGACAGACTTGGCTTTATGTGGTTGAGGAAATCTGGACCCTATTCTTGAAGAGAAGATGAAGCGATAACCTACACAAAACATTTCCTTGAGGAGTATTGCTAGGAACTGTCATGCTGCACCCTGTAGGACAAATGACTCAAAGACATGGAGAATAATCACTCTTGATCCTTTTATTAGGAGGAATAATGTTTGTATTGTTGACACTCTCTGTCATGTCACTGTATATGCCAGGGTCCCCTATGATGCCTGGGAAGATTACACTTCCAGAGAATCTCATCAAAGGGACATCAGACTTCACAGATCTGGTCAGGCAGACAATTGCACAGAAGGTTATTCCTTATTGACAGCCATTCAGTATTTTACTAATGGCATCATATCACTGCCACCCGCAAGTTTCAAGTGAGAAACAGGTTCCTGCATATCCTGGTCACAGCAGAGAGAAGACATGCCCCTTCAAGTTCATAGTTTGGGTGTGACTCTTGTCAGATAGAGAACTCTTGTCAGATAGACATACTGCTCTTAAAACTCCACCTATCCAAGTGTGTGAGAATCACTGCTTTTACTGAGAAGTTAAATAACTTCTGATCCCAGGGCTCTGCTGAAATTGGCCTGTTGGTTCACTGTATGCCTGCAAAACTCTGAAGCAAAAGCGAGAAAGAAACATTTGCCTTTGGTCTAATTTACACCAGTGAATCTGGGACTATTCTTATACCTCTCTTACTGGCCAGCAAGGAGTGCCTGTCAACTCAGAAGACAAATAAGAAGACCTCAGCACTGATATTGTGCTAGAGTTAAATCCCATAATTTCAAACTATGGATGGAACTCATCACACTGAGATAACAAAAATGGCACTATCTGGAGCAAGAAGTTATCTTCAAATTCTTGTCTCCAGCAAAAGCAACGATGATGGGTTTTGTGCAGCTTATTCTATAGGGAGATCATGGGCTCAACATTTAATAAATGCAATGCTTAATTGTGAGGCTTAGACAGCTGCTTTTCATCAGAGGGTACATGAAACGAGGAAAAAGGCAGACATTTAATGAGAGATGATTTGGAATGGGGGAGGTAAGAGATAGCAAGTGGCAGGGAGTATGGTCCTGTGTTGCTTTAGACACTAATGCAGCATTGTTATACTGTTTTTGATTTCAAACAAGTTTTCATTCCACTCTTCTGTTTACAACCATGCAGTTATAGGATTACATACAGGGAAGCCAGACTGTGAAAAGTCAGAAATCCACTGTGATAAGTTTTTGAAAACTGGATGTAATACAAAACTGAAATAACATGAGAAAGGAACTCCTAAGAAACAGCATGAAACCCATAGTGCCATTCATTAAGTGCCTCCAGTGGAGTGCAACAGTTTGCCTTATGGAGGATATAGCCCAAGACTCTTAACTTGGTAATTTGCCTTTAAGGATCAGATAAACAAAAATGTCAATGACCTTGGCAATATGACCTGAGTGTCTTAGTTTCACTAGGATGAACTGTTCTTGGAAAAAATTCTCCTGTCTGAGTCACAACCAGGTTTTTCCTTCTGGAGTAGGAATGTGTGCTGTTCTTCCCCCTGCTTCCTTCCCAGCTAGCAATGCAGGCAAATTCCAGCTCACTAGTCTGGCATTTCAATTTCTGTAGGGTCTTCTCATGTTATGCCAGTGTAGAAGCTTTCACATTTTTTGTAACATTCTTTTGAAACAGAACTCCACCAAATCACCTTACTAGAGTCCAGTGACTGAACTTTAAAAAGGTTGGGGTTTGGTCTTTGTTCACAAAATGTGCAAAAGTAAATTTCATTCTCTGTGGCATATTAGAGGTCTGTGAGCAGTCATTGCAAAAGGTACTACATTTAGGCTTAAGAATACAATGGCAGGGATATTCATGTGAGAAACAAGGTGATGGACACTATACCAATTAAACATTAATTACATTGTGTAAAAAAAAGGTATTTTTACTATCTGTTGAACAAAAAAAAAAAACAAACCAAAAATGTATGTATTCTTTAGATAACTGCATTTAGTGATTATTGTGTTTCTTTTTTTTCTGTCATTCTTTCTACAGGCATATAGACTGCCCATCCAGGAAACAAAATCATGCAAGTAGTTCACATGTGTTTAAGAGTGAATTTTAAGAGTTTAAAGTTTTCTGCATGTAAGTTTTTTAACAGTGAATGCCAATGGCAGTGTTTTTAATCATTACTGAAGTGTCCAGAGCACTCAGTGATATGCAGGATGCAATCTGATACCTCCCTTGGGTCACAAGAGTTATGGTTTGAACATCCTGAAGTGAAGAAGAGCCACCTGCTCAGCCAGCCAGAAAATACTGAGATGACTGGGCTCTCAAATCCCCTGGCTGATGCTGTCTTGTCACAGAAGCCAGTCATGATCACCTCCAGACTGTAGAGTCCTTCTCTCCCAGTAGCTGAGAGCAGCAGGTTAAGTTCTTGTGCTAGGACACTGAAGTTACAAGTAGGTTCAATCCTTTTCCTGCATCACGCTAATTTTTACTGGGGTTTCTAGCCTCTTAGTCTGACCTTCAGTAACACCATTTTCTCTAAAATAAAGAAACCATTCTCTGGCATGAGCCCATTTTGCATTACACCATTTTGAAATAGTTTTTAATGGCAGTACTCCAGCCAAAAATAATTATGGCAAATTCTCCATTATCTGATGGAAAGAAACAAACATAGCAGAAAAACATGGATGATGCAAGTACAGGAGCAGTCATGGAACCAGTTCTCATAAGAACAGCCAGACCTAGGAGTATCCCTTCACTGTACCCCACCTGACACTCCGAATTGGAGGAGTGCACTCATTCATGCACAGCACCCGACCTTAACTGATCTCTAAGTGCACCACATTTCAACAGAGCTAACAAGCTTTCTAGGAATCCAGAGTGTTCTGCAGCACAGTAGGAGCCAGATGATGCCTGATACAGCATGAACAAAAGTGCATAAAATCTGCTGCCCGTTGGATGCAGTTTCAGAGGGTTCCACAGCTCTGGTTTGGTGTGTGTTGTGCAGAGACAACAAATCTGGCTCTCTAGTGAGATAAAACCCAGTCCAAACCTACAGCACACTCTGCATAAACTGCATTTTTCCCAAAGATAATAACCCAAGGAGACTAGATAGGTTCTTGCGGAGCCAGCATTGTCTTGTCTTCTGTGACACAATTAATCAGTGGGACAGATCCATTAATGCCAACTAGTCAAGTGGGAAATGTATGGAGAAATATGTTATGCTTGTGCCACTTGATTTCTTGATGTTTGCTGTCTTGCCACCTGAAGGAAGATATGAAAGTCAAACAGCACTGTGTTGTTCGAGAAACACAATGCTATTGATCTCTTATTACCTATAACAACATCCTTAAGCATCTTGAAGGCAAACCTGCAAGAGTCAGCTACTGGCAATACCTGCAGAGACAATTAGGGGAAGGTGAAAAGGAAAAAAACAAGTATGAAAGAATGATACAAGTAATGTAGCTTTAGTCTACATCCAAAATTGCCAAACTTATACACTGTCTTTAGCAGTCAAAGATCTCATGTTTTATTAATAGACTCAAAACTTTAAATCATGGTACTGTACTTATAACTGATGCCAAGTAAATAACAACATAGGCCTCATTCCGACCTCTAAAAATACTGAAGTTGAAAATTCAAATATGTCATAGCATTTTTACAGTTGACAGCTACCTATTACAAAGTGGTTGTTAGTACTTTTGGTCTTTGTAACACACGCAACCTCAAGCGTACCTCAGACCACAGTGAGGTCTGAGCTACATCTTGTTTCTTCTGTAACACAGTTTTAAAAAAGTAAATTCAGCATTTGCCATTAAAAAAACCCCAAACTATGGAGACAGGATTTGCAAAATTTTCAGCTGTATTTCCAATCATTGTAGAGTAAACTTTTCTAAATTATTTGGTCATGAAATGTTCATTAAAAATAACCTCATATGCCCTCTTGAATCTGTATTGACAGCATTCAAATCACAGGGCACAGTGAAATTAAAGTGAAATAGCTGAGCAAACAACTCATATTCTCAGTTTTCAGAAAACAGAAGGACTGAGAATAATCTTGAATTTTTTCCTAATTATTTCCTTAAAAAATAGGTCTCATGTATATACAGTATCTTCCTTATATTTTCTGAATCAGTTAATAAAAATTTCACTCTTCTAAAGGCTCGTGAAAGCTCCTGCTAATTCTGGTAATGCCAAAAATTCTTGTTAATGTACAGCCAGAAGCAGAGCATAGAAGTCTGTTGTAGAACTAAGGATGAGAAGAACTACAAGAAATGTACTGTCCACACAGCTTGTGAACAATTCAATAAAAGGCAACTATAAATTCCTGTCTGGTGTGTCTAGATAATACCACAGGTACCCTCAGCCAAGTACAGAAAAAAAAAGCAGAGCAAACAAACAAAAAACCCAAACCGCCTACAAAATTAAGTGAAATTCTGCTCTAAATCCTTTATTTTCTTGTTATTAATATTTCTGTTTTTGTCTCCCTCCTGCAGCTTTTGGCAAACACTGAACTTAAACTATTTGGAAAAGCAGTTCGTTCTTCCCACCTCATCTGTGCCTCTTCTTAACCCCCGAAATCATTAAGCATTGTGGCCCATGCTGAAATCCTGTTTACCAGTGTTGCTTTGTTACGTGGGTATTTTCAAGTTTTCAAAGGAACTTTTTGTTCCTACAGAGTGAAATCTCTTCATGTCATGCTACAGCCAAGTTAGCCAAGGTGCTGATAGCCCCCTGCAGTGAAAGAACACGAGGAGAGTGAAAACTGGGGGAAACAGAGCAGTCTTTTCAACTGTCAACATTTATTTAAATGTAATCATGAAATTTGGCTGTTCCTTGGGCCATGTGGTGTCTGCCCATTCTGCTGGGTGGGGCTGGAATTACTGCTGGCATGAATTTGTTTGGCCTCTTATTTTCATAACCCTTCAGAGCCACACAAGGGGAAAACAAGAGACTACATAAGTACATTTGAGGGCTAAATGTTTGTCTGGCATGCTTGTATCACACAGGACTTGGAAGGGCTGAGGAAATCCTCTGAGCTTAGGGAATGTGAGGTGAGCTGCAGAGTTTGATATGCAGACAGAAAGCTGAAGAGATACAGAAAAATACTCAAGACGTATGAGTATTAATGGGGCGAACCCACCTACAGGAAAGGGATATGCCCCTTCATTTCACCCAGTTCTCTGATTTTTTTTGATGCTTTTATTCTCCCACAAACTCTCTGGTTTCTCCTGTAGTAATCTTGGCCCCCACCTCTTCATAAAACTTGCTGTATATCTCTGCCCTCATCTCCTTGCAGGTCCCCTGCCTCATGTTTAGACAAATTATCATATTGTCCTGTTCTCCTGAGCAGGCTGCAAAGAGGAGTGTGGCTGCTGCTCCTGCTTTCCACCAACAGGAAGGACTTTAACAGGCGACAGCAAATGGAAATGGCTCCCATGCTTTGTCTTCAACTCCTCTGCTTCTCTTCAGCAGCAAAAACTGACTACAAAATAATGGGAAGGATGGGAAAGCCTAGAGAACTTGATGGCTGTGGTGCTATCTAGAGAGGCTGAGGGAAGTATAGATGATGATTCAGAGGAAGTAGAAGAAATACTGGAGGAGAACTGGAAGTGTTTTTCACACAAGCAAATTAGGAGATCAACACAGTGCTTGCAGTTACAAGTTACATGTGTTGAATAGTAAATCTATATATAAAACAAGCAATTAAAAGCATTTCACAAAGGTAGATGATAGGTGTAGCTGTTGGGGATGTGAACATATGACTGAAATAGGTAAGTGGCTTAAAAAGGAGAGAGAAAACGCCCAAACAGTACAGCTAGGCAATAAAGACAAAGGGTGAGCATGCTGAAAAGTGGAATGAGAGAGAAAGCAAACTGGGGGAAAAGAGAAAGATGATGAAGAAGGAAGCTGGCACTGGCAGGTTTGCCACAGAACAAAACATTAGCAAAGTCAAGTGCTAGGAGGATAAAGAGTACAAAAATAAAGAAGTAAAAGACAAAGGAAAATTGCAATATGGGAAAGAGGAAGCAGACAGAAGAAAGGGAGATAGTGACCAATGTGACAGCGATAGATTCTTTCATTTATTATTAATACAAAGGGTCTGCTAATCTTGCAAAGTGGCCTCTCTGCTTCTCACACTAAGACTTTGCTTGGTCTCTTTCAGAACATAAATCCAGGATCACAGGAGAGGGCTTAGTGGATGTTTTACATGTTTGGCACCTGATGCATTGACAGACTGCATATAGGAGGCCTTCAAGTATTTTCAGACCCATCTGAAGACTAGAGAATCTCTTTGTTCACTCTTTGGTTGAGTGCAGAGAGATTTTAAAATCTGTGTCCCATTTATAATAAGCAGCTGTTGTTTTAGTGACATCTTGGCTTAGAAGTATGGGATAAAAACTGATCTAAGTGCAGTTCTTGACTGTTTTTGGCTGTAATTAAATTCTGGATCTTGCTTGTAAGGGATTTTTAAGGAAGAACTGTAAATCAGTCCTTTCTGCTGACACTATTTCTGGCTTATTTATTTTTAATGCAGTTAATGGAGGGAAAAAGACAGAGGATAGCAAATCGCAGCTCTTCTGCATGGAGATCCATTTTGGTGGGGCTACTGTGACAAAATAGGAAGAAAAAAGGCTGGTAGATTAAAAAACAAAAATCTTTAGCATGTAAATGCAAGAAGAAATTGTAGGGGTTTAAGTCACAGAGGGCTCAAATCCCTGTTGGGGCCACTTAGGAAGAATAACTTGACTCATACATTTTAGAGCCAGAAGGAATCAACAGATTGTTAGTTTGACCTACTGTGTAACATGGCCATAGTATTTCATCCAACTAATTTTGCAGCTAGCCTAAAGCCTGTCTTTCCTGAGGTCATGTGGGCTTGATATGGAGATTTGAGGGGCTGAAGAACTCAATGCATGTTAACAGTTTCTCCTCTGGTAGTTTACTGCTTCTTGTTTAAAACAGGTTGATCTTATATTTAACTTTATGCAGTTCAGCCTCTTTTTTCTTTCTTTTTGTTGTTGTTGCTGTTAAGCTTTTTCTGCTTTGCTGGAAGCCTTCATTACCTATTATGTTCTTGATGCCAAAGATGCTTATGAAATGAAAAGTGTATACTAGGTACAAAAGATATGTGAAAAAAAGGGCATCCAGGCAGCAGTAATATGAGTGACTGGAATGGGGAACATCTGTTACAAGAAAATTGTCTCATCCTGAAGTATACTGTGTGTATGTAGCTGAACTCCCCTGCAGCTGACGCATCGCTGTTCCAATTTGCATCTAGGTATTGACGCTCGAGGCACAAGATTGCTGATGGCTAGACACTGTAACAGCAGGGTAAAGGGGGCTGCACTGGAGACAAGGTGATTCCAGCTAGGGACAGATTTGGCAATGGTGGTTGCCTATGTGGGATGTAATAAGAAAGGAAAGAGCGTGAAATGGCAGACTGTGTGAGGCTGCAATGAGTCAGCCACTCCGAGGGGGCTGGAAGAAATGTATAGTCTGTATAAAGGAGCCCTGGGCTGCCCTGAGCTGGAGGCAAGGAGTTCGGGTTTCTGCAAATCCAATTCCTCTGATATTCTTGGCAGTCAGGGGAGGAAATTCACAGCAGAGAGCTCTGGTGTGTGCAGAGTGATGACTCTCAGGCTGCCTTCTGGGAAGGCAGGCCAATAAACGTGGCTACCATGTCCTGCAACTACAGTCCTGAAGAGGGAGCATAAACTAATAGCAGTGTCCAGAGCAATATAGTATGCATCCTTTGTGATGGGCTGAGAAATGTGAGACTAATGGCTAGAGCACTCCACACCCATTGACAGGAATAGTTCACATATAGATGTCTTCAATAACCAATGATTTGGTTATTGAATCGAACCTTCTTGCCGAGAGAGAATAAATTCAATGCACTAATTAAAATTGGTCTTTCTGGAAGACTTTTTTTTTTGAGAAGTTCATAATTTTATAGTCTTTATGCTGCCACTTATTCTTCCATTGCTTCTTCTGAATACTGGGTTGATTCTTTTTCTGTCCAAATACAAGAGTCCGTCCTCCCTCACACTGCAATTTGAAGTTTCAAAATTCTTTCTCAGAATTTCTCTTTCTCTTATTAATGACCCTAATTCAGAGGATCTGACATGTTTTCCACCAATCTTTGTTACTGACAAGTATTATCAAAGGTATTGTAAAAGTATAATTGTGAGATAAACACAGTTCTGGTGAAAAAAGCACTAGGTATTTTCAGGTGGTCACACGGGGAAATATCATTAACACTGTGTAATTTGCTTGGAGTAGTCCAGCCTTGGAATGTGTGGCAGTATTTCACTTCATGAAAAATGATTGTTGCTTCAGCTGCAGCCATATCCATCTTCCTGGGAAAACTTCCAGCTTCAAAGGGAAATCTGGTTGTACACGTTTGAACTGTGTTCTTAGCTGCAACATAATCTTTTCTGTCTTCTGGTTGACCATTGGAAATGGTAATGAAAACAAGGCATGTATTCCTTTCAGCCTCGGTGTAACCTTTCTCTTCTTCAGGAAAGAAAAGTTACTGAACACAGAGGGTAATTAATTTACTGACATTCTTTCAGACGCTTTGAAGATATGCTCTGAGAGAGGGTCTGCATGCTAACCTGTCGAGTAAAACAAAAAAGTAAAACCTAACAAGGCAATGTCAAAAACTAAATGCATTGGTCTCCTAAGTAATCTCTTCACAACAACTAAATCATATTAAACATAGACTGATTTCATGGGCTGAATAGTCAAGTTCTTAAATCTTCAGTTACCAAAACATGTTGTCATAGGAAAATCTTCAGTGGAGCTAATATTACTGCTTTACACACAAGAGAAAAGAAATACTGGTAATGGGAAAGACATATAACAAACATTTCCAAACGTTTAGAAAAGCAATCCTGAAAGTAAAAATAATATATAATGAAATGGACTTCCCTCATTTGTTTTCTCTCCATGAGCAAATGAGCTATAATAAACAGTAAAAATAAAGAAGTCCTGGCAATTGATGACCTCTCACCTTTACCCCATCCAAGCTACTTTTAAAGGCATTTTTCATACTCTTGGTTTATTTATTGTTCCTCTGCTGCTTCCAAGTTGACCTTCAGATAGGATCCCACCCAGAGTTTTGGAGGAAACAAAATAGGGCAGCGGAAGCAAAGGAGTTGTTATTTGGAAAGATGGTTACAAAAATATGTGCAAAGTAATTATATCAGGGTTGTTCCTGTCTTGGTGGGATACAAATATTTTTATTGATGTTTGTCCCAGGCCCTTTGGGAAATTATCAGACACATTGATATCCTATGATAAGTTTCCCATGGCTTCTCTATGACCCTTCCTATTGTTCCAGGGTGCCCTAATTGCACATGTTCATGAAATGTAAATTACTTCATATAATAAAGCCGGTTCTAGGGAGTATCTTTTCCGTGACAGAGTCTGGCTTGAAGAAGATACACAGTGGAAAGCAATTCATTTCTGCTGTTCCTCTTTCTCTGGTAAAAGTAATTCCTGTGGTTTTTGTTTGCATTCTATCTAGTCAGCAAGAGTTGATAATAGAGTATGGAAAAGATACAAACCAGAACAGAGCAAATGCAACTTTGTACTGTTTAATTTAAAATAACACAGAGATCTGTACCAGTCAGCTGCAGTAAACCACATGTATGCCATATGTAATATAGCAAATATTTTTCAGGGTTGTCCATTTTTGCTTTTCCAAATACCTAAACATCTCCACACATACAAGCATAGGTACATATATATATACTTATATAATACACCAGTCAGGAATTTGGCTGGAAATTTCTCACCCATTTTTAGTATATTGTTGGTACAAATTCATATGAAAAATTACCAAGTTTTATATATAGTAACTCATTAAAAATCCATCTGTTTTATTTTTGGTACCTGTAACAGAAAATGTATTCCATCACCTTGATGAGAACTTTTTTTAAGGATTTGGGGTGGGCTTTTAAATTGGAATAGTAATATTGTTTAGTTTATTCCTCATTTCTAATGATCTGGAAACACTTTTATTAATTTAAACAAAAAAAAAATAGCAAGCTGTTAGGGTCTTTTTCCTAAATCTTGTACTGTGATTACCCCTCTTGCTATTTTCAGACCTTTGAGTTGACATCTGAGACACTGGAAACAACATGTGGAAACAACATGTGGAAACAACAGTCCTACCTGTCTACCACCTAAAATCATACAATGAGAAAAAAAATTTTTCATTTTCTGAAGACAGTCAGTGTAGGTTTAGGTCACAGGTGTAGGTCAGTGTAGGTGTTTACAAAATGGAAAGATACTTTTATTATCTATTTATAAACTTTCTGTTAGATTGGTGAGTCAAAGGATAATTCTAATCTTAGCCCTTCCTAGATTTTGACTTTGTAACTGCACTATTATTCTTTAGTACTTTAGTACTTTATCTGTCACATACAATAATCACAGTTTTGTAACCTCAAATAACTTGAAACTAACAGTCTTGAGTGATAGAATCAGTGATGAAGGTGACATATTTTTTTCTTGTATTTTTAATGGCATCAAAGCATTCTGCAAATGCTGCTAAAAAGAGGGTCTGCATTTTAATTCTGTCAAAAGGTGGGAGCTCTGTGTCATGCTGACAATAAATTTGGTGCAATAGAAATTGCGTTTAACCCCTAAGGCAAAGTGCAGGTTAAATGTGATTTGCTTTTAATCCAGGTGCTACTCATTTGATGAACACCCTTTGTCATACACGGCATAAAGCTGAATTAACTGTTGGGCTTCCTGGCGCTGCAGTGTCAAAAGGCCTTGCGTGCTAGCACTTTCCTTCTTTGCACACAGACGTTTTGCAATGCAACATGTTCTAATCAGACAACCTGATTTTACTTCTCTGAAAGCTTGTTGTAAATATAACTTTGGGCCTCAGGCCTGGGAATTCACCTGGTTGAAGGATGTGATGTTGCAAAAGCCTGTTTGACAGGTTCGCTTCTCTTCTGCCTTACCAGCATGCCAGGCACACCAAAAATTTCAAACAGGTACTGGAGTTTGTTTGCAGTAGATCTCTGTTGCTTAGCAGAACACTTGCTCTTGGCATGACCCTCCACAAATGATGCCTGTTGTGCATTTTAAGTTTTCCCGGACAACTGAAGTTTGTTATGCAGAAAGGGGCAGCATGAAAGCGGCCCTGCTGGCTTGCTCTTGGCACTGCCACCACAGAACTCTTGCCATGGGAATGTTTGAACCAGTGGTGTTTTCTTGTAGAAATTATTTATCATTGTTTCTGTAAGAATTAACTTCCAAGGAAAATATGAGGCTTGCAAAAGTTAAATTTGGAAAAGTGTTGAAAACAGTCTGGCCGAAAAGTGTGAATTTTTGAATGAGAAGAGTGCCTGCGTGGGAGATGGATTTAGAACTCCTCATGCTTGGACTTCACAATGACGCCATTTGCCCCTTCTCGCCCAGGCAAGAGGGACTGAGAGAGGGGCCCCTGTGCAAGGCCGCAGAGCCTGAGCGGGGTCAGTCCCCACAGAACACTGGCCGGTGCTCCACTCCCCTCAGCCGCATTCCCCGCCTGGAAAATTCAGGATTCGCCCCAAACCCGAGGGGGCCCCCGCGCGCCCCTCAGCGCTCAGCGGGCGGGGGCGGGGCTGCCCCTGCGGTGACTGACAGCCGCGCTCGCCAATCGGCGGCTGCGCCGGCGGCAGGGGTTTGCACGCGGTGCGGCGTTGCCGCGGTAACGGCGGCGCGCGGGGTGCGGCGGCAGGGCGGGCAGTGCGGCCTGGCCGCGGGCATGTGAGCGCCTTCCCGCCTTCCCTGTTTCCCTCCTTCCCTCCCTGCGGAGCGGGCACGCCGAGCCACGGGGCAGCAGCACAGAGACCCAGCCTTAGGGGACATGAGGGAATTTTGATCCAAGTGGAGGTAATAGGTGTTTAGGAGGACATGAAAAATTAGACGCCATCCACGGGCTCGGGAGCCTTCGATCTGAATAAACCTGTGAACTCTTTTTTTTTTTTTTTTTTTTTTTGGGGGGCAGGGTGGTGGAAGATTGGTTGGGTGAGGAGGACCCATACTTTTCCTTTTCTCCCGAAGTCCAGGCCACTCTTCTGCCTGGCCAACAGGAACGGGGTCCTCTGAGCTCAGCCAGTTTTGCTGGTGTTCACCTGGTTTCCCTTTGAAGATGGTACTGACCTGGCCTGAGCCTCAGTCAGCCAAGGTTTAAATAATGCAGTCCTGTGTCTTGTCCTCATCCAACTAAAACAGTGCTTTCCCTGAGTACCAGATGGTCAGATTCCTGCCGAGGTCAGGGGCCCAGTTGTAAATAAGCAGAAAGGTCAATCAACAAAGATTTATGTGACTTTCTACCCTTAGACCAGCTAGCTGGAAATACATTTACGTGTATTGGTGCTTACTGTGAGGATAATGCATTTGTTCTTTGGAATTTGTTTCTGCAGAGGTTTGCCTGAACTGGAAAAAATGGTGCGTGAACATTTACCAGGTCAGATGTTCTGACTTTTTGGTTCCCCACTCTTCATTTATGTGTGTGTTTTGAGGGGCAGGAGAATACAGTTGCGGTACTCATGGCCAACAGTGTGGACACTGCAAGGCAGAAATGTTACTCTCTGTAAAAGGCAGCCCTACTTGGCACATAATTGCTGATTGCCCTATATAACAAATTATCTCTTTCAGTTCTGTTCCTGGAAAATAATGTGGTACATAACAATAATGAAAAGGTTTATTGAAAAAAACATTTTGTTTTGCTTTGTTTTGTTTTGTTTGGAAAGCACAACAGAAACAGAAACCTTTGTTCTCCAAGTGGTTTATCTTAAAGCTTACTGCAAAATTTATTCCTAAGGTACTATAACCGAACTGATCGCTCAAGTTACAAACTAATACCATTTCCTTCATTACAAATTCATATATTCTACTAAAATTTACTTTTCTATCTACTTAACTATGTAGGACATTGATCTCTAATAGAATGCACTGGCTTATAAATAGGTGAAATATGGCTACACATCAGGGAGCTCAGACATATTTCTTTTTAAACCACATTATCTGGGGATATTTCAGGCTTGTATTCCATATTTTTGTGGGCACATGGAATTTAATCCTCTTCACTAAAGAATTACAAGACAGAAAACAGGACAATATGGACCAGTGCTTCAAATACAAAGTGAGAGAAAGATGCTCATTAAACATGACAAGTTACATAATCATCACGACCCAGAGGTACCAGGTAAAACTTGATGACCTTTATACATCACATCCTCTCACACCAGTTGTAAATCACTGTTGACTTAATCTGGTGGAGAAAAACAGTAATGTAGAAGAATGATGCTTTTAAGATTTTTTACAAATAAGAGCTCAGAATGAGCGCTATAGTGCTGTTAAGGCTTTTGATGGTTGTGATGAATATTCTGACAACCCTCCTAGCACACTTTTCTGTAGCAGATTTAGTAGGCAGCCCTTTCTTTTTTTTGTGTCACTACATCATGAGTGTTCTGCAAAGTATTAGGTTGTGCTGTATTATTCATGTGACAATGAGCATTTAATAATGTCTTGTTAGGTTTTCCAACATTTCACAAGATAATTGGAATGTCCAGAGTTTTGCTTTTCTAGACATTTTCCACTTAAGATAATTTCATCTGCTGCTCTAGATTCCCTCAGCTTCTCTTCTGCTATTGTGGCTCTCTGCTCATTTAGTTTTCATATTTTAGTAGCTGTCCTGTCTTGCTGAGTTTAATAATTTCCATGATAATCAGATTATCTATCTGAGTATACTGTTCATAACAAAAGTACCAAAAACCTTAATTATGGAATTGTTTATCAGCAGAAACACTTTTTTTCCTATTTAGAAAAATCAAGTGTATTAAGACTGATTTACACTGTAAAAGACAAGAACATTTACCACTTCAGATTACTTTATCCTATATAATGTAACTGTATTACTGCAGATTATTGGGAAAAGTGTCTTTCCATCACTGAATAACTTTACACTTCCAGGGAGAGCTCTCAGCACGTGTCATCTTCTTCTGATTTCCACTGACTTGTGTCAGTTTGTAGAAGCTGACATTCTTGGCTTCTGTTATTTTTGTTTTAGACTCATAACTGAATATGCGTTTATCCATCCACCTTTTTTTTTTCTCCCTAAGGATGAGCCTACTTGAAATAATTGTATAGTTATCTTCCAGATCCCTGGGAAAAAAACCCCCTGATTCTGTGCATATGAGTTCCAGAAATGGAAATGCTGAACAAAGATAATTGAGCTGGAAAGTAGAGGTAGCTCACTTTGAGCTGTGTAGGCATACTTCAGTGTCCACTTTCTCTCGTACTTCTGTGCTGTGGGCAGGGTTAACATACCCCATCTGTTCATTATGTGATGCATATCTCTTATCTAGGATTTGCAGGGTAAATATCAAAGATATGTGTTAGTAACTGAAGAGGATTCAGAGTGTGATATGTAAGTACCCCTACTGTCAACCACATTGGGAATATATCTGCTGATTTTTGCACAAGAATAAGTGTGGAGGCAGTAATATTATTACTTTAGAATATGAGATGAGTGTATTAAATAATTGTGAGTAAAACAAAGGTGATCAAATACAAAAACTGAGAACACTGTAGAGCCTAAAGGATATCTGAGATGTGAGAGAATGGTGTTACTGAATTATGAATTTTGAAAGTTCTTGAATATTAAAAGTCTGAAAAGTTACATTTTATTTCACTAAAAATTTCATTTTTTCCCATGTATTTTAACTAGTAGCAGTCATAATTTCTTCACATAATGTTAGGATCTCAATCAAATCAAAGGAATTATTTCTTACATCTGGCCAGAGGACATAATAACATGAAAGAACTACTGGGTCTCTAGAAGCAGTCTCCAGCTTTCTCTGGTAACAGAGTCACAAACTTACATAGAACTAATTAAGTAAAATAGAACTAATTACTGCATAATTGTATATAGGGTCTTTCTAAATGCCAAATATACACTGACTGCTGTTGATACCAGGGACTATTTGATTGACCCATAAAGCTTTAGGCAGAAAGATAATCAGATCCAAAGAAGGACCTGGTCATTTCATTGACCAGAGGAAAACTGTGAAAAGCATTGATTAGGCTGATTGTCTCATTGCAAAGAACACCTTAAACAGTTCTGTATCAGAGCTGTATAGAAACCTCTGGGATATGTATTTTCCTTATCTTTTATTGTAATGGACCTTTGCACACACATGCAGACAGAGGCTCAGAGACACCCACAATTTTTCTCTTGTGTAAGTCATACAGGATACATCTTTGAGGAAACTTCCATTTTTTTCTAACCAACACTTTGAACAGTGGGAAAATGTTCACTAGAAGATCCCCAGATAGTTCTAGCCGGTTTGCAAATATCAGAACACAATGGCTTTTTAACTTGGCCTGTTTGCTTTTTGGTAATCTTGTCTTGTCCTCCTTATGGTTGCATCCACTTTAAACAAAGGCATAACCACCACAGTCTGGGCTGCAGATCGAATGGGAGAAAAGGTGTATGTGCACCTGATTCTCTGCTAGAGCAAGCTGCACACTCGGGTGTTTCTAAGTGTGCAGTCCTCCTGAGACATTTAAGCCTGGCTGCTGTGATACTAGGTGTTACAAAGTCTTGAAGCTGACGGAAGCGAGGTATATGCCAATATTTGTATGTTTTGGAGCTTGCAAGTGGTTTATTGAAAGAGGAGGATGCATAAAGATATGGATCATGCTCAGCTGTGAAAAGATGAAGGATGTTGACATAGTAAACTTTGGATTTTCTACATCTCAGTGGTATTTATTTCCATAAAATAATTCTTTTCACATGACTGAAGGAAATTATTCGTCTCTAGGACTAACCAAAGGAGATTCCTTCAGCCAGAAACTGTGGAGAGAATGTAGTGCTGAACTGGAAAAATGGAAGGTTTTTAATATGTGGTTAATTTGCTAAAAATATTGTTGGAAACATAAAAATGTTTTTTCCTTTTATCTTGCAGTGAAAACCAGATCCAACAGTAAGATATTACAAATTGTCCAATATTTTTGTCCAGCTTATGTCTGAGTACTTTGTCTTAACGGATTTCTAAAATGATTTATAATTGAGAAATACAAAACATTTAGCACAAGAAAAAATAAAGCTCAAGATGCTCATTTAGTTTCATTTGCTTTCCCTTAAAGAATAATGGGAAGCCTCATAGAAAACATTTTATTTGGAAAGAGCCTGAAGCAATGTTTTCTGGCACTCAACAGAGGGTGTCAGTTTGGTCCTTTCTGACACCTCTTTTATATGTAAATATAAAGAGAACCCATGAAAGTAGAGAAAAAATACTTTTTCTTGAGTGTCAAGTTAGAGATCAGCCTTAGAAAATCCTGTGACTGGACTGATTTAGTATTGTGGTGCTAGAAAATCTAAATTTAATTTTCTTATTTTTCAGACTTGCTGTGTTATGCTTGGCAGATCATTTATGTCATCTCTCTGTATCTTATATCCTCTTATACTGAGTTTTCTCCTTTGTCTGTTTACAGAGTCCAGCCCAAACTGAAAAACAAGGATATCTGGGTGCCCTTGTACAAGAAGCTTTTGCTTGTTGCTTCTCACTTAAAGCTATTTGAGATAGTTCCGATCTATATAACAGTAAAGTTAGGCATTACAAATAAAATCTTTTCTTTTAGGGTACTTGTGAATTTAATCCAGTGTACATTAATCACCCTTATTAAATGACCCACATAACAACGTTGTGCCACAAACAGAAAGCTTATGGTTCCAAGCACTGTATGGTGGACAGGCAGAATAAGTATACAACATGGAGTGTAGTATTGAAGGAAGGGAAAACAAAGGGAAAAGTCAGAGTGAAGTGGGGTTTTACATAAATGAGGGTACACACAGCCAAGATAAGTTCTTGAATCCAAGATAATGAATGACCAGGTTAATTTCTGCAAGCTAAAATTAGTCTATTCTTTTTTTTGGCACTGACAGCCTGTCTGTAGCTGAGCTTCTGTCAGGCTTTTGTGTTTGCCACCATTTTGGACCCTTATGTTTTCTTCTTCCTTTATGTGTCTCTGTAGCCTTTCATCCTCTCCCTCAAGCAGATCAACCTATGCAGACTTTCTCATAACTCTGTTATGGGAATCCTGACTTTTGTAAGCATTCTACAATTATAGATGACCTCTCCAAAGAGCCTCCTGGATTTAAGCCACTGTCACCTGAAGAAAGTACTCCATATAAATGCTTCTCAGCTTTATCAACCACTTAAAAAAATAGCAAAGTAGTTGGTTCCCACTGCTTACTTTGCTTGTTTATGGTCTTCCTGGAAATTGTCTCTGCTTTTAGACGAAGCCAAGCATGTCCAAAGGTTTTTTTTTTTTAATTGTCTCTGCTTTTAGATGGAGTCAAACATGTCTTAAGAGGTTCTTGGGGCATTTTTGACATGTAAGCTTGAAAGCTATATGTTTATTTGGTGCAAGGATTTACCTTACACATTAGAACAGTGACATTAAACCAGCCATATAGATTAAACAGAGTTTACAGTCTGATACAGCTACACATGGAAAGGCTGTAATGCCAGTCAGCATCCATAAACTGTACAAAAACAGATTTCCCAAATTCTCACAGCTGTTCCTGTATTTTGTCCCTTGAATAAGCGTGGTTATGTCCTGGTAGTAGGAAGCTTTATGCAATGTGTTCTTCCATAAGGCAAACTCTGTTTTTGTTATAGCTGGGAGGTCTCCACGTGGAATTCTAGCTCAGTCAAAAGCAGTAGTGTTGCAGATTCATTGGAAACAGCCAGTTTAATCCCCCAGCTAACACAAGTATGTTTTTTTCAATTCAGTCAAGGAATCCAGGCTTATAAAATGACTTTATAATGGTTTTTGAGGAATTGTTTACATGAGAGAATCAAGAGAGATGAAAAACAGAGAGGGTCGCTCTTCAGAAATGGGCTGCATACAGGAAATAGGAAACGTATGTGTCAACTTTGCTTCCAAGTTCCAACACTGACATGAAACAAGACATAATGAAGGCTGTTTCGGGGAAGAAGTTTCCACTTCCATAGGTTGAATCATAATACATGGCAGCTAAGAGAAGGCAACATAAGTGAAGCATTGTTAATAATGCTGTTGTTGCAATTTCTGGCATGGTTAATAATGCTATTGTTGCTGTTGTTGCAGTAATGTTATTGTTGCAGTTGTTTAGGTGAAGTTTAAAAACTGCGTGCATGAGTTCCCATTCCCACTTCAGGACAAGAAAATGATTGATGTATTGAGCTGTTTGTGCTCTCATCATTCTGTTCTATTTTGGTTAGACTGAAGCTCTTATGCTGATTCTAAACTAGCCATAGCATTTCATTTGCTTTTAATTACATAGAATTTCTCCGCTAGTTGTAAGTGACTTGTCACAGCAGTTCATGAAATTGTTTTTAAGTGTTGTCCTCATTGGAATTGCAGGGGAGAGAAATGTTTTCCCATAGCTATACGCAATGATCCTTCCCACTTTATTAAAACATATCGCAACGTTTTAAAAAGAAAAACATAAGAAAGTTGTATGTTTTGAATTGTTAAATCCCAGTCCTGATTTACTTCCATATCTTTACCACTGAGCTTGAGAGAAGATTTGAACTGCTCATATGCCTTTTCATTTCACACTGAATTTATAGGAAGTTTCCAAATAATAACAGTGAACTTGGCAGGAATAAATGTAGACCAAATGGTGTAATCCCCACAAGGAAGCATAATTCTCTTATGAAGTATTTACTATAGCAAGCTTGGAAATCCAACAATAGGTTATATTGTTAATAGATTGTTTATAGTATCTTTTATTGACTGATTCATTCCTAATGGCAACAGATTTAGTCACCTAACATTCTTCATATGGCAGGCAGTTCTGTGTTCACTGTTGCTTTAAGAATCCTCTCAGGTATGAGAAAGTTTCTTTTTGACATAAATCAATAAATAGGACATAAATAGGATCTTGCAAAGTTCAGAAGTTCCCTGAAATGTTCCTGAACTTTCTGATGCTCCCTTCCTGTGACCTGCCAATAACCCTTATCTCCCCTGCCTTCATGACCCTTTAATGTTTCCCTGGCTCTCCATTCCCTTCATCCTCCTAAAGAGCTTGGCTATTTCCCAACTTGGATTCATCCAACAGGCCACCCTCCTTGGAAACTCTCCCAGTCTTTCAAACAGCCTTGCAGTACAGTAGCCTAAATACTAGTTTGCACATTTAAATTTCACAAACTGCTGAACCTGTTATTTTGATATCTGAACTAAAAATTCCAGTGGTATAGTTCTGTGTAACCATCAATGTATATTATGTGCACCTGATACACCTGGTAGCTTCAGACATGAGAGGGTACTACAGCCACACACTTTACCCTGTTTTTCAGCTGACTGAAGTTATCTAATACAGTTTTGGATGAGGTGTTAACTTTGAATGCGCCAAGTAAAATGGTCCTCAGAAATTTTATTTTTAACAGCTAACATACTTGCTCACAGATTTGTTCCAGTACAAATCACAGACTGGGTCTGATGGTGTTCACATTTTCCAGTTTGCCTACAAATAAATACAAGCTTCACAGGAATTTTCTGTAAAATAAGAAAGTATCCCAAGTGTCCCAGAAGTATGCAGCTTTGTGAGTATTTAAGCAAGCGGTGTCAATGCAGCAATCTAAACATCTTGTGTGCCTGGCAAAAGGATGACTACTCACATGAAGCTGGTGACAACTTGTTTCTTCGCTGTTGCCCCTGTACTTAAGATACCCCCTGGAATATTTGTAAGAGACTAGAATGAACTCAGCTGCTTCTCAGTGACACAGACAAAGTTTAAGTTTGTCATCTCAAAAGTAATGACAAAACTGTGTCATTGCATTTGGTAAAAGTCAGCCCATGGGTTTAGAGATGGGACAGATGCAGGTGAAAAGGCTGATGAGTGGGAACAAAGTCTTGAATGGTGACAGCAAAAAAGCAGTAAAAACATCCAGGTTGGATGGTTGCAGCCGAGGAAGTGAACCAAGACACCAAGACAGCCAGTGTGGATATGTTGGTGTGTTACGAATCCCCCACAGGTTTGGAAGGACTGAGATAAAGTCTGGAATATTCAGTAAGGGCAAGATGACTTTAGCCAGATATTTCTTCTACTACAGATAAAGTAGACTGTCCTTGGCAGTTACCTATCTATGCAATGTGCTAGTTTGTTTTTTTATTTCTCCATGCAATTAAAACAGTAGCCTCTGCCGTATATGTGTACGGTCTGAATTATATTTTCTAATCCTTGGAGGACCAGCCCAAAATACTGTAAGAAATGAACATTTGAGGGATAAAGCACAAATCTGTCTGTTTACAGGGGTAGACTGGACATTGAAAAACTGAAATGTATCTAGTAATACCTGGAGACAGGTATAAACAAATAAACAAATAAACATAAACAAATGCAGTGCCCTTTCTCTCTCATCCAGCATCTCTCATTCAGTCCCCAAGCACCTCAGTAAGCCTTATTAAGAAACCTGCTCTGAGAATCAAGACTGGTCAGAGAGTTTAAGACACCACAAGTGCTGAATTAAGGGGCCTAATAATCTCCTTCAACCAATAGATTGACTGGGAACACTTTCCTTTCTTACTGTCCCTTTGTCGATTGGACACTGACATCTCTCTACTGAGGGACTTTTTCTTATGTCTCTGGAGACAGGAAAATGACATCTAAGTATCAACTTAGAAGGCTTATAAATGGAAGACTGCCAGAAATACCAGTTCTATCAGTAGCTGAAAATAAAGCATATTGGTTATACACCAAACCACTTGCACGTCATCAGTTTCAGTTTGTGCAAACCCATCTTATTTCATGTCCATCATGATTTTAAAATCCTCTGGGACCAGAATTTCAGATTTACATTGTTCAGCTGATCACGACAGATAAGAATATATTTGATGTTACTTATCTGCTATTTAAAAATATAACAGATTAGCAGGGTTAATTGTGCCTTGTGATAAACCAGTGGTTAGTAACCCTAACTAGAGAGATCACATGTATTAATTTACACTAATTTCATTTGTTTCAGGGTCGTGTAAGAACAAAAGACAAAAGGAAAACACAGAAACCCCCTTCTCTACTGAAACAACCATAAGGTTCAGTGTTTCAGCTTTGAAGTCCCAAATATATTTTGGCTCATGAAAATGGATTAAGAAGATGTACTATCATTCTGAATAACAGATTTTCCCAAGCACTTTATGCATAGGAGAGAGAGAAGTTTCCTGATATGTGATACCCTTCATGGAAACAAATGTCAAGAAAAACAAGTGAACAAAACTTATAACATTCTGTCAAGTGCTGAAGAAGCCCCTATTATTATTTCTAACACCTTGCCTTTAGAGCAAGTTTCACGGTCTTATGTGCCAGTTCTTCCCAGAATTTTTCCCAAAGAAGTACATTGGAAGCTATATCCCAGAAAAGGTGACCAGGCACTGCAATAATATCACAAAAGTCAAATTCTTCAGACATGCCTCAAACATCCTCCCCAAGAAGACCTCCCTTCAAGGTATGCTATATCTGTGGCAGAGAATTTGGGTCACAATCTATTGCTATACACGAACCTAAGTGCCTAGAGAAGTGGCGTATTGAGAATGATCGGCTACCAAAGCACCTTAAAAGGCCAGAGCCCAGGAAACCTGAGGTCCTTACTGGTTCTGGTTCCTATACACTTACAGATGAAAATGAAGCAGCTTATTATAGTGCTCAGGCCCAGCTGGTGCCCTGTAGAAAGTGTGGCCGAACCTTTTTTCCTGACCGTCTCCCTGTGCACGAAAGGTGTTGCAAAGGAGGTGGCGCTACCGCTAGTAAATCTGGTAAAGCACCAAGATCTGGACCTGCCTCAGCAAGTGGTGATCCATCTGAGGCCCAGCAAGGAATGAGCAGGGCTGCACCAGCTGTATCAGACCAGGTAAATTGCTAAGCATGTGCTGTATGAAAGGGTGTGCATGCATCTTGATGCTTGGCACTCCAGGGGAGACTGGCTTGCCATCAAATTTAAAATCATTTCTCTTCAGAAGGACCTTTTAGCTCCATGCAAATTTTTCTCTGCTAAATAGAGGATAAAGAAAAGGGAAATACTGGGAAGGGAAGGAGGGAAACCACTTATTCCTGTTTATTTTGATTTTCCTTTTGAATGGGAGTAGTTGGGTTCTGTGTTGAGAGTTTAAGAGTTATATCCCCAAGAGAGACCATTGCTTGATTTAGTTCGCTAGGAGATTCTATTGAGCAGATTAGGCAAGGTTTGGATGTCATATGTTTTAGGAGATGTTAGATATTTTTATTTAGTTAATATGAAATGCAATGTTTCATTGTCCTGCAAGCATCCAGTACTTCAAAACATGATTTTCATATTTTACTGTTATTCTTAACCTTGGCATGCAACATGAGTTTACTGAGGACTGCATGTTCAAAGGCAGCAGTTCTGGGTATAACAACAACAAAATAAATAAGACTGCACATTTTTTTCCACTGAATTTGATTCAGGATCCAAGAATAAAGAAGCTGATTCACATTATCCAAAAGCTACACAGAGTTTTGGAAAATTGGATATTTTTTTCTGCATTTGTTTCTGCACAAGCTGTCTTTTGGCCAGGAGTTTTGTAAGATAGTTGTCTAAATTTAGGCCCAGTGTCCAAATTAAATGGCCTTTTTTTTTTTTTTTTTCTTTTCAAATGTAGGCTGGAATCCTGATTGCCCACATTACTTTTGATAATGGGATTTAGGTCTCTCAGTCACCAAAGGAATGCAATGCTATGCAGAGCATTTCTTAAGATGCTTTAGAAGGCAAAGTGTGTAACATGTTAGTTTGCCAGCTACTGAGTAAAATTAAGATAATAGCATTACCCTAGCTCAATGAGTCTAAAGACTTCATGAGTCCCTTTTTTATTATGCCATATGAGGCCCTAATTGATATATTTTGGCACATATATTTGTTATGCTATATGAGGCCACTGATGGATATATTTTGGAAAATTGATATATATTTGGCAAATTTGCTTTTATCAGCAAATTTTACATTATCCACAAGCAAATTTTACATGACCCACAACGTGCTGCACTGCTGCCTTTATAGTTGTAGAAGATGTGATGCTGTTTACACTCTATTGTGCTCTTTCCCAAAGAACTGTCATTGCTCTAAAGGTGATTGTTCAATGAAAGGCATGGGTGTGAAGTAGAGTTTAATCTATCACACATAATTCTGTAGATTATAAAAGAGAGGGAGAGGGCAATTTTCTATAATTATGATCCCATAAAAAAAAGCCTTTAGAGTGTGGTTTGGCACTGACAGTGAATCTAAAAAATGTTACCCTCTTGCGCAACGTATCTGCTTTCTTTGTGGATGCACTCACATCTGCTGACTTGTTGAACAACAGCATTATTGCCACTTTTTACTTCCGTGAGCTCTGCAGAGCCAAAATGAAATCTGTTCAATTCTGCTCTTCCTTCTGTGTGAACAGCAGGTTTCCTCATTTACTTCCAAGCAGTTCCAGTTCATCAGTTACAGCAGAACTAATGAGGCTGTACAGCTTGCAGTTTATAATTGACTTTGAGGGACTTTATTATTAACAATGACTTTCAGAAAGAGATGATGGATTTTACGTCTCTGAGGTCTATTCTTCAGTACAGAATTATGCATTGAAGGCAGAGATGGAATGGGAAGATTGAAAGAAGTATCCTATGATCCAAGGGGTTCTTCAGGACTTGCAGACAGATTATAAGAAGCTGTCAAAGGAAGCCACTTTGCTGTAGATTTAAATTCTCTGTGAGAGAATCTTCATTTCCAGTTGAACATTTTGAAAGGTCCACACATTCACACATTGAAGGGTGTGGAAAAGCACTAAGTTTATGGAATAACTGCAGATTAATTATGAACAGGGACAAGGTCTGTGTCTCCACTAAAGTCTTCCTCTTTTTCCAGCATATGGTTTTCATTTTGCTCACCTTACCAGCTACTCAGCTGCTTATTAATACTATAAAAAAATAGTGCTTCACTAGTGGTGGAGTGAAATGGCTACTGTTCTGGTCCTGGCTGGAAAGCATTTGGGGCAGTCCCCGTCTCATCTAACAGTCTTACTCACTATGGCAGTGAATTATTTAAGTACTTGCTTAAAGTCTTGATTCAGCAGAACATCAGAGGAAAGCAATAACTGAAAAAAACTAGCCAGCCTTTATGTATTTAAGCGAATTAGTGCTACTGTTAAATAAATTTATGCAATGAAAGATGCCCTAAATGAAAAACCTGGATTTTCCTCATTTTCAAAATAAAGTTCTGACTGATTTAGTGGTATACCATGTAAAGTGCATTTTAACTTTACAACTGCAAGCACTTCTCCTTGTATGCCTCTGCGTATATGCCCTGGAGTTCTCTCCCCTTTAGCAAGTGTGGCATCAACTAGGCCAGTATTATTACTGACAAACTCTCAGTTCTGCATTAAATGCCTTTAGAGGTGGAGACTGAACAGCCTCCATAAGCAGTCTCTTCCAGTACCTGTCCTCGCTCTCAGAATCAATGAACACATCTGAGTTAATCATGTCTGGTTGTGTAGAATAACAGCCTATGCTCAGAGCAAAGACTCTCAAGGGTCACATCAGCTCAGAAATTCTGCTTTGGGTTCTGTTGTGATACCCCAAACAATGGAAGTGGTGTCTGCAGCTGCTGAAACTCAGACTTGCACTAAAACAGTCTGTGTTCTGTTGTTTCATAGACAAAAATATGTGATATATGTAAGTGAGCATCAGTAACTTGCTGTATGTATATGAGTTATGGGGTTTTTGACAATAGATAACACTGATCTCAAAAGCCTATTAGATAGTGCTGCCATCTGCTGTTTTCTTATCTAGTTAACGACCTAAAAATATTTCACTGATCTTCCTTTGCTGAATTGTAATGTGTTTTAACACAGTGTAAGTCTTGAAAATTTGTGTAGCAAGAGCTTTGATGTTGTATTTTGCTCTAGCATAAAGCCATGTAGCATCTTGGTAAAGGGAAGGCTTCTTCAGGTGCAGTATAATTCTAATGAAGGTGGAAAGTCAATGAGGACCTTTTTTGCCTCATTGCAGTGGTTTTGAATACCTTCCTAGGAGAATACTGCAAATATAGAAAGTTAGATGAGAATGGACAGTGAATGGATGGTTTGAAGGAAACTTACTGAGTATTATCCTTGGGAATGACTGAGTGTCCTTCCTTTGCTTGTACATGGATGCGCTATTCGTTGTACTGATGTACTCAACTTAAAAAGAAAGCACATCAGGAGCAAAATGGGATATTTCATGCTTCCAGTGGAGTAATATTTTTAATTGTATGCATAATCTTGCAGAATTATCTTGCTGTTCAAGGCATATGATCCTAACATGAGTGCTGTTGTAGGCTGTGAAGTGCAACTTTGGATAGTCATGAGAACCATACCATACCTTGTCTGTGATCCTTATGCAAAATGCCTTTTACTTGGCTGAGAAGAATGTTTGGAAAGGGTTGCTTTCATACAATAGAGTGCTGCTGCTAAGTGCTTGTACCATTCTTCTACTGAGCCTCTAATTCAAGTCTATGACAAGAGCTCCATCCTAGAGCAGGATGCCCCCCCTCTTCCCATTAAAATAAGTGGATAATTAAACAAATAAGAAGGGAAGAGTTGTGTGCAGTCCTGGATGATAAATATTTATGTAGGGAAGTTTGGGATTCAGTCTTATTGTGTGTACTTAAGAAGAAATAAAAAGCTTTGTGCAGTATGGAAGGATTTGACCTCATGTAACACCATAACAGCAGCCTGGGGCTAACCTTAAGTAATGTCAGGTCTATTGAAAATACATAGTTGCATAGCCCTCTGAACTAAATAACTTCATTCATAGTCACGCAGACATACTTAGCAGTCTTGGAGTAAAAAAGAAAATACTGAGACACCAGAGGAAAGCCTAACTACACTGTTAGGTATTTGTAGGTATTTTTATAATAACACATATCCTCAGGAACAGACCTTCCCTACAACCCTTTTTGAAAGTTAAAAACAAAGCAGTGAACAGACAGCCTAGCCACTGGCCTGTGAGTAGTTTGGGTTGGAAAATTGTGGTGTTTCCAAAAATAGTTCAGTTTCAAACTGCAGGCCTCCAGATGTTACATTTGGGATAGGCACACTGAAAACAAAGAGAAATGAAGGGTAAATATCATCAGCTGTAGAAATTCCAAGTAAAGCTTATCATATCTTGGATTCCACAGTTAAAAAAAGAAAAATCTGTTACTACCAATTGCTAGGCTAATCTCTTTCAGGTTTTAAGCATGTGTGCAGGGAAGAATTTGTGTGTATATAATTGTATGTGTGGTGATGGGTCAATCTCAGTATTTTTCGGGGAGAAAAATAATTCTATCCTAAGAGTGATCTGATTTCTTTTAATTCATTCAGCTTTCTCCTGTTGTTTCTGTACAGTTTTTAATTTTGGAAATTGCAAAAGACAGACCTTTCTACTTGAAAAGATTTCTGCATTTGCACTAGGATTTCTTTTTCTTAGTCTGTTACCATATGAAGAGTCCCTACAATCTGAATATAAATAAAATTGCTCTTTCCTAGTTTGCAGCCAATAAGTAACCATTTAAATGAATGCAGGAACCCAGCTAATGAGAACTCGTGGGGAAAGTATGTTCCCTGTGATTTTACACCTAGCATTTTTTAAGATACCATTTCTAAAATAGTATAACCATACCCACAGCAGGCATGCACACTAAAAAGAGTTCTCTGACCTCAGGAGTTTAGATTGTAGTATCCTCATCTAAAGCTCTCCAGAGCCTACAAATAAACGTATAGTGTCTTCAGAAGACTTTGTATCTGGACCCAGAGTCTTACTTTAAAATCAGACAAGTTCTAGGTCACAACTTGAAGTAAAGAAGTAAGTGAAATTTGATAATGAAAAGTTATAAGATTTTTTTAAAATAGCTGTTGCTGTATTCTAAAAAATAAAATCTAAAAAATAGGAGAAGAAGGCTGTATTTTTATATATATTAGAAAATATGCTCATATAAAATACTGTGTTATCAAAGATAGCAAGGAAATGCCATTTGTAAGTCAAGAGGATGAAAATGTCCTTGGAGAGCCTGTCTTTGGATGTTATGTTTCAAGACACTGTGAGAACTTTCCAGATGAAGTCCAGCTTTTCCCAGAAAAAATACACTTTATAGAATAGTATTTCTTTCATGTAAGTGAGATTACATGTGTGATACAGGAAGGCGATCTTCTGCAGATTGTTCACTAATGACATTTTCAGACTGTAACATAAATACGAGAAAAGCTGCCCAGAATTTTGTGAACACATTGTGATGGGCTGACAGAAAGAGTCATAAATACGGGAACAGGTTATGCTTTGTCTTACACAGCAGCAGAGGAAAAAATGAAACCCCCACAACTCTTGTTTGAGTGAGAAAGGTTTCCTGTATTTGGTCTGGCATGGCTGTCTGTCTGACTTGAGGAGGGCAGGGAATAGCTCATCTCTTACTGGTATTCTGCAGTCAGAAGTGTAGGAAGTGCTGGCAGTTGTGAGACCCATCTGTGTGCCTCAAAGTTCTTCTCTACAGCATGTTTTTATCCAACTTCCTGAGCACGGCTGTTACTGATACCACGCCTAGCCGAAGACACGCCTAAGGACACAGCTGAGTCCGTAATCTGCAATACCACAGTAATTATACATTTTTCAGCCTTAGATTATGTGTTTGTGAGGTTTGGGGTTGAGGAATCTTTTTCTTCAGAGCTGTTTTCCTCTGAGAACAAAAGCTGATCTTCAGTGTGGAAACAGTGACTTGCTTAGAGTCCAGTTCTGCCCTTGCTGCAGTCACTGGCAAAGTTCACACTAAGGCCTTTGGGATAAACAAACAGCAGTTCCTATTTTGCACCTCATCCTGAAATATCCTGCCTTGGTTTTAATCTTTGAAGGCCAAGAATTTCACTAGATAACTGATCTGTGTCAAAAGTGAGGTAAAGAACCACCATCACCTCTTGGGAGAGCTGTCCTCACTGTCCAGCTTAAGAGAGATAAATACCTAGGCTGGACACAGCACTTGATCCGTGTTCTGGTAGAAGATGGAGTCTTTCTGTTATTGTACTAGACATCAAGAGTTCAGCTGATGAAGCTTTTGTTGCTACTTTCCATTTTACGTATGCTTGGTAAGTAAAAAATGGCTTCAACCATTTAAGGTGGATGCTGCATTGCAACCTGATGAAGTCAAGGTGTTGTTTCTGCATGTGAAGACTTATCATCTTCATGAACTTGAAGCTATGAAAATAAAAGAGATGAAACTTAACACAGATAAGTATAGATTAGTCACACACATCAGTCAGCCCAGCATCTGCAGAAGAAACCTGCCTGTTCCAGCTGCCCACTTAATGAGGCAATATCTCTTATAAGCCTCAGAAGTGATTCCAAACAAAACCAGACTGAAAAAAACAGTTACACAGATTTCACAGATAGCACATTCCTTATCTATATGATTGCTTTCATACAAAGTCATTCTGATTCAAAATGAACATTAAAAACAATATTTCTTCTTCTTCACGGTTGTTGTTTGCAGGCAAAAGTGATAAGACGGCCACCAACAGTGATTTGCTACATATGTGGCCGTGAGTATGGAACAAAATCTATTAGTATACATGAGCCACAATGCCTGAAAAAATGGCACCAGGAGAATGACAACCTCCCCAAGCACTTGAGAAGGCCAGAACCCAAAAAACCTGAAGTCAGAACTGTGCAAGGTAAGCTACAGACCAAATTAAGAGAGATGAGCAAAAAAGTGTGAGGAATTAAAAAAATATATTTTAAAGCAACAGGTAAACAGTTTGCAAGTACTCTGTTCTCCAGTTTACTGTCAAGATCTTGTTTTAAGCTTTCCTTCTGCTTCACAGAAGGAAAGCTTATAATAAAGTCTTGAAAGTAAAAGTAGTCATTATCTACGAACTAGGCTCCTGGGACATTCCCCTCTATGTGCAAATGTGTCCTGAATCAAAACACAAATAGATTAGCAACCTGCTTCACTACTACTTCTTGACTTCTTTTAACACAGGCATGTCTTAAAACAACCAAAAACATCCAAGAATAATGTGCAGACATGACACAGAATCATTAAAATAAAATACCCTCAGGCAACATAGATATAAATACTTCAGCCAGATTCTTCTACAGTCAACAGTCCATATTGATCCCTTATTATTTACAAGTCTGAGAAGCTTTCATTGTGAGATACTGTAATATAAACACAGTGGAGAAAAATATATATGTTGTACAAAATAAACAATCAATTTTTTGCCAATTTTACATGTTTGTGCTGTGGGTTCTGTTTTCTAAGATATCACTTCTTCAAATCAATGAACACTGATGATCCCCAGCATCCCCAGAGATGGGCTGTCATGTGTATCTGAGGGTCATATGTTCACTCTAGTATGTAAAGGAATTCCTATCCATGCTTTGCCTGGAAGGTGTTCCCAGGACTTCCCATTCCCACATAAAGTTATTTCACCTTTCTTGCTGGATGCTTTCCCTGGCCCTACCAGCTGGTCTGAGCTACTTTGGGCCAAGTTTGGACCACTTCCTCACAGGCATTTTATTCACATACACTTTTTTTTATATTCCCCACAATTTCCCTCAGCTTCCCATAATGTCTGGAAAAGTAGACGAAGTCTCCTACAACTCACTTGTGAAAGAGTCATACACTAGATCAGTTTACAGCAGTACAAAGAAATATGTCCTCAGAAGACATGCAGAAGAGAGCAGGATCACTGAGAACACTAACCAGATGTTCAAAATAATAATCAAAATTGAAGTAATATAAAACCGGAACTTGGTTAACAGATGCCAAGTGGCATAGTTGAATCTGCAGTAAAAGATGTGTTCAAAAAACATCTTCATTGTATTTGCCTTTTTAGTTGTTAAGCACTTTTTAATTATTACACATTGTGTGGTAGAACAGATGGAGAAAATGAGAATTCCATGTGAAAGAGAGGGATGCAAAAAGGCAAATCAGGTTATTTTGAAATACACTCTTCTTGTTTTGAAGGAGTGAAAGCAGAAAGACAACCACTCTTTGAGAAAACAATCTAGCAAAAGGCTCCCAGATATGAATCAGAAAGTTGTCTCATTTACTCAATGAGTCATATCAGGCGCCTCCAATCTCCTGAGGAGTGTTGTGTGTCCATGGTTCCTCTGGGGATACTGACCTGCTTCCAGCATCTGTCCCTAAATACCTGCTGATGCAAGCCTGGTCGGTTCTGTAGCTTGAGCTAAAATTGTTGTTCCCCCTGCAGCTGCCTCATATTCCTGGCCTTGAGAAAATAATCTCAGTGTTGTTCTTTTTCCATAAGACTTACTCTTGATCATGTGGTAAATGCTATAACTGACCTTCAGACCACATGCATGTACTGCATGTCTCGCAGCGTCTCAGCTTGGGGGGAGGGATTACCCCTGTTGTTGAATGAAACAGACAATGTTCAAAAAAAGCTCAGAAATATTAACTGCTTACATAAAACTTTTTATAACTTACATAAATCTTCTTCTGAAAACTCAAGTGTCACGGGAAGACAACCACTGCCCTCATTACACAGTGTTTTGTTTGTGGAATGCCTAACACATGCCTGCAAGGAGAAAGTCGTCTCTCTTTCTCCCTCTCCTTTTTTTTTTTTTTATTCCATAAACTTTCCAAAGTACAGAAAATACACATTCATTTCCTGCAAGCAAAGGGGATATTTGTCTCAGCCAAGAAAAGAAACACTACTTGGTTGCTCTTCTAACAAAAAGAACATTAGGAACAGGCATATTAAGAGATCTAAGGCTTATTGTGGTTATGTGAACCATTGGATATGAATCATATTAAAATTGTATGGGCCTTTAATGAAGAGCTCTAACATGTGCCAATGACAGAAACCATGGAATATTTTTAAATGCAAAAATCCTTTTCTTTCAAAAATTGTCCACTTCTAACAGTTCAAAGAAAAAAAACAGATTTTAAAATCTTTTTCTATATTGTCATACCAAATAAGAAGGGTGAAGCAAATACGTCTTCAATTTGAGCCATGTGGATTTTTTTCTGCGTACACTTCAAATGAAAATCCTTAAGATCTAAATCCAGGTATTAAGCAACCTGCCTAGCCTTTTTGCAAATCAGTTTGAAACAGCACTGTGTGAAAATCCATTTCAAAAGGAAAGTCCATTTCAAGATGAAAGTAAACAAGATCTTTTTTTATAACCCAAATTAAATCTTGAAAATACATCTGAGTGTTTGAAGAATGCTCCTGAGTTTTCAGAGCAGTCATTCTTCCCGCAGTGGAAAATGAAAATAACTGACGGTAAGGCTGGATTGGTGTTTAGATGACAATAGATGCATCAGTGCAATGACCTCACAGGAAGTTGTGGCTTTAAAGTACTGTAGTTTTTGTCTGTAAGGTTTTAGGCTTATCTAAGATTTACTCCACTTTTTAGTATAACTTACATAGGCTCTAACAGGAAGAAAATTGGGCCCCTTGTCCAGAGCAGTACAAAGAGCATATTCTCAAGTATGATATGCTCCCACCCATAGCCATGGTCAGATAACACATGCTTGTTAAACAGAGCTTGAAGCAAAGCCAAAAAGTGAATTTGCTGATAATAGTAGGTATACAAAGATGTTAATAATTAGCTGAGAATGCAGATCATAACACACAGCGTGATGTTTTCTCTGTACTCTCATACAATACAAAATCATTCAGTTTGAAGTTAATTTAATTCAACCCTTGGGACAAAAACCAGTCTTTTTTATATACTTTTTACTCTTTTGCTTCTTTCTTTTCTTTTTCATTTGCAAAAGCAATATGGTTTGGTTAAACTGAAAGGCTCAGTCAACAGGTATTTCCTGAAAATATTTTCCATAAAGAGTTGAATGTGGGTCTCCAGAATGAAAGCTGATACTTTCTTTTTCTAATTTTCCAGCCAAAGGTTTCTATGATCTTGATGCTTTAAATGAGGCTGCCTGGACCAGTGCCCAAGCCCAGCTAGTTCCATGTGATATTTGTGGGCGTACTTTTCTTCCAGACAGACTGATCGTCCACCAGAGGTCCTGTAAACCGAAACCTGCAAAGTGAAGTGGATGTAACACACATGCATACAAATGCATGTCTGCTCACACATACACAGACAGACAGACACACATTTATCCTAAGCTAAATAAAGTGTGTGTGTGTGTGTGTGTGTGTGTGTGTGTGTGTGCACAAATACACACACATGCACCCATGCCTTTCAGACAAACCATGAGAGAAATAAAATTCATCTGGAGAGACACGGTCACCAGAACTTTATTGTGTAATGATATCATGTGCTCCAAAAGTCTCCAGAGTAAAAATGAGCAGTTGCTACTAAAGTGTAAAGTCAAATACAGAAAATTACTTTGTTGAAAACAAAATTTTGCTTCTCTTCTTTCAAAGACTCTCTGGTTGGTGTAGACCTTTAGCCGAACTTGGCTAACCAGAGAAACCAAGTAGCTCCTTTAAGTTTTTTCATTTTTGTTTGGGTTTTCCAGTTTTGGGGCATTTTTTGTTTGGAGCACTCCAGTGTTCACATCCATGTGTAACTGCATCTCATGAAGCCCTTGACTGCTACAAGTGAAATCTTCCCATGGAAAGGGATCCAGTCGTGTGGTAGAAACAGACACAGGCTGTTTTTAAAGAAGTACCCAGAAGTGCCCTCTTTTTGTTTAAGAATGATGCTGAACATTTGATTTATCCTCAGCTCAGTAAACTCATCATGTCAAAAAAATTGTAAGTCAGGGAAGCACATCTTGATCATGAACTTTGTAAAAGAAAACATTTTAATGTCAAAACAAAATAAGCATGATGTGCCAGATGGCTGGCATAAAATATCACCCTGCCCTCTGTACCAAATGTAGCCATAACAGAGTGCCAGTGCTGGCTGGAAGACTGGGTATTATACAAGAAAGCCATGGGGAAGGTGTTTGAAGGTGCTATTTTGAAAAATGCTGTTACCTTATGTAGAGGAATGAGTGCCAAAACACATCAGTATAGGAATAGGCTAAACATATGAAGGAAGTAATACTCCCTTTTACAAGGTACAGCAGAGAGCAATTATTATTTTACTTACTCTGAATCCTTTTATTAAGTGGTGAGGTTATTCAAAAGGTATGACAAAATCCGGTACAAGTTGTGAACTAGCAATCTAGGCATCCTGATATCATGAAAGAAACTGTACCTCATGTATGGGCTTAAGGCCTAGAGTTGTCTGTTATGTATTATGTGATTGATGTGACTTTTCTCAGAGCATTCACACTTACTATTGTACTTACAAATCAGAGGAAGCGAGTGCTTTCATACACAGTAAAATGAAATATGGGTACCAACAACTTTTCTTTTCCAAGTGATCAAGCTGTGTGATTTGCAGAGTAAGTGAAACAAGAAGCAATATCTTTGTTCTGTTATTAGAGAAATGCTCCTGGCTCCAGCCCTGGCGGGCTGTTAATTCAGACTGGAGAAGTACCAGCATTCTTTGGTGAAAATAATTTCCAAAACAATCAATGGCACCTCAGCAGCCCTTTCATCTTTGGAATGAGGATTGTATAGTCTGAAGATAGATATCTTCAGGAGTCAAAGGTTCAGTTTCTGTTCTACAGAACAAAGCTGTGTAAACCCTGCAGATCTGTTCTTAGTGTCTCCAGCATAAGAAGAGGTACTGTCAGAGCTGGACCAGTGCCACCCCTCCTCCTTTTGGCTGGAAGAATGCATGTGGTCTGAGGACAGAAGAACAGGGGCGCTAGTTTGTGATTGCTAGACTGGCTCCTAGGAGCTGCTGGCTGGCAACATACACTGCGAGCCCCTGAGGTTGTTCTAAGTCACACCAAGTGCTGGCCCACTGACAAGTGGTTTGGTGATTGGAGGATTATGGATATCATACAATCTCACCTTTGTGTCCCCTTTTCCTTTTCTTGGAATACTCTTTTCTTAGACATGATAAGCATTTTTTGGCTACATCTGCCTCATTGGGTCATTGAGATTCACTACATCCACTTCAAAAGCAAAATCATATTTTGAAGCAATTAAGCCTTTGCAGAGTCACTGCAGTGTTTGGCATAAAAATTCAGCTCTGCCTCTTGGTGGAATTCATAAATTGGAGTCCCTTTGCCATTCTGAAAGTTGGACTTAATGTCTTGATGATTTTACATCTATCAGAGATTTCACCCAGAACACATTTTCTGTGTTTCACTGTCAGCTCTACTACTATTTTTTGGTTTCTGGAATTTTTTGTCAAAATCTGTCTGATGAGGTGAATGTTTATGAATAATAAAACAGTACCAATATTAAGTGTATGTTGTGTCTTATCGAGAAATACTGTTGTAGGGGAACTCCTGAAGCCTAGAGTATGTTTTCCACATCACCTTTGAAAAGGAAAATGAGGATCTGTCAAATTAAGAGCTGTCTCTGCTAGATGGTAATTGCTGCTGAGTTCTGAATTCAGTGTGGGATTTGAAAAATGGTGAAGCTTACCACTTATGGAGTAAAGTCATCATTGGGCTGTGAGGGCTGATGGTGAGACCAGAGCATGCAGAAGCTCAGCTGGAGCCAACAGCCCTCAGAAAGATCTCAAGGGTTGTAGCATTCTCCACAACTTCATGGGAACAATGATTTCCAAAATACTAGAAATATAAAAATCACTGACATAGGAGTGCATATTGTTTCATTCCAGACTGTCACTCACATCCTAAAGTTACTCTGTCATAAGCTTTTCTGCTGAGCTCACCAGTGAAGGTGTGTTTGCCAATGATGATAGTGAGGTCAAAGCAAGCTCTGTTTACTGGGAGAAATACTGAAAGTACCTTTGTGGCTTGCTCTCAACAGAGTCAAAATGAGTTCTTATGAGCATTCCAATTATTGCTTGGCATGTATAATTTTGACTTTTTTTTTGCAGGAGAGGAAAAGGAAATGAGAAATTGAGCTACTTTGCTTCCTTTGTTGCTGTACTTTAGTGATTTGTCATTTAACCTTATCTCATCCACTGTTGGCTCAGTGTTATTTCCAGCTGAATCCCATGTTTCCTACTGCCACAGCACATTTAAAGAGCTGAAAAATATCTTCTGGTACTTCAAAACCAGTGACATTCCATCTAGTTTCCCACAATTGTGCTGACAGCAGCTAAAAGTATTCCTGGACAAAATATACAGAAAGTCAGGACATGGAGTGACAAGTTCAATCACATTAAACAAATGAGCATGCACTTTCTGATCATAAATAAAAACCATGACTTATGTTTTAGTTCAGCCATTTGAACCTACCAATTTAAAATTTAAAAAAGAGTCATTTTATAAAAGCAAATCAGAAGATCATATTCAAGCTAGAAGAGTTTAACTGCAGACTTGAAAAATTGGGCATTAATGAAAGAATCCATAACTGTAGTTAAGTATTATATGTAAATGGAGTCGGGAATGTCACAGTTACCATACAGACTTCAAAAGGTCCTGCATCTCCAAGGGCAGTAGTTAAAAATTCCTGATAGGCTTGAACAAGACAGTTTCATGGACCTGTTTTCTTAAAGACTACTAGGAGTGAATAGACCACAACATGTAGAACAAAAACATTTGTAAATGTAATTTCAGTTTCTAATTAAAGATAGTGAGCACTTATATGGATCTGTGAATTCTCTTTGCAGGCCACAGACCTAGAAAACATATAGTTTTCTATGTAGAAATTATGTTTTCAGTATTGATTACTGACAATTTGAATGCTTAAGCTTTAGTCCAGGATTTGTAAGCATGATTTTTGATCCTGTACTCACTGAAAAAATCCTACAGTTACTGTACTGTATGCATGTATATACTGTGCTATATGAGTACAGGATGCTCAGATACTGACACATATATATATCTTAATCCAATTAGATCGTGCAGTTTTTATGATGGCACACAAGCTTCCAAAGCCTATGTTTGCTTAACAATAGAATTTCATATTTGAGAATTTGGGGTTTATTACCCAGTTCCCGGAGCTGGTCCATGAAGAAGGAATTCTAGGTGGTCTTTTGTCTGAATTACTATTTGATTTGAGGGTCCTGTGATTAGTTTTGCTTCACTGGGGATAAGACTTCTGAATTCTGTATTTCTGAACTGTGTCAACCACAGTGGGTACAAATGAGTTTGCTGTATCTGGAGATATGCCACCCCCAGCAACATGGTAGGATTGTGCAAAAGCAGGATTCAACAGGGGTGTGAAGTCCACCAAAAACCAAAACCTGCAAGCCTGGAAAACCCTCCAAGAGGTTGCCTGAGGGACTTGCGTGCTGTTACTATTTATTCCTTGGTCAATAACATAACTGAAATACACAGTATTTTTGACTCTGGAACATGCAAGAATGAGGAACTCCTCCTAAATATATATATTTTTAAAAAAACTTCTGTCGTTTTCAGTTGAAGAAAAAATTTTATAATCCTCATAGAGTTGAGAAGAAAGAGTTGACAACAGAGCGGGAAAATGTTCCTGACATGAGTGACTCCAGGAGGCCAGACTGTTTAACTTCTCAAAAAAAAAAAAAAACAATTAGGTGCCTCTCTGATAGCCTGTACATATCAAATTAAAGAGACTTCTTTCCAAAAGAAAACAACTGAACAATTTCCAAGCAGGAATTTGTTGCTAGTCAAACTCAAAAGTAAGAAACCCAGAACTTTCAAAGAGTTTACTGAGATTTTCTGCAGATTGTCTGTGGCAGGATTTTTACAAACAAAATCTAAAAAAAAAAGTTATGCATAGGGATAATATTAATAAATTTATGCTAGCCTTGTATTACTGTATTCCTGTAGAACACTGGTCTCCAAGATTTTTCCAGATGATCATGAAATATGTAATTGACATATATTTTTCAGAACAGAAAACAGTTTGTAGAAGTCTAAGAAAAATATTGCAAGTAACTAGTTGTGGAGACCCAAGGACCACTTAACTAAAATCATCCCTTGACCTTTGAAAGGTTGCAATAAGTAATACATCTCAAGGTTAGGGTTACAGAAGCCTCTTTCCCACAGGCTTCCCATTTGTGTTCATATGTTAATTCTCTCAGAGTTCTGTTGTCCCATTGGCCTGTTGGCTCTGACCACCCCTGTTCAGCCCCCATTTTTGTTGATGTATATCCTCTAGAATGTTCTCCCTTCCCTGAATCCCCATTGGTCCTGTTTTACTGCATTGCTCCACCCTGTCAATCCCCAATGGCTCTCCCTGACCCTAACACCTCCTTTGCTCTCCCTGCCCCTAACACCTCTTTTACCCTACTCCCATTGGGCCCTAACCCTCTGGACCATCCCCTCTTACCCAGCAGATAATCCTGGACCCTGAAGCCATCCTGGTTCTTGTCCCTGGACTATATTTGAAGCTGTATCCTGTTTTTCAATAAACCAGGATTTGGATTTTCAAACAAGAACCCATCCCAACATCATCCTTTGTCAGCCTTCTAGTGGTTTCACGCTCCAGGCTCGAATGCATGATCTGCCTGGGGACCTGTTTGTAGTGTGTTGCTATAATTAGTAGTATCTCTGGGGTAGATATTCAAGAACTCAAAGTTAGCAAATAAAAAGAAGAAACAGGAAGATGCATGTATTTTAAAAACAGTGCCATCTCTTCAAGAATGTATGCCCTCCCCTGTGAAACATGTAAATAGCATGGCTTCTTAAGGTAAGAGTGTTTCAATTGAGTGAATTCAATTGAGTGAAAATTTCAATTTGTACCTGTCTTTGGAAACTGAATCAGACTGACAAGTCAGATTGTGATAAGGAGGTATTTAGAGCAGCAGTGAGAGATCTCTGGGAAAAAATTTTTTAAGATTTTAAATTTTAAGATAGTCTCAAATAGAAGATAAGTTGCCAGTCTCGTCAGAAAGAGGAGATTGATTTCAAAACAATTAAGTGCTTTGCCTTCCTTGCTTTCTCTGGCACCTTCAAGGGAAAAAGATTTACCTAAGTTAGCTCACAGGACTTGTAAATCTAAATAGTTGGGAAACTGGTTGTTTCAGGTTAGTTTCACACTTTATTGTTGTAATACATCCAATTCAAAACACGTCATACTTACTGCTGTCTATTTATATCAGGTTTAAAGACTGGAAAGATGTAAAATAAGGGCTCTGCCAGATACAGCTTGTGATAAAAGCAGGTTTCCAAGACCTCTTTCTCCAGTCTACTCCCTCTTTGCAACAAATGCTGGTTTGTTAGCCACCATGGCTTTTGCTGTAGTTGTTTTCCTCCCTGTGTCCTCTGCACTACCATTTAGACTTACTTGATGCATTCAGACAGAGGTATCTTTGTATTCCTCTTGGAGAATAGTTAAACTTCTCAGTGTATTGCCACGAGGCTGCAAAATGTGTGCAGCGTGGAAGAAGCCAGAGTCAGAAAGATGGATCACGTGCTGCACTCCATGTTACAAAACCGTAATCTGGATACAGCAGAGCCACATGGAGGGTTTTTAATCCCTTAGTATGAAATGTTTACATTTTATTACGCGGAAGATAAGATGCAGAAGGAGTATGCATCTTGAAAATCATAGTTGAGGCTACGAGAATAAAGAGGCTCAGTCTGTTCAGCTTCTCAAAGACAAGATAGAGAGGCTGTTTGATCTATCATGCATGCCATATTTCAGCTCTGAATTTTCATAAACCAAGTACAAGGGTGGAAGTGAGCACCCACGGAACTCCACTTTTGCGTACTTTACCTTGACATGCCCAGGATCCCAAGAATGTTTTACAGACTTCATCTCATGTAGGTAACATAGCAGACTAGATACCAGATTCCTCATTGACGTGGCACTAAAAATATCTGGTGCAACTTCCAGAATATCAGCTTTAGCAAAATTTAGACTTCTGAAAAGACAAGGGAGGACACCCTTGTCATCTTGTCTTGGCTCTTTGAAAAAGTCTGTGGAAAAATATCAGCAGGTTCTCTAGTGTTTTCCTTTCAGTTTGGTCTGTGAAGCTGACCTGAATGCCAGAGAGAATAGAGAGTGATCCTCTCAAATACTAGTAGTCTGCTATTCTAAGGGAAAATTTGTCTGTGGAGAAGGGGAGTTGGTAACATAAGTCCCAAGGTCCTTATTCAGTGACTACAGACTAACTTCCTAGTCTAGGGGGCACACTAAATGTCAGTGTGTTCTAGGCAATCCTAGGAGTTTCACAGCACTCCAAAAAAGATCAGGGAGGACAACTCTGACCCTCACAGTTCCAGCAATCCAGCCTGAAATAAATGGAAAGATAAACTCAGTTATTTGAAGTCAAAGTTTAATAAAACACAGCCCTTTTTCTGTTTCTGCTGTTTCTTGAGAGTGTCCTTAATCCAGTTTATAGCCTCCATCTGTCTCTATTATCCACAGTTTGAGTCTGCATTTTTTTCGTGCCCAAAACCTGTTTACAACACCTCTCTTTGTAGATGGTTGTTTTGCTTGTGACTTAATTGGCTCACTTATGGGGTAGACTTTTGTATTCTCTTTTCAAATTTATTTTCATCCTGTGTTTTCATTAATTTAAATAAAATCATATAATAAAATGTTGTACAGTAAAGTACACTGATATAAGTAATTCGTTTCAAACAACCATATAAAGTAGCCGTTCTTTTGTCATCCAAAAGCTGCAGTGTCCTAGCAAACTGAACTAGCCCTTGCAAAACCATGTAGAGATATTTTCTATGGATAAAATCGACATGAAGGTATGTCAAAGTATCACTCCTCTCATTAGTGAAAATGGCTATGAAAACCCAGCTTAGCTAGTATTGGGAGTGGCAGTCTCCAATGCAAGCAAGATGTTTGTCATGAATAAAGGGCAGGAAAAGGATACCAGCTGTTGAGAGCAGAGTTACAGAACATACCCAGTGCTTTTCCACATTGTGGTAATACAGATGTTTCTGATCTGTTCTGCTTGGGTCAGTGAGGAGGTTTTTGCCTTTCTGAGAGGAGAAACTGCAACGGAAGCTGTCCAACCACACTGCTGCAGCACTGCATTTAAACATCCAGCTAAGATCAGCTCACCACGTTCTGACCTTGAAAGCATTCTAACTGTGATGATCCAAATAAGCTAACACATTCTATTCGCAGACAGATTTTGCAGCATGCGTGATGTCCCTTGCTCTGAGCTGCACATGGCTGAACTGCCTTAAAAAAGCCCCAGCTATTTCCACTCATGTTGCATTTCTCAGAGTGCATCACCTAAAGTCTAAGAGAAATAGAGGGTTAGAATCCTTTGATGAATGCCAAACATACATGTGAAGCACTTTTTTCAATCACATGTTTTCCAAGAAAAACTTGATTAAACAGCCATAAATCCTCTGACCTGGAAATTGAAAGAATAAAGCAAATACACAGGTGAAAACCAAGCATTTTTAGGGTTGGGTCTTTTGCTAGTTTTAGGAAGTTTGTCCCTGTTCAATAGCATAATGATCAAGGGACCAAAATCTGTTTAGGAGTAGAAGTAAAGGGCCAAACCACAATTTTGACTTTGATTTTGAATTTTTAAAAGTATTCTTCCCACCTCATTTTTTATTTCATCCAAAGAATTTTTAGATTTAAAAATCCCCCAAATATTCTGTGTTCTTAGATTCAGTTTCACTTGTTTCCTAAGATCTGTTTTTGTGGAAGAAAGAATATGTTTTTCACAGAACGTATGACTCTTAATTTGCAAAGTCTCATATGCAGCAATTTTCTACTAGTTCCCATTCTCATGACTTTTCTAAATCTAAAGAGAGAAAAGTGTTCAGGAAGCACTTTTCTTGCTGCAGACTTGTCACCAGTTTGGGCTATCACTCACATTTACACCAATTATGCTACATCATCTTGTAGATGAACTGCATTGCATATAACAGGACTAAATAATGCACTGCACTGACTCAGTTGACTACAGCTGGAACCTGATACAGTCTCACAGTAGCAAACATGGCCCTCTACAGTATTTGTACAACAACAGAAGCGACTAAAACAGCATAGAAGAGATGTAAATTATTCTATTTAAAAGGGTTCAAATACTTATTGTTACCCTGTCTTTGCAGTAGATACCGCACTGCAGGAAATCAGCCCCCCTATTCAGTATGTCAAATATATTTTTGTCCTGTCTTGTAAACAGGTACATTCACACGTGGTAAGAGTGACCAAACATGGACCTTAAAAATGGATTTACTTGTATTTTAACAAAAAACAACTTGTATAGTTAGTTTTCTGAAAAGGGGTTTGGGGATTAGTGAGAAGTAGTCTGCTGGAATTCCAAGCACATTAACACTGATAGGTTTTTTTAAGTGTTTTTGTTTTTTTTTTTTTTTTTCTGTGACTCTCTTTGTTCATTCAACATTAAATTATTGGCAACCCCGTATCTGCAAGAGGCACTTGAGAAACAGTGTGCTTTCTTGGCTGTCTTGTGTGCTTGTGAAGCAATGAAGCCCAGCAGGTGGCAATATAAGCACTTCTCCTAATTTGAAATTGTTGAACTCTTGTAATCCAATAGCATTATGATTTAGTCTTTCATAGGTCTGACTTGCATGGAAAATAAGTCTCAATACTGAAGGTGATTCTATTCACTAAAATAATGCAAATTCCACGTGTGAGAGTCTGGCATTCTTTCCATCTCTGGATCCTTCTTGTGTCTTTGGAATTTACCAAGTACTATTGCAGTCATCTCAGACTGAACAGTGTCTTGTAGCTGTGACCAGATTGCATGTAGAAACACACCTCAGATATTTTCTTTATTTCTGTATGTTGAAAGAATGACATCTGACCAGAAATTTCTTCTCAAGTGCTGTTCTAAGCAGGTTTTACATATGAGTCAACATGAAGTAAATATTCTCATATGGTTAAGGTTTCAAAAGGTCTGCTCTATCTGCAATTAATCAGCTTCCTTCAAAACTATGACCTCCTTCTGCAGTATGACTTCAAGATCACGTCTCCTAGTGGCTAACACTAATTTCCAGCTCTTTTTGTACATAAATGTACATCTTAAAGAGGAGTGAAATTACTTGACGTTGGACTAGAATAAAAGTCCTTCTAAAAAGACTCAAACAAAGAGTTTATGTGAAAAGGCATGTGAAGGGCACAAAGGATATATTGAGAGAAGTTGTTCATAGCCATAAACTACTCTTATGAAGTGTCCTGATTATCTGCATATGCATAGAGAAATATATTGAGAAAGTGAGTAGTAGTGGACATCAAGTTCTCTTCTGGGCTTCTGGGTACTGAAGTAACTGGAGAGTTCCCCAGGATGAAACTAAGAATCAAGAGAGCTACTAGGAACTCCACACAGACTTCTAAGGCATCTGGCAGCCATTCAGAAGAGTAATACTTTGTACTAGCACTGCACCTTCTCTTCAGGACTCTCCAAGTTCTTTAAAACCAGCCATTGGTTCAGGCTCAGAGCCCTTGCCAGGCAAGGCTCATTGCCACCACTCTAAAGCCGATGCAACTGATTGCTGGAGTGCAACGCCACAGCTCAGTCCTGTTTTCCTCTGCCCACTCTAACCTCCAAGAAATGGTTCACTCTAACCTGACTCCGTGGTTTGCTAGGAACTTGAAGTCTGCAGGAAGCCTGATCTTCTGAACTATAGCAGACAATGTAGAAGCTGAAATGAGTATTTAATGTTGCAAACCAGTTCTAGAAAAAGTCAGATGCAGATAGACCAATATGACTATGTACAGTCTTTTGTGTTTTCTGTAATGCTGATGAGAATCAGGTCTTTGCAAATGCATTCCCAAACAGGGATTATGGAGAACACACATGGTTGCTTCTGCTCAAGTAGTTGCTTGAGAAATCTGTTAAGCAACCTGCTCAATCCCAGGTCTTTTATTCCTCAGTACTATTTATCTAATAGCTGCTACTCACACTCCTGTCACATGTCTGGAGTGAAAGATGCACCCACCACAGACCAGTGTAGGAAGCAGTGGGAATGTAGCAATGTACAAAGGAGAAGACAGTTCACTCCCAGCATTCCTCCTGACTCCCAGAGGCCCCTGCTCAAGAAGGAATCCTTCAACAGTTTCTCAAAGCACCATGTGCCAGGATCCTTATGCTGTATGAGAACAATTCAGAAAATGCTATAAACACATTCATCTGACATACTGCACAGCATTTTCTTAACATTTAGGAACTTAGCTTTCTGGTATACGATTTGCACTTTTGGCTGTAATTATGGTTTTGGTTTTTGTTTCCTATTTTTCTCTTTTGTTTTCAAAAAATAATAAAATAAATTTTTAAAAGGAAAAAAGGAGGACATAAACCCCACAAAATGTGCTCTCTCAGGCCCAGTCACAGTCCTAGTCACACTCTAGGGGCTCAGGGGAAGTCACTGTCTGCCTTCTGACCAGGCTGTACCTCGAGAGGACTCATGATTTTCCAGTTAAGATTTGTTCCCAGAGGCAACACCGGGAACCTTAGCAGGTTGCTTCTGCTGGCTGTGACAAGAGCTGAAGCACTGTCAGTGAGAGAGATGAAGACCATTTCCTTTCTAAGTCCGACTGTCTGACAGAGTCTCATGAGAAGAGACCGCAGTCTGACAAGCAAATCTCAGCACTGTGTCACAGTGCTACTCATGGTCTGTGACTCCCTAGCCTTGGGGCCCAGACACAGACCCATGTGGAAAAAAAGCACCAGGACTGTGCTGTTTTCATCAAACCCATCTGGGTTTGATGAAAAGAGCTCAGAGGCAAGGCCACCCATTAAGGGAACCGGTACCATCCTCTTCCCAGCTATCCAACATTACATGCAGCCCTGTGCCTGGGAGGATGCATCTTGCCTGACGTGCTTCCACCTGGGGAAAGAGAGGTGGGAGGTGCTTGGGAGAAGGAGCAAATTTGGGAGTTGCTGGGTGGAACATGGGAACTGTCAGCAGCTTCCAGCCCTTTCCCACGTCACTCCTTCCTGCTGTGTACCACCCAGAGGCTGCACAGAGGGGCTCATTGGCTCAGTGGCAGCTTCCCATGCCCAGAATTGCCACCACTGTGTCACCACTTGGCTGCCCCGCTCACTGGGTAATGCACATGGTGACAGAAGTGATTTCTACTGCGTGCTGGTCTCCCTGACAGCCCTGCCAGGTATCCACAGCCTGCTGCAGACCGGGCACACATGGGAGATTCACAGTGACCAGTCACAAAGGATTGGATGAACATCTCTAAGAGATTTGGGTTCCCAAGTTTTGAAATATATTGAAGGACTATAATGGTCCTTAGGTTACTTTTCCTAAGAAGGGTAAATACACATCATGCTCATCAGTGTAGTGTCAAGAAGGCTCAAGTCTCTTGCTGCCCAAGCTACATTTGTTTAAAAACCTGGGTGTCAAAAATAAAAGACATACTAGTCATGAAGGTGAGCCTTTTGGATTCCATATTTTATCTTCTTCAAGTCCTTCCATCTGTTTTTTCCCCCTCCCTCCTATTTTTATTTATTGTCTATATATCTGACCATGTTTATACTATCCTGCTTTAAGTTTCAGCAGATATACTTTAAATATTGACAAATCTTGGTGGGTAGGATTTCATTGTGTATATCTGTGTATGCCACAGACTCAGAATTTCTGTGGATCAGAAACTTGGTGGAATATCATATTTTGGAGAGGAAAAAAAGGAAAGAAACTAAAGCCTGAACTTTGGTCTTGTTTATATCAGAGAAAGCAGTGAAATTGTTTTTGATTTCTGTGCATGTAATTTAGATCAGACTTTGGCTGAAGCCATGTATTTTGTCAAAGGCAGAAGACCACAGTCACCTTTGGGATATTGATTAATTATAACCACCAGGCTGTCTTTCCGGTGCAGGTGGTGCATAGTTATATCATGTGTTTTTTCTCCCTGAGTATCTAACTTACTGGATCTGCAGACTTCCCAGCCTTTATGAAGTGTTTTGTAACAAGGAAGAAATTAATGGCCAAAATCAGCAATGAGCCACAGAAGTCAAATCTAGATGGGATCTTTGTAAGAGCCGTGGCTGGGCTGGAAGGTATTGTTATAAGGTTTTATCTACTTACTATGGAGAAGTAATGGATTGGGGGAAGGTGTTAGGCATCTGCCAATGTCTGCAGGTGCTGAGCACCCGCTTAGGTAGGGCCCAGTGTGAGTACACACAAGTGTAGAAAGAAATTGGACTATTCCCCACACATGCATGTGGGATTACAGAGAACAGCAGGAATAGCATTTACAGAATCCTCCTGACCTTGAATTCACCTCATCCTTTTCAGTACATAAACTACTGTAAATATCTGATGTGACATACTGCAGCTTGATGCAAGCCAGTACAAAATTGCATTTAAAGAAGTACCTCCTCTTTTAGCAACTGGGTAGAATCAAAGATGACCCAATTTCCCCTGTTTCTTACATGCACCAGTTATTTGCTTCTACAAGGTCTCAGCTGCTACTAGAAACACAGCACGTTTTCTGCAGTAATGACAAAGAGAAAAGGCTTGCATTATACAGGAGAGTAGAGATTTTTATCCTGGTAATGCAGTTCACCTAAATACCTACAGGAAACCCCAAGCTGAGTATTATTTTAAAGGGCAGTGAAAAGATACATTTAAAAGACAGCCTTCCTAATTTCTGCCCCATTTCCTTACTGAAGAGAGGAGTGGAAGATGGGGTTCCTGTGGTGTATGAGAACACAGGTAGGGCCAATGAAGGTCCCACAGATGCTGCTTCCAAGAATATAGATTCAGATTTCTTAAAATGCTGAGCATGTACAAAGAGAACCCCTGAACCTCGTTGTGGAGAAGAACATGCTAGATCCCGGATGATTATCTGCATTGAGGAAGTAACTGCTAAATGGTATGTTAGCAGTGATTCCCAACAATCCCTCTGTATTCCCTTCCTCTGCAGTATCTCAGGATGCCAGGAGGAGCAGCTGCAGCTCTTGGAGGCAGATGTGTTAACCAACTCCATTTCTGAGATCCATCCCAGTTTTCAACAGCAAGAATGGCCAGCCTCTGTCTCTGTGCCAGAGTCTCTCTTAGGGGGATAATGTTTCCCTTGCTCACCAGGTGTCTGCAGAACTAACACCCTCCTTGATCTGCTACATCAACCTCAGTTTTAGCTGGGTTTCTTTCCCCACCAGGCTCTGTCAGGAGCAGTCTCCAACAGTGACTCTCCATGTGTTCTTGTGATGGCCCAGCATGGGAACAGAGCCTTTAGGTCAGGCTGAGGGGTGGAGACAAAAGAAAGGACTATAAAAGCTGAAAGTGATTTCATAAAATGCATCCTTTTCCTCCAGAAGAATTAACTATATGTGACTTCATCAGTACAAAATACATTTGAGAACAAAACCTATTATCTAATGTGGAGAGGAATACTTCTAACTCAACTCATCAGAAGAATTCCTACAGAAAATCACAGCTAAACTATAATGGGCAGTGTCAGGGTTTTACAAGTGATAACCAGTTAAACATTTTACAAAGGATCAACTGAGAGGGAGACCGGATATTATGAATCTGAATTATGGGTTAGCTTTTGCCAAACTCTTGTCTTTTATCTTTGTTCATATCACAAGCTCTGAATCCAATCTCTGTATCTAAAAATTGTTCTAGGAACAATAATAAAAAAGTGCAAGTACTGTGCATCACTAATGTAATTGATGCCTGACAGGTATATGGAAAAAATAACATTAAATACTTTGAAATTCATGCAAGTATTATTTTCTGTTCTATATTGCAGGCTTGAAAAATATTTAAAATTTTTGGTTGTACAATTTTAAAAAATATTTCTTTTATTAGTTACTAATATTTAAAGAGAAAATCACCCAACTTCCAGACTTTATAGTTATACCTCTGCAAACAAGCCAATATACAGTAGTAGTGTGCCTCTGTGTGTTTGTGGAAAAAAATCAGGCAAAGAACAGGAGGAACTAAAGACTACTTCAGAAGTGCTCTAAGGAGATGAAATATGTATGCAAGGCTTTTTTTGTTTCAGCATGTCCAAGGCTGTTTGTTATATAGCTCACTTGCTGCATTTTCGCAAAGTGTGAAATTTTTTCACAATTCTGTGTGCAATGCAAACCTGTCATTGTTTAAAAGTTGATGTATAGTACCAGGAAACACTGCAGGGATGAATTTTATCAAAAAATGGGCTGGGCAAACTTGGCAAGTTGAAAGGTACCAGTAGCCAAAAGATTATCATTTTTATACCAACTTCATTTTATCTTTGCTCTGTTGGAGCATAAGCTATATGCTGTTCCTGGAAGGAGACACTCTGCTTTGAAAACGAGGACAAAATCTTCTGACAAGCAGCAAAAGACTATTTGCTGGTGTCTGGAGCACTCCAGAGGGTCTGATCTCAGCTCTATCACTATTGTGCCATGCAGAGCCATGGAGTGCTTCAATTCCCACGTGGGATACTGCTACTCGGCCTTCCCAGTGATGTTATTTCTCTGTCTCAAGCATGCATTTCAATGAGGGGATTGCAGAAGTTCAGTTTACAGTGCTGCTGTTATTAGTCACAAAGCATAACAAAATAGAGACTAACTGCTTTCTTGTGCCACTGAAATGACCTTTTCCTTTCTTCAGGGCCTTGGATTTTATCTTTGTGTCTGCTGTGCCTTTGTGTAAATTTGGGTAAAGTCTTCGTAGCAAGAAGCCCCTAAAGCTAAAATCCTGACCCTGGAAGCCAGAAACAAAAAACTGCTATTGATTTTGATGCTGGCAAAAGATTCTGGGACATTTACCTGACATAGTTCTTTAAATGAGTTGAAGTATATTAATTTATTGTCCTCTGAATTTTCTGTCTTTTTATCAGGAAAGTAGCCATTATTTTCTTCTGTGGCATGGAGTTGCAAAACAGTCTTGGCTCATTACAGACACACACAAAGTTATGATGTGTTAGCAATAAATGCTTAAGTGAAGCAACTCTAGATTTTCAAAACAATACCCATAATCTGGATGGCTTTGAAAATTCTGCTTTTTCCTGTAGATCCAAATTTCTTACCATATCTTTTCAACCTTTTAAAAAATTGCTGTAGTTATCTTACCTCTAAAATACAATTTATTTAGATTGAAGATGGCTTGCTGTAATTTTTTTTTTAAATCTAAGTGGATAATAATAAGTGAATAATTCATTCATTTGAGCCATGATTTCAAATTTTAACAGCATAAATTCACCTATACTTTTCAAATCAAATCAAATCAAATTTAATGATTTTTTCTTTATTACAAAATGATAAGTTCCACTAATTATTCTCTGTCCTTTCATGCAAGAGGTTTTTCAGTACCTTTGATCATTCTTTATTTCTTCTCTTTATTGCCTAATGCATTTAATGTCCATTAGTTTTCTCTCTTTGGCAAAGGAATGAAACAACTGGTGATGCTGCACAGTTATAATCACCTAAGTGCTTTGTAGGAAAACACAAAAAAAAAGAGTCACTGATGTGTGAAATAAATGTAAAATACTGGTCTGTATAAAAATTGTTTTGTGGCACAATAAGATGCTTCAAAAATAACATTTTTAAACAGCAAAACAAGAAAAGAGATGGTGAAATATTATCTCACCATTCTCCTCATGCACCACTGCCCTGCATAACTCATGCCAGCCTCTAAAATGGAGCTCTGATTTTATCCTTTTTATTGTTTTTTTTTTTAAATATTCTTAATTTGCCAGTGCTTATAGGAACTGCTTTCATTAAAGGGTTGGAAAAGAAAAGATGTTTCGTCTTGTTTTCTTTTTATACTTATACAGCGTTTACTCTGTCTTGGAATGTTTCTCCAAAGCATACTTGTTTCCAAAGGATAATGGCACTAGGCCCTTCCCTTGGTGAAGTGGGCAAACTAAACAACATCATTTTTCAAGGAAGCAGCATCAACAAAAATAAAAATACAATCATCTTATGGAAAGTACCCGATTTCACTGTTCAGTCCTCCTGACTAGATGTTCTTTCCAATTTGAATTTGTGCCCACTGAGACCTCAGTTCTGCAGTTCTCTGCATGTTCAGACGCCAGCCCACCAGAAAACATCACCACAGCAGAAGTCACAACATCCTTTTTCTCTACATGCAGTACTGTTCACCTGTTTTAAAGTGACACATTTTAAACACTTAATTTACAGTGTATGAATAAAGGGTTTTGCAATTGCGACTAATGTCTGCATGTTGAAAACTTTCGATAAGAATGATATGGAAAGTAATTCACAGAAATAAGTTAATGATTTTTTCACCTGCGCTTTGAAAGCAGTTCCAGTACTGCAAGATGAGGATTTACATTATTGCCATGACCCTCATTAAGCTACAAAACAAAGACAGCTACCTGCACCCAGCTATTGGCTTCTCCTTGAGTGGCAATGCCATTTTGTGCGAACAGAATCTGGCTTACTGCCTAAGACAGTAAAACCTGTCCTGCAGCTTCTGTACTGACACAAAATACCTCCAAAGCTGCTATAGCTTATTAAAAAATTCTAGTATTTCAAAATAATAGTCAAGACTTGATCATCACAGCCTATATGAGCCTAAAATAAATACAACTAAAAAGAGGACATATACTGAGTTTTCTTGCAGTAAAACAAACAAACAAAACCACCTTCATACTTGGCATTTAATATTTCAGAGCCTGTTTCATGCTTGAAACCAAATCAGAGCATGCCAAAACTCACACTTGTCAGAAACAATGTACTTTCATTTTGGAGTACTTTTAAAAAATAATAAAACAGGAAAAGATATGACAGGTTGGGCAGGCTGACAGCAACCCTTTTTCATGGCAATTCAGTTATGAGAAAATACACCAAGACTTGCCAATTCCAGGATTCAGTCACATTGCCTGCCTTTGGGGATGTTAACAGTTCCCTTTAGTGTATTCCAGCCACCATGCAGTCCAATACCTGGGAAGTCTGGAAATGGGCTTGTGAACTGTTTTGTTTTAAAGCCTTCCACTTTGTATAATGAACAAAATAGTTATTGGAAGACACAAGCTTTTCCTCCCAAAAGAATGTGAAAGGCATTCATTGATGCAAAGCACATCTGCATCCTACTCCACAAAAAAAAAAAAAAAAAAAAAAAAAAAAAAATTTTTTGCTTTTTATGCAACATGAATAATCTCTCTTAGAAGCAGAGGAACTTTCTTGTTTGTCTAATCCTTTCTGAAGTGACCCAAAATTCAAATCTATGTGGAGCCTGAATAGTGTCAAGCTGAACTTGTCACTCATTTCAGGATGAGCTCTATCATATTTGATGGAAAAGGATAGCACTGCTCAATTAATTCCACACCATTTAGATTGTGACACTACAACCACGGATGAAATCTTCAAAATTTGGCCTACTAGTCATTAACATCAGCAGGATGCTGGATGTTCATCAGCAGGACATCTAAGTTTGGAAATGGGGGGTGAAAAATGGGTAGAAAAATACTTTGCTTTTTTTTCCTTCTGATTTTGCATGAACTCACAGTTGAAAATGTGTGTTTTTTTCTTTTTAATTTTTATTATTAAATATACACTGACCAGTAAAAGTGGATGTTTAAAATCTTAAGGTCTGACTTGTCTTTCATTTCCTGAGGCCAGTGCTTCAGTAGGTCTAACATTAGAGCCAGAACATCAGCTTAGCGCTTCTTTCTCTCAACACAATTGAAAATATTTAGGGTCGTGATTAAGCCCTGCCTGCCAGCCATGCCCATTTGGGAGGCTGAATCACACCATGATTAGTGGGACAGCTGAAAGCCCTGGTGACAGACACAGAGCACAGCACAGAGCTTCTGGGCAAGGCAGGAGCCAGAGCATCAGGAAGGGCTGCACTGTGGATCCTGAGCCCTCATTAAGCTGGTGGGCCCAAGGAGCAGCTTCCACCCTTCCCTCTCTGCCAGTAACAACTGCAGCTGACACAGGCAGAGAAGCCAGAACAAGTCTTCCTTGTGGCCTCCTCTACCTCGTTTTAGGAGGTAAGGGATCTCAGGGCAAAGGAATGTCTCAGTGTACCAGCAGCAGGAACTTGTTGCTGTTGTTACATGCTTCCCATACCATCTGATACAAAGGATAATTGATGTAGTTTTTCCTTAATTTTAAACACTGCACATACAGTAGAAAAAGACAACTCTTATTGTCCTTGTACACCTTCCAAAATCCAAAAGGATCAATTATATCCACAGGAAGCAAAGCCTCTGCCATTGACACTTGCCTGCAGCTTCTTTGAACCTGATACCTTTGGATCTGACACATCTGCAGAGCCATTAGCAGCGAGTGAGCGCCTTTTATGAGACATTGCCTCTGATATTTTTATCGTACTCCCCAGACATTATATCATTACAGCGCTGCCAGTGTGGTGCTCTGATACAGTGTGACACAAAGTTTTTCCATAATGTAGCTGAAACTGCCACAAGAATAGCTTAGCATGGGTGGTATGTGAGGGCATGCAGCTTGTGTGCTGGGGGAGTTGTTTAAAGTAGTGAAAAGCATAATTTTGTAGTAAGAACCAAGGGACTTAGTCTGCATTTCTTTTATTGTTGCCAATGGCTGCTTCTTTTATCCAGAGAGATTAAAATATGCTCTTAAGTGCCTGCAAAGCCCTGGAATGTGTGGTTTACAGCAGTATTAAGAACTGACCTATAATTACAAATAGACATGGCACTAGTAATTTATTTGGTAAGCTTCTGAAATGCTGACTGTTTCATTCCTTCTTATAGATTGAATTTAGGTTGTACAAAAGCAGACAAAGCAGGAGGTCATGGTTTCCCCCCCACGTCCCCTTTCCCCAGGAACTCAAACAAAGCATGTTATTTCTGGATGTAGTCTGGATCTGAACGTTTTCTTTCCTTCAGAATCCATGGCACCAACACATCCACGGCTTCATGTAACCCAGGCTGAAGCTGGTCAGTTGTTTCTTGTATGATACTCTTAGTGACAGGGGTTGTCCACTTTATAAGAATGGTCTCTGCAGATAAAGCAAGAGGTCAACAAGGAGACTTTACAGCGATTGGGAATAGCTTATAGACACCACCTTGCTGTATAAACCACCTTTTGCAGGCAACAAAGTCCAGGCACTCACTGCTTTCTCTGTGCCAAGTGAAAAGACTTTGGCAGAGACTATTCGGCAGAAAATGGAGGCCTTTGTCTTTACAGCTCACTTGATGTACTTGTTGTGTTACTCATGTAAGACTGAAATGTACCCAATCACCTATGGCCTCAAAATAAGGCCTAAAGAGTGAAACTGTGAATTCTGTCTTACATAGATGAACTAGTGACTGATCTTGTGGCTATTGTTCTAAATCAGCTCATCAATTTTTTAAAATAAATAAGATTTTTGGTAGTATATTGGACATTAGTAAGTGAAATACACTGTTATTTTCATCTTGTATGTTGACCTACTTACTTCAGCAATGACACATGCCGAACTGGAATATCCAAAATTAAGTATTACAGCAATAGAAAAAAAAAAACTAAGCTAACAGTGCAGCCCTGTGTCAAGAAAAAATAATTTGAGAATTTCAGGTTTAAGAGTTAAATAAGAATTCTTAATGTCAGTCCTAAATAATGAAATTATTTCAGGATCAACATTTTGGAAAGAGTCAGTAATAGCTGGATCAGTTTCTTGCTCTTATGCTTTTCTGCCACTTCCTTCTCATGCTCCTCATAATTAATGAAATTACATTAGCTGAAACTTTGACTCCTTCAAAAAATGTTTGCTTTTAACATAAAAAACTATCTTTAATGAATATTATGACAGGAAACACGGTCGTAAAACTGCATGATATGTCTTAAATGTTGTTTACTGTAAAGTAAGTGTTATGATGCTGTTTGCTAAAGAATCTTCTAATGGAAGATGTCCCTAAAGCTTGCTGGGGAGAAGGCTGGAAGTGTGTCTTCCTACACAGGTGCAAGCCCCACTGCCTGTGCCCTGAGAGGCAGATGGTGATGGGCCTGTTCCCATCTGGAAGTGCCCTCAGTAGTGACAGTCAAGTGCTGTAATTCAGTAGGGCCTGCTGAGAGTTTTGCTGAAGGGCAAACCTGCTACATCAGGCCCACTGCAATGCCAAGGCACTGTAGCTTCAGCCAGCCAATGGCAGACTCAAACTCAGAAACTGAGCTCTAATTTTGCTGTTCTTTTGATATATTTAAGAAATTCCAACTAATTCCATCACAGATTTTTCCCATGTATGGTTTTTAATGGGAAATTAACAGCAACAAAAAAGAGTTCAATTTTCTGGTTATTTGTTATAAATAAATAATGGAGAGTATCCAGCAGCAGCAGAAGACAAACTTCATCTTTTCTTCATGGATATAAAGGAGGTAGCATGGCAATCTTTACAGCAAAAAAATTTGGAGTTGTAAATGGGGAAGTAACACAAGAGATTTAACTTATGAATAAAACTTGTTGTCAAAGACTCCTAGAAAACAAAATATTTTGGTTCTGGTATATGGAAGAGCTTTACTCATTCTAGTTACAGGCATTAAGCAAAGCTAGGTGCCAGAAAAATAGAATAAATCTCCATGCCTCAGTTAAGATTTATTCCCCATGCCAAAGGGTAGCACAGAAACAGCAATGTGGATATTTTTATCTCCATACTGTCCAACTTTGGTGCAAGTTCTTCTATAATGCATTTCTAATTTGGTATCTTTTCCTTCATTTTGCTGCCCATCTTGTCTGTGGCCTGCTTTCTTTGGCTAGTTACTCCTTCAGTCTTCTCTACCATCCTGTGCAGAGTCCTTCTTTAATCTAAAATAATCTACTTGTTACTGCTTTCTCCATGGATTTGTCACTTTGAATCAAATATCACCAAGAATATAGTGAAAGTGACTTTTTGGATAATGTTGCTGGATATTTATAATTTCAGAAAAGGTGAATGCAAAGGACAGGTGAACTTTCCATGGTATTTTCATGATGTTTCTGTTTTCCTGAGGTCGACCAGTTTGCTGTGATTGTTACAGCTGACCAGAAAGTATGAAAATTCTGTGCTTGCAATCCCTTAATACACTGAGGCATATCATTGTTTCAGGAGCGAAGCTGGGAAAGCAAGTATCTTCCTTTTGCTGTTTGTAGTCACCCCCAGTAGCAACATGTGCAGTGCACCCAACCATTAGGGTCTTCAAAATTTCAGCTCATTGTAGAGTACAGGTGCTTGCATTTGCTCTTCTAATGTAAAAGCAAAAGTTACTGCTGTAAAGAGAAGATTGGTCTGATGCATTGTCCTTCATTTACCACAAAAATTCCTTTTTAAAGCAAATGAATGTACTTGCATGTTCAAACATGAGCTGATAGATCTAACTCCTGCCCTACTTTTTAGACTGTTAATCTCCTTGACTGAAAATCTTACGTGATAAACTTTTCATGAATTAGACTTCAAGGATTATAACTGAGAAAAACACTGACTTATAAAGGTGCTCTTTCGTGCGTAAGGAGAAAGGTTTATCCAGCTTAATCCTCTCTTTGCACAGCTTATACTGTTACCATGGCATGGGTCCTTAACACTTCTGTAGCTAAAAATTGGTCAGCATTTCTCCAACACTCATCTCATTGAACAGCTCCCACCTATTCCTTTCTGCCTCTTAAATTTCATAAGGATATGTGTTTTAAATAATTTGCCTTGACTAACCAAGGCCCATAGGTATTTATACCTCTAGTTGTGTGGGACTGTACGCTGCTTTATGGAGACTGAAAATATGCACTAATGTCATAAACATGAAAAAAACTAGACCAAAATCAAACCAACCACAAAGCCACCACAAAAAACCCAAAAAAACAAACAAAACAAAACAAACAAAAAAAAAAAAAAAAAAAAACCACCAAAAAACCAGTGGTGATGAACTTATTCCTTGGTTTTTAATAATGACACATTGGTGGAATAAATAAATAAGTGTGTATTCCCATCAACTATCTGCATTTTTTTGTCTTTCCACATAATTTCCTCCATAAATCTAAAAGAAAATAAACAAGCCTAGGCTTATTCCACTCTGAAATAAAGCATTTTTAAGACTATCTGGATAGCAGAACTGAGAGACCTGATACCAGAGTAACCTGAAATCTAACCCCATTACTACAAACCTGAATGTATCTTATTTTAAACAGTGGCAAGAGCTTAATTTCAGAAGTATAGAAATTTATCAAATAAAACTTTTTTTTTTTTTTTAGCAGTTTTGTTACATTCTGAATCCCTCAAAAAGAGCAGAACTTTATGGGTCTGTTTCACAGGATATGCAAAAAGCAAGCACAGATTAAGGGCCAAATGAGTTGACTTTTGCAATATGGAAACATGACATCTTTCAAAATGCTGACGCCACTGAAGCCAGTGGAAATGTTGGTTTTTTTCTTTTCACTAGAGCCAGAATTACATTCTGTGTGGGATCTTTCAACACTTCAACAAATTACTTTGAATCCTGTACGTCTTCTTAAAATATATGAGAGAGAGAAGCATGCTAAAAAGGATTATTTTAACTTAGTTAAGCCACTTCTCTTAATCATGGATTTACTGACAGTGTGCTATTTACTCTGAAGAACAATGTCAAAACAGCAAAACAAAACAAGAATTAGCAACATAAAATTACTAGTAGGTATTTCTTGAGACTTTGAATTGCTACTATCCATTGTAGAAATTGGAGCTGTTACTGCATGTTTCACCCATCAAAAAAAAAATAAAAAATTCATTATTCCACTTTCTTAAAGCACAAAAAATATTCCAACAGGGCAAAGTAAAATTATCCAACTGGCAGATGGCAGATGAAGAGAACTCGAAGAGGATATCTCTTATTTCTGTATAACATTTTTCCTTTAAAATAGTGAGGTCTCTGTAGGCAACCATAAACTTGACTATAAACCTTCATCCACTTAGATAGTGGGAGAGTTTTTCAGTGGATCATGATGTTCACAATATATGTAATACCTTCTGTATTTCTGACTCCTTATGTTGGAAATCTAGTTTGACTCTAACTCTGATATATAGTGTTTTCTAATAAACATGAATATCTAAGCATATAATGAATTTGTCTTTTCTGTTGTTGATGGAGTAGTTGATGGAATAATTGAAGTAGGTTAGGAGGTGAATGAATTCTTCTGCAGGATGACCACCAAACACACTATGCTTCCCTAGCACATTTAGGCTATGCCATTCTGCAATCAGAATGAAGTAGAAGAAATTCAGCTCTGAGTGGCTTGTCTACATTGTCATTTCTTGGCAGAGTGTTGTGATTCTGACTGTGAGGGAAAATGCAGGATAATATGGAGTGAAAGTATGGAAAGGCAGGATTCCATAAATTATACATCAAAATGAAAGGAGCTAAAATTGGAGAAGGAGATACAAGATGAGTGATAAATAGATCATGTCTATTAGGAAAATTATCAGGGAAATAAAAATTTTTATTTCATTTCAACAGCAACTATCTGCATAGTTATGTTGAGTCAGATGAGATTATTCTGTCTTTATCTTTTTCCTGATAATAGTCTTATTGAGTTTGTTTTCTGGGTTTTTGTTTGTTTGTTTGCTTGTTTTGTTTTTTTTTTTTTTTTTTTTTTTAATTTTTTTTTCCATATAGGAGAATGACATAAGCCAGCAAAAAAGAAGAAGCAAATAATGCAAACAGAAGGGATATGTCAAGTCAAGGATATAAAATCTAAAATAGCAGCTGGCTGAGACAATGTTTGGCAAGGAGAAGAACAATGCCAGAGATAGACATCTCACTGCTGGGTCAGGATTACTTCATATTCAACTGCATGACATATTTTACCATTTCCTTTAAGTCAATAAGGCATTGAAAAATCATCCATCAATGCAGGAACATCTGCTATTTCTATGCAATGTCACAGCAGATAATTGAGAACAATCTGACACTGGCAAAATTTTTTGATTTTTGTGTAGAGAAACAACCAAAGAAACATGTGGAAGAATTCTTCTCTTTGAGGTGAGGGGCAGCCTCACCTCGAGTGCTGGGGGCACTTTTGGGCACCACAACACAAAAAAGACATTGAGCTGTCAGAGAGTGTCCAAAGGAGGGTAACAAGTATGGTGAAGGGCCTTGGGGTGAATCCGTGTGAGGAGTGGCTGAGATCCCTTGGTCTGCTCAGCCTGGAGGAGAGGAGACTGAGGGGAGACCACATTCTAACCCTGCAGTCTCCTTGTGAGGGGAAGCAGAGAGGCAGGCACTGTTCTCTTCTCTGTGGTGACCAGTGACAGGACTCAGGAGAATCACAGGAAACTCTGTCAGGGGAGGTTTAGGTTTGGTATCAGGGAAAGGTTCTTCACTCAGAGGGTGGTTGGACACTGAACAGGCTCCCCAGAGAAGTGATCACAGCACAAACCTGACAGAGTTTAAGAGGGTTTGGACAATACTCTCAGGCACCATGGGGTGATTTTGGGGGTTATACTGTGCAGGCCTAGCAGCTGGACTTGACTGTCCTTATGGATTCCTTTCAACTCATGATATTCTATAATACTGTGAATACATTTTATAATTACTCCATATGGCCTGAAATTCCTTAAAGGAATTTCTGTTGCAGTTAACACTGCTCTGACCTATTTTCTCTCTGAATCTGCTGACTGTGTTCCCAACCCTCTTACATGCCGTAATCAGATTCTCACCCTCTCACACTGGACACAGTAAAATCCTTTTCTTAAATGTTTTGTATATTTCTAATTCTATCTTCCTTTTCCTGTTTTCATAAATCCTTCCACTTTCTTGTTTTAACCTGTGTTTGGAAAAAAATTGTGAAGTCAGCCTGTAATCTTGACAGGTGCTGAGAGTGCAAATTCCACAGCTTTTCTTAAATTGTGTGGCTTCAAATGGAGATGCAGGATTTTGGCACACATCCGTGTCAGATCACATTTGCTCTTGTTTTGTCTATTTTATCCTTGAAGTTCGTAAATCCTTTTTAGCTAAGTCACAGTTACCTCCATGGTCTCCAGTGCTCAAACTTCCACTTACATTTTGTTTCTACTGATATCATCCTTAAGTGAAAGAACTAACCTCACACGCTTAGGTCCAGTTCTAAACTTTGCCTTTTTATGCTTCATTATTTAAAGCAGACATTCAAAAGCAATAGCTGGCAAAAAAACACCTTGGGATTTTTGGCTGGCCAGGAGACAGCCTGTTTTGACTAATGGAGGATGGATGACCCATGACCCTGTGAGTCTTCAGGCTTCATAACTGCAATGTACCATACCTGGCCTGGGATAACCTCCCAAAGACCGAGGGATGTGATAGCCTGTTGCTGTACAAATTCTAATAGTACAGATAGAGCATCTGACTGAGTAGGTTTCTGGGTTAAACTCTGATTTTTGGCACAGATTGTCTGAGATGTTCAATTTGGTCTTGTCAGTCACACAAAGGGGTGTGGGGGAAGGAGGGCTGAATAGCTTGATCCTCATGATGATCCAAGGCCAGCTCCCAAACCATTTCAAGTGACCAAAAGGCATTTCTAAACTATACCAGCTGATAGTAGCTCTGGAGGAAACATCTGCCAGGTTGGCATATCCCAGTGCAATCATCCCAGCTTCTAGTTCTTGGACTGGGAGGACAAGTTGTATGTAAGGATTCACCTAGATGCTAATATAAAGCTTCCTTGGAAATTAGGAAATTCTGTTCTGGTAGATGATAAGTTTCAAACCCATTGGTAATACTTTCATATTGCTAAGAGTGTAGAAGAAGGAGATGATATAATTTCACATCTGCATTTTCCAAGCTCTCAAGAGGCTAAGTATTTTGGATTTTTTTCTCATTATGCAGGCACACCACAATAACAACCAGCATGTAGAACAATGGAGTTGTCACAAAGCACACAGACTGGTACTTGCATGGTGGCCCATAAGCAGGGAACTTGCTGCCAAGAGAGATTCAAAAAAGTCTGTTTTCTTCTGGAGAAAAAAAAATTGGAACCTGTTTCTTTGCCATTTCAAACAACAATAATATATCAAGGAAAAAGACACAAAAGAAAGAGGAGAAGAAACAGAAACAGCTGGAGAAAAGAGAAAAATAACACTAGTGCAGTACACAATAGTAGTAGGACAAATACAAATAGAACAGGAATACCATGCAAGGTGTGTTATCATTGGCTACTATTATCCTCCTTATGACATATTGTAAGGAAGAAAATAAAATATCAGAGTTGGAATCTTCACGATTGTAAATCAACATCATTCTTCTTTGATTAGAAAAGTTATGACAATTTAGAACAGCTGTTATTTGGCCCATATTGTTTTTAGACTTTTTTTCTGTCTTATTTTTGTAAATCACAACAGTGATCACGGGACAGAGGATGGATTGACAATACGAACTGTGAATCCCATGGGACATGACTGCTGTTTCGAGTTTTCAAAGTCTTTTGAATGCTTAATACAATGCTACTTGAATGACTAACTAAGTTTTCTTTGGCAAAAACCCTATTTGGTATCGAGAAACTAAATGATGCCTTCAAATGATAATTACCAATTTGTGTTATAGCTGGTTGATAATTGCACGTGTGAGTGTTGGGAGAGGGAAAAGTTGATTCTGTATTATTGACCATGTGGGGAGAACTTGTATTCTAGGTTTAGAGAGTATCCTGAGTTCGGAGGGATTTAGTTTAGACTTCAATTCAGCTTGTGTTTTGAAAATATGCCCTCTTCCTCATGAAGAACAATATGTTGTTTCTTAATTAGGTTTTGGTCTATTTTACCCACAGTCCTTATCTTGTTGTCAAGGGTATTTACAAAGAGTACCACAGTCTAATATGCCTTTATAATTGTGATTTTTTATGAATTATTTATTGCAGACAAATACTACTTAGTAGCAATGGCAGAGTAGTACAGAAAAAAGGACATAAATTTTTTCTTCTTTAGTTCCCAATATTTTAAATAGGTATCTGTTAGATATCAAAGATGGCAAAAAGATAGGTAAATTACAACAGTGGAAGAAAACAACAGTGGAATAGAACACAGAAGAGCCAAAGGAAAATGCTGTCTGAAATAAGCTCGTTTGTAACTGCCTCTATACAAGGTAAGAAAAGCAGGTTTTCCTGTGGTTCTGCCCTCTGCTCTGCTCTGGTGAGACTCCCTGGCATGCCTCATCCAGCTCTGGGGTCCCCAGCACATCAGCCTGTTGGAGTGAGTCCAGTGCAAGGCCACCAGGTTGATCAGAGGGATGCAGCACCTCTCCCACATGGAAAGGCTGAGAGAATTGTGATTGTTCAGCCTGAAGGAGAGAAGGCTTCAGACTGACCTAACTGCAGCCTTCCCTTACCTGAAGAGACCCTAAGGGAGAGGAATGTTTTCCAAGAACATGTATTGACAGGAGAAGGGATAATGGTTTCAGATTGGAAGAGAGCAGGTTTGGTTTAGGTATTAGGAAGAAACTCTTTGCTGTGAGGGTGGTGAGGCACTGGAACAGGCTGCTCAAAGCAGCTGTGGATGCTCTGTCCCTGGAAATGCTCAAGACTGGGCTGGATGGCCCTGAGCAACATGGTCTAGTGGGACGTGTCCTTGCCATGGAAGAAACTAGAGGATCTTTGAGGTCCCTTCAAACTCAGTCCATTCTATGATTCTGTGATTGTACAGAAATCAGCATGAAACCTGATTTCTTAACCTTAAAGCAGTCAGGTTAAGTCAACTTTAAGATTTGCAAGACATCTCCCCTTTTCCAAGAGGAATGCATAGTAATAAAAAAAATCTTTAATTCTAAATGTTAAGTATGGTAAAGGAAAGCAGAATTCTCCCATGTTTTTCTTTGTTCGCAGAACTATTTCCAATCTTACATATGGAAGTTCAGGCAGACAGGTGGCTTTAGTAAGCTCTAGTAAACACACATTTGCCAAATAAGGAGTCATGTGAATGGGAATTTTTATTCCTTATGTGAACATTAATGTTCTGAGGCATCTTGTCAGCAACTGAGAAGGTGGTAACTCTCAACATCTGATCACGGCAATGGTCACATGCTACAGGTGACCTAGTCTTCTTCCAGGACAAAGCAGCACCTTTACTAAAGGTGGCTGTAGCCTTCTGTTGGTGCTCACACACAAAATGCCTGTACTCAACCATCTGTGTAAATGCCACAATTTTTGCTGTCATCTCTCTCCATATATTGAAACTCCGTTACTATTTTTACCCAAAATAGTGCCTTTGATCATGAAAAAATCTTCTGAGAGGTTAAGAACACATCACAATGAGAGTGATCCATAATGGGAGTAGTGTGGCCACTGTTGGCACCTTTACTTTTATAAAAACCAAAGCAGACCACTGTATATTCTCATTTGTTGAGCTAACCCAGCAAATGAACCCCCTCTTCTAAGTGAGCTAAGAAGGATAAAGAACTGATGTTTACTTTCCATGGAATAATTTCAGGGCTAGTTTCAGCTGCCATTGTGTGAAGTTCTTCTCATATAGGCAGACATGCAGACAGATATGTGTGTGTGTGTGTGCAACTGCAAGTCCACACATGTCACCTGAGATTCGGTAAGACAAGAGAACAGGAAGCAGCCAACTCTCTAACTGCTTAGAAACACTTTGTTTTCCTCTCTGTCCCCGAGTTCCCTTTACAGAGAGTTATTGTAGAACTCTTCAATTCAACAGAGAAGTAACAGGCCCCAATACACTGGTCAACCCCCAAACTTGAAGCTTTTCTGCCCTAACTTTTTAATAGGAATTTGCCTTCCTTTCAGGCCTTTATTACAGTCAGCTGGTTTACAGAGTGTTTTCTCTAGAGTGTACTTTTAATCATTATTTTAGCAATTACTTAAAGACTGTTTGAAATGTCTTGCTTTGATCTAATTCAGGAAATAGAGTCTTCTGCCAAGGGATTGACAGTAAGCACAGATTTAAACTTTCTCAAAATAATGTTATTAATTGGGGTATCTTCAAAACAGTCAAATCAGTAGTGGTGTACTGGTTAAAGCTACAAAGTTTTTCATTAATTCACAGGGTTGCTGTGACCGGAATTCACTTCTGGCTCTTACAATAAGTTTATGGCGGTACAGATTTTGCTTGAGGCTCAAGTGAAACATAATATTTGGTCTTAATCCAAGTTAATGTGTTCCCCAGTCAGGATTTCCTCTAATGACTCATTCATACCCCTAATGAATTGAAAAGGATATGTGTAAATTGACATTGAACCTAAACTCCAAGGCTTTTGACTTTTTATCTTATCTCTGGATTGGCACCATATAACATCTTTATATTCTAATCACATTGAAAAACAACTCTTTTTCCTTGTTTTTCTTGCCTAATGAGGTCACATCAGAAAAAGCATGTCATATATACAGCATGGGAGAAAACTGGAGTGTAATTCTGTACAGCCAACCCCACGTATTCCCAGTATAAAACAGTAGCCAAGTAATCCCACAAAGCTCTAATACTGTAAGATAATGCAAAAAACGGTCGGGTTCAGCTGCTTTGTGGGATCTGCTTCTGTGCATGCTCTCATCCTTGGAAGAGTGCAAATTCACCCACCCCTTAAACAGGAGCATTCCCCTAGCAAGTGATCTGGCTTCAGCATGGGAGAGAGAAGGAGCTACACCAGGGCAGTTATGGAGCAGACATGTTATCCATTGCTTCAAATTCGGCTTTGCCTTGTGGCAGCTTGCCATTGTGGCCATATTCAAAGGTGGTCTTGGTACATAAAGCAGAGGAATAATTTGAGGAAAAAAAAAAAAAAAGAGAAATTTTATTATTATCTGTAATTTGTTGTGAGGATCACACTTAGAAAAATTTGTCAAAATTAATTTTCAGAATGAAAATCTGTGATGTCAAATATTCACAAATTCAAAGTTGTGGGCTTGTATTACTGTCAAAATATCAGGGAAGTTTTAAGAAATCCTTTATAATCTGTCCACAAAACTTTTGGAAGGGGGCTTGAAAACATACTGTAAATAGATGGTAAGAAAACCTATGAGAATGGACAGCTTCTTATTTATATTGGGCAAAGTCAGAATCTCAAAACTCAAACAAGCTGAATGAGAAGATGGACAAAGCATACATAATTTAACAGTGAAGCTAATGATCTATTACCACAATGTTGTTAGGAGTATAGTAATCAAGATTAGATCACTTTCTGAAAAACATTCTCTAGTTCAACCAGGAATTGAGGGGCTTTATGCCAGAAATCGTAGTAGCTGATTATGATAATTGTCCCTGACCTTTTGATGCAGTAATGCCATGTACTAGCTTTCCAACCATACATACTATGTTCAGTTCTTCTGCACAGCTGTGCCAAATGTGCGAGCAGGACCTTGGATGTCACATTGTGAAATTCTCTGTGTGATTTATCCAGCACAACAGATCAAATAAATAAGCATTTAATAAAGCCCAGGCTTGAGTCTCCTCTCCACCCACAATGCTGCCAACTAAATGGCCTCTTAAGATTGCAGAAAATACCTTCTGCCCAATCCCAGAAACAAAGCTATATGTGCTGAAAGATGGTTTTGAACTATTTATTTATGGTTTTGTAAGCCTCTCTCTTCCTATGGATGAGGAACCGATCTGCATTCTTTTCAAGGCAAACTCTTGCTTTATAAATTCTGCTGATGTGAGATTGGCCCACTGTGGGCTAACAGATCAGGTTCAGGCATTACAAGCACTGAAAACAATGCAAAAACACAGCAGAAAAACAATTGTTATATTGCAGTCTTGCCATATAGTCTCAATTTTCCTTCAGATGTAGCAGTTCCATGAATCCCAGATGGTCAACTTACTCGTCAGCATATGTATGTATGTGTTTGTCATAATCGAGGTGAAACAGTAAGTCTTTACTTCTAGCAGTCTATGAAACATTGTCATCATTTTCTCAGCCTAAGAGAAGTGTGCCTATACCATTATTTGCTATATTGTTTTGTGCTTCTAAGGATTAAAATGTTTTTTTCCAAATTGAGCAAAATATTTTATATATTTATGGTAGGGTAGACTGAAGGTGGGAAAAATTAGGAATGACGCTTTTCGAGAGTTAGATACAAGGTTGACTTGATCTCTGTCTCAGCATCTGAAAGGTGAAGCCAGGAACAATTCACCTGGTTTGGACTCACTCCTTTGAAATCAGTACATAAATTCTGTTATGCTCCAAAAATGGTAGCTGCTTTTACTGATACTCAAAGCTAAATGTGTTTTTAATATTTTTAGGGTTTTTTTTAAGAGAACATCTAAGTGGCCTGATGACTGCCTTGAATGACTGTGAGTCATCATGGTTCATCATTTGACCGAACAAAAGCTTGTTCTTTGTTATTTCAGGAGATACTTTCAGATTGTAATTGCTAGGTTTTGCTAATGTGATACTGTTGGTGATGTTCCTTGGTGGAGATATTATATATCAGCAGTCCTAGGTCACCACATGGAAGTTCAAAGGCTGCCTGCATGTATTAATTACATAAAGTCCCTAAGGTTACCAACTGTTAGAGTTACCTGTACAACACTGATTCCCAGCCTTAATGCTCTGGAAAAAATGGCAACGTACTCTATGTTGCTGGGCTCATCTCTTCCAGGCTTCTGCTGCCTCCTTTCTGTTCCTGCCTACCTTTTGCTTCACAAGACTGCTGCACATACCCAGGAACAAATATAGAGATACTACCACTGGTCCTGCACAGGCATAGAAAAATCTCCTGCAGGAAATGGCTCCAAGGGCTTTGTGCCTTAAGTACAATGTGGTCATGTCTTCATGATCAGTGTCACCAAGCACCACACCTTTACATCTCTCTCAAACTCATCTATTAGAAGAATTTCAAAAGTAATGGAGGGTTTTGTCTTGTTTATTACAGTCAATGTATATGACCACTGATGGATGCTGTGATTGCTGCTGACTGCCATGGGCCCTTGATCTGTGGGCCACAGATCAGTCTGTTCTCATGTGCATCCAGCCATACTCTGCAGCTGACACAAATACTGGCCTTGGCTTCACCACATAGGAATACCGAGGTTCAACAAGCCACTAAGTGATGCTGCAGAGACACACTAGAAGAACAACAGGCAACATATTTTTTAATCACTTTACTCCATTGGGAATAGGATTATCAATGACAAGCTTTTTACTATCTCAGCAAATGTTTGTATCTGCACACACAAGAAGAGAGATAACATTCTGTGATTTTATTTTAGACAAAAAATAATGATGGGGCCATATAACTGCAGTAAAAATCCATCCTGAAGTTCTTACAAGAACTGAAGTTGTGTATCATAATTTAAGGGTTTTTTACAGTCATACAGCCTAATCAGTACTTCTTATTTAAACAGTATTTTCAGTAATGATTTCAGAAGTCCATACACAAACAGGGTTATCAGTAATAATTGCGACACTAATATATAACACATACAAAGACACTGGCAAGCTTTTATCTTGCAAATTGTATTTGCATATGAATGGTATTCATAGACTCTAAATTAATTTTTTTTTGTTTTGTTTTTTCATCAGCACTGTTTGCCAGGCAGGTCATATTCCTATATGACATTGTATTCTGGAGCTGACCTGCATTCCTTTCAAACCGTTTAATCACACACAGCTGACCAACATTCCTGGATAAAACCACCTAATCAAGTGCATTGCAAATACCCCAAATGGTTACTGATCTCCATATAAGTACAAGTGTGAAATGTGCAGTATCCAAATGTCCCTTTCCTAAAGGTGAATTACATAAAAGCAGAAGACCTGTCCAAAGCACTCCTTTCTCCACATTCAGTATGCACTGGTGGTTAAGATACTGTTGCACCACATAGTTGTCTTTGCCCATAAACGCTAGAATCCATCACTGTAATTCACATTCCAGTTTGTTTTCTACACAGCTTGAAAATCTAATTTAAAAAGAAAGAAATATAACAGCTTTCCACTTCTGGGCAACTATGTTAAATAAGCTGAAAATGCATGATGCTGCAGCTCCTAGATAGCTCAAGTAATGTATCAAGGAGGACTGTATTTCTGTTCATGTCCAAGTCGCTGGGTACAGATGACAAGCTTCTCAAGGTGGTTACTGCCTGATGACTTTGTCTCAGGACTAAGCAAAATTAAAATGGGGGGAGTAGGGGAGTTTAGGCACTTTCACTAGAAATCCCTACACGAAGAACAGAGACCTACTTCGCTGGAGACTAGAGCATTTTCTCCATTTCCAGAGACACTCATCCAGAGCAGTGCTACGTGCTGACTGATGTGGGCATGCTTGTGGTAGTGCTGAGTGTGCTCTGTGGGTAGCAGTTTTTCCACAATGCCAAACTAGCATAAATTCACTTAAATTTCCTACATGCATCTCTCGGGCTTCTGCACTCCTCACTCATGCAAGCAAATGAAATTTAAGATGTTCTGTGTTGGAAAGGTAAAAGCACACAAAAGCAGTGGAAAGGTATATCAAGGGATACACTTTAAGACACAGGATGGAAAATGTGCCTATGAAAAGTAAGGGGGAAACAAAACAGGCTGAATCACAAAGAGGAAAACCCAGCCAAAGGGTTCACTTTTCTGCTGTCCTCGCGCTGCCATCAGATGCCTGGCTGGCAGGGCGCTACTCGGGCTAACCTGTTTGGGGGATCCATTCTTCCTGCACCCCTGCAGTGCCCGAGGGACAGCCGGAGGGGTTCTGCCCGGCTCATCGAGCACCGGCAGAGGCAGGGTGAAGAAGCACCTTTTCTCAGAAGCACTGTCTGAGAAAACGCTGGTTTCTTGCCAAGGCAGGTGGGACCCGCGGGATGGGAATGCGTACATGCGGATGCCACCGCCTCTGTCCTCGTGAACCTGTGAACGAGAGTGATGCAGAGAGCCTTTCCAGGTTTTATAGTAGATTAAAAAAAAAAAAAAAAAAAATCTACCCCAAACCGACGGAGTTTTATTTTAAACAGATGCGAGTGGATTGAACTCGGCATTTTCAGGCTCGAGCTCTGCATTTCCATTATTTTTAGCGCAGCGGCGTGCCACGCGATTCGCCCTGCTCACGCCGGAGCAGCGTTTTCAGACGCCGCGGGCAATCGCTCCCGGCGATTCAGGACCCGCGGGGCGGGGGCGGTGGCGGCGGGGCGGCAGCTCCGGGGCAGCGCGGCGGCCGTGGGCCCGGCCCGTCCCGTCGGGCCCGGCCCGTCCCGCCGCTCCCGCCCCAGCGCGGGGTCCCGCCCGCGCCGCCGGTCACGTGGCAGCGCCCCCCGCATTGTGACGCAGCAGGGCCGGGCGGAGCCGCCCCCTCCCCTCCCCTCCCTCCGTGCCTCGCTCCCTCCTTCCCTCCTTCCCTCTCCCCTCTCCCTCTCCTCCTCCTCCTCCTCCCGCTCCTGCCGACGGAGTTTTATTTTAAACAGATGCGAGTGGATTGAACTCGGCATTTTCAGGCTCGAGCTCTGCATTTCCATTATTTTTAGCGCAGCGGCGTGCCACGCGATTCGCCCTGCTCACGCCGGAGCAGCGTTTTCAGACGCCGCGGGCAATCGCTCCCGGCGATTCAGGACCCGCGGGGCGGGGGCGGTGGCGGCGGGGCGGCAGCTCCGGGGCAGCGCGGCGGCCGTGGGCCCGGCCCGTCCCGTCGGGCCCGGCCCGTCCCGCCGCTCCCGCCCCAGCGCGGGGTCCCGCCCGCGCCGCCGGTCACGTGGCAGCGCCCCCCGCATTGTGACGCAGCAGGGCCGGGCGGAGCCGCCCCCTCCCCTCCCCTCCCTCCGTGCCTCGCTCCCTCCTTCCCTCCTTCCCTCTCCCCTCTCCCTCTCCTCCTCCTCCTCCTCCCGCTCCTGCCGGCCGCTGCCCGGTGGCAGGGCAGGGGCGGAGGGCGGGGCGGCGGGGGCCGGGCCGCTGCCGGAGCGCTGCCTGCAGCGGCGGGGAGTGGCGGGGGGCGGCAGCCGAGAGGCGGCACCTGGGTCCTTCCCCCGTCTCCATCACCCCGGCTGCCGTGGAGCGGCCGCGGCCGAGCGGAGCGCAGGGGTGAGGTGAGCAGAGCGGAGCGGACGGGGGCTTTGTTGCCGCCGACAGCCTGCCCCCCGGGCGGTGGGAGAGGGAGCGCGGAGCCGAGCCCGGGGCGCTGGAGGCGCTTCCCCCGGCGAGGCGGCCCCGGGGGCAGCGGAGCGGCGCTGCCGGGCGGCGGGAGACGCGGGCGGCTGGCGGGAGCGAGCGGCGGCGGGGGGCGAGCCCCGGCCCTCGCCAGCCCGCCCCGGGGAAGTGCTTTCCGCATGAAATCAGGGCTGAGCGCGGGGGCTTTCGCTGGGGCTGAGCACATCGTGATGTCAGCCGCGCGAAGTGCCTGTAGCGCGGCGTAAGGCGCTGACACTCGCCCCCGCCGCTGCTCTGCCGCTGCTCTGCTCGGAGCCGGGCGTCCGGGCGGGCACCCAGCCCTCCGCACCCTCCTGTCCCGCCGGGCAAGCCGAAAGCGGGAAGAAAATCAAGTAGGAGTTGCATGTTTGTAACGGTGGGGAAACAAATGCCAAGTTGCCTGGTAGAAACATGCTCCAAGGCTTATTATACTTGGGTCAGTCCAAAATCGTGTTTTTGCGGCAGTGGGGATCAAACCTTTTTCATACCCCCATCAATGCGTGCTTTATGTGAGCAGATGTGATTTATATAAAGAAAAGCTCGAGGATCAGATTCCGATGGTACTGGATATATAAAGATGATTGGCTTAAAGCCACATCTCTTACAGGGATATCAATCAGTCACAACCGGTCCTCAAACAGTCCCCTCACCTCAAAACCCATCAAAAAACTGCTGGTGCCTGTGTTTTCCATAGAAAATCTTAGCATCTTAGCCTCGTTTTGTACCTCAGCATTCCAACAGCAAAAGGTAGCTGAAAAAATGTTAAAAAAAAATAATACTGAAGCAAATCGCTTGACTGTTGGACCCTTCTGTGTTATTTAAATCGCTGAAGAAAGATATACAATCATACCACTTGTAAATCAAAATAATTTTATATTTTGTGCAAATAGCACTGATCCTGTAGCCAGAAATTATATGGAATGATGTGTGTGCATTTAGCCTTGTGTAGCTTGCTGTAGCAGACTTTTAATGGTGTCCTTGCCCTTACTGAATTTAGGAGTTATGTGCACTGCATGTGCTTCCAGCAAGCCATAAAAAGCATGACCTCTTGCCTTACTACCACCCATAAACATGAGTTTCTTCACCCTAAAATCCTCTGCAACTTGCTCATGTGTGAGCTCATGGTTGGTGAACTTGGTAAACCACTTCAGTCTTCATAGCTGCTAAGCCTGCACATATGCCTTGTGGAATACTGGAGACATATTTTGAAGATTTAGCAGGTAAGCTGAAAAACTGGTTGCAAGGGCAAGCTTGGGGGATTGCTCAAGAGGTAGTTCAAACACAGTGAGAAACACTTTTCACCTGAATGAAACAATTAGAATTTGACCTGTTCAGTAGTCAAAGAGACACTTGCCTCATCACTATAGCCCATTTGTGGAAAGGCCTGTAGTGAAAAGGCTCCCTTTCTAAAGGGTATGTGGTATAAAACTGACTTGTGCAGGCTGGCCCTTCTGCTTAATGCAGTCACTTACACTGTCTTAAATTGACAGTTCACTTATTTTTCAGGTGTTTGTGATTTGTGGTCTGTGTCATTGATTCAGGGCACTGCAGAAAGCACGTGTGTGACTTGCAGCTTGTTGAAAAAGTGAATAAAATGAAACTACATCAGAGTGCTGGCCCAGTGTAGAGTTACCTCCAAATTCAAAGAGACTGGTTAAAAAAAATCTCCTTTTTTTGAGCAAGCAGTCCAGTGCAGGCTACTCAGAATGGTTTTAAGTGTAATTTTGGAATAAGGAGCTGAGCAGTGTTTCAGGTAAGGAAGTTCTGTACAAGATAGTAGCTTACATTAGCTAGATACTGCTTGTCTTGATATCTTTTTCTCTAATAACAGCAACATGGAAAGTAAGTATGTCATGTGTTCTTTGGGGCCAGCTTCCAAGTTTACAATGAGCTGCATGTAAAATTAGACTGCTTGGACAAGGTGACTGAAGGTACCCTTGAAGATTCAGTCCCTTAACAGAGTACTGTGAATTAGCAATAAGTCATTTTTTTCATAATTGCAAAACCACAATCCCAAATATTAGGTATTCTGTAAATGTTTCTTGACTGGGCATCAACAGAGCTTGAAAAACTATTAAGTGTCTCTCTGCTTCCCAACTGTCCATTTTTCCTCGCAGCTGAAATCTTTTCCCATGTGGACTCCATAGGTGCAAGAAGTCCCACACACACCTGAGGTGGAATACCACCTGCATTGGCACAGCTCTCTTTCTCGCAGTCCTCTTCCAGGATGTCTCAGACCTTTGCCTAATTCCAAGCAGCTCTGTCCTTGGACACTTGTCTGATTACAAGCAGGAAGGGGAAAGCATGACAGCCCCGCTGCAGCTGCTGTAGCTTCTGTCCTCTGAAATGGAGACACACAAGTAGCGCTGCCTCTGCGTGCTGGATATGCCAGCAAGAAAGGGGGAGCAGACAGCCAGAGGCAGCCCCGTGGGGTGGCTCATCTGTCACAGACAGCAGCACAAAAGTCCCCTTGGCAGTGGTGCAGAGATGATGGTCCTTGTGACATAGTTTGGTGTCTTGAAGTGGTGATGCTGCACCTCGTGAGCGCAGCAACAGTAGTTCAGCGGCCTTTGTGGGATGCAGCAAGTTATCTCCCTCATCTGGTGTTTAAACGTTTCAGCTGACTAGATGAGGTGTGTAGCAGAGCTTTATCTGAACGCTTGTCTGTCTGTGATTGTGTGTGTGAAGCTCTAGAGGCAGCCCATGAATCATGACTAAGGAGGCAGGGAACAATTATTTTGTTATTTCAATTTTACTAGAATAAACCATCTCTTTTCACGTAGATGTCAAGAGGAGAATATTCTCATCCTTCCTTATGCAGGACAATAATTAAAATTAAAATTAATGCCAAGTAAAAAGTTTATATTTTTCATGTGCAAGTCTGTAAGTAATCTATTTGCCAGTGCTTTACTGTGTGTTACTTAGCAAATACAGTGGTTTTTTACAGTTGAAAATATATTACTATATGATCACTGTCAAAATGAAAAATATGTTAGAAAAAGTTGAGAAACATTGGATTTTGGAAAAGCAAATAGTAATTCTTTTCAGCTCATGTCTGAATAGGACCATAACTAAACTAAACTGAAGGAAATGGCGCTTAGATAATTGGCAAGAGGACTTGGAGTAACACAGTGTCTGAGCTCCCTCTTTTTCTGGCAGATCTGTTGTTTCTCAAAGGAGGTAGAAAAGATAGGCTTACATGAAGCAGGTGCATAGTAAACACAAGGGAATTTCTCTTTAAATGCAAATGTGGTTCTATGATAGATTTATATGCACATTGGAACCATTGGAAACAAGAAGGTAGAACATATGCATCAGATAATTTATTGATTTAAGTCCCTAAGAGAGTTCTGAACTGAGGGGGGAAAATAACTAATTAATTTTTGTGGTAGAAATATTGTGTGCTGTTTACCTGTCCAAGGTGGAACGGTGATTTCATCTTCTACACCCAGTGATTCAGAGGTCTGAAGGTCTTCGAGTTATCAAAGAAAAGTACAATTCAGCCGCCACAGTTTGGCAATCAGGGAAATCCTTCATTCGGTATGTTTTCTTGTGTGTTAAGGAGTGTTTACAACAGCTTATTTTGAATATTAATATTGCTGATTTGCACTTCATAAAGGATTACAAAGTAGTGCTTGAAAGTGTATTTTTTCTGGTTAAAGCATAGCATTGGGTTTGTGAGGTTTGCTGTAATCATTTCCTTTTTGGTTCAATTTCCTCCTCAGTTCTTGTTTGTAGTCAAACTGCTGGCATTATTTTTGTTTATACCAGATAAAAAAGCATTGTCTTACTTATCTTTTAAACTCAATACCGTGTACTACATGACCTCTTCTTATATATAAATCTTCACCCTTCTCCCCCCTTCTGTTTTATTGTTACTGCATCAATCTGGAGCTTTCCATTTAAAATGAAATTCTAATCAGGAACTTAGCACTTCCCTTCAACCCCCCTCCCCCCCCATTTTAACCAACTTGTTTACATCTGTGACTAAAAATCAGGCTGTGCTGCATAGCTTTCTTGGAACAGGCTGCCCAGAGAGGTTGTGAAGTCTCCTTCCTGGACCAGCCTGGACATGATCCTGTGCAGTCTGCTCTGGGTGAGCCTGCTTTATCAGGGGGATTGGATTCAATGATCTCCAGAGGTCCCTTCCAATCCCTGCCATTCTGTGAATCTGTGATGTGCATGACAGGGGCATGCATGTGGTTGTGATTTGGGGCTGTGCTTCTCTGCAGGTTATTCATCCATGTAGTTCTTTTGCAGGATCTTGCCATACTGACTGGCCTCTTTTTCTTAGAGAATTAGGAGGTACCTTTAACTGCTTATATGTGCATGTACATTCCTCATGTTCTCTTTAACTAAAATTTGGATGTAAATATTCTGCTTTTTGTATGCTATGCTGTCAGTTCCAGTTGAGTCACAGTAGTAAATTTATGAAGATCCCACGAGCTGTTTTTGAATGGGCTCAAGATTTTAAATATTGAAGTTGTCAGCCTGTTGAGACGCTTATTTGAATATTTGTAGAAGCTGTCTCCAAGATGCTTTTAAAAGCAAACAAAAAAAAGGGCCAAACAAAATGAAGCAAAATATATCTCGGAAATATACCGCACACAGAAGCAGAAGGGTGCTAGTAAGATAAATAAACGGTGTCATATTCCCTGACCCACATTCTACTGTTCTAAGTGTACTCACTTCTCCTCTTGTTACATGGAAAGAGTCTTCAGTTATGTGTCTGAATTATCTTAGTATCTAGGATATTACCATTTTGCAAACTCATTTGCTGAGCTCTGAATAAAGCACAATATTTGAGTTGTTGCTAGGACATGGCCAAAAACTTACCTTGAGTTACAAAATGGAATCACCAGGAAAGTGAGTTACACTTACATCATTAATTATTTGCTTCTCATTAACATTGAAACTCTGACAGGCTTGGTGCTGTGACCACTTCCCTGGATAAAGAACCTTTACTGTCTGTGTGAAGAACTTTTTCCTAATCTCCAGTCTAAACTTCCCCTAACACAACTTCAGGCCACTCCCTTGTGTCCTGTCACTGTCACCACAGAGCAGAGATCAGTGCCTGCCCCTCCTCTTCCCCTCATAAGAAGTTGTAGCTGCAGTGAGGTCTCCCCTCAGTCTCCTCTTCTCCAGGCTGAGCAGACCAAGGGACCTCAGCCACTCCTCACACGGCTTCACCCCAAGGCCCTTCACCATCCTTGTTACCCTCCTTTGGACACTCTCTGACAGCTCAATGTCTTTTTTGTGTTGTGGCACCCAAAAGTGCCCCCAGCACTGGAGGTGAGGCTGCCCCAGTGCAGAGCAGAGTGGGACAATCCCCTCCCTTGCTGGTCTGGTGATGCTGTCCCTGATGCACCCAAGATATGGGGTGTTGTTCTTTTGTTGATAAGAACTGAGGGTAGTACTTGTGTAGTTACCAAATTCACATTTATAAGGCAGAGGAATTCTTCCATGTGCTTGATGCACCTCAGGATACGCTTGGGCCTTTTGATTGCTAGGGCATACTGTTAACTCATAGTCAACTTGCTCTTGATCCGAACCACCAGATCCTATTCCATGGGACCTTTCATTCCTTCTCCAGCTTCTCTGTCTGTCCTTACAGCCAGGAGTGCCCTGTCCCAGGTGCAGAACATGGCTCTTGCCCTTGTAGTGTTTCATATGGATGGTGATTGCCCAGACTTATAATTTGTCAAGGTGTCTGCAGGGGACCTCTTCAATGGAGTCAGCAGCTTCTCCCAGTTTAGTGGAATCTGCTGGAATAGCGCTGCTGGGTGACTGGAGGTTTTGCTGTGTTTGAGTGCTGAGATGCTCAGGTCCAGACACAGACACAGTTGGAGCACAACTGTGCATGTGCTCAGGGTTTCCACAGAGACAGGCAGCAGCACAGAATGTTTATCCCTGCACCCAAAATTTTATGTATTTTACTACCTTGCTTCTTCCCATGGTAAATTGGCCTGTATGTAATCCCTGCTGCTGTGATCCAGTTCCTCCCAGGTCTTTAATTGTCTGAGTTAACATTGGTGTGTCTTTATACTCTCCTGATAAGGCAGTAAAATATGCTGAATAACTGCATTCCTTCTTAACTTCTGGTTGTGATTTAGCAAAATGCACACAAAATCTCCTCAGAGTGAATAATTTGCCTGTGCAGTCAGTTTAAGAACATGCGTGGATCCCTTTGGTCACTTGCTGGACAAAAGATAGTAAGCCATCCTTGAGAAGATGTAGTGTCTGTCGTGGTTTGTTTTTTGTAGCCAGTAGAGTAATGTTACTGCCATGCAGCAAACCGCTGTTGGAGGAGAGGAGGTCCTGAATTTGAAGGAGTTTTTCAGCTCTGGGTTTCTGTATCACAGTAAGTTCTCCCCTTGTTAGCAGCACTAAAAGATAAAGAAAGGCACTGGTGTCTTGATGTCCTTCTGAAATGACTGTCCTTGAATCAGTAGATAGCTAATGTGCCTGCTTGGGTTAGGAGGTCAGAACGCAGTGTTGGCACTGTGTTGGAATGAAGAGGAATGAGTGTTGTTTATATGTCACAAGGTTTCTCTCAGCTGCCTGTAGAGTGTATGGTGTCTCTTTGGCAGATGGTAAAGCTGGGTGAATTGCAGTCCTTGAAGGTTCAGGTTAATCTGGCCCGACTCTGTGAATCCCCACAGGAGAGGCCAACCAACACATGGTACAGGAGTATAAGGGAAGTCCTCCACAATTCCAGCTAATGGAATTTAGCAAAATGGACACTCTCTCCAGCATATGTTCCTCATCAGGTCCCATATGCTTTACAGTATGCTTCCAGGCTTTTCTTTCTGCAAATGCAGTTTTTAGATGAACACATCTACAGTAGCACTATTTCTGGATGTGTCTGCACTGCGATTGAGTAGTGTGATTGCAGGACATGCAGACAGCTTTGTAATTGCTTTGATCTGTATGTGATGTGAAGACATGCCAGCCTAGACTTAAGAGAGGGCTTTCCAAGCCTTCTGGACAGACTATTAAACCATGCTGAAGTCTGCTTTCATCTGTCTCCACTGCTATTTTTGACTGTCTTTCTAGATTCGTGCTGTTGTGGATGCGCCTACACATGCTGACATAAACTCATGCCCGCTTCATGCCCCCTGCATCTGGCTGCATATCCCTTATTCTTTCTACTGAGGTAGTCTGCTTTTCTATGGAGTTTAACTGACTGTCTCACTACTTAATTCCCCTCTCTAAGGAATTGTAGAAAGGGCAGTAGAGTGTCAGAGAGACTTCTGGCAAATTCCACGCCAAAAATTAATTTTATAGTTCCTGTTCCAAATTTGATTGTTAAAGTTCAGCCTTAAAGAACCATCCCAGGCCATACATTTTTGCAAGTGTTAAAACCCAGATGAGAGACCGGTTTAAAGGAGCAGTGTTAGAAAGTGAGCATATTAAAATGTTCAGTATCAAAACATTGTATCTAGAGCACAATTATGAAGGGAAAAAAAGTGAAATTATATAAATGATAAGAAATATCAGCAATAGCACTAAGGTCATTATAATATATAAAATACAATCCAACTCTGTTAAAAGGATTTGGAATTATTTTTAAGGAAAGGAATGTGTATTGTTTTTCAGCATTTCAAGAAAATCCTTGCACTGCTAAGAATTTCTTGGTTTGGTTTGTGGGGATTTTATTGTTGGTTGGGGATTTTTTTTTTTTTTTTAGTTTATGTAGTAAGGGTTATTTTTGGTTTTTCACATTAATTGTTAAGTTACTCCATCTGCTTGAAAATGAAGTCAGTGTACCTTCTTATTAAGGTGCTCTTAATGAGTGAAGTTTGACAACAGGTATAGTTGCACATCAGATTTTAGTAAATTTTTTATGCAGAAATTGATTTTCTTTCTGCATTAAACAACAATCAACCAACCAACCAACAACAAAAAAACCCCGTTCTGTGTCTAAGGATATAGTCTGAAAACATCTGTCAAGTGTCTAATTCTTTCCATGCTATTTAACAAAGACAAGGGAGAAAACATGGCTTAAAAATTAGAACATAAAAGGATTAGTTAGTGCAATGGTTTTTTTTTCATGCCAAAAAAATGTTTCACATAAAATCTGTACTGTCAGACAAAGAGGAATACAAAATAGACTCTCATTTGTTACTGTGACATGAGATATGCTGTAGAGGAGTAAGGTGAAACTGAGCTTTTCAGCCTGGTGGAATGCTACAGCTTACTTGTCTGCCAAGAAAATATTCTGTTTCTAGATAAATGGTTAAATTGAAATAAATAAAATATTCTCTTATCTTACATCAAACAATTCTTTAAAAGATGTGTTTCTTACTTCTGTCCTTGACACCTTTCTGAGGAAAAGGAACAGCCTTAGTTCACTGGATGCTGCACAAGAATGCAAGCTAAGCCTGGTTTCTGCCAGTGGTCTTGAATAAATTATCTAATTCTTTTAACTTATGAGAAGAAAATATAGTGGAGAACTGCAAATTAATAGTAGCAACATCTTTTTGTAATGTGGCAATCAAACAGTGCCTAATATTTTTGTTATGAAAAGGATTAATACTTTATGTTGAACAGCTCCAGCACCTTCAAACTGTGAGGTTCAGAGTGCGGGACAGAGAGAGGGACATCCACCACTTCTCTGGGTAACCTGTTCCAGTGCCTCCCCAGTCCCACAAATTAGGATTTGTTCCTAATACCCAAACTAAACTGGCTCTTTTTTAGTTTGAAACTGTTGCCTCTGGTTTTATACATACAAGTCATGGTATAAAAAGCCTCTCCAACTTTGTTGTAGGCCTTCTTCAGGTACCAAAGAGCACAATGAGGAGGTTTCCTCAGAGCCTTCTTCAAGCTGAACAATTCCAATTCTCTCAGGAGACATGTTCTAACTCTTTTATCATCTTAGTTGGCCCCCTTCTGGGCTTGATACAGAAGGTCCTTGTCCTTCCTGTGCTGGGACCCCAGAGCTGGACACTGCAGTGGGGTGTCAGCAGAGCAGAGCAGAGGGACAGAATCCCCTCCCTGGCCCTGCTGCCCACGCTGCTTTTGGTACAGCCCAGGACACGTTTGGCTTTCTGGGCTGTGAGTGCCCATGGCCAGGTCATGTCCAGCCTCTCACCCACCAGCACCCCCCAGTCGTTCTCCTTGGGGCTGCTTTCAACCCCTTCATTCTCCAGCCTGGATTGATACTGGGAATTGCCCCAATCCGGGTGCAGCACCTTGCACTTGATCTTGTTGAACCTCATCTCGAGCCCATGTGCCCTCCTTTTGAGCCTGTCCAGGTCCCTTTGGATGGCATCCCACCCTTCAGGAGTGTCAACTGCACTGTCAGCTTGATGTCATCATCAGCCTTGCTGAGGAAACAGTTTATCACGGTGGCCAAGAACTGGCACAGGTTTCTCATCTCTCTCCATCCTTGGAGATACTGGAAAGCCACATGGATGCAGACCTGGGCAACAGGCTTCAGCTGAGGCATGGGCAAGGGGTTGGACTGGATGATCTCTAGAGCTCCTTTCCATCCTCAGCTGTTTTGTGGTTCTGTGGAACCCTGTGAAAAGAGGAAACATTGTTGTAATTAACGCGCTCAAGGCTATAGGAAACATCCTGTGTCTGTGGCTCTGTGATGGTAGCCTTGCCTGCTGCTGAGAACAGCCCAAATCATGGCATGGCTGTAGCCAGGAAAGATGTGTGCTTTCTTATTTAGGTTGTCTTCATTGAGCCTTTTGGTGTCAGGTATATGGGGTAAGTGAACTGCAGTGAGAGGCACCTCCCACTTCTGGCAGTGATCAGTACAGGCTGGAGATGTGGATGGATACACAGGAACACCTGTGTGCTCCCGTGCTTCTCGTTCTGGCCCTTCTGCTGTGGTTTTCTGTGGCTTCCTGTAAGCCCCTTTGTTTCCAGCCTCTGGATGGGAATAGTAATGCTTTCTTATCCTGTAGTAAGACTGTGACTGAGTTGAAGAGTGTTAGTGAAACACTTGGACATTACTGATGAGCATCCATGAAAAAAGCTGTAAGGATATCTTCCGCTTGCTGTAGGGCTTCGTCAGTCTAAAATTTTAAATAAATTTAGACTAGTTAAATGCTGGATGGGGGAACACAGGAAATTAAAATGCGCACCTGATACTTCTGAGTAGTTTGGATGTGGTCTGTGTAAGACAGATCACCTTTTGCAAAGCATTGAAGTGGGATCCTTCAGTTAGTCCCTGCATCAAAATCAGTACAAGCAAAGAAATGTGCTCATGCGTAAATTTTGTAACATTGTGGGTTTTCACATATTGAGGTAGTGAGGTTCATTTCTTTAACATAGTTACATTTCTTTTTAATGAAGGGTTTTAGGAATCTCTGAAGACACTACAAAATTTCAGCTCAAAATAATAGTACTACTTCTAATTGGTATTTCTGCCACCTCGTCCCACAGTTTATTACAGCGCTAATAGCTGCACAGCTGAACACTAGTGCTGGTTGTATCTGCTGCCCATAACATTTTAAACAAATAATATTGGATAGCAGTGTTCTACATAGAATAGCATTGTATAGCTGCAGATCTGCAGTTGCAGTCTGTTTCTCAAATGAGCAAATAATGACAGTTTGAGAAGACAGCATTCTGGTTTCAGGGGAATAGATGTCTCTCAGGAATAATTTAGCTGTTTTTCACTGAATATTTCAGTTTCCACCAAACTATAATGGAAATAAAAGGTTCTTTTTTGACAGTGCTTAAATTTACAGTAGTTTGCACTGTTTAATTTTTAAGAAGTTTTGCAAACAACATCATAGTCTGTGTTTGTGGAATAAAGTATGAAAAACTGTGCAGTTTCTCTACTGTCTTATTTTTAATTTTATCAAAATGAAAATATTTGCATAGATGTTAGTGGTCAAGTGTAATTTTTAAGTCAGAGGAAAGTTAATGTTTGCAGTAGAAATGATAAAATATATTTTTTTATTTTCAATGTTTTTTGCTTTAAGAGTAACTATATTAAAAGTATTAAAAATACATATAGTATTTCTCAAATTTATTTTATTCATCAAGTAGCCTCAAATGAAAGTGGATTGGTCTGAGTGACAAGGAGCATGAGTTCTGAGTTTTTTGAGTTCGGGGTTTGGTTTTTTGAGTTTGAGGTTTGGTTCTTTTGGTCTGAGGGCACCATGTGCACAGACATATGCTCTGTGTGAGGTGCCCTGCATAAGGCTGACTCACATCCCAAATTGAAGTATAGTGCTGGTTACCCACTGCTGCCCCTCCGTCCTGACTGTTAGTGGAATTCACCTTGTGTCAATGAAAAATTCAGCTTTGGAATTTGGAGTTTCAGAATTTGCTAGAGTGTAGCTCTTAGATGTCCTAGTCAGTTTCAGGGCACAAAGGATGGGGCAGTGGAATTGACAGTCCAAAAATATAAAAGGAGAGAATAAAAAAGGGTGTAGTTGAAAGACAGGAACCACAGGAAAGTGGTTGCAGAGAAAACAGGCCTCCCACAAGAGAGCAGGACAGTGCATAGGCTTCACACAAATGTTGGATACACTTGGCATATTCTGACCCTTGAAGCAGGGAATCTACTTACGTAGGAGTTTTCCCTTGACTTTAAAGCTCACATGAAGTAGAAAATCATCATGGGACTGAATGTAGGATTTTGGCAGGAAAATGTAAATAAGGCAAGTTCTAAATTTCTAACTTCAAGTACAGCTTTTGAATGTTGCAAACTTAAGAGCACTCTTTGGCATTAATTCTTTTCCAGGATATTTCTAGAAATAATTGAGCAGGCTACTATGGGGCTACAAGGTGTTGAAATTCTACTGGACTGTTATTGAATTTAGGTGAGTAATTTAAATGGGAAAAAGAAAGATGGAAGAAAGTGTTTGAAAAATTCCTTTTATTAATCTGTGTAAAAATAATAATGATTAAAAAATCTCAAACCCTAACATGATCTAACAGATGCTTTCAACATTAAAAGTATGCTAAACAAAGATATTTTCAATTGCTTGGTTTTATTGAAACAACACTTATAAATTAAATGTATTCTTCAGCAAAAAGAAAATGCAGCTTAGGAAGATTTATGGGGATGATACACTGATTAAATTGGTTCCATATTTTTCTATGATCAGTACCTGAAGAAGATAAGGTGAATAAGGATGCAGAGTACTAGGAAGAGAAACTAAAGTCAGGATTCGTGTAACAAAACTTAAGTATCAAATAATATAATTTAATTAAAATTATTGTACTGAGCAAAAGCTTATGAAGGATTGCTGCCCTAGTGCTACTGCCCCCAGTGCTGCTGCCACTAATTCATAGGAAGAAGAGAAACCTCAGTTTATGGTTTGAAACAAGAGTGCAGTGAGTCACATCTGCTTTATTAAAGATGTTGACACAGAATCCTCCACCTCCCCCTAAACCAAGGCATGATTTGGAAAGGCTGAGCTCTGCTATGCTTGATTTCATCCTAACATGAGTGCTGGAGCCTACATTAGCAGTGGCAGTTGCCATAAGGCCTATGTTGCTCTCTCCTACTTTGGGGCCAAGTATCTGGTTCCTTGTGGATGTGGTTACTAGGGTGTATTATTTTTGGATTTTTACATAAGAACTAGGCTACCAAAAGACGGCATATTTTTTATTTCTGTAGTTCATGAACTCACAACAGCTCTGCAGATGTTCGATATTCATTGCCTTTGCCAAAAGACTAGAAGTTGTGAGTGCTTTGACAGCACAGTATTTTTTAAATTGTACCTGGAGTAAAAAGTTGTTAAATCAAAATATCATGCATATTTTTATGTATCAGTTTCTTCTTGAGTTGATTTGGAACCATATCGAACCATTAATTTCTTAAATGTTCTGCTTAATTCTCCTCTAATGCATATCTCCAAAGTCTTGCTCAAGTAAGTATGAGGGTAGTGTACACACATATTTTTTTCTATGCTGTTTATTTACATTAGTAAGGTATTGTGCTGCTTTGAAGTGGTTCTAGGTGACACATATGCTTTACGCTTGCAGCCACCACTTAGGATGTACTGGTTGAATTTTGGTTTTTTCTGTCTATTTCCATGGAGGACATGTAGCGGTTGATGTCTTGAGAAGTGGCATATGGTATGCCACAAAGCCTGATAGGGAATGTAGAGATGCAGAGCAAGACATTATCAATATTCACATAGTTAATTCCTTCTTATTTGACGAAGTTACTGAAAGTTGGTTACACATCTGTGTTTTCTGTGTGTACATTAGCAGTGTGCTGGTTGTGTAAAATACCTCAGGACTCAGTTCAGCTGATTTCCCAGTCCTTGTTTAGCAGTTGCCTCCTGAATTTAAGGGCATAAGCACTGGCTTTATTATGGAATGCACTGTATTTGTCACTAATATTCTTTGAAATAATAAAGAGAGCTGCAAATAATCTTGACATGAAATAACACAGTATTTTATGTCTCTCAGTGTTCCAAGTGACCATGACGTGATCCATGTAAGTCTTTGGTTCAGTCTCCAATCTAGGTTTAATGAAGGATTTACAGAAATGCTTGTACTTTCATATGATTGATGCAGTGTTCTATATATATTTTACAGTTCTGCATTATAAATTATTTGATGTATAAAAAACAGATGCAAACCTATAGCTTTAATATTATGTGTGCAGAGAGGATGGATATATACATACATACTCTCTGTACTTGTGATTGCTGAACCTCTACATATTAAAATGTATTATTCATTTCTGCCAACAGTCATGAGTCAGTGGAAAATAATGGGCACAATCATTTGAAAAATGCGCATTCACTATTTGCTTGTATTCATCTCAAAGTTCAGACTGCAGATGTGTAACCATTCATTTTACTGTTCTCAGTGATGCATGTAAGCCTCCTGAGGATTCACATTTATGAACTTCCTGCATTGGCATTGGCAGAACAGAGAGGTAACATGAAATAAAATTTATTTCTGCTATAGAATTTAGTGATATAAGAGGCAGTTATTAAAAAGAATCAACACTCAACCTGATTTTGTTAGTTCAGCTGCTGAATTTTCACTAGTAAAGTAATAAATTTAATTTGCAGTGAACTTTTCCTACTAATTGCAAACATTATATGTACATTTTCTCCAGGGAGTCACACTTTGGAATAGCAGTGGGGGTTTTTTCCTGAAATTTTGCAGGAAGTAGAGAAAAAAGATGAATGTCTTTTAAGATTAGTTTGTAAAGAAAGCTTTTCTGGTCAGATTTCACTTCTAATGTGACTGAAGAACAGATTTGTTGAATTCCTGATGTTCTGCTCAATCTTAATTTTCCATGGAAAATTATGTCATACATAATCTCCAGATCTGTATATGAATGTATTATTTTAACCTGGGTTTGGTGTTAGCGTTGAATTACCAGTACTCAAAACAAATGTATTTGAAGACTCTTTGGCTAGTTCTGCTTAAGAAAATATTTTTAAAGCTCAGAGGAAGTACAATGAACTAGTTACTAACTGCACAATTTATACTTGAGCCTCTGTACATTCGGTGCTACAAAATATATCAATGGCAGGTTTCCCAGTGTTGTGTATGTTCTGTTTTATTACTGGTTGTTCCAGATTCTGCTTTTGGTCTAATTTAACATTATTCATGGCTTGATAGGATATGTAGTTTTTTCCCTTTGGTTCAGTTGCTTTTGTTTTGGTTTAGTCCACTCATTGATATGATATCCTTTATGGTTTTCACCATTCAAAAGCAAAGGAAAAAGCCCTTTCATAGACCCTGACAGAACTGCTTTTTACATGTTGCTGAGATCTTGCAGTTTCAGAGGTTGTGCTGATTATAGGGTAGTACAGTGTAAATCATAAATTCAATCTTACCAGAACCTCCATAAGAAAATATTGCACTATCAATTCATTGCTGTAATATTGGCTCTGGGAACAGTTTGGAATTCAAATTTAAAAAAAAATAAAAAAAAAGGCTTTTTTTATTTTATTAATATTTTAAAACATGTTAAGGCTCATGGTTGTGATGGGGAAGAAAGCAAAACCAATGTTTTAATTACAGGTATAGGGTAATAAAATGTTCCCCAAGTGTATTTTAGTCCTCCAACTGCAACGTAGAAAATACAAATTTCACCAGGACCAACAGAAATAAATATTCTTTCCTTATTCCCCATAAATGGAGTGGTTTAAACCAATCAAGATGCTTGAAAAATTACAGCACTTGCACAATATTTTAAAAATATTTACAGTTACAATTTTTCTAGACATGGGCTTGCAGAATGGCAACATAATAAATAAACTGCTTTGAGGGAGATGGCTTCCATGAAACTGAGAAAGTGAGAAAATCTCCAGTGCTGATATTTACGTCACTGTAATTCTGCAGAGCAAAGGAAGTAATTATCTTTTGTGCTTCGTAAACTAAATCTAGTGTACATTAAAAAAAGAGATAGTAATAATTGTTTTGCATCCCTCACTCAAACCCTGTGGCATACTTTAAGGTTCCCTGTCCTGTTGATGGAAGTGGTGATGATTTGGAATCAGCACAGCTGCTTATAGAACATCTACATCATTCACTGGTGAAAGTGGAAGGGTAATCAGTGCTTGCTCTTTTCTAGACTCAAAGGGAGCTTTTTATATATCTGAATTGAAAAGTACGTATATGTTACAAGTTCACTTAAGTTCATTTTTGGAGGCTGGCTGATGCAGCAGCTCTGGATTTCAGGTGGTTGGGTGAATCTTTTACATTAAGAGCAATTCCTGCCTTCTTCCTCAGTGTAAATCTGAATTTTAGGTTCTGTGGTAGATTAGGCAGAGTGGAATACTCTGTAGAATTGCTTATTATATTCAGTCCTGGTTGCTATATGTACAGTATGCAACAGTGTATTTTCTGTCTTAGTGAGACTGCCAGCTGATTCTGAAAGATCTTACTTCGGTCTGGCTTTCCTTAAGGAAAGAGCCACTCTCCTCAGCATTAAAGGATTAAGCATTTCTTACTTAAAAGGTCCTGCTAGGGCTTTAAAGAATTTGTACAAGCATTAACTAACTTGCAGGCAAAAGGAAAGTTGCTGTGATCATGCAGTGAAGAATGTAGCTTCCTAAGTATTTTGGTGATAGGCTCTTTGGATCTATCAAGTTGAGGGAGAGATTAGTGTCTTTATCGCTTACAGTTCTACAGATGTGCCTGATCTCTTGTGGAAGCTCTTTCATAAGCTGCTTAGTAGTTTCTTTGTGTGACTTTCCGCCACTTTATGGCTCTGCATGCATTTCTGCAAATCCTCAAAGAATGGTACTGCTACAAAACTCAGTTTTGCTGGTCTGCACTTGTGACGGTGGTGGATCTGTGAGTGTTTGAACAGCCAAAGAGGGTGAAATTCTTCATTAATGGTCAGAACTTTGAAACTTGGCTCTGAGGGCTGGAAACAGTTGGATCCAGAATTTCAGACAGGACTCTGACAGCTGCAGACAGTATACTCTTTTCTTTGCCTGGCGTGGTTCTGCTGGAATTGTAAGGAATCGTCTCTTATCTCCTAAGAGCATTTGTGAGAGTAGCAACTGACTTTTGAATAGCAAGACTATACTTTTTCAAAGACAGATTTTCTAGATAACAAGTAGCCTAAGATCATATTCATCAGTAGCAGCTAACTCCTTAACTGACATAGCCATCCAAAGTTCCTTTTCAGACTGTATGGCTATGATAAATATCAGTGAATCATCTGTGTAATTGAAACACCATATGAACATCCTGGACCACATAAGGTTCATAACTTTGTCAGTATGCCAAAATTCAATTTCTGGGATTGGCAACGCTTTCTTCTGTGTAGTAGGATATACAAAGCAGGAAATCCTTGTTCCTTTTTCTCACCAGATGTAATGCCCCTTCACCTTGCAACAAGTGAATAGAAAGGATTGGAGCTTGTTTAAAAGGAATAATCTCTTAAACAGTTGCAACTGGCACTGATTTGCTCTAAGTAGTGTTAAAGCTGTTTTCCCTTCCCAAAACTGGGAGAGATCCTAACTGGTTCCTTGTTTCAGTGTATATGTGCGTGAAAAAGAGACAGTAAAAGAAGTACTCCTCTGTTGGGAAAAAATGGAATAACAGTCTTACAACACTGCCAACTGCCAACTGGTTGTTGAATAAATGCAGCCAACTGCATTTATACCCAGTGAAGCGACTCCACTTGTACCTTGGTCACATGCCAAGACTAATGATTTGTTTTATAGATGCTGAAAGTTACGTTAATAAAACTACAAATTATAGTCTAGTATAGTAATCCACGAGCACAAGCTTTCCTATGACAGTATTGTTTACTGGAAAACTAAACATTCTACCATTGATGCTTAGTTGTTTGCATAGGTTTTTGAACCAAATCTAGCCAATCAGTGTTTCTGCTTACTTTTCAGTTGCAGACAAGTAAATACTTGCTTGTCATGCTAAACTGCTGTTTGCAAAATATTGTCAATTTGGGCTGGGGGGGTTTCTTCTATTCCCAGTTTTTAATTTTTATTCTTTTACATCCTCCTAGAACTAGGAGTAGAAATGTTCATTGGCAGAATTTTTGAGTGAAAAAACAAGAGAGTGTGGTATTTGGCCATACATTCTTTCAAATCCCTGTCAATAGATTATGCTAAATGTAACAGCTGTTCTTGGTGGGCCCAAGAGTCATGACTTGAAAAGAGTTTGTGAGTGCAGTTCAGGCCATCACAGTGGAGGTGGAGGACTTGAGGAGGTCTGGAAATGAAGATGATAGTTCAGTGGTGAAAGATCAGTTCTTCACTATGTATGATAAGCAATTTGGGTGTACAGCTTATGCATTTTAAATTGTAGTCCTTCTCTGAGGTCATCCTAAGCTATATGTTTGTTTCACCTGTGAAAGCCAGCAGCTAGAAACTAGAATGGGGTATTAGTTAATATAACCAGAGATCAGAATTACCTGGTTTTGGCATGCTTTTCTTGTTGCTGTGAACAGAAATGTAGTTGGAGTGGATCAAAAATGAGGCTACCACAGAGGAAAAAGCTTAATTTCAAATCAGTCAGTAAGTAAGTGTGTCTCTAGTTACTCCCTAGTGGTTTACTGCAAGGGCCTATCTGATCATCTTTAGCTATTAAACATCCTAATTCACTCTTTATAGCTGAATACATGGTTTGGTATGTTTGCAAATGACTATAGGTATGGTGATGTTTGAGTAGAACATATAAAAGAAAACAAAATACGTTTTAATTTGCATAGACTATGTAAAAAGTAAATGAAATTTCTTTTAACAGTTGTGATAGACTCATCCTTACAATGTCTTGAGGGGTTTGGATACATTTGAATCTTTGAGGTCATTGCCCCAATTTTCCATTAATTTGCAGCTACATTTTGTTCATTCAGCTTCATATGCTTTAAAATGAGGCTCTAATTAAACTGTTTCAGTAAGCTGCAAACATTTCCTGTTAACCAGCTCTGATTTTCCTACCGTTGTCACTCGTGTCCATGTATTCTGATGTTTTTCCAGACAACAAGGCTGCTTTTTGGCTCCTTCATTTCCTTTCCATGTGTCGTTGATTAACAGTGACACCCACAGAAGTAGCTAGAGCCCTCTAGGCAAAGCACTTCAAGCCTTGGACTTTAAAGAGTAACATGTAACACAGAGAAGAGAGGTCTGAATAGTTTCTGGAGAGTAGAGTCCTGGATGGAAAGTAACAGAAATGCAAATGAAAAGTTTTCCTGTTTATTTTAGTCATTTATATTGTGTAGTCAAAACCAAGAGATAGATTTAAACTTTAGTGGTAGAACATTTGTGGTCTGCTTTCCAACTGTAGTAGCAAGTCATTGTGGCCAACTAACATCAAAAAGTTAAAAATACTATTGCAATATTTTCGCATGTGGTAAAGGAAAGCACAGTCATTTAAAAATTAATCTTACCATCTGTGATATTTCAATGTCAAGGACATTGGTTATGAGTTTCTGTATGTTCATTAAAGATCTGACTTTTTTCTTTCCCTCCTGCATTTTCTGCAGCTATTTTTACAAATGCAGCCTAAGAATGAGCATAACACTGGTAAATCAGAATAGAGGGGTTGTAAATCCACTTTTTACAGATTTAGTAAATTACACAGATCAGAAGTGTACCATCCCCTTTGTTATCCATGCTGTCTTTTGAACACATAATTTCAAGTTGCACAAACTGCAAAGGTCAGTTTTGTTCCAGTGAGTAGAAGACAATGAGGCATGACTGTTCATCTGTCTGGTAAACAATTCCAGAAAAAACAACAGTTGAAAAAGAAGGTGAGGCATGAGACAACATACACAGTAATCCTGGCAGACTTCTCATTGCTACTGATTCTGGTTTTGATAAAAATAGATAATTACAGTAGGTGATACTGGATCATAGAGCTTTTCAGAAAGACTAATTGCTAGGTTTCTGATTTGGAATATCAAAGAAACTATATTTAAAATAGAAGGCTCCAAATACTTCTTGAGTTTTTCTCTGGTTGCACTGAGAATTTTTCCATGTCTATAATGTGGTCTCATTTTCTCTAACTGAATTGTCATGTTTGATGCAAGAGGGCAAAAACCCAGTTAAGAAGTAGTGAAGAAAAAATAGTTGAGAAAACTGTTCCATTCATTTTAGATTGTGCGATCTACATTTTTCAAATGGTGAAGTTTATTAAAATTTTCATCAATGTTAGTGTTCCTCATCCAGAAATTTGTGACTTTTATATGTCCCTAATGGCTTATAGATATTTAGCTGAATGACAATTAGTAAGAGAGCTGTATTGGTCTGTTTGTGTTCTTTTTGACATATCAGTCAATAGTAATAAAAAAAAAAAAGAAAAAGAAAAAAGTGAGTTCAATTTCAAAACCTCTTAGCAACCATATAAAAAATAACTACTGTATTGATTTTCAGAACCTCTTAGCAACCACATAAAAAATAGCAGCTGTATTGATTTCTCTGATAATTGCCCTGGAAGAATGGTTGGAGCTTAGTGGTACAAACGTAATGAAATGCATTTATCAATAGTCTGTGTTTTGGATAGGCTGCATAAGAAGCCGACAGTAAGATGCTGTCAATAGGCGGTCTAGTTGTAAACTTTCACAACCTCTTTTACAGATTCATGGTAGTGCAGAAACCATGAAAATAGGAGAGAAAATAAATATTACAGAATACCTGTTACAAGAGGTAGACATTTGGAAGGAAAAGCAAGAGTAATGTCCTCTTCCTTAATCTTGCAAATTCCTTAAAAGGATGTGAAGTACAGTCTGCTCTACATATGTTGTAGATTTTATGTAAGAGACTTTGTGAGAAATATTTTCAGGGCCTGCTGGGATATAGTGAGGATTATGGCAATTTCCCATAAGAACATGTGTTTACCAGCTACAGCTTCCTTCTGAAACACTATTAAAGAATTGCTTTCATAAAGGGTTGGGTTTTTTTCTGTTTCAACAGGCAGAACAAACAGGATATCTTGGTCATAATGAGCAGCATAATGAAATTATAAGTACAGTCTAATTGCAGCTTGTTTGTCTCATGATTATGCAAACAATTCTTTTGATAGGTATTTCTGTTTCTACATCTGTTGAAAAGCCTTTAAACAGCATTATCTCTTTTTTGTTCTTATCTCTGCTAAATACTTCAATATATAAAAAGGACATGAGAATGAAAAAGCATTGAAACCCTGCCAACCTGAAAAAAATGCAAAATTAGTCCTCACCTCTGCCTGGGATTTAGTTCTCAGTGTTGGATATCTTACATTACTCGTGTTATGGTATCCTGTTTGAAATATAAATTTCCTATTACTGCGTTTCACACACATTTACAAACTAGCAAAATAATAGAAAATAAATACTTAGAGGAAGAAGTCATTGTTAGTATAAAAGCCACCAATACTATTCTATACATAACTTCAGAGTCCTGCTTGAAAGAATCCCATGAGTGCAGCCCTGGAAAGAAGAGTTGGAAAGCACTTGATGATCAGAGAATTGTAGAAAGGTCTGGGTTGGGAGGTACCTTAAGGAACGTGGGCCATGGTGGGCTACACCCCAGAATAATGAGGGAACTGGCAAAAGAACTTGCCAAATCACTCTCAATCATTTAACAGCAGTCCTGTTTTAGTGGAGAAGTTCCAGCTGACTGGAAATTAGCAAATATAGTGCCCATTTACACTAGAAGATAATCCAAGATAATCCAGAGAACTATAGCCTTGTCAGCCTGCCATGGATGGGAGTGGGAGCTTCAGATGAAGTTTATTAGAGTAGCTGTCCCGTTGAGTCATGAGGTGCGGAAAGGACCTCCTTGCTTTCTAAACTCCTCATAAGAGGGGCCTGAATGCAGCTGAATCCAGTCTTAGCCCCAGTCTTTTGTCAACAGTTTAAATAAGTTTGTCTCACAGAATTAAAGGTGGCAACTCAGACATATATGTTATTTATGATGACAGATGATCAGACAAAATATCTTAATCAGAATCATTTACTACACAGCATAAAATCTAATCTAGTCTAGTAGAATATAGTATAAAATAGGATACTGCACTATATCAGAGGAATGATATTAAAGCTAGCAAAAAGAAACAATTATTAAGTAGAGATTGATGTAACTCACCACACCAATGCTTGTGGGCATATCTTACAAAGGAGTATCCTTGAAGCGACATTCCCACTTTAGAGGGGGAAACTTCATACATACTGCAAGAGGGAATATGTTAGAAGAACCTAACCACATGAGAGTAGACTGGACTTTTATAGTATGAAGTGATTGATTGCCAGTCACATGTCTCCAGTTGCCTCAGTAATCAGGATGTTAATTTGGATTTAGTGAACCAGACTGGTTTTAGCATAATTCAACACCAAAACCAACACACGATTCCCCCTCTCAATCCACTACTGAGAGCCTTGCAAATAGGATGTAGTCCAGTGGCTGAACCACATTCCAGGGCAGAGCATCCTGCTACACATCCTAGCCTTGGCAAGGTCAAGTCCTGGGCAAGGTCATGGAAGAGATCATCCTGAGTACTGCTGCATGGCACATGCAGGACAAGCAGGGAATCGTGCCCAGCCATCATGGAGTTATGAAATGAAGCTCCTGCTTGGCCAACCTGATTCACCTTCTGTGACAAAGTGACCTGCTTAGTAGTTGAAGGGAAAGCTGTGGATGTCGTCTCACTAGAATTCAGTAAAGCATTCTCCATCTCCCACAGTATCCTCACATAGAAAAGCTGGCTTGGATGGGTGTATTCTTCAATGGGTAAAAAACAGGCTGGATGGCTGGGCCCAGAGAGTTGTGGTGAATGGAGCAAATCCAGTTATTACTTTGTTCCTAGCAGTGTTCCCCAGGGCTCAGTTTTAGGGGCACTCCTGTTTAACATCTTTATTGATGATCTGGACGTGGGGATTGAGGATAGTCTCAGTGAATTTGCAGATGGCACCAAGTTGTGTGGGCGTGTTGATCTGCTGGAGTCTAGGAAGTCTCTGCAGAGAGACCTGAACAGACTTGGTCAGTGGGCTGAGGATACTGCAGGATGTTCAGCTGCAGATTCTGCATTGGGATTGCAGTAATCCCCTGCAGAACCACCGACTTGGGCAGAAGAGTCTTGAAAGCTGCTCAGCAGAAGGACCTTGGGTGCTGATTGATCAGCCAGTGTGTGTGCTCATCTGCTGTACTCAGCAGTGATGAGGCCACACCTGGAGTTCAGTTCTGGGCCCCTCACTTTAAAAAGGACATGGAAGTGCTGGAGCACATCCAGGGACAGGCAGCAAGGATCTTGGAAGGTCTAGAAAACATGTTTTGTGAGGAACTCCTGAGGGAGATGGGTTTGCTTAGTCTCAAGGAGAGAGAGAAACCTCATGGGTCTCCACAACTCTCTGGAGGTTGTGGTGAGGTGGGCCTGGTCCCTTCCCGTGCCTCCAGTGAGAGAACCAGAGGAAATGGCCTTAAACTGAGACAAAGGAGATTTAGCTTAGATATTAGAAATTTGTTTCCCTCTTAGCAGGGTCAGGCATTGGGATAAGTTGCCCAGGGTGGTGGTGCAGTCACCATCCCTGGAAGTGTTTAAGAGAGATCTGGATCAGACGCTGGATCATGTGGTTTAGGAATTACAGCAGTGGTGCTGAATTGATGGTTGCACTTAATGACCTTAAAGGTCTCTTCCCACCTTGATAGTTCTCTGCCCCGAGTGATGGGGCGGAACAACTTTCACTGCCTGAGATTCTTCCCATCCAGCTAGACCTCAAGCCTTCCAGGATGGGGCATCCGCCACTTTTTTCACAACCTGTTCTAGTGCTTCACCACCTTCACATTGAAGAATTTCTTCCTAATATCTAATCTAAGCCTACCCTCTTTCAGTTTGAAATCATTGCTCTTCTCCTGTCACTAACTTATTAATAGTCCCTCTCCATCATTCTTGTAGGCATCCTTCAGGAACTAGAAGGCCACAGTAAGGTAATCCCTAAGCCCTCTCTTTTCCAGACTGAGATAGAGTGAAGAAGAGTGAGGCTCTTCTCCGTAAAGACTTCTGCAGTGCATGCTGACAGAACGAGAGGCCATTGGCACAAAGTGAAGCACATGAAATTCCATCTAAACACAAGGAAATGCGTTTTCACTGTGAGGCTGGTCACATACTCGACAACATTGCCCAGGGAAATTTTGGAGTGTCCATTCTTAGAGATATTCAGAAACCAGCTGGGTGCAGTCCTGGGTTTAAACTGCTGTACCTGAACTTTGTGAGCAGAGGGGTTGAGCTAAATGAACTCGGGCAAACCCTTTCAGCCTTTTTCATGCTGCTGTTTTGGGTGATAATGTTGATCTATCTGCTGGTTATTTTTGAGGATATATAAAACTATTAAAAATGTCTTTGCTCATTTTTAATTTTTTTTCTTTGAGAAAATGTATTTTTCTCTTTTATAAAAATCAATTTTTGTTGATGGAAAATAATTTTTTAATTGAGTTTTTGCTGTTACAGTTTTTTCTTGTAAATGCAGTGTTTACCTCAAGTGTCCTTTTTGAAATTACAAGAACATTTCATTTGAGAAAATGAATTATATTTCATGGAGGTGATGTTGGTCTTTTCTGTGGGAAGTGGCCATTTCATACATGAATGATAAGAATTTCACACTTTAAGTAGATTGCTTTATTTGCAACTATTTCTTGTGCCTCTGGGTGACAGGTCTTTAAACTTACAAGTAGGTAATTTCAAATGGACATTATTATTTCTCTTGTAATAGAGATTTGAGAATTTTTATTTTCTGTGCTAAACAGAAACGCTTTGTTATTTTAGAGTCATGCTGTCACAAAAATGTTTAACGGGAAGACTGAACAAATCCATTTTGAGAACAAACAGTAACTGAATGTAACATGACAATAAATACATATTCACAGAGCAGTATAAAGGAAGAAGCAGAACTTCATGCTTCCATTTAAAGACTGTTTCTAAACAAGTGAAGGAAGCAGCCCTCATGCCCAAGTAGGGCCAGTGGCTGGCAGGAAGAAGTACTCCACATCTTAGGTAAGTGTCATGAAAGCAGCAGTAGAAATAAGTAGAACTACAGGCTATTTTCCATGCTTGACTAGTTTAATGGCCATTAACAAAAAAATGGCTAAGAATGAATAGTGCATTATTTCATTTAATCTCCTCTCACAGGTAAAGCCTCTTTTTTTAATATGGAAAATTACTAAAAAAGGAATGAGCTTATAGACATTAATGGTTAAAGTTACTCTGTGGTCCCTGTGTGCAAATATAACAGCATGTCACAGTGAAGGGGAGAGGATGCTGCTGCAGCACACTCAGCAGAAGCTGTACCTCTGTGTGTGGTACCTGGATAACACAATGCTTTTCTTACTGGCATCAGGTGACAACTGGAAAGTGGCAAAGCCAGACCCGATTCCACTTCTAGTGCAAAAGTTAAGACATTAGAAGCTGAAGTAAATCCCACCACCTGCTTTTCTTGCAGTTTGTCTGGGACTACATCCAAGGCAGCAGCTGTGTGTTTCACCCCAAACACAGGGTGTCCAGTGTGGGCACTGTCCTGCTGGAGATCTCTACCAACAGTGGTATTGTAGAAACAAGTTGTGATAATGGAGATAGTGTTTATTCTTGCTCTGTCTTCTAGTGAGGTTTTTGCCCTGTCTTTCCCTGCTTTTACACATATATGTACATGCATTATTTACAAAGGGAGGTGGTTTGATCTGGATTTGATCTGCATGTCAGTAAATCCTAAAGCATATAGAAGGAGTTAGCTGGTCTGAAATACTGAAACGGTTGCCATATAAGCAAGATTGCAATGAGATAAGCGTATTAATTTTGCATGACTGTGGGATATTTCATATTAAGAACAAATAACCATGTCGTACTTCAAAGGGAATAAAACCATAAATTAATCAACTACAGCCAATTAAATATGCTTGAACAGATCAGTTGACCTCTTATTTGTTTTGATCCTGTCATCAAAGTTAAGCAGGCACTGTATTAACTTTTTTACAGTGCTTGAATCATATGCTGTGGCTGTTTTGAAATAAAAGTTATTAATTTTCAACTCCTAAGGTTTCTCTTTCAAGGCTAAGTGAAACAAAAAACTTTATTTTTCTAGGCCTTACTCCAAAATGCTCAAGTGCATATTTCTGGCTGAGTGCTTGGAGTCCCTGTTTCTTTATGCTTGAATATTGAAGGAATATAAAATTATTGAGTGGGAAGAATGTTTTTTAGTAAGAAATCTGAGGTGGTTTGCAGTGAGCAGATGCCTTTCCAGTTGGATTACGGTAAAAACAACTCTTCAGTTTGTCAGATTACTCAGTAGCCTGAATATTAGTTTCTTCTTGCTAGGTTGCTATGTTATTTTGGAAATGAAGGAGTAGAATCCCTCTCTTTTAATATGAATGTAATGATTGTTGATAAGACAACTAAATGGACCAGAATTTAAAAAGCCAGGAGATGCTTCCAGCAGCCAAATAGACACTCCTTGCACTGAGGTGGGTAGGCACCTTAGATGGGTATCTGTCTTAGACACACAGATATCAATGGCAAAGCTTGCTTTTATGTTACTGCAGCTCACAGGCAGTAGGGTAATACTTGCAGGAAGTTATCTGAAGTATTATTCAGCGTGCTAAAAAAAAACAAACCCAAAACCATGAGGAACTGTGTCTCAATAAGCATGCTTTATCTTCACTCTCTGTATGCTGACACACATCTTACAGATGTCAGTCTTTGTAGTAGTTAAATATATTTGATGTTAAAATGCCTGAGGTTGTGATGAATTTTCCATTAATTTCATGGAAGTAGAAGACTACGTGAACCATATATTATTACCTGCTTCCACATGACTTCTTCAGAATCATAGTATCATAGGGAATTTGAAAGGTCATCTAGTCTAAATCCCTTGCAATAAGGAGGGATGTCTTCAACCAGGTCAGGTTGCTGAGAACCCAGTCCAACCTGACCTTGAATGTTGGCAGGGGTAGTTGGCAGATGACAACTTGTCAACTTGTTCCAGTGTTTCACCACCCACATTGCAAAAAAGTTATTCCCTATGTCTAGTTTAAACTAACTTATGTTATGTTTTGTTGTATCTCTACAGTCCCTACTAAAAATCTGTCCCCATCTTTCTTGTAAGCCCCCTCCGAAGTATTGAAAAGCTGTGTAAGGTCTCCTTGGACTCTTCTTCAGATTGAACACCCCTGACTCTCTTGGCCTTTTCTTGTAAGGAAGTTTTTCCCTCTCTCTAGTTATTTTCATGGCCTTCCTGCAGACCCATTCCAACAGGTCCTTTCCTGTGCTGAGGATCCTAGAACTGGTCACACTATTTGAGCTGAAATCTCATGAGAGCAGAGTAGAGGGGCAGAATCTCCTCCCTTGACCTGGTGGTCACTCTGCTTTTGGTTTGGACATGTTTGGCTTTCTGGGCTGCAGAAATTGTGCAAATTGTGCATCTCTCTTAAGGCTCCATGGGATTGAATAATAGAATTATAGAAGTGTAGCAAATCCCAAGTCAGTAGATAAGCATGAGAATCATCAAAATCCAGCTCCAGGCCCTGCACAGGACAGCCCCAAGAATTGCAGCCTGTATCAGAGCACTGTCCTAACACTTCTTGAGATCTGTCAGGCTTGGTGCTGTGACCATTTCCCTGGGAAGCCTGTGCCCCACCACCCTCTAGTTGAAAAAGCTTTTCTAGATATCAAACCTAAACCTCCTCTGGCAGCGTTTCATGCCATTCTCTCAAGTCCTGTCACTGGTCACCATGGAAAAGAGATCAGTGCCTGCCCATCTGCTTCCCCTCAGAGGGAAACTGCAGAACTAGAATGAAGGCTTCCTTCAGTCTCCTCTTCTCCAGGCTGAACAGACCAAGTGACCTCAGCTGCACCTCCTATGGCTTCCTCTCAAGGCTCCTCACCATCTTCATCCTTCTCCTTTGAACACTTTCTAATAGCTTTAGATCATTCTTACATTGTGGTGCCCAAAACTGCACACAGGCGTCAAGGTGAGGTCACCCCAGTGCAGAGCAGGGTGGGACAGACCTGCCCTTTATATGCAACCCATATGGAAGAACACATGTTCTCAAGGTCTGTGTATATAATCAGGAGAAGTTCAACTATGTTTGGCCAGGAATAAATACATTTGTTCTTGTCTCAAACCAGTCCTCTATTTATGCTCCTTCACTAGGATCAGAACTGGGCTCAGTATTTGGGACTATTCAGGGCTGTAGGTGGATTGTTTCCTTATGTCTGGAATACAGAATTTTTCTGAAGCAAAATTTTGCAAACAGCATCTTTTGAAAAATTGTGCTCTGCTCAGTTCTGTCTTCTTGTTCTATCTGTGTAGCTTGTGCACTGATAGTACTTGAGTGGTGATTAAAAGCAGTGCTTTTATTTTTACTTGCCTTAGAGGTATCATATTATGATGGATTGCTGTTGTGAACTTTTAAACTCAGGAGTATTCCTGAATAAGTGTGATAAGGGATTAGGTAATCTTAGTTGAAGAATACATTCCTTTGCTGAAATAAATCACATAATTTTCCAGCTTCACTGTTGCTTCTTCTTTTTTTTTTCCAATAAATTGTTACTTAAAATTCATCTTAACTCTTTAATATCTCCTACCACTCCTATTGAGCCTTCCCTTTATATTTTTATGTTTAAGGTCTGGCTTGATAGGTAATTTCAATGACAAGTTGTAGAAAAAATGTTACATCGCATAATCAGAAAAAATACTTTGGGAAATCTAGGGGGTAACAAAAATTGGTTGCACAATGCAGTTCAGAGGACATTATATTATCACAAACCCTTATATGACTTAAAAATACCAATGTAGTCTAACGTGTCATGTTGTCATTTTATTTGAATGCATGAAGTTACAGTAGTATGCCTGCAAAGGAAATCAACCTCCATTTGAGCTTCATTGTTGCTCTTTATATTCCTAAAATCACTGCTTAAAAATTTATTGATTATATCCAAGTAATTTCCCCTTTAGAGATGATGAAGATAATAGAAATATGAGTTGGAAGCTGGGGTCTTCTAAAAGTGGATATAAGTATAGTGTTAAATTTAAACAATTACTCATACCTGCATGATCATGGTAGGTCTCTTTTAACTCAACTGTTCTCTTCTATTCTAATGAAACTGTATGCTTCCTATGTGATCAATGCTTTCTATGTCTTTGATGCTTTCTCTTTGACTTTGGCATTTATCACCTGCAAAGGCACCGTCTGTATTTAGTGAATAAAATATTGCATGTTGTCTACAAAGCTTCAAATGTGTCCTCTTCCAGGGCCCACTCCAGTGTATCTGCATTATGTTTATATTTAACTGGATTACTCTTGCACCACAAAGCTCTGTTAATGGACAAGGACACCAGCTATACGAAAAACCAGACAAATGTAGAGTGACCATGCAATCCCTGTCTCAAAGAACATGTAATCTTTAATAGGAGACAGCACACAGCCAGGTACGAGGGAGCATAAGAAGTGATGGCATAGCTAGAGATGGTGGCGTAGCCCAGAGTAGCTAAGCTTTCTTGCCTTCATTCATCAGTCCAGTTCTCACATCCTCCAGCTGTGGCAGTGCTCGTGGGCTTACTGTACTGCTATCTGACATTGTGTATTAAATAGAGGTGGAAGGCCAAATTAATTTTTGGTAGAACTTGGATGTTACAATAGAATATGAGGATGGAGGAACTAAATTCAGCTTTAGGCATTTCCTTATGCTGACGTCCCTTCCTCAACAGTAGATTTTAATTGTGTGCTGGGCTTTTCATTGCATGCAGAATAGATTTAACATAATGTAATGTTACACTGTTGTGTTTGTTTGAAAGTGAAGAAATCTGGGGTTATCCCCCAAATCTTGGTATTTCTTAATGGTAGGGAACAAAAGTCAGATGCTTACTAGATTTCAAGCATTAGTTGAAATGCATACTGTGTGCTTAAATTAAAGATGTAGTGTCTTTCATGTCTGCCCACAGATTTTGTTCATCCTGAGCTACTATAGCTCCTGGTGCTTAGGAAACGACCATATGTTTATTTTGTTATCTTAGACCTATAATTGGAAAATGTAACCTTATCCCCTAATTAAAAGGCAACTGTCATGGCATTCTAGCATTTAAAGCCTAAATCTTTAATATTGACTGTGCTAAAGGAAACTTAGAAGTATTTTACATCTGATACACTTTATATTTAAAGTTTAAGTAAATCCCCAAATATTTTGTTAAAGTAGTCCTGACTTGTGGAAAATAAAATCCCATGTGGCATTTAGGAGGATTTCTTTGACTTGCAACTGAAATAAATATTTAATTGACAGCAGATCTTTTATTGTTATTTGTTCTGGGTTTTTATGTATCCATAAATAATTAAAATTATGCATTTTCAATTACATGTTTTATTTTGGCTCAGTAAAGGACATTTTCCCTGTGCTCCCTCTTGGATTTAGCCTTTCACATGCTATACACTGAGTCTGCTTTCATCTGAGGCACTGGATCAGTTTGCTTTTGAAGCTACTGAATTCGCTGCAGCCTTGTGGCAGAGGCATTGCTACAAATCAGTTACGCTGTTTTGTTCCACAGTTTTGCACTGAGCAGTCAGAACGAGAGTCTGAACCTGATGTTTGCACATATCCTGCCTCCTCTTGTCAGTCTTCTCATTCACTTAGTTAATTGCCTGACAGCAGATGCTCACCTGTAGGACCATGTTCTTGCCTATGAGCACTAGTATGGGTTGTGTGATGGGACTGATCCGACTCTTAAAGCATTCCTGCCATACCTGTGTTGAGTCTACTTCATCCTCAGAAGGCACACCGGGCCCTGGGGATTGCTGATGGTGTGACTGTTTGTCTGAGACTGTGTGGAGAGAACAACCCAAGGCTTGATCTATCTTAGAAACTAAATCTGTGAACAATTATAAGCATTACACCTTGGTAATATGTTCCATCAACCCAGAGTGGGCTTTCAGTGTTTGCAGGAGTTTATGGATTTGTTCACTGCATCTAATACTTCATTGTTACTATTATTAGTAATATTAGTATTATTCTAGAAATTGCTCTTTTTGTCCCTTTTTTCCCTAATTCATCTGATTGTACTGAATGTTAGCAACAGGATTTGAGCTCAGGTGTCTAGTTTTAGCTGAGAAGGAAAACAGCAGAGGAAATCTGTTTTGAAAAAACAGTGTTTGAAAAGGAGAAGGATGAGTTGGGTTCCAAATACTGCTATCTGTTGCAATGCAACATATGTAATATGTTATTGTACTGATAATCCTAGTATTACCCCATTTCTTTGTAGTAGTTTTTAGCTTGATTTCTCCTGCTGAACTGATTCACAAAATTGTAAAAAGTTACTTTTTTCTCTGAGGATATTTGGGTGATGTTTATGTGGTTTTCTTCTTTTAGCTGTGAATTCTGAGAGCGGACCGAATTTCATTAACCTGTATAGAACATACACGTGTGTGCATATGTATCTCTGCAAGTCAAATTGCCAGACAGAAATGCCCTTTTTGGGATTAAAATTTTGTGGAATATTAAATTACTAGCTTCCAAAATACAGTTAGGAACATTTATAGGTTAAATGTCAGACATTTCTGCTGACAAGCTAGAGACAGTCATCTGTATTGCTTTGATGTTGGTAGTGGAAACACATTATTCATCTCACGTCAGCCACTGCTAGCAGCTGTAATTTTGGTTGCAATTATTTCTACCTTGAATTTGACCAGTTGTGCTTATGATCCTCCTATGAATCCTATTCAGATTGTTTCTGCTTCTGGTGTTGTGCTGTATTCAGCCATCACAAAGCTCTAAAAATAGTCACAGCTCTGAGTACCATCGTTCCCATATGGTTTGGATTATGCATGGTGGAGTTCTACTGTGTTAAATTGTATCCAAAAAGTACACCTTTTGCATAAAACTCCAAGTATAGTCATGAGCAATCTTTTTTAGTAATAATAATTGAATTGAGGTGCTGTTCAGTTTTACTCTGGATCACTTCTTGGTTCTTCCTTACGTGACATGTGTAAAGTAGCTTTATTTATCTCTTCTGTAGGCTGTTAAATATAGTGGGTGGGCAGCTTTTAGTCCATTTAGTTCCAGTGGAAAATGGAAACTCATTGAAGCTTTGGTTTGATTTCAGACTATTTCTGTGTTATATGGTCCATATATGTTTTTAACATTTAAACTTATTTTTTAATGCTCATTCCTTCTTCATACATTTATCACCTTTTGTAGTAACACAGTCCTTTAATTTGTCTAGGACAGTACATACAGAGTCCTGGAAATATTCTGAGTTGGAAGGGGACCAAAAAAGGATCATAGAATCCAGCTTTCTACACAGAAAGCCTCAAGAGTCACACCATGTGTCTGAGCACATTGTCCAAATAAACCTTGAACTCTGTCAGGATGGGTGCTATGACCACTTCCCTGGGAAACCTGTTCCAGTGCCCAGCCACCCTCTGGTAGCTGGCACATAGAGCCAGAATTTGTCAAATACATTTGGCATAGACAGTCAGCCTTTGTCTTGCTTCAAAAACTGATAATAATTTGGTTTGAGCTGGTGTCAGTAGTCACAATGATAGACTGACAGCTAGTCTCTACTTCTCTGGAGGGAGGTCACAAGTCCTGCCTGCAAGCTGCTTCTGTATGGTCTCCACTCTCCACATGCTCACAGGTTCTGCAAAAGACCCTGCTCCAGCATGGACTTTCTGTGGGATCACAGCCTCCTTTTGGCTTCCAGCTGCTCTGACTTGGGGACTTCCACAGACTCCTCCATGGGCTGCAGGCACACAGCTGCCCTGCCATGTCCTTCACCATGGGCTACAGGGGAATTCCAGCTCTGGCACCTGGACCATCTTGTCCCACTCCTTCACTGACCTTGGTGTCTGCTGGGCTGTTGCTCTCATATTCTCACTCCTCTCTCCTGGCTGCTGTTACACACTAACTTATTCCCTCTCCTAAAACTGTTGTCCCAGAGGTGCCACCACCATCAATGACAGGCTCCGGTCTGATCAGCAATGGATCTTTATTGGAGTGCTCTGTCTGGAAATGGCTCCATCAGACACAGCAGAAACTTCTAGCATCTTCTCTCAAGCCAACCCTGTAACTCTCCCACTACCAAAACCTTGCCTTGCCAATCACTGCAATACAGTACCAGTGCACAATTTACCTGTAATGTCTACAAAATATGTAAATCTTTAAAAAATATACTGACACTTTGTGTTTCTGTAAAGGAAAATCTGCAGTGCAGAAATTTTTAGACTTGAATGTGTCATGCCTTTTCACTATAGCTATTTCCTTTCATTGTCAGGCTTTTGTCTGATTTTAGTGGGTCCCTCTGAGAATAAACTTAGCATTTGGGAATGTGCAAAATAAAAAGCTTCTGATGTGTCTCACAATAGAGACACTTCTGGTTTTACCTTTCTGTAGCTTTTTCCCACTGCTTCACTCAAGTCTAAGAGTCACGGTGAGAGAAAATTGTAGGTTGTTGAGATTGTTCTTAAATGCTGCTTTCCTCCAAAGTGTTGCCACACAATTGCTTGGAGAGTTGAAGTGAGAAAACCCATGAGTTGAGATCAAGACAGTTTAGTAGGGAAGGGCAGAAGCTGTGCATGTAAGCAGAGCAAAACAAGGAATTAATTCACCATTTTACATGAGCAGACCAGCCATCTCCAGGAGAGTAGGGCACTATCATGCATAACGCTGACCTGGGAAGACACAAACTCAACCACTCCAAACATTCTCCTTTTCCTTTCTTCCAGCTCTCTATGCAGATCATGATGTCATCTGCTGTGGAATATGTCATTGAGTTAGTTGGGATCATCTGTTGTGGCTGTCCCAACTCCTTTTGCACCCCCAGCCTGCTCACAGGTGGAGAGGGGTAAGGAGCAGAAAAGTCTTTAGCTCTATGTATGCCCTGCTCAGCAGTAGCAAAAGCATCCCTGAATTATCAACTCTGTTTCCAGCACAAGTCCCAATCCCAGCCCCATACTATCTGCTGTGAAGAAAATTAACTCCACCCCAGCCAAAACTAGAACATTGACTTAATGACAGAATGATGCTGATAGAGCTTCAGTAACTTGGTGAGAAACAAACAATTGGCTTTTCCGTCTATTTCAGCATATTACTGGAGTTTTGCCTGCTGGTTCTCTTTCTAATAGCTTCTCAAGAACAGGTGTATTAAGGTCAGCTTTGTGCTTGGATAGTGTATTATTAGGGAGATAAATTACTGAGGTTTTGTTTTGTCTGACACTTACAGAAAAGCTTTTTCTTTCAGACCCTGTATCCTAGGACATTTTTAAAGGCATGTGAAAGTTTCACACAGTGGTTTTATTTAGGTCTACACAGCTGATTTCATTATTCACAGACATATTTCTTGGTAGTTGTCATATGAATAAATTGGGTTTGTGTATTTTTTTTTCCTTAAGGTTTTTCCTTTGCTATGTACAAGTACTGGAGGATTTAATTTTCTTCTATAATAATACTCAATCCTTATGTGATGACTCAGATTATTTAAAAATGCATTGTGCTTTTGTTTTTCAGTTTCCTTTAAAATACCTTCCTTTTTTCCTTTACTTCTGTGGCAGTTGTTTGTATGATAACACACACCTTTATTATAGTTAGGATTGACAATGAGGGATTTATTGTCTTTGGTCTTTTGATTGTTGAAGCTTCAGTTTATTCAGATCTAATATTGACTTCCTGACAAATTTACTTTGCAAGAGAATTTGGTCTTCTTTTCCTCTCGCTGTAAAAAAATGGTTAATGCCCCTGATAATTAGTGCACGTGATATAATTCTGGTATTGAATTTGTTGCCCTTCTGGGGGATGTGCACTCAGAGCCTAAGGGGTGGTAAACCATTAATCTGTAAAGCACTGTCTGCATTGTGTTAGTCTGCTTGTAAGCAGAGATAAGGTGCGATAGGACTTTGTTGTCTGTGCACAGCAGGAATCTCAGCTCTTTTCTGCCATCTTGGGCAGAGGAAAACTACAGTAACTGGAGTTGTTGTGAGTAAGTGTCTCGTCCTTATGAGAAGGCACATCATTTACACAGCTATGGTTGCAAGGTCGTGAGGGTGTTCAACAGCTTAGGTCCTTATACCTGTATTGAACTTCTGGAGGCACTGAGTGGTGCTGAGCCAAGTATTTTTTACTTCTACTTCAAGTAGCACTTAGCTGTTCTCCCAGAAAACTGGAATGTCTGATGTACAATGTGCCAAGTAGAGGTGGTAAATTGTATTTGCCTTCTAAGATAAAGTTATGAAACACTTTACTATTCAAGTTAAATGTTTCAGTTTTGTAGCAACTATATGAAAACTTTTCTGTGTGATTTTGGCTCTCTAAAGGCAACACATTTATCTTTTCTTAATTAGGTCTTTACTAATGTGCTGACTCACCCAAAATGTCCATAAGAGAATAATGGAAGCTCCTGAATACCTTGATTTGGATGAAATAGATTTCAGTGACGATATATCGGTAAGTAGAAGTCTTATTTTATTTGTTCAAGTTGAGACCATCTTAGATATCTCAGTCCTGGTGTACAAAGCAATACTCTTGTTAGAAGCCACACTTCTTTTTACTTCGTTTAAGGGAATGTTTAAATAGGTTGAATCTAGAATAAAAATCAGATGTTTTGTAAAGGAAATCTCTCCACAAAGCTTGGAATGAAAGGAAAGCTTGATTCCTCTCCTTCAGGCAGTAAAAATCACTTGTAGACAAAATCAATAAATTAGTTTCATTTCTGGGTTGCTTCTCTCCTGAATGTTTTGTTTTGTCCTGAATGAGCTATATGTGCTGTAGTGCTGGCCTTAGACACCAACATTTTAAGTTTACTTTTTAAAATCAAATGTATTTCAGTTGTAGAAAACCTGTTTCTCTCACCTTTGCCTTTTTCACGAGTAGCCATTTCCCAGAACAGCTCGATTTTATCAATAGGTGTGATGTGGTAGTGTACAGAAAGAGATAGAAAGACTTCGAGACAGTCATAGGCAGCAGTGATCCTTAGAGTCACAAATAAATCAGCCCTAATTGCAAACAAAAATATGTGCTACTTTCTACATTTTTAGTGTTTTTATAGGAGGCACTGATACTGTATATTTCTCTACTACTTATAATACTACTCCTACTGCTAGTGTTTTAGCTTTTTGTGCAGTGGAGTTGTTCATGTGTTCAATAAAAAATAACTTGAATACATCAATTAAATCTCCTGTAAGAGAATGTATTAATTCTATTTTCAGATTAAAGTTTCATAGTTTTATAGTAATTTTTTTTTCCACAAAGGTCCTCGTTTTCCAGTTAGCATTTGGGACTCCTGATTCATTTTAAAACATTCCAGATGCTTTATTCACTGACAAATTCCTTTTGAAGAGATTTTTTTTTCCTACCTATTGTACTGTTGAATTTTTATTAAAGCAGAGTATGGCAAATGCCCAAAATATTACAGGACAATGAGCCAATCTTGAGTGAATACCTTATTGTGGGCAACTTTCTTTATATTGCTGTTATATGCCAGATTATGTCCTGGTATCTGTTTCTATACTCAGTTTAGTAAAACTGTAAAACTTAATAGATGTAACCTTTCCATGTCCCTCCCATTGTGGCTGTTGCTGCATACTGGTGGGTTAGGTTACTCACTTTTCTGCTGGATAGCCCACGCTGCCTGCTCTCATAGGCTGTTCTTTCAGTGGATGCTGAGCATTAAATAAAAAATCATCACAAGTGATGGAGGTAGCAGTTTTACTCCCTGCTTTAACAAGTAAGAGGACAAAGCATTTGTTGCGAGAACCCAAATCAACAAGAGAATTCATGGTTATTCTAGTGCTCTACTCATATCTTATCATACACAGTTTAGAAATACCTGACCTTCACATTTTATCATAAGCCTGCTCTGGTAAGAACAGCTGCATAACATCTGTATTAGCAAATTATATTATTCATGTTAGCCCTCTGGTTCTAATCCAGTGCAGAAAAGTGACTAATAATAATGGCAGCAAGAAGGCTGTTAAAATGATGCACTTACAGATGTACCTCATTTAGAAAGCCACTGTTTGTAGTCCTGATCCTTGTCGTCCATTTCAGCAAAACTGACCAAAGTGTAATAATCAAAAAAGATAGACAGAAAGACAGGAATTATATTTAAAAGGCAAATATTTAATATAAGTAAGGGAAGGGGGTGGGGGGAGTGTGTTTGGGTTCTTACTTTATTTTCCTTTGTTTTGTTTGGTTGATTTTTTGTTTGTGGTTTTTGGGGTTTTTTTGTTGCTTTGTTGGTTTGTTTTTATGTTACATTTGTACATGAGAAACGGAAACTACATTTTTCCAATATCATGGAATCCTAGAATGGTTTTGGTCAGAAGGGACATTCAAAGGTCATTCCTTTCTAATCTCCCTGTCATAGGCAGGGATGGATACCTTCCACTAGATCAGGTTGTTCCAAGGCTCATTGTGATGGGTTGACATTGACTGATCATCAGGTGCCCACCAAGCCACTCTGTTAATCCTACTCCATCAAGAAACTTGTGCTTTAAGGAGAGGGACACCACTCACCAATCAATGTAATCAGAAAAAAAACCTCCTCTTGGTGATATTAATTTATTGCCAATCAAAGAGCACAGGATGACGAGAAAAAAGGACAAATCTAGAAGCACCTTTTCCCCACCCCTCCCTCTTCATAGTCTCAACTTCACTCCTGAGTGCTTTGCATTGCCACCTCAATAAGCACAGGGGGATGGGGGAGGATGGGGTTTGCATTCAGGTTAGGTACTAGTTTGAAAGCAAACCAGTGGGAGATCCCAACTCAGAAATTCAATTTAATATGAAAATTAAAATTACTGCAATAATACAGAAACACTGACAGAGTCCAAATATGACCTGACACCTGTTGGTCAGGTGTTGGTAGCAGTCTGATTAAATGGTGGCTGCAGTCCTCTGGAAGTGATATATGTGGTTCTGTTGAAGCAGTGATCCTGTAGAAGGGCCTGATCTTCCTTCAAAGATCCAGTGGTGGTTATGGAGCTCTTGTCCTCTAGGAATTCAGTGGATAAAGCTGCCTGTTGTGTTCCAAAGTTCAGATGATATCCAGGTAGGAATGCTTGGATCGTCCTTCTGGGTGGAGCATCTCACAATGGATGATGTAATTTTATCAGTCTTGCAGTGACACTTGATGGCTCATTAGCAAAAGTTACCCCCTGGAGTTATCAGGGATAAGTCATGAACTAGATAAGGAGCACTGTCCTACCTGGTTTTAACAGCTTATGAAGATCGTGATAGAATACATTCATTTTGGGGTGCATCTTACATTGTACCCTAAGACAGGTTATCACAGAGTGTCTCTGCTGTTCCCTCCTCATCCTCTTCATGCTTATGGCAATGTGGGACCCCACCCACAGAAGGCAGTCCTCTGTGAACTTCACCAGTGTGAGTTCTTCCCAAGGACCAGCATTCTTCATGGACTGCACCAGCATGCATCCTTTCCATGAGATAGAATCCTTCAGGAGCAGACTGCCCCAGCATGAGTCTCCCACAGGGTCACAGTTCCTGCCAGAAAACTCCAGTGTAGTCTCCTCTCCACAAAATTTAGTTCCGGCCAGGACCCTCTTCCAGCACTGTCTTTCTGCAAGCTGCAGGTTTCTTCAGGGCACGTCCACACACTCCAGTGTGAGGTCCTCTGTGGTCTGAAGGCTGGGTATCTGCTCTACTATGGTATTCTCCTGTGACTTCTACGGCATATGGAACTCTGCCTTTTGCTACTTCTTCACTGACCTTGGTATCTCACATTTTATGGTTCCTCTCTTCCAGCTGGTTTTATGCGGTGGTTTTTACCCCCACCTCAATAAGCACAGGGGGATGGGGGAGGATGGGGTTTGCATTCAGGTTAGGTACTAGTTTGAAAGCAAACCAGTGGGAGATCCCAACTCAGAAATTCAATTTAATATGAAAATTAAAATTACTGCAATAATACAGAAACACTGACAGAGTCCAAATATGACCTGACACCTGTTGGTCAGGTGTTGGTAGCAGTCTGATTAAATGGTGGCTGCAGTCCTCTGGAAGTGATATATGTGGTTCTGTTGAAGCAGTGATCCTGTAGAAGGGCCTGATCTTCCTTCAAAGATCCAGTGGTGGTTATGGAGCTCTTGTCCTCTAGGAATTCAGTGGATAAAGCTGCCTGTTGTGTTCCAAAGTTCAGATGATATCCAGGTAGGAATGCTTGGATCGTCCTTCTGGGTGGAGCATCTCACAATGGATGATGTAATTTTATCAGTCTTGCAGTGACACTTGATGGCTCATTAGCAAAAGTTACCCCCTGGAGTTATCAGGGATAAGACATGAACTAGATAAGTCTGATTAAATGGTGGCTGCAGTCCTCTGGAAGTGATATATGTGGTTCTGTTGAAGCAGTGATCCTGTAGAAGGGCCTGATCTTCCTTCAAAGATCCAGTGGTGGTTATGGAGCTCTTGTCCTCTAGGAATTCAGTGGATAAAGCTGCCTGTTGTGTTCCAAAGTTCAGATGATATCCAGGTAGGAATGCTTGGATCGTCCTTCTGGGTGGAGCATCTCACAATGGATGATGTAATTTTATCAGTCTTGCAGTGACACTTGATGGCTCATTAGCAAAAGTTACCCCCTGGAGTTATCAGGGATAAGTCATGAACTAGATAAGGAGCACTGTCCTACCTGGTTTTAACAGCTTATGAAGATCGTGATAGAATACATTCATTTTGGGGTGCATCTTACATTGTACCCTAAGACAGGTTATCACAGAGTGTCTCTGCTGTTCCCTCCTCATCCTCTTCATGCTTATGGCAATGTGGGACCCCACCCACAGAAGGCAGTCCTCTGTGAACTTCACCAGTGTGAGTTCTTCCCAAGGACCAGCATTCTTCATGGACTGCACCAGCATGCATCCTTTCCATGAGATAGAATCCTTCAGGAGCAGACTGCCCCAGCATGAGTCTCCCACAGGGTCACAGTTCCTGCCAGAAAACTCCAGTGTAGTCTCCTCTCCACAAAATTTAGTTCCGGCCAGGACCCTCTTCCAGCACTGTCTTTCTGCAAGCTGCAGGTTTCTTCAGGGCACGTCCACACACTCCAGTGTGAGGTCCTCTGTGGTCTGAAGGCTGGGTATCTGCTCTACTATGGTATTCTCCTGTGACTTCTACGGCATATGGAACTCTGCCTTTTGCTACTTCTTCACTGACCTTGGTATCTCACATTTTATGGTTCCTCTCTTCCAGCTGGTTTTATGCGGTGGTTTTTACCCTTTCTTAAGTCTGTTATCCCAGAGGTGCTACCAGCATCTCTGATGGGCTCAGCCTTTGTCAGCAGCCAGTCCTACATGGAGGCAGCTTCCACTCTTAGTTTGCTACATAAACCAAATACAATCATGTGTGGTGGGCACCCACAACTTCTCTGGGCAACCTGTTGCAGTGTCTCACTACTCTCATTGTAAAAAAATGTCCTTGTTGTATTCAGTCTAAATGGATGTTTTTTCATTTGTGCCTTGTCCTGTCACTACAGGGCCTGGAAAACAGTCTTTCTGTATTTTTCTTACAAGCCTCCTGTATATATTGGAAGGCTGTAAGAAAATCTCCCTGCAGCCACCTGTTCTATAGGATGAAGAATCCAAACTCTCTCTCAACCTTACTTCACAGAAGAGGTGACCCAGGCCCCTGGCTATTTTCATGAACTTTTCGTGGATGCACTGAACATGTCAATGTAATTTTTGTCCCAGTGGAGACAGTACTCCAGGTGGATTCTCCCAAGAATGAAGTCCCTGGGAGGATTGCATCCCTTACTCTGCTGGCCAGACTTTCTGTGCAGCCCAGGATATGACTGATTTTCTGGTCTGCAAGTGAGCCGGTTTATGTCAAATTTTTCATCCTCCAGTATTCCATGTCCTTCTCTACAGGGCTGCTCTCAGTATCTGAGTCTGTGTGGATACTGGGCATTGCTCTGACACATGGACACAGGCTCCTGACCTTGTTGAACTTTATGATGTTCACATGGGCCCACACCACAACCTGTCCCAAGGTCCCTGTGGATGGCATTCCATCCCTCCAGCAAATCAACCACTCAGCTTGGTGTCATGTGAAAACTTGCACCTGATCCCATCATCTATGTCCTTGACAATGATATTAAATGCTGCTGGTTGCAGTATGCATCCTTGAGGGACACCACTCATTGCTGAGTTTCACTTGGAGACTGAGCTGCTGATTGTAACTCACTGGACATGGCCAATTCCTTGTCCATATATCCGTCAAATCCATATATCTCCAAATTAGAGGCAAGGAGGTTGTACTGGTATACAGTGTGCCAAAGGCGTTACAGAAGCTGGGGCTCTCTCTGTAGCTCTCTACTTTGTTGTAGGAGGCCACTATCTTATCAGGCACAATTTTCCCTTTGTGAAGCCATGCTGGCTGTCTCTAATCACCTCTCTGCCATCCATACAGCATAACTTCCAGGAGGATCTGTTCCATGCTCTTACTGGGCACTGAGGTGTGTCTGCCCTACTAGTAGTTCCTGGGAGCTTTCTTTTCATCCTTGTTAAAGGAGAATGTAAATATGACTTTTATCCAGTCATTGGAGACTGACTGCTAGGACTGTTAAAATATTATTGAGAGTGGCTTAGCAGCTACATCTACGAACTCCATCAAAGTTATGGAATGTAAATATGATGCTCATTTTATAAACTAAGATATTCCTGATCTAAATGGTATAGTATATTTGACTGTAGTTCAGACAGCAGAATAGGTTTCTGGGGCTCTTCTTTACGTTAAACAAAAGTAATATTCTGTGTGCAGTAACATTAACCAACCCAGCTGAATATTTTCATTTATTTCTTCATTAATAACTGCTTACAGAAAGGAAGGGGGAAAAAAAAGACCTTTAGGTTGAATTAAATGATAGATACATTATCCAATGTATGTTTTATGCTTTCACCTTTTTGCTATTTCTCCTGATTTTGGCTATAAATTTATTCCTGCTCTGAAGTTTTATGCTGTTGGTATGGTTACCTGAAGGTTTCCTAACCCTTTGGTTGGAATGCAGGATTTATATTGCACTGGAAAATTGAGGAAATTGAAACAATTTTATTTTTTGGTTTACAGAAACAGTACAAGATAACCTCATCATAACCAGAGTTCCTCATGCTAAGATACTTGTAAGCTGCTAGAGATTGAGTGTGTAGATAACTGCTGTGATCGTTCTCTTAGCTCTGGGTGAATGAAAGCCAGGTTTAGTGGTGCCACTGTGAGACTGCACCTGATTTAAAGGTTTGTGAAATGCAAGTGCAGTAATTGATCAAATCTAAGTAAACAGCTGTTGAATCATCAAGAATTTTGGAACAGCTTTAAAAACTTCTTGTGAATCCTTGCCTGGCAGGGAAGACATAGACTCTGTGTGGTCAGGAGTATGCCCAAGCTGCTAGCCTCCCATTTACTCAACAGAGGGCCCCTCCTGAGCCTGCTGCACCCTTCCTTGGCCACAGGAAGAGCTGGGTCACCCCTCAGGCTCACACACAGCCACCAGTCCTGCTGGGCTCAGTGTGCGGGCTCCTACATCTCTGTGCAGGCACAGCCATTAGCTCCAGCAGATCGATTAGTTTACCATCCAGCTGAAGTTCTCTTTTACATCTCTCTTTTCTTCCTGTCTCCTGTTTCAGAATGAAGCAAAATGCAGATGTCCACTGGGTAGCTCATAGAAAGTGTTAGTTTCAGACAGACATTTTGTACCCCCAACAGTGTTAGAAGTGTCTATATAGGTCCCCTTTTAAGCTAAAGGGAAGAATAACATATCAAGTGTCTATGTAAAATGCATAACACATAGCATAAATAACTTAACTAGTGCTCCAAAGATGTTCATCACAGCTGTAAGAAAGATATTTAGTTTGAGGAGGTGATATTTCCCACATGCACCATACCAGTCTAATCTCTTTCATTCTCTGTTTTTTGTTTGAAACCTGCTTAAATTGACACTACTATTGAGAAAAATTTTCCTGCAACATCAGGCCAATTATTGTTCCTTTACTTTTTCTCAATATATCTTGCTATTCCCAAATAAATGTCTCAGAAATATGATGGCATTGCAGTTAAAAAATTATTAAGAAAATGCATTGTAAAGTCACTAATTTAGTAGATTTTTAATATCAATGAAAATTTTTTTTTCCACTATCACAAATAAACTGAAATGAGACTATTTGCTTGGACACACTTGGAAAAAAACTGCTGTAATGAAGGAATGTGTCTGTTTTCAGTACCAAAATGAAAACAAAAGAGCTCTGCATTTAGGATCAGGACAGGGTCATTGGTGGCAGTAAATTATTTGAGTTCTGATACTGCAAACAGTTCTACGTGGTCCTTCATGCTTTGGTGGTGTCATGGTTGTGACAATGTGGTCTGAAAATCACACTATGTATACAACTTAGCACTTGGAGTCCATTTAGGATAGAGCAGAATGTTGAAAAGTCACTTTTGTTTCTTAATTTACTTGAGGTTTTTACAGTTTTCTGTAATATTCCTCTGCTACTACTCATGATCAGTTATTTCTTCTTTCTGATACTTCTAGACTGTAAGTGCATGTGCAAGTGGTAGACAAGTGGCACAGAGCAGAACAGCCCTATTAAAGATATTTTTTCTCATGTGTCTTGTTTAAAATTCATTGCATTAAAATTTGAAAACCATGTGAAATTTGAAAGGTTAACATTGGCATTAATTCAGATTCTGCAGTGCAGTGTTACATCATGAACAAATGTATTGTATTATAAGGAAGTCCCATTTTTCCCTGTCTGTTGCAAAAATATCTGGGAATACCTTGCATTTGCCTGGAATGCTTGCTACTGTTTCTTGTCTCATTTGCTGTTGATACTGCTCTTTCATCTTAAAAACTTCTTTAGGGGCTTATTAGAATTCACTCTTTCATCAGGCCTTAAATGCAGAAAAGGAACCCAGACCTCAAACAGTAATCAAAAATTCCATTTAATGTGTTATCTTAGGAACAAGCTCTTAGTTTGTTACTGAAAGTCACCATCAACCACAACAGACTTTAATTACATACCAAAGATCACAGTAAGCATAACTGAGGAAGTAACACGATGTTCTCAGTTCTTACATGGTCAGTTATGCCCATTGGCTTGTCCCTCAGCTGGTGATATGTGAGAAGTGGTGTTTAATTTTGCATGAAAACAAAAAAATTGAAATTATTGAATGAAGAGTTGGAAGTAATTAATTTTAAATGCAGATGAATAAGCATTAAGTCTTAAATTCTGTTCCAAGGAAGAGTTGCAATCTCAACTTCTTTTGATGTCCTATGTAACCTTGAAATTTACGGTTGAAGAAAACATTACTGATTGTTAGAACTGGAGCTAGATATGTGAGACAGTTCTAGTGGGAAGAGCTGGGAATGGATTGTTTTTATGGTTGGGAAAGGTCCATTTGAAAAAGTAATTTTATTTGTTTCGTGGACCAAAAGCTGGTTCTTTGCATTTTAACCACAAAATACAGAAGGCAGAAATGTAAATTTGCATAAATATTTTTGAGAACAGAGGTACATGGGAGGAAATCTGTTAATGAAATCAAACCAATATAATTAAAATGCATAACAAATTTATAAACATTCAATAGATTTTTGGTGGTGGGATGACTAACTGAATACATTTTAGAGAAATGTTGAAACAGAAAAAAAATCTGGTTTTCCAAGAAAGAACAGGAAAAAGACAAAAAGAAAGACGGCTTTCTGTTTTTGAAGTTGTCTGACAAAATACATAGCAATAGAATACAAAAGGCCTCTTTCTAATTGAATTAGAAACTGTGTAATAGTTTAAACTGCAACAGCTGGTCTTATGAAGCTACCATATTCCTTGGAGACATGCTCCTTGGGTTCTTTTAAGAATCTTACTAGACCAGTTCAACATTGCATTCTAAGTCTTTGTGCGGAAATAGCAAGATGTATAGCTTAACAGCTCAGGCTTTATTAAACAATAACTAAAGTGAAGCACAGCACATGGTGTTTGTCCATGTATTAATTTGTCTTCAGTAGCATCCTTCTCCCTGTCTCAACTCTGTTCTTTTTTGCTTTAGGCTGTCATATCCTGAAGCAGTCACAGCCTTATAGACAACCCCTTGTTTAATGGGGATTGGAATCACTGGGTAGTTTTGGAGTGCTGCTACACATTTTAATTAATAAGTTCAGTGTTGATCCTGGTAATACTTACGAGGGTTTCTTCTTGTGGTTGAGGTTTCTCAATGCATCCCTGAATTAGGTCAGCAAGGGAAAAAGTAGGGCCTGGGAGATTTTCTAGGCTTAATGAAGTAACTACAGTCATTTGAGTAACAGTCTTAAACTTGCACCAGAAAAGTATGTTACTCTGCAGTTGGTTACAAATGAGCTTGAATTTAGATTATTTTGAAGGAGATTGCCAGCTGTGCTTTAGGAACATTCAAATGTCAAACACCGAATGACAAACTGTCAGCAAAACCCAAGACAATGTATCACCATTTCTTCTTTTTTGTGTGGAAAGTTCATATGGTTTTATGTGTAGTTGTTTTGCTTCATTGGTGAACAGCACACCAACTAAAAATATCTGTTTCTTTGAAAACATATGGTGTTTATGTATTCTTAGAAAAATTTCAGTTGTGCTAATCCTAAATGCTTTTTTGATATTTATATTTCCAAAATACTGCTTTTATAGGGTCTTTTTTTGTATAAGCAAAGTAATTGATATTTCTTTCACAAACATAATGATTTTCATTTGTTTAAGTGGAGATTCCTGTAACGTTTAAACATTCAATTTAGAAAGACTTGCTATAAAGCAACTGCGTATGTATGGTTTTGTAACACTGGATCCTGTGTCTTTCTAAAGGTATTCCACAAGTACATCAACAAAAAAATTCTGTTTAGTAAAACACTTATGGCACCTCTGGGTTTTGGTTTTTTTCCATTTTTGAATGGTCAATGTGGAGAATAACATGCTGATTCATAATTGATGTGTTTTATTTTGTAAAAATTTTATTTACCTCAAAATAGCAGTACAAGTTTACTGTAATAAAGCCCAGGTTAGGGAAATGAGCCTGTTGTCTGATGTGTGTGGGTACACACCCTCCTCTCTGAAATCAAATCTCTGCAGCACAGATATTCTGCATCCCTTTTACATATTGGTTTGTGACAGCTTGAACTGTAATTTTTAAACATGGTAATTGTTGCACAGGTGCAACATGGTAATAGGTGCACAGGTGGGCGAAGTGAGACCCTTGAAGCCTGAATGTGGTCTGACCTCTGTATATCTCACGTTGTGTTTGTGCCTTAAGTAATGGTAACCTGCAGGAAGGAGAAATCTGAGGTGAGGAGGTGCTTTGCTCTGCCTTTGAAAGTCTGTTTCGTATGTCTCCAGGTGGGAAACAAAAGCAGGTGCCGTCTGCTGTTCTCATGCAACCTAAGAACATCAGACTGCCAGAAGCAGCCTTGGTTTGTAGATTTACTTCGTGTCCATCACACTTGAACCTCTCGAAAATCTTAACTTTTTGTATTTTTTAATTATTACCTCTATACATTTTTTCTCCTTTTTTGCAGTATTCTGTAACTTCTCTGAAGACCATCCCAGAATTATGTAGAAGGTGTGATTCACAAAATGAAGACAGATCAGGTATGATGCCCACTTCTGTCCACCCATAATATTGTAGGCTTTGTTTAATCCTGTACAATTTGGCAACAATAACTTCTTGGCAGTGTCCTGTTGTTTTGTTTTTTCTCATTTATGTACAGTGTTCTGGAAACATGAGTTTCTTTTTTTTTCAACAGATGTTAGTTCATTAGAAAGAAAGAAAGTTCCAAAAAAGGATTTGGCTGTATACAGATAAATGTAGGGCTTCATCTCAGCAGCTCCAAACCACAGTATGTGCAACAATTTACTTGAAAACCCGAGAAACCATTGGTGACAAGACGTAATAATGTAGGCGCCAATGAAAAAATGTTGGATACATTTACTACCCATATGGCCACGACCAGTCTGAGGGATGATGTTTTGCCAGACTCTGAAACTGTATCAAGGATGCTACATGATAGAATCTACTCTAAGGCATACTGTAATGGTTAAGATTAAAGCAGAGTTTTTTAGTTTAATAGTGTAAACTAAATGAAGAATCATGGCATATAGATGAGAACCAGCTGGAGACCTTCCCCCTGCCCCCTGACAAAAAGTGCATTCACCGTTGTTTTTCACTCTGTAAATCAGATTAATCCACTTTTATTTTTCTCTTCCTGATGGAGGAGCAATGAATTGGTAAGAGAAGCATTTTTGTTGAGCTATGAAAAGTTTATTGTGCTTTTTTGATCTTTTAATTGAACTTTTGTTAATGTTGTTTCATCAAGTACTTTTATAACAGAAACAGGAGATCTGGAATTGATGGGATGATACAAGGACTTAAGAACCATGCTATACTTCAGCAACTTTTATTTCTATATTTCCTTTTAGACTTTTAAAAATTTCTACTGTGTTTAACTTAAGTGGAAACTTTCTGATTGCTGCTTCTTCTAACAGAGTTATTAGAGGCCAGGTCACCACATGCCACTGTCCTTGGCAATGAAGAGATGCAGAGCTCTCCTTACAGTACTTATTTGCATATTACTTTCACAGTACTTACTTGCCTACACAGGGCACAGCAGTGATTGCACACGCAGTATTACTTGTTACAAGCAAGAGTAGGGCAGAAGTGTAATGGGTGAAGACTCATGATGCACCCCCCTCAAATTGCCCTATCTCCTCCTACCCCAGTCTCTCCCCATCCGCCCCTATCCTCTCCTCCATCCTCCCCGTCACATTCCCCTCTTTCTTTCCATCCTGCCTCTTCACGTCCTTCCCATCTCTTTCCTATTCCTCTTCTTCTGTCTTCTTCCTTCCTTCTTGCTGGTTCTTCCCCCCTTCCTCATCCTTTGCATCCTGCCGTTTCCCCCCTTTCTTCCATTTCCTTCCCACCTTCTTCCTGTCTCCTTCCTTTCTTACCCATTCTTACTCCCACCCTCCCTGTTTTCCTATTGTCACACCATTGCTCCACACTATTCCTCTCCCACTCTTCTCTCATTCCTCCTGCCTCCTTCTCTCCTCTCTTTGTTTTCACCCACTTCTTCCCCCTTCTGCTCATTCTTCTTCCCTGCCATTCTCCATAACATTTAATCCCTCATTGCTCCCCACATGCTCCCACCAGTCTCTCCCATATTCATCCTCCCGTTCTTCTTTCTCCACTTAAATTTAAGGTGGTAGTCATAAAGTGAAATGTAATCCAGTAGTAAGGATGAAATTCTGGTTATGAGCTCTTCCTTTAGATTGTGGGATGCTGACAGCATACTGTGTATTTCTCTTGTTCCGTGGTTGCCTCTGCAGATGGACATTTTTTGATTATGATTTTAATTACATCAGTACTCATCTGTTCCTTTAAAAAGGGGTAGACAGAAGCAAATACAGGGATTGCTGGAAGACAGTAGTAGCCTTGGGGAGTCCGCCAGTAGAAGTTAATTGCAGATTGGTTAAAAGTCTTGAGTAAAAAAGAGGTCTTTTGCGCTGTTAGTAGTATTGGCAAAGTGGAAACAGTACTAAAAGCTGGGTTTTCTTGTACTTACCACTTATTTTGGTGAATAGGAGATAGTACTGAAATATTTTTATTTTTACCCTGTTTATTTACTGAGTAATAATACAGTGTGGAACAGGAGTGTATCACTTTACATGTCTGTACAGACACCAGTATTTCAAGTATCTTGAAATATCAACAGAGCTGGATTAGTAAACATTATATAAGGCTCCATTTGATAACTTTTCACAATTGCTTTTGACACAGTCTTTCATCTTCCCTATACTGTAGATCATTCAAATAATGTTGCCAAAGTATTGATTATATCTGCTACTTTTTATGAAAATGGGTTATATAATAAATCTTTCATACTTTAGCATGAAGCATTCATATTAAGTTATATCTGCATCCCACTGTTAATTCAAGTAGTTACGAATAGAAAAACTCAGAGGTTTTACAAAGTGCTGATCCAGCTTTTTACCTCATACTGACTCCTGCTTAGTTAGAGGTTGCATTTCTCCTTTAAAACAGAGAGGACTATAAAAGTAGCTATCCAATAATTCTTTCTTCAGAAGAACTAAAAGGTAAGCAAATGTTGACCATAGATAAGACATGTCATAATCTAAAAAGTAATTGTCTGTCATCTTTGTCTTAGGAAAATATTTAGTTCACTAATACAGTTAAGACAAAATTGTAGAGAAAGTAAGATTTGAATTTATACTTGGAAAAATAAATATGTATGTATATATATATATATATATATATATATATATATATATATATATATATATATATATATATATGCAACTATTTTCACCAGCAGGATTGTTAGAACAGATATAAACCAGACCAGTTTCTTGTTATGGAATTACATTTCTTAACTATGGCTAATAATATGGAAGTGTTACTATTCATTTTTTGCAGATAAGTTTGGTAAATAGCGCTGTCATTGTGATTTTCTTTCCCCCTTTCATGTAACATTTTAAAGTATTTGGTTACATTGTTTTCAAATTACTCCAAGCACTTTTAATCCTAGGCAAGTACATTGGGAAGGTCTTGTTCCTGCCTCGCTCTTTTGCAAGGTGTGCATGACACCATGAAGCAGCACAGTCTCTGTCCCGACTCAGAATCAAAGAATCACAGAATATTCTGTGTTGGAAGATACCCACAAGGGTCATCAAAGTCCAACTCCTGGCCCTGCACAGGACACCCCAAGAGTCAGCCCATGTGTCTGAGAGCACTTCCCAAACAGTTCTTGAGCTCTGTCAGGTTTGTGCTGTGATCACTTCTCTGGGGAGCCTGGTCTGTGCCCAGCCACCCTCTGGGTGAAGAACTTTTCCTGATATCAAACCTAAACCTCCCCTGAAAGAGTTTAATGCCATTTTCCGGAGTCCTGTCACTGGTCACCACAGAGAAGAGAACAGTGCCTGCCTCTCTGCTTCCCCTCACAAGGAGACTGCAGGGTTAGAATGTGGTCTCCCCTCAGTCTCCTCTCCTCCAGGCTGAGCAGACCAAGGGACCTCAGCCACTCCTCACACGGCTTCACCCCAAGGCCCTTCACCATCCTTGTTACCCTCCTTTGGACACTCTCTAACAGCTCAATGTCTTTTTTGTGTTGTGTCACCAGAACTGTCCCCAGCACTGGAGGTGGGGCTGCCCCAGTGCAGAGCAGAGCAGGACAATCCCCTCCCTTGCCCGGCTCTGATGCTGTGCCTGATGCCCCCGGGCACGGGGCCCTCCTGGCTGCCAGGGCTCTGCCATGTTCAACTTGCCATTCACCAGGACCCACAGATCCCTTTCCATGGCTCTTCCGTCCAGCCTCTCATTCCCCAGTCTGTCCATTCATCCAGGGCTACCCCATCTGAGGAGCAGAATGTGTCACTTTCCCTTCTTAAGCTTCATACAGCAGTTGGTGATTGCCCTCTGATTTGTCGAGGTCTCTCTGCAGGGCCTCTCTGTCTTCAGAGGGAGTAATTTACTCCTCCTATTTTGTATCAGCTGCAAACTTCCTTAGTATTCCTTCAAGTCCTGCATCCAAGTCCCTTACGACTTCTCTGAGTCCTTCTTGGATTTAGGGAATTCTGACTCAGGAAAGTTCCAAGGGATCCTTTGAGCCAAAGTATATGTGTTCAGTACAAGGGGAAAGAGATACAGTATTGGCAAAAAATTGCAGGGAAAATTATGGTTTATCCACAATAAAGTGTGATTAAGGGTGATTGTTTTTTCTACAATCATGCATCAAGATAATGATCTTTTAGGTAGCATAATAACCAATAAGGTGGACATTATGTCAGCTGATTAGAGCAAGGTGCTAATTAGCTCCAAGACTGTGGGTTTCAGCCCTGTACAGGCCATTCACCTAAGATTTGGCCTCAATGATCCATGTGGATCCCTTCCAGCTCAGAATATTCTGTGATTCTGTTGTTATTTTACCGTCAAAGATAGAAAATTAAAGAGTGTGGTTTAGAAATGGAACAAGCTAGCACATTTTTCTTGAAATGAAGTGTTAGCCAGAGTGTCCATTGATTTCCAGCATTGTTTAATATAGACTGATGAACCAAAACAGAAATCAGTCCTTTATGCTTTTGTTATTAAGCATGAAATTGGTTCAATTCTTTCTGGTCAAATTTTCCAAGGACACTTGAACAGATGGTTCAAGACAACAATATCCAACAAGCTTCACTGAACCATGTCATTGTTGAAGTATATTCTGTCATCTGTGACGACTTTCAGTTGTCTTTAAATGGCTGTTTCCAATGAAGGCAATATACTACTCTAGATCTTTATTCACTGATTGGTAAAAACAAATTCACTTTTAATGTCCAGCAGTTATCCTTCTGCACTGCTTTATTCATTCCCAAAGAAACTGCCATTTGAAAAATTATTCAAAGTATTAGTTTCCTAATTGAGGAAGATAAATCAACGAGCAGAAATATCGTGTCTCAAGCTCTTGGTAGTATTTAGTTGTATGAGAAAATAAAGTAAAATTTGGTTTGGAAGCAGTGCTAAAAACCATCAATTTCACTGACTTGTTCTCCAAATATCTCCCAGGTAAATATGTCTGAAACAATAAAATACTGATTGGATCATTCCTTGGTAGAATACGAAAGAATTTTCTTAGTAAAAAAAAAAAAATTGTGCTAACTACATACAAGTTCTTTTCCTACGTAATTTTTGCATCCTTTATCTTCTTTTTCACACATTTTGTGCCAGAATAACCTCTTCTGATTTTTCATTAGAACTTTGCTTGCTACCTTCCTTTTACATCCATAGAACACTCTAAACAAGAGTAAACAAAATTTATTGATTTCAAAATTTTATTTGCCTTTCCGTTATTATTTATTTGACAATGACAGCTTTTGTATTATTCTTCCTCAAACCAAGATAAGAAAAAATATTCATTCACTGAGATGCAAAATGTTTGAATTACCTGGAAAAGATGCACTGTTATTTAAAAGCATTAATTAATATTTACACTGTATACTCTTCCTTTCTTCTTTAGAGTGACTTGAAATTCCACTTAAATGGGAGCAAACCTCCTCCATTTTTATCTGTGCAGGGTTGTTCTTTAATTGAGATTCTCATGGTATGCAGTTTATGTTAAAGAACTCCAGTATGTTCAGGTTATTGATATATTAAAACTGTAAAACAGTGCCACCTTCAGTCAAAATGAATTCAGTTAAATATGAATTTTGTGATATTAATAAAGGAGTAAATAGATATTTGGATCTGGCTCTGATTATCCATTGATTTGTAAGAAACACCCCTTCCTCTATCACATGGAGCCCAGATACTTCTCTAAGTGCTGGCAATACATTGGTGATAATAAACATGAGTTTTTGGAAAGTTTCCCTAGAGTAGTTAACACCTTAGCACCTGTATACAAAGTCAGAATCACAGTGCTTTATTTAGACCTGGAATTAATGCGGGTCTTATTTGATTCAAGTCTCTGCTGAAGGCATATCACAAGGAAGAAGCTCAGGCATTTCTTTCAGATGACAGTAAAACTCCAAACATGAAACTTTGTGTAGACTTGCTGCAGGTCCCCTCCTAATATTGCATGAGCAATATGTTGAAATATTGCATTTAAAAATGTACGGGCAGTGGTCAGTGCTATTCACAAACTTCCTTAAAGTAAAACATGATACTAATATTTTCATTATACTCAGGACAATTTAGAGGCATTTTGATGTTTGGCATTAGACTGTAAGTATCACAGAAACTGCCTGTCACAAGTGGAAAATTTCATCTGTGCATGATTTCCATCTTGATGATTGGAAATTCAGTTACCCTGTAGTTCTACAGATGCTTGTATACCAGACAAAACTCCACCTTTCAACATGCTCTAGACATAGAAATGATTGAAAAATACCCTAAAGTCAACAGGTGCTTCCAACTGGAGACATGTTATAAGGATCAATTTTGATTCCTGAAAATAGAATCTGGTGGGGATTAAATTGAAAGATAAGTTGCTTCCTTGTTGCCCCCTTTTCTGCTTATTTGCCCCCAGTAGTTCTAGGACATCTCTAAGTAAATAAATATATAAGAAAATCTCTAAATAAGCCTGCAGGCCTCTGGACTCATTTGCATTTTGTCTTCTTCAAAAAAAACCCCAAAAACTAGAGCACAATGTATGGTGAGGAACTACATCTCCAAATTGGCCCTTGCAGGCTTGTGTCAGATAAAGTTTTTTTTGTGCCAAAGAAATACTTTGACACCTCAGGTGTATCAGGCAGCTAACACTTCTTTACCAATGCAAAAGAAGTCTGCAATTTTTGTTCCTCACTCTTTTTGCCTCAGTAATACAATAGTAGGATAATCCAAGTCTCTTATATTAATGAATAAAAGTTTGGGAAACAATTTTGACACATAGTTGGGGAAAAAAAAATTTCATCACCTTTTAGGATTATACCAGAATTATTTGTCAGATTCTGGAATCAAACTAGCTGCTCCGCATTCTAACCCCTTGCCTTAAACTCAGGCCATCTTTTACTGTTGTTTATAAAATAATCAAACAGTATTTATTTGACCCAGACTTTTAATAGCCCCTGTCTGAGTTCATAAGTATGGAGAGATGAGCAAGAGGCTTTTCCTCTGGAGCAGCTGTTTAAGACTACTCAGTGTAACTCCTGCTGTGCTGGTGCTTTGGGATTTATAGGCAACACTTGTCTTTGCTTCTTCAGGGAGCAAGCATCTGAAAGCAGAATGAAAGAGATTCAGGCCATGTCGTGGTCCACTCCAGCCTATGGCTGTCATGTAGAGGGAAATCATGCTCTAACTGCCTGAGGACTGATGCAGCTCCCAAGGAGTAAATGGCACAAAGAAATACTGAGTCTGCTAGTCTGACTTGCTAGCTGTTCCTTCAGCTATAGGGTTAAATGCCAGTTTCTAATCCTTTATTAAAAACAGTGGAAATTCATCATCTCAGTTAAGTGAAGAGGATGTTCTTAAGTCAGTGAAAATATTGCTAACAGGTTTCGGTGTTCCAGTTTGGTTCTTTTTCCCTGAAAAAGCTGTGTTTGTAAGGAGATTATGGGAAAAAAAAAAAAAAAAACAAAACAATGAAAAATGGAAGTTCCTTACTCTGCTCTAACTTTAATGAAAGAAAGGAGAAGTACATGACTTCACAATTATCTAAGGCAGATTAGTAACAAACGTCATTGCTTCTTCTCAGTGCTTGATTGTACAGTTTGGTCACCAGTGGTTTATGTAAATGCATGTTATTAAAGTTAAAAAGTGGAGAGACTGAAGCAGCAAAATAAATGTAATCTTAAATAAAGTGACGACAAACAAAATGTTGATGCCTTTTCCTCTGTCTAGACCCCTGTGTTGAAAGCACTGTTTTCATAAAACTCAGACAGAATTCATTTCCATTCTGAGTGCTTAATAGTTCCTGTCAGAACAAAACAGCTGGGAAACATATGGTATCCATTTCCCTGTATCACTTGGAAAAAATTTCACATGTAAATAAAACCGACATAAAAGTGTAGGCCTTTGAACCTAGAATCTTATACAATACATAAATAAGTCAGTACAGTGCGTTCTTTGTATTGGCCCACTAAGTTACATGCCTTTTGATTATTATTATTTTTATTTCTTCTTCGGAAATGTTTTCTTAAGCACTTCCAAAAGCATTAATGTAATTTTCAGATATCCATAACTACTAAGCCATACTAATCTTTTGCTTCAGATATTAATGTTGCACTGAAAGTGTATATATCTGTTTCCTTAGGAAGGTGTTCATGGCAAATTGTGTGTTTTGACCACAAATTAGATCCCACTGATATGCAGTTAGCGCATGTTATAAATCTGCTTTGTTTAAACAGTATTCTTGACTTTTAGACTGCATTAACTCTTAGTGTATGTTGAAAGAGGCATAGTAACCGCCTGCCTAAATGCTTTTGTGGTTTTAGTGCTGTCTCTCAACTGAAAATAACAAGAGAAAGAAAACTATTTGCCAGAATTCCACTTTTTATGAAGATCATCAATATTACAGGATGATGTAATAGGATGCAGATGGCACTATTTCTGAAAGAGTACAAATTCAGTAGGATTGAGTTCAAGTTCATTTGGATTAAGAGTTCAATTGACTTGAGCTCCTTCCCTTCTCTCAAGTCAGATTCACTGGTCAAACTGTCCTGCATTGCACTGAAATAATTGTCTGGAAGGTCCAGAACTATAGGTGTGGATGTGGGTGTGAGTGTACAGAGGTTATACATTTAAGAGCTGGAAAATTTGACAGAGAAGCCAAACATAGAGAGGAGAAGTTCAGAAGGAACATCACACCTCAGTAAGTAGGCTTAATTTTTAGATCAGAGAATGACAGAATTGTTTAGGTTGGTTAGAGCAGGTTAAGCCAGATCTGCGTCCAGTTGAATTCTGAGTATCTCTAATGATGGAGAAAAGTCTCTGGGCAACTATGCCAGTGTTTGACCAGCCACACAATTTAAAAAGTGTTTTCTTGTGCTCAGATAGAATTTCTTCTATTTCGCTTGGTGCTGGTTGTCTCTTGTCCTGTCATGGAGAAGAGCCTTGTTACCTCTTCTTAATGATGAGATTCCTCCTGACCCTTTCCTTCCCCAAGCTGAACAGTCCCAGCTCTCAGTTGATGTACAAGAGTTTCTAGTTCTTGTAAGAAAAATACATCTTCCAGAGGAAACAGGCCTTAAAAATTGAATTGTTTTTATTGGTGCTGAAACAAATCCACTAAAAAGCTTTGGCTATCTCTTTTGTTGCCCTCTCAGAAAATCATCCTACTCTTATGATGCCTCTCAATGCAGAGCAGAGTACAAACTAACATAGTTGGACAGGATCCCTGTAAATGCCACTAGGCTATTACTCACAGAATGAATCAGGTTGGAGGGGACCACAGGAGGTTATGTGGTCCAATCTCCTGCTCAAGCAGGGCCATCCCAGAGCACATGGCACAGGATTGTGTCCAGATAATTCTTGAGTATCTACAGTGAAGGAGATTCCAAAATCTCTCTGGGTAACCTGTTCCAGTACTCAGTCACCTGCACAGTAAAGGAGTTCTTCCTCATGTTTGAGTGGAACTTCCTGCACATCAGCGTCTGCCCATTGCCTCTCCTGCTGTTGCTGAGCACCTCTGAGCAGAGCCTGATCCCTCCTCATGAAGCCCTCCCTTCAGATAGTCATAGTCATTGATGAGGTCCTGCCCCAGTTGTCTCTTCTCAAGGCTGAACATGCACAGCTCCCTCAGCCTTTCCTGGTAAAGAGAGATGGTCCTGTCCCGTACTAGTAACAGCCTTCTGCTGGACCCACTCCAGGAGCTCCGTGTCTCTCTTGTACTGAGGAGCCCAGAACTGGACACAGCACTCCAGATGTGGCCTCATCTGGGCTAAGTAAAGGGTGAGGAACACCTCTACACCATTGCTGGCAATTCTTTTCCTGATGCACCACAGAATGCCATTGGCCTTATGTGAGCCTTGTTGGCTCACAGACAACTTGTGTTTTTGGTTAGAGCTTGATTAGAACTAATTATTTGTAATGATTACATTATACATCCTTGAAGAAAGTTTCTTTTAGGAATGTAAAATTCTTCAGTTTTGATAGAGATGCCATTAAGCTGTTTAGATACAAATCCGGCATGTTATCATATAATTCTTGTTTCTGGTGTTTGGCCAGGTGTATCTTTAAAGCATGCTATCATGTCACATATCAGGTAGCACTCACTGCTAAATCAAATTCCTTTATTTCTCTAGTTTCCAGCAGCAGCTGGAACTGTGGGGTCTCAACTCTTCTTGGAAATGCACAGAAACCAACAGGAATTGCAGATGCGTGCAATAAATTCAGACCAGTGAAGAGGGTTTCTCCATTAAAGCACCAGCCAGAAAGCTCTGAGAACAATGAAAGTGATGACCAGAAGAACCAGAAGGGAGAATATCAGAAAGGCAGTGATTCTCAGTCTGCACCTCCAAATGATGACCAGAGTCCAGGAGAAGGAGAAAGCCTTAAAAGCAAAAGCAGCGAGCCTGCTGTTCTGCTTGGGGAGCTGGAGCACTATGACCTGGATATGGATGAAATTTTGGACGTGCCTTATATTAAATCAAGTCAGCAACCTGTTCCTTTTACAAAGGTAGCTCCTGAGAAAAAACTTGTAAGTCTGTGTTCAGCCGTGAATGGTCTAAGTGTCAAGACCTGTCCTGCAGGGAGCACAGAGAGCTTGCCTGCTGGCGGGACGCAGTTCTGTGTGCTGTCTGCTGTGAAAGGCGCTCAGCTGAGAAAAACGCAGCCCATTGTCCATGATCAGCACAAGCATTCAGCAGAAGAATTAGAGCTTTCCCAGCCTTTAGTTAAGTGTAGCTCAGCCCATGAATCTGAAGCCCAAGGCAAGGGCTTCTTCAGCAGGACACCTCCTGATCCTCTTGCTCACAAAGCTGAGAAGAATATGCCAAACTGCCACCGGAGGACTTTCCACCTTCAGACGGCAGTGGCAGAAAGCAAGCAGCTAGAGGAGCCGAGTATGACCTGGAGCAGTGCAGGGGGCCCAGAAGAGAGGAGCGAAGAGGTGAAAAAAGTTAAGAGCATCTTAAACATTGTAAAGGAAGGCCAAATATCTTTACTGGTAAGTATCATCTTTTTCATAAGAAACATGGAATAAAAGTGATTTATGATTTATGGTGGTGGTTTATTAGGCTAGCTAAGCTGATACTCATATTTTAAACCACTGCCCTTTTTATCTTGTAGACTCCTTAGGAATTAAGCTTATAGGCTTCCAAATGAAAAGTGTTAATATGTAGCAAAACCAAGATACTAGGTTTGTGTATGCATGGCCAAGATTGCTGTTTTATGCAGTACACTGAAATTGTAAAGAAGGCAGACAGTTTAACTAACAGGATCACCTAAATATCAAATTTAAATCCTAACTGAGTTTTGCCTTTCACATTTGTGGGTCACTTTGCTCAATTATTGCTGGTTTACCGCTGTTGTTAGGTAGAGGTTGATGATGGGAACAGAGAGGCTTCTGTTGTATTCTGATTATTATTCAGGAGTGTTTATGCTGTCTTGTTGCAGTAGCATTCTCAGGGAGGAGCTTTCTGTAAAGCCTTGTTGGCCTCTGACCCATATGAAGGTTTTTTTAGTAAATTCTAGCACTGTGATCAGGCACTGTCAATGATGGTTTCCAAAGTAACTGACTGCAAGTTAGCACAATGATGCAGAGCATGTGATCTCCACACGGAACAGCTGGTGAAGGCACAGTGTATGTATAAAAACTGTTTTTGTTAGATTTTTGTTTAGCTTCTCTGTTTAGCAGTCTAGCTCAAGCACAAAGGCATGCCATTAACATAGAAACAAGGACAAAGGAAGATATTCAAAACTAGACAGAGGCAGAAGAGAGTATTAGATTACTCCTTAAGAAATAAAAGCAAGTTAAATTCATCCTGAAATAGAAATTAGGGGGAAAAAAGAGGACATCGTAGGTAAGAAAATACTTATTTTTTCCAAACTGGTTGAAATCTCTTAATGAAGTACACTTATGGAACAATACTCTGGCGCAACTACATAACTCTAGGAACTTTGTTATTGCTACTTCTTGACTCTGTCTTCAGTCTTCTGTTTTTCTTTTGGAGTGTCTCAATTCAATTGTTTTGTCTTTAAATTAGAATTGGGCAGAAATAATGTGTTACATCATAGTGGTGTTGAGCTTTGAGTAAATATCTCAACAGTTTTTTTCACAGAAACAAGCTATCACACAAAAGTCTTCTACTACTTTTTAAACGGTGCTTAGCATAAGCTATCACTTTTGTGATGAACAGAATTAATCAGGAATGTCTTTCATAAGTCATGAATATTTTCTCTTCAATTACTTATCAGTATAATGCCAAAAAAATTAAAAAGGAAAGAAAACTCAAAATATACAGAAATTATTAAAACGTGGGTATTTTTGCAGCTACTTTGTTGATTAGACTAGTGCAAAGATTTAAACCACTTAAGATCTTGCACTGTTGCATGACAATTGCATGAGAAGGAGAGAAACTTCACAATAAATCAAGCCAATGAACACCCCACTTCTGTCCTTATGCTGATAGTACCCAGGTTCTGTACAGTGAAGTGAAAAGCTCTGGATTTTGACCTGTAGAAGAACATGCCTATTGGGAAACCTCCTTGTGTTTGGCTTGTGTCTGGGGCTGTGAGGATAAATGTATGTTTTTATCCTTAGCTGTAACTAACATAGGCTTTTTTTAACAGCCGCATTTAGCAGCAGATAATCTGGATAAGATCCATGATGAATGTGACAACAATTTGTTGCATGTAGCAGCATCAAAGGGACATGCAGAATGCCTGCAGCATCTCACTTCTTTGATGGGCGAAGACTGTTTGAATGAACGAAACATTGAGCAGCTAACTCCAGCTGGGTTAGCAATAAAGGTAACGGGCCCTTTCTCTTCTGTAACGTGACATAAAGGTCGTTTAGTTTCCTCCTGCGATGGCAGTAAGAAATGCATCCAGCAGGATGTTATTTTTCAAGCTTTGTAAGTGAAGAATAAAAACCCCTGTTGGCTGGTACTATATAAGCAAAGTAAAATGGATTACTACACAAGATGTAATACCCACTGTATAACAATGACAATTTTTACATTGTTATCAATGCATATGCATTAATTTTTAAATCAGTCTACTAAATCTAAAGACTATTTGTTATATTTCAAGCACCTTTCTCTTAACTTAGATTCAGTTGTTTCTTAGGGAGCCTAAGCGTTTCTTGGTTTTTTACAAATACTGGTGTAATCGTGTAAGGCAAGTGTGAGATCAAGTTTACAAAGCATAAAAGCACCCTGAGTTGAAAATTCCTGGTTGTCTAAAGCAGTTGAATCAAGAAAATTTCCAGTTGTCTAAAGTAGTTGATTTAACCATAGTGGTTCTTGTTCTTTAGTGAGAGTGAATGGTTAAATGTTATTCCTTTTATCCTCTAAATACATTAAGAACAAAGAAGGGAAGGGGTGAAACATAATACAAGAGTTTCTGTTTCTTTGAGGGGGTTTATTGTTACTTGCTTCCTGAGAAAGTTTTGGAAGCTGAGAAGACTGATGGATTCCAACCTGCAGTTTGCATATTTGGGACATCGTTTCAATGATCTAGGGCTCTAGTGCAGGTGGCAGGGTTGGCTTTTTTTATTTTTCTGGGCCAAGACATATGATTAGAAAATTAAACTGATCCTGCTTGTACTAATGAAATGCTCTGAAATCTTAGCCTGTATAAAACTGTATAGTTACACTTTTGTGGAAAAGAGGTGCACACCCCACGCAGTACAACATTATAGGAGTTACGGTGATATAAAGGAAAGGCAAGAAAAATAAATATCATTGTATCAGTGTTGAAAACCACTCTGGAAGTAAGAATCAAGAGCCACAAGATTTAGTTAAGCCAGATGACTTAAAGGCTGTTCCAGAACTTTGCAATGACCCAGGACATGTCCAGTTATGTAGGTCATCATTAGAAATACTTCTGCTGAGGCACCCTCACTTGCAGGACGAACTCCAGCACATTCACACTCTTTTCTGTGAATGACAAAGAATGCTCAAGTATTATTGGAAGTAAAGGAACCATTTGTTAAATAAGCCAGCCTTTCTGCAGAAAAAGACAAAAGGTGTTTTTGGCTTATTCTTTAAATTCTTAAACAAACTGGATTTTTTTAATAATTCTGATAACCTTTTGCTCTTCAGTAGAATAGAAACAGCTGGAATTTAGACTTTTTTATTTGCTTGTTTAGAATGGTCAGCTGGAGTGTGTTCGGTGGATGGTGAGCGAAACAGAAGCTATTGCAGAACTCAGTTGCTCAAAAGACCACCCAAGCCTTATTCATTATGCAGGTTGCTATGGCCAGGTATGACTTTCTTTTACTTCTTCAAATAGATTACTTGGATGCTTGTACAAGAATTTGAATTAAAGTTTGTGTGTCATTTTGTGGATTTTAATTACAGGTGTTCTGGATAAGTTGAAGTATATCTAATCTTTCCTAACTTAACCTGTATAATTTTTTCAGCATTTTCCCCTCTAAAGTTGTTTGTTTCTTTCATTGATTGTTTTTTGGTTGTTTGGGTTTTGTTTTGTAAGGTTTGAATAATGTCTAGGAGAAGATTAGCTGGCATATTAGGTCAACCAGTTAATCCTAAGAATGTCTTCACAGAATACCTGTCATCTTGAGGACTCCTAGGATACATCAGAAGAGCAATAAAATTTTGCAATTTAAGAATTCATTATATTGGTAGTGAAGTATGGTGGAACTTCAACATCATCTGTCTAGCTTTAGCCACTTTAGTTGAAAACTACATACAAAAGTAAGTTGTAGATTCACAGAATATTCTGATTTGGAAGGGACCCCCAAGAATCATCCAGTCCAGCTCTTAAATAAAGTGGCCCATATAGGGCTTGATCCCATAAGCTTGCTATTATTAGTACCATGCTCTAGCCAGCTAATTGTAAATCAATCCTGTTTCATACCTAACTTGTCTATTAATATAACAATGAGACAGCACTGAAGTACAGTATTCTAGTGCTTTGCTAATATCTGGAAAAACATATATGCCACTTAGTTACACTACATTCTGTTCTGTTTTCTCCTAAGTAGATCTTGCAATAACCCATCTTCAAGGGACCTTCTCCAGGATCTACTGTGAAAGAAATAGTGATCAGTTATTCTTCTCTAATCTCTTTGGCAGATGGACCATCTTATCCCACTGATTCTTTGACAGACATTTAAGATAAATCATGAAATTACAGAATTATAGACTGGTTTGGGTTGGGACCTTAAAGATCATCCAATTCCAACTCCCCAAACATTGGCATAGACACCAAACATCACTGATTTTGTGCTAGTGCTTTTTACTTTTCTTAAGAGACAGCAAACAAAGTATAACCGCTGAGAAACTAATTCTTTGCTGTGTGTGGTTGTCTCATTCAATGCCATACAATTATTGTGGCATATTTCTACTGCTATCTGCTTCTGTCCAAGCATGAATTTACTGTAGGGGTAGCGAAGGAGAGGAGGCAGGTTTGGATGGCTGTGGAGGGGAGTCTACCTTTTCTCCTGCTGTTTCCATAGTCACAGAGATGCCCTTGTTTTCATGCTGTGCAAAGATCTCCTTTTTTCTGCACTTTCCTACTATACAGATGTTACGGATGCAGGATAGGACCCTGCTGGATATACAGATTACCAGTGTTAGCAAGTTTGCTGTAAACCCAGCTCTGAGGATAGACAATATGTGAGCCAGATCAGAACTGGATTAGAGAAAAGAGTGCTTGCTACTGGGAAGAAAAAGTTTGGAAGAGAAAGTTGCATGTGAACTTAAATTCATATCTTCACTTGATTAACCTGATTTTGTCCTCATCTCTAAAGATATTTATATAAACTAAAGCCAATGAAATTTTGGGTTTTTTTCAGTGAGCTGTGCTATCTACTGCCAGAAGCAGATCTGGCACAATTTATCTAGATTCTTTTCAAAGCAGAACGGAAGCTCTACCACTTAAGAAACACCAGCTACAGTCAGCCACCCATGAAATTTGAAAAGGTGATATATAAATTGCTGCCAAATTTTCTTAGTTAGCTGAATGCCAAACAAAGTTCATGTGTAATGCCTATTATCTTTTTTTTTATAATCCATAAACAACCTTCAAACTTGAGAGAATATTGAGGCTGAAGGGTTGCCAGACTATCTTACCCAATGTGTTAAGGAAAAGAAAAAAAACAACTTCAAGAAATTTAAATGCTTACTTGGCGCTGTCCTGGAATCTTTAATTTATTCTACCATTACTTACACAAGAGATAATCCATGTAAACACTGGTCTTGGCAGAATTACAAGAGTAATATTTTTACAAGGAAGACCTGTTATTGAATCTTTTTCTAAGAGAGTCAGTCCATCCATTGTTTTTCCAGGCATTAGACATGCACGCCATATTTTTCTTCAAGAATTATAATTTCGAATGGACAGCAGAAGGGAGTTCATAGCAAAGTTCCTGTGTTAAAGGTCATCAAACTACAGTCATGGCCTGCCTCCAAGGACATGTCAGCAACATTCTATTTTTCCAGTGGGAGAGGGGACCGCATAAGTTAATCTGGTTGAAGAGAACAAAAGCTCAAAGTCAACCTGTAGCCTAGTCAGCATAGCTCCTAGCAAGGGCTTCTTTAAGCATGAGATTGTGCAAGAGAAACCATGATGGCTGGCAGGCCTTTTCACACTGGGCTTGCCAGCTGTGTCTGACTCAGTTCACCAGTGACAGGAAGGTGGTGGTGCAGTCCTGGGTGCACATTGTTCTAGTCCTGACATAGAGCTTCCTGGGGCTGGAATGTCTTTCTGTCAGGGATGTTGTGGTACTGTGGACTGCACAGGTAAGAGCCAGAGGGTGGGGAATGCCAAGGGTTTGTGGTTTCTCATCTCCAAAGAATCTAGGAAGACTTTGGGCAACCAGTCTGAAGCATGTCTGAGGATCTAGAAGGGATCCTGTGCACGCCTTGATAGTGGTACAGTTCTGGAGAGTACAGTGTATGACATTCCGATATGCAGATCCCTAACAAAACACCTTTGTTTTACACATCAGGACATTTGTCTTCCTGTCTAATGTCATTATTACAAATGCAATGTGTTGTTTTCACTCACTCCTACTCCTCTACTGTGAAGGGATACTGGGAAGGCCAGCTTATTTAATTAATATCAAGTGATGGGGCTAGGATTAGCTGTAGAGTCAGTACTCTTCAGCATGCTACCCCTTCCTTTTGTAGGCCATGTAATGATTTAAGTGGTCCATGTTGAAAGAAAGAAGAAAGTTGTACTTTCTTCTCCAAAAGTCATCTGATGGAACCAAAGTCAGCAGCATCTCCCAAATTTTCTTGAAATCTTTTTGTAGAGAGATTTGAATTATTGTTGGTCTAGATTATGCCAGAGAGGTATTAGTAACTGCTAAAGCATAAGCATTGTAGGTCTTAAAAGTAACAGATATACTGAATATATCAGTTCCTATTACTTCACAAAAAAAGTGTTTGTTTTTCATTGTCTTAATCTGATGAATTTTCTTACTATCTTTCCTTTTGTCTGAATAAATTGAAGACTATAAATCTGTTCCCAAAACCGTTTTTCCTGTAAATGCATATTATGAGTGAAATGTGGCATATTTTGATATATGATGATTTTGTTTTCCCTAGTTTTAAGTGAAAAAAAATTTGTTTTCTTGGGTTTTTTTGGTCAAGGATAAATTTGTTGAAACACAAACTGTTTCAGTAGAGCTATGATGTGATCACTTGCCTGTGATCACTTAGTGTACAGGTAGTGCTAAGTACAGGTGATTGAATAGGGCCACACACTTGATTTCCTTGTTGATAAGATAAATGACTAGAAAGCATCATTTGCTCCATGCTGATTGTGATCATAAAATTACAGAACATGCTTAACATTCTGGTCCCTAATACGTTCCAAAGAAATATATTATTTCAAAGCTATGGTTGTCTTCCAATTCTGCAGATAAGTTTTGCTAAAATATTTTTCTTTTAATTATTAAAACATAGGGGCAATTCATAGGAGTAGTATAACCCTTCTTCCTTGCTGGCCAACACCACTGGCATATTGAGAAAGGCTCAAAAGTATTTTTAAAGGGATATGTGATCTGTAGTCATCTCTCCATGCTGGCTGTCAGCTATGTTGGACATTCAGCCAAGGAGAAGTGAAAATACCTATGCCTTCACCCTGTAATAAGAACAAAATTGCTGCTAAAGTGAAGATATGAAGAAGATAAGCACCAGACAGAGTAGCCCTCTGAAGCAGTAAACAGAGACTCAGATGCGTGAATGGTCAGAATCATCCTGGCGTGGCTCTAGAAGGGTCCTCTCCTTTTCACTAAGATTAAAATTTCTGTAGTACTTTTACACAAAAAATGCAGGTTTATATCCAACCTTTTTAGAATTTTCTTTCTTCATTTTTATTCTTTCTCTTTTCTACTTAATTACTGCTCAGAGTCCTTTGTGTGCTTTCAGTTCTGTTTTATTTAGGTCTACTTTAGTTTTCCACATTTCTAATTTTGGGTGATTATGTATGTGTCACTGAAGCTACTGAGGTGCTGCAGGTTAAGTCTGTGGATCAGCATTTGCCTCAGCAACACTAGAATCCACAAAACTCCCTTGAACTGGAGCTCTGAGTTGGTATAACATGATAGATATCAATGCAAGGTATTAAAAATACGCGTTTAATTAAAAAAGTTTTATGCTAGGAAGTAATTTCATCTTTTTACCTTTTCAGATAGAAAAAAACTGGGAAAGCAGCTGTAGTTAGCTTTCATGGACCCCGGTTTTCTATGTAATCTGTAGATTTAGTCTAGATTTTCAATATGTATTGTATTCATTATGGCAAAATGAAATTTAATCTGGAATGGCATGGGAAGTTCCTAGAGAGAAGAAATTTTTTTTCCAAATAAACTCCCTGGGGAAAATAAGAAATCAAAAAAACTTAGTGCACATATGTAACTCTCCACTGTTTTAAAAGAATACCCAAATAAATGTGTATTGCACCTACATACACACAAAAAGGGTGGTATTAAAAAAAAAAAAAAAAAAAGTTTCTACTTCAGTTTTGGCTTCCAGACCTTCAGTGGCAAGTTTTTGCAGTCCACATCTCCCCATCCTTCCCAACATGCAGGGCATACAAATGGTCCATGAGTCAATACACTGAGTTCTTAGGGTAGCTTTATTTTCTGGTTTTAGTTGTGCTGCTTCTTCTTTAGCACAACCACACAGAGATGGGGAATGATTGTAGATTTGAAGAATCTAACTCCTCAGCACTGTGATCTGGGCATAATCCTATTTTAATTTTCCAGTGAGGCTTTTGTGAGGTCTGACCAAATTTCTCAACCTGATTTTCAGCTTCATATATGGGTTATTCTTCCTCAGGTTTCATCACCAACCCAGAGGCTCACACAATCTTCATGTACAGTTTCTCAGAATGTGCTACAGTACTCATATTTTTTCTATTGTTTCTTCTTATAAAATAAAGTATTTCAGCTTTTTTTCCTGGGGGGGAAAAAAACCTCAAAACCCTCCAAAAGACAAACCAGATTTCCATGATGCACTAAACCTACAAAGGTAAGAGGGACTGAAAACAAGGAATTGTTGGATAGTATTAGTAATAGATGACAGCACCAGTATTTATTTTCATTATTTCTTATCTTTTGTGACATTTTTTTTCCCTTAGGAGAAAATCCTTCTGTGGCTTCTTCAGTTTATGCAAGAACAAGGGATTTCGCTGGATGAAGTTGACCAGGATGGAAATACTGCTGTTCACATAGCTGCTCAACATGGCTATCTAGGATGCATACAGGTAGAATGACAGCTATAGCAGAAACCTCTAAACTTCAACCTTGAATGACCAAAAAAAATTATTAGAAATCTAAGTGGGAGTAATTATTGATACATTAAAATATATCAGAAGGAAGAACTTTAAACCAGTAGGAGTCAGACTGAAATCCTGAAAAGCTGCAGGGTTTGATTCTATTCTCAAGTATGCTGTTGTAAGCCTAAATTAACTTGTATCGCAAGATGAAAGCATGATTATATTGTTTATATATAAGCAGCTAGTGTGTATGTTTTTGTGTTACAAAAGGGCAGCCAGTGCAGATATGCATACTTTTCTCATTACTCTGATATTTTCCTTCTGTTTCTTTTTCCATTGAAAAAGGATTGTTGTAGCTATCCAGCTCAGAGGAAGTATAAAAGATAGTTTTGTTGAACAATTTACACCTTGAATAAACCATCCTTCTCAGACTTACCATCCTGGAATGAATCTGTGCTATACAATGAAGATTGGTGCTGATTTCTAACTAATTTTCAGTAAATCATCTTGGCCACTGAAAACAATATAGTTCTGTTTACAGAGGTGCTAAAAATGGTGTAATTTGTTCAGCTGAGAAGGCTTACATATCTACAGTACTTACAGGAGCCAGACTAAACCAGTTTAGATACCTCCGTCCAGTATCTGTGTTCAGTGCAGATACACCAAAAAAGTCATGGAGTTGAACTGGATGGCTGGTCACAGAGTCATAGAACCATTGGAGTGGTAAGGCTGGAAAAGACCTCAAAGATCATCAAGTCTGACCAAACTAGCACCACCACCATGTTCACCATTAAAGCATGTCTTCAAATGCAACACCCACACTGGTTTTTTGTCCACTTCCAGGGACAATGACTCTACCACTTCAGCGGTCAGTCTGTTCCAGTGCTTAACAACCCTTCCTGTGAAAATTTTTTTCCCAATAGCTGTTCTAAACTTGTGGCACAACTTGAGGCCACTTCCTCTCATCCCATTAACTTGTTACCTGTGAGTAGAGGCCAATTCCTACATGTCTACAACCTCTTATCAGGCAATTGTAGAGAGCAATGTTCCTCTTCAGTGTCCTTTTCTCCAGACTAAACAACCCCAGCTCCCTCAGCCTCACAAGGCTTTTGCTCCAGACCTTTCCCAGCTCTGCTGCACTTCCCTGGGTTTGCTCCAGCACCTCAATGTCTTCCTTGTTGTGAGGGGCCCAGAACGGGTCACAGGGCTTAGGGTGTGGCTTCACCGGTGCCCAGTACAGGGGTATGGTCACTGCTCTGGTCCTGCTGGCCACACAGTTGTGGACACAGGCCAGGATGCCATTGCCCTTCTTGGCCACCTAGGCACAGTTGGAGCATGTTCAACCCCTGTCAACCAGCACCTCTAGGTCCTTTTCTGCCAGGCAGCTTTCCAGCCTCTCTGCTCCAAGCCTGTTGTGCTGCTTGGGGTGGTCCAAGTGCAGTTGAATCTCACCTAGCTGGCCTCAGCCCATCAATCCAGTTTGTGCAGATCCCTCTGCAGAGCTTTCCTGCCCTCCAGAAGATCAACACTCCTGCCCAGCTTGACATATCTGAATTTATGCACTTGATCCCCTTGTCCATGTTGCTGATCACATTAAACAGGACTGGCCGCAGCCCTGAGCTCTGGGGAACACCACCACTGACCAGCCACAATCTGGAGATAAATACACTCACCACTGCTCTCAGGGCTCTGCCATCCAGCCAATTTTTCACTCAGTGAACACCATAAGCAGCCAAATTCTCCAGAAGAATACTCCTGTGGGGAGTCATATCAAAGGGTTTATGAAAATCTAGGTAAACACATCCACAACCTTTTCCTCATCCATTAGGCAGGTCACTTTGTCACAGAATGAGATCAGGTTGGTCAAGCAGAGCCTGCCTTTCATAAACCCGTGCTATGGGTGAGATTCCCTGGTTGTTCTGTACTTATTGCCTGAGGCTGGTCAAGGTGATCTGCTTTATTAACTTTCTGGCACTGAGATCAGGCTGACAGGCCTCTTCTTCTCTGGATCCTTCCTTCTTCAAACCCTTGTTATACATGGGTGCCAAGTTTGGCGACTTCCAGTCACTGGAACCTCCCTGGCTGATCAGCATTTCTGGTAAATTATTGGAGGTGAAGCAACTTAACTTTGTGTTAATTGCAGATGTACCCTCTGTCCATCAAATTTGCTAGAACCATTAGTCACAGGAGTGCATTTCAGTGATTGTGTTGTTGGCACTTTGAGCAAAAGTGTTTTGGAGAAGAAATAATAATAAAATTATTCCAGGAAATTGCAGAGAAGTATTTGATAAATAAACGAGTCATTGCAGAATAACAGATAAAAAAATAAATAACCTCTTGGCAGAAAGGCAAGAAATAAAAATTAAAGTTATTAAGTCAAGTTAGGGAGGAAAACATGTCTAAGAAGGAGCAGGAATTCTCCAAGGACTCAGATATTATCAGTAAACATGTTATTCCTGTTACCACACAGAACCAATCCACATCACTCTTTGGACTACTGCAAATACAGAACATTTGTATTAGTACAACCCTAAAAGAAATACAGAGAGTTAATTTTCATTAGCTAACCTCTCCAGAGAGCTAAGTATATTTGTGCACACTGTTATGTTGGATCTACAGCTGCAGAGCTATTATTATTACTATTACTATTACTATTATTAAAGTCTATTTATAAATTTAATCACCCAGAAGACATAACTCTGTAAAAGCCAGTTTGAGAATATCACATAATAAAAAAAGAAACACAGGTTGAGCTGAGTGAATAGACTTGAAAAGAAGACAGTCAAATAGATTTGGATGACATGGCCATCTCTGCATTTTCTTACTGAGGGAACATGTCTTTTTTCTTAAAGACTTGAGGAATGGATCCTGTAAAAACTCATACAAGAATAAAATAAAGAAACCATCACATCCATGCTGAATCTCGTGGATTTACTATTGTATTGTAGCCAATTGCTATGATCAGTTAGAAAAAATGGATAGAAGAAATGATTATGATTTGTTGGTGGGGGGCACTGTTGTGGTAGAGGGTGTGCTTAGGGATTCTGTGGAGTGTGTGTTTAGGGTTGCTATCTCAACAGTGCCTCATCAAGATGTGCAGTGCATTTGAAAGAGAAATGGGTATAGATTACTTTGAACAGAGTAGTGACATCTGCAGGCTGTTTTCATGGATAAAACTAAACAAAGAAGAGACTAGCCCTACTTTCCCTGTGAAGAACAAACCTTAATAAATGGCTTAGAATTCTAAAGATTACTTTATTTTAGTAAATATGCAATTCAACAAGTGAGTTTTGTTGAAGTGAGGCCATGAGAAATAAGTTATGAAAGTATCTAGTGGTGATAAAAATATGCAATGTCAGTAATATCACTTCACTAACACCTCACAGTCTTAAGTGTAGTTGATATTTTGAGCTGTGAAACAAAATAAGCTCTGTGCCCAGTAAGCTTACAGTCTAATTTAAAATAATGTACTGTGAATAATCTGGTAAGAAGAAAGAAGTGATAAAGGAAACAGAGAAACTATAGGCAGCAGCATAAAAAATGAAGAATCACAGGCTGTCAGTGATTCTCTGGCCCACTTACTCACCGTGCTTATGAGCATATGACGCTCCTATCATGTTTCAAACTGTATGATTACTTTCTGCAAGGTCATAACTCTCCTTTGTTTTCTTTCTTGACAAATTAAGTCCAACCTATTGACACGAGATGCAGTGCTAGAGTTCATAACTTTCCTTTCTGTACGGTTTTAGCAGACCAGACAGACCACCCATTCCACTTCTCTCTCAGCAGACATCACGGATCTTTGTGATCAGCTGAGTCACTCCAACCCTCAGTGAGGGTTGGATAAGTCCAGCTCTGCTTGGATAAGTCAACCAAGAGCACAGCCAGGCAATTCCTCTTCTGCATGTGTATGCATAAAGTTAATGATGCTGTAGCTTCTGGCTGTACAGAATCACAAGTTTTCGTAGGGGTTGGTATCAATGCGTATCAAAGCATTGCTGAGAATATTAAGGTCCTATTTTACCTACTCCATCAATGCAAACAGCTCCTAACTCTGATTATCACAAACAGATCATAAGGAGGGAAGACTTGGTCTCAGATCTTGTTTCAGTTATTGGATGTCTTCAGGTCAGCCAGACAGAACTTTTTTTGCACATAGAATCAGAATAACTCAAATGTCATGCTTACAACCTGGATGGTTCTCCAGCAGCAAGCTGAGTTCTCTGCTGGTGCTGTGAGTAACACAGGGATATACATCAGAATGTAAGATCTCATTTTTCTTGAAGACTAAAAGCTGACACGTATTTCAGTATGTCTTTAAAAGAAAATAGTGACTAACCAAGCCAAATGAAGGCAATGGGATTCTCTCAGCATTAAAAAGCCACAGTGACCTAATCCCCGCAAAATTCCAGCTAGATTGATATAGTCTTTGTTCTTATATATGATATACAGTTCTTTATGTGCAATAAGAAATTTGTGCCTATCTGACCTAAAGTATCTGCCCTATCTTTCATGTCTAAGCATTACTTAGTTAAGGAGTCAGGACACTGAGATATCCCTGTGGAGTGTTTTAAACATAGGGATTCTGCTGTGGTAGAAAATGGAGAGTTAAACCGTAAAAGGAGTCAGCAAATACTGTAGAAAAACATTACTAAAATGAGATTCTAAGGGCATGTTGCAATACCTTGCAGTGTGCAGATCCCAAGAAAAGACCTGGTAATCTATTACAGCTCATCACTACCCACTATAAACTGGCTAGCAATGTGTTCATGCTGCTGCTGATCTGGACCCAAATGCCATCTAGAACAGGTGTCCTGTGTCTTCTTTTCTAGGTCTGCCATGTGTAAAGTTATCACAATGTTCTGTAATGCACAGATAGGTGCATCTGCAAAAGTTTGTTTCTGTGGTACAGGAGAAAATCAATGCATGGCCAAATAAAAATCCTCTGTTTTCATTTGGTAGTCCCACTCTCTCTATGAATGCTATAAGAGATGCTATGCTGTACAAATGAATGAACAGAAAACAAATTAATTTAGTAGAACTTCAAGGGGAGAGGAAGGAATAACATATAAAATGTAGTCTCTTTATAGCTCTTCTGAATGGCAGCTCACTCTTCTATGTTACTCTTGCACCTTAGTGGTAGATTTTATTGGTATGTGGTTTGAATTCAAGCCGCAAACAGATTTGTCAGTGACTGAATTTTAAATGTTACTGGCTTAGACTAATGTTTTTCAAGCATTTTATTCAGGGGTGCTTTTTTTTCAACCATTCTTGTGCTGATGAGAAGTTACAGCAGAGATTTACACTTAGAGATGTCATTGTTCCCTTTTATGTTTTTACAGACATTGGTTGAATATGGAGCAAATGTCACCATGCAAAACCATGTGGGAGAGAAACCCTCTCAAAGTGCTGAGCGACATGGGCACACCATGTGTTCCCGCTACTTAGTAGTTGTGGAGACATGTATGTCACTGGCCTCTCAGGTTGTCAAGCTGACTAAGCAGCTGAAGGAGTAAGTGTCTTATTGTTAGCAAGAGGGATTGATCTTAAAACAATACCCTAATTCATTTTCAGTTTATTCACAGTGTCTGTTTTCTTCTTCTTATATATGACATTTTAAAGTTGGGTTTCTACCTTATTTCTCCACTCTTTCCTGCTCTTGAGTATTTGTCCCATCACCTTTAGCAGCTCAGTTTTTCAGCTGTTCTTTTTGTGGCAGTTTCCTGTGGGCATACATGAAGGGAGTGGCAGCTGAAAAGGGTATGTATGAAGAAATCCAGTCCCTTTTCACTTTGCATATCTGGCAATCACATCATTACAGATCATTGTTTCTGCTCATATATCATGCTTTTATCTACAGGTTACAGTGCTGGGTGTTGATGTTGGGAGAAATAGTAGAGACAGTAAATGCAAGGAATGTTTTTTTGGTCTTGGAAAGTCACCTAAACCTACAGTGGCTACTCAGGAAATATCTTCTGTTCTATATTTCTTCATATGAACTGATTTTAATATTTTGGTATGGTTTTTATTAAATAGTCTGTAAAGAGCCTGTTATTTTGAACCACAAATTATTCTAGTTGCTTGCTTTAATTGTAGATGCAGTTACTGTGGCTTAACATGTTAGTATCCTCATAAGACTCTTAGAAACCATCAGCACTGACCTGACATTGTTCCAGCATAGATATGTGATCAAGATGTCAGCTATCACAGTCCATGAAAATGACTTCTAATAACCCATGTTTCAAGGAGACCATATCATTTTATGATGATAAATGTGTAGCTAATTTTATTGGATATAAATTAGAGTACTCTGCTAGCAGGAGAGCTGCAGAGTGGCCTCAGTGAGAATGAGTGAGGGGTTTCCCTTTGCTAGATGGAGCTCTCTGAAACAGACCCACTGCAGGACACAGCTAAACCCCACCGGTCGTTCTGTGAAAACATACCTAAAAAAGAGCAGAAAATGCCAGACAGACAAAGGAAACAGAAAAGTGACAATCAGAGAGAACAGCAAGGTCAGAGGAGCTGGAGGTGCACCAAGGTGGAGAAGGCTTACCCCCAAGTGGTCCTTGGACTACCCATGGATGGATGGAACAGGTACATCCATCCCTTGAAAGGGCTGCAGCCCATGGACAGGCCCAGAGCCAGTGATACCCTGATTGGAATGCAGCCTGTCAAAGACCCACCCTAGAGAACAGGAAAGCGGGGGGAAGAAAGGAGCAACAGAGACAAAGTGCTGCACATGAACCCTGACCTGTGCTGCTTATTGAAAAGACTGGGGGTGACCTGCAGCAATGAAAAGAGGGCAAAAGAGATGTCTGGAGTGAAGCCTGAGAATGGTGAAGAGTAGCTAGGTGTGCAGATGAATCTGGAAGAGAAGTTGAGCTTGGAAAAGGGGAGGATAGATGTTTTAAATGTCTGTCCTTCTTTGTTTCCCAATACCTGAACCAATAATGAAATATTTATGCTAATAAACCATGAATTAAGTTAAATTCCCCATGTTGAATCTCTTTTGTCCATGACAGTAACAGGGAAGTGAACTCTGTCTTTACATTTATGTTTTCCCTTTGCAATATTTTTCTGCTTTTACATTTATACTGTCAAAAATACAAACACTGAACTGAGGACCGTTACAACATTTACCATTTTCACAATTTTATAGCCTGACAATGTTCCCTGAATATGTGAATGTACCTGGTTGTACTTGGTCCATTTGCTGAAAAATACTATAAACTGACATAAAGGAAAAAAATAAATATAGGGCATTTCCCTAGAAAACAGAATTAGCAGCTGACTCATATCATGAGTAATATAATGAAATATATTTTCTCCATAATTCAGTAGAAAAAAAACCCAAACAAACACACACACCAGGAAGTTGAGGCGACAGCTACAGAATACCCATGTTTCAGTTCTTTTCTGTTCTCACCCAGTACTTGATAAAAGTTTTGCCCCATGTTTGGAAAGAAAGGAGTTAAGCAGGCTGCTTACTCCCACAGAAATAGTCTAGTTGTGACTTTCATGACAAAAGCATTAACACTTTACCGAGTATCCCTGTTGTCTCACAAACCACGTCCATAGGAAGTATTTTAAATTATTCTTATCTGGCTCCTGATGAGTTGCTTTGCTTGTTTCAGCTGGAGTTAAACCTTCTTCCCTTCAGCAGCCTATTTTTTCAAGCTTCAGATTAGCGTCAGTGCAGCAGCAGCCTTTTCTCCCTCTTCCACAGAGATACGTCTCTTGTGGAACCCTGTTGCAGTTTACTGAGGCAGTGAAAGAATCTATTTTCTGCTTGAAGGAGCAGCTTCTACGTGGCTATTTGGGCTGCAGGCCTCAAGCCACAAGAGGTTTTGATAAATGCAATGGACCATGTTCAGAGGGTCATGCTCAGGAGCCAGAAGGGATGATGGAAGAAGACTTGCTCTGTTTTGCAGTCATCATCCTTATGAAAAATCCAAGGATGGTAAAAAGTGCATCCGTGGAGCAGCTTGTCAAGGGGGCCTTATTCACAGCAGGAGAATTCACTGTCTGCAACACCTGAAAATCCTGAAAGCAGTTCTGAATATCCTGAAGGCATTAGACGTCAACAGATGGAAGTCAAGTTTGCTATCTAGTTCTTTGAAACGTACATAACAGCTGTTACATAGGAATAACTGCAACCCGGGCAGTTGAGCTGGCTTTCCTGGATTTTCACCAATACTTCTCCCAGGGTTAATGAACACTGTTCTAGAGACAAAAGAGATATGATTGTATCATGATGGATTACCTGAACTGTCAAAACACTGAGGGCTCTTATGTGTTTCCCAGCCTTCCCTCAGCTTCCATAAACACGAGCTGATATACAGTCTTCTTTGTTTTTGAGTGCCTTGTTGATGAAATAAATGAGCCTCATCTTGTAATACTGTTTCTCCAACCTAAGAAACACTGGAATGGTTGATATTCTGCAAGAAGAAAAACAGTGCAGAAACTCTCTTAGACCAGTACTTATCAGGAGCTATATCTTAAAAGGTTTTAACCCGAAGAAGGATGTATCCTCTTCCATTCCCTTTGTATGAGTTCTTCCAGTCATCAAGCAACAAAGAGGAGTTCTAGAGAGAAGTTATTCCTAGCTATCATAGCATTTGGAGCCATTTGCTAACAGAAGACATAAAATCAAAACAATAACATAATTTTTTTCCAGTCTTTACATATTTCAGCTCTTTGAACCAAAGCAGCTCAGATGACAAATACAGAGGAGTATAGTAAAATATTCTGAGCTGAGTCTAAGTCCCATTCAGGGACAAAAGCCTTTATTTTTGGAAGAAGAAAATAAGTGGAAATTACTAATGTTCCATCAAATCTTCACAAGAGGATTAGCTGAGGGTTTCCCCTAAAAGGGAAAAAACCAAGCAATTCTTTCCATAGGTAGAAAGGAAAGTGGCCCACAAAGACCTGCTGTTACTGGTTTCTAAATGCAAGCTTTGCTTTAATTCTCTTGCTAATTACAGAATTTTTTCAATTGAGTATGACTTTCTGAGCTAAATAAAATACTTAGAACAGTCACCAAAGTTTCCTATAGAGGCTATACAAAATAATTTGCTTTCATTTTACTTCCTGAGGTCTTCATAGTTCTTACAATCTTAGTTATTCTCTCACTTATTTCACCTGCCCAAAAAAATCCATAGTTGCCAGTGTAGAAAATTCCTACTTGCAGTATATTTTGTATTATTTGGGCTTTCCTGGTCTGAAGAAACCATGTCAGAATTAATGACATAAAGTGAGTGCTTCTATAGACTTCTTTTGCAATGCTGCCTGAAAATAGACCTGCATTTCCAGATGGTACTGTCCTACATTTATGGACCTGGATGGACAAATCAACTAATGAGTGAGACACCTACTGATTCTTCTATATGCTGTCAGGCCAAAATCTCTGTCAAGTCAATCAAAGATCAAAACAAACCATGAGTCAAAAGATGAGGCTGAGAAAACCATCTAATATTCTCTGTTGTAGGCACTTTTCTGTATTGTATAAAAGAAATCCATTTTATTTTCTGGAACATCTTAGGAACAGCTGTAAAAATAACTGAATAGAAAAATTTTGTAGTGATATGGTAAAGTGTGTGCTGGTTGGTGTGGTTTTTGGTTGTGTGGGGTGGAGTAGATCAGGTTATATAGACATATAGTAAGAAACCCAATATAAACTTTGAAATGTTCATCTCTTTTTCACTTAGTTAAGCCATTTTATGTTCTGCTTTGTAGCATAATCATTCTTGTGTTATTTGAAAAAAAAAACCCACAAAAACAAAACAAAAACAGAGAAACAAAAAAACGTGCTATGAGAGATACTCCTGCAGAGCTCAGTGCCTCAGCCTATTCCCTGTGCAGTTACTGAGCTCCCTGATTCCATAGGGAAGTATTTGGGGTCCCCAGATGTCTAACTAGACACCAAAGAATCCTTACATATTACTAACTGGGAACATTGGCTAAGCTAAGATCCCTACAATTTGGCCATCAATTATAATAAAACTAGTATGCCTTCTTACCTCTGAAGCTTCAGTGATCTTGTCTCCTAAGTCAGTCTGGCTTTAATACTTTGCAGTATTGCTATTCCAAGAAGTCATGATCCCCTGTTTCCATTGTTATCTTGGAATATGTATGTGCATGTTATTTATCTTTAGGGATAGTGTTGGCAAGAAGTGTGGGTGTCTGTGACTTACGTACTAACTAGTTAAACTGTGAAAATGGAGTAAACTCTTTTAGCACAATAAATTGTTTAAGTGGAATGAGCATTACCTCAAGAGGCAGACATGTTATAGATCTCCACTGAAGCTAAAAACAAAAAACTTTTAGCTGCATTATTTAGAAAAATAAATTGAAGGAATGATAAAATGAAAAGAAAACAGATGAATTGCACCACAACCTAAAAAGAATTTCACTGGCTCTTATGGGAGAGTATCTGGGGATCTGCAATATAAGCTAATGTTGACAGATGGTAGAAGTAATTTTAAAATAGTCTAAGGAAGTGTGTAGGCCAGAGGAAGAAAGATGGAAAATTAAAGGAAGAAAGGATCTACATAAAGCATGGCTGTGTTGTAAAATGCAAGGCAGTATGTCAAGATCACACCTTTATTTCTGTTTCACTTTTCAAACTCACTTTGATATATTAAAAGTAAAACATATTTTTTCTGTGAGCCCTGTAAGTACAACCTCTAAAAAGTGATCTGGATTCTTTCTGGCCTTGACATTGCCAGTTATAAGGACTGCATTTGGAACGCAGCTAAATCTTTTGCTGATGGCATGTGAGCTAGGAAAGTGTCCAGCTTGCTGGTAGAGAACTGCCTTAGTTCTGCATATCCAACAAGAATAAAGTATAAAAACATAGACAGCAACAGAAGCAGAGCCTGAGGAAAGCAGATAAAAAGTAATTTTCCCATGGTCATTTGGTCAGGACCGGGGAATAAAAACCTCTAAATCTCTAATTTTCTAGACGTTTTCAAATAATTCTGCCTGTGCAGTGTTTAGATGCACTGGAAATTACAGATCACTAAACAGATGTTACCTGTGGTTGTCAACAAAAAGGGGTGTTTTGATGTAAGAGTGGAATGTCTGAATTGTATGGAAGCAGGGAAAAGATGATCTTTTTGTGACAAATTGATCTGTCATTCTTGTACTTGAGGGTTTGCAGGTTATAATGCTCAACTGAGACTACCCAAGGGAAATAAATATGTTGCAGGACAAACAGATGTGATTACAGGTGACAAATGGAAAATGGAGTTTGTGCTGTGGATATCACTCTCATTAACAATTTTTAGGTACTATTGCAATTTTTTAAGTGCTGGTCTCTAAAGTTATTTGAAAAACAGTGTAGATCACAACATCACACTGAAAGTGATAAAATTTGGTAGGTATAGTACAGGGATAAGATGTATGCAGAGCCCAGGTAGGACCTTTGAAAAGGTTGCACAACAAGCAGATGTGGTACAGACATCAAACACCCAAATCCATCCTGCAGCTGTAGTTTGGACCAGTCCTTTCCAGTGGGCAGAAACTTTTCTCTGAGTTTATTTGCAAATAGAAAGGGAGAGAGCAGTTTCCTGAGCTGTTGCTCAGATGATGAAGGTCATCCACTGAACGTAGGAAGTGACTGCTTAATCTGTGTGCTTTCTATTCTTTTCTATAAACAAGAAACAAATGGCCCTAAGTTTACCATATTTTTGTGTCTGTGTGTCAGTTTGAATTTACTGGTGCTTATGATCATACACTTGTCCTTATATGAGGTATAATAAATAATCTGACAAATAAGTTTTTCTCAGTTGTTCTTTTACAGCGATCACAAAATGTTAGCAGAGGTTCAGACAGAAGCACAAACTCTCTATGTTCTTATTTATAAGTTCTCTATTCAGTATATAAAGTACAGGTGAAGAGGACTTATTTCTTTAATTCAAAGTTGAAAGGGTAGCATCAGTTTTCCTGTAGATTACTTATACAGTCAGTTTTACAATTTGAGGTAAACAGTCTTACATTTTCTTGCAGGCAGACTGTGGAACGTGTGACATTACAGAACCAGCTCCAGCAGCTTTTAGAAGCCCAGCGGTCAGAGGGCAAGTCACTGCCCACATCCCCAAGGTAAGGTGACTGGAACTGTACTGCTGCCTGTATTTGCACATTTTCATAATATATCAGTTATCAGGAGGGGTTGTGATCTGGCTAAATAGTAGATGTGTTCTGTAAAGAAAATGTGGGGCTACCTCGTGGACTTGAAGCTGAGCTTCTAGAGTTTGACAGTAAGTAATGGTGATAAATATTGGAAATTTCTGAGTATAAATAGTCCCTGTTTCCCAATAGAGTGGAAGCCAATTTTACAGTGGAATGTAGTATGTTTTGAATTAGATGAACAGCAGAAGATCCTAGAAACCCTAGGAAAGATGTAAAGTTTGATGATTTGTTGGTCTATCATACATTTAGCAGTAAGATATAAAAAGTTACCAAAAACCCCTGCTTTCTTATGGATAAGGTTCATTATACTCATTAAATCTTCTACCTGCTCTAGCTTGTATAAAAAGTCAAAACTCTGGAAACTATTGCATCCTATCAGAAGTCACAGAAAGAAGCACAAGTTTCAGACATTAAAAGAGGGAGACAGAGGACTGGGTCTGACAGTGAGAGATCTGCATGTAAGCAGATGAAGCAAGCATGACTTCACTCTCGCAGCAATCTGAAGATGATTTTGAGAGAAATAAAGTGACTCACATGCAAATAGAGCTCAGTTTATCCTTATTTTTTAATCTATTTTCCTCTCTGGAAGCCATATGCAGCGCTTTTCCCTATTTCAGAGTTTTTAGGGGGCTAGATGTATGTGAAACTGTAAAGCCGGCATAAAAGCTTCTGCAGCTATTGACCATCACAGCTGTGGTCATCAAGTATGAACTGGTAGGGTCAGTGACTGCTTTTTTTCAATTCTCACACAATCCTGAGCATTTTGCTGTACAAGTGTTCCTGGCCCTGAATTTCATGTGTCACTATTTCAGACAAGTGCAGAGAGTTGCAGTTGTAGATAACAAAGACATTAGGATTGGAGACGCATTTTTGTAAAGGAACTTCAGCTAGGAAAGGGTTGTAAACTCCAAACTCCTGCTGAAGTAGAAAACCACACTGGAAAAAGGGGTGTTTGCCTTTTTTCAGGAATCTTTGTCTTCCTTGTGTGCCAGCTCAACAGAGACTATGGGATGAAAAGCTGTTTTCCAGCTCGTTTGGTTTCTGTGATTTTTGCTGCTTGATCTTTCCAAGTGGTCTCTCATCTGAGTTCTGGTGTGCACCAGGACTGTTTTGCTTTCAGTATCAGATAGGATCAGGTGAAAGCAAATCCCTCATCATTCATTACTCCTGTAAAAGAGTAGGCTTCAACATCATTTTTTTTAAGTCACCAAGTCTAAAAATTACAGTCTATTTATTTTATTTCATAGTTGGCTACTACTTTTCCCTCTAGTTGGAACTCACTTGTAGATATTTTCATCATCCAAGGAGGCAGTAGCAGATCTAAGAGAACATATCCCTTTTATTATGAATGTGCATTGTAGATAAATGCATATTCTTCAGAGTATGTAGGTTTGCCTCAGGAAAAAAAAAGCATAAAATTAGCTGAAAATTAGGCATGTGAATTTATAGGCATGTGAATTTTTACACTGTGAAAACTATGGACTCATCAGAGCAGAAGGTGCTTGCCAACCCCACAAGAACCTAAATTTTGTCACCTTGTCCTTGCTTAGAGGAAAAGTGGTTTAAAGTAAGAAAGTGAAGTGTTACGAGCTCTAGCATATGTCACAGGAAAAGAAAGTTCTATGCAATTTACATTCTTCACAAATCAGGCATTGTTGAAATTGCTGTTTCCTTCTGTAAAACTGTTGGAGTTCTAAATTTAATTTATTATTCTATTAGTATTGAAATACATTCATGTCACCTTTCTCTTGCTTTTCAATATTTCATATCTGAAAAGGTTTTCAGTGCAAATTGCCCTGATTTTTTACGAGGTCTTGTATAGTTGTTATTATTAATACCAGATGCAGTTTAGATTTATGAAATCAATGCTCTGCAGAGAGGTGGTACTTTCACAGGACTTAGAATAAGCTACTTTTGTATTATGATGTGACTTGAATGGTAGGCATTTGGCCTTGTGGATTTTTGTTGCATGTCAACTCACACAAACAGGAGTCGTTTCTCTAGAGTTTTCCTCATAAAGTCACATTTGGTGTTTGAATAACCATTCTAAGTTTTGATTTTAAGCAGGTTTGGGTTCTTTTTTTTTTTTTTTTTGTTAGAGAAAGTGAAGATACTCAAATTCTGCATAGGAGTAGAAACAGTATTACATCCTTCTCTATGGAATCTTTGCTGGCATCACAGTAATGAATTCCATGTGAGTAGCGTTGAAAAGGATAAGTAACAATAAACTGAGAAAGACACATATATTAGAAATGCCAGTTTCACATTTTAGATATGCCTTAATTTTGCTGTACATTTCCTCTTTATTTCTTTAAGCTTGCCATCATCTCCTGCTTCTGGCAAACCCCAGTGGAAACCATCTGAAGCAGATGAATTGTCTCCACCAAAAAGTAAATTGAACACCCAAGATGGGATTCAGATTCTTGGCAGCTTGGGAACGAGCACATCTACTCGTGCTCGAGCTAAGATAAAAGATGAGGACTCCGATAAAATCTTGCGCCAGTTGTTGGGGAAGGAAATCTCTGAAAATGTCTGTATGCAGGAAAAGCTGACTTTGGAATTTCAGGATGCTCATGCATCCTCCAAGAACGTGAAGAAGATTTTGCCAGAGAAAAGGGAGCTGAAATTAGCCCGACTGAGGCAACTGATGCAGCGGTCTCTCAGCGAGTCTGATACAGATTCAGCTAATTCTGAGGACCACAAGAACACCCCTGTGAAAAGAACTGACAAACCAAGACCTCAGCCTATAGTGGAGAGTGTTGAGAGCACAGAGAGTTTGAACATGATTCTTAAGAAGCACACTTCCACAGCAGGACGGCGCTTCCCTTTTGGTATCAGGGTTTCTAAGTCTGTGGATGGCCACAGTCCTTCCCCAACTTCGGAGAGCAGCGATGCGGATAATGAAGCCCCGTATCAGTGTGGTACAGTACCTCAGAGCCAGTTCTGTGGAGACAACTCTCCGTCCAGCACGGACAGTGCTACTGCCCAGAAGGTTGCCACCAGCCCAAAGAGTGCTCTCAAGTCTCCATCCTCAAAGCGCAGAACCTCTCAAAATTTGAAACTTCGAGTAACTTTTGAGGAGCCTGTGGTGCAGGTGGAACTAGGAGAGTCAGAACTAAATGAGGAAAAGGATAAAGACCGGAGCAAAGGACTCATGCGGGCTCCAGCCAGCTCTGGGGAGCATGCAGGGGACCAGCTGAAAAGGCCTTTTGGAGCCTTTCGGTCCATAATGGAGACACTGAGTGGTAACCAAAATAACAACAACAACTGTCAAACAGCAAACCTCATCAAAACTTCCTCAACGCTGCCTTTTACCTCACTAGGAAGGAAGACAGCAGAAAGCAAGGGAAATCCAGCAGTTGTCTCAAAAGGAAGAAACAAGCCAGTGAGTACACTGAAAGAAGGAGGGGTCTTTTTTTTCTTGTCTCATTAAGTAATGCCTAAGTTCGACAGCTTCTTCCTTTTGCCTTCCTATTGCAAAAATTTTCTTAGGAGTAAATAACTGAAGGATTATCCTTGTCCTGTCCTATAAAGACTGATGAGGCCGAATTGCAGAAGTGGTCCTTCCTGCTTCTGTGGGAGCTACAGCCAGCCCTAGGTGTTGAAGCTGTCAGCAGCAAGTCTTCTTTGACCACCTTTTTCTCATAACACAGATTCTTCTTGTGTCAGAGCATATGGTTGGCCTGTCAGAAATCATACTGGGTTCAGACCTTTCCCTCTCCGCAGTGAGCAGAGTGCCCTTTCTGGGAACCTAAGGGAAAGAGGGATGTGTGCACTAAAAGGGCTGGTCCTCTTGTTTAAAAGATAGGAGAAAATACTTGGAGAAAATGCATCTTTCAAGGTTTTAGGTCTTAGGTTGGACTCGATGATCCCAAAGGTCTTTTCCAACATAGTTAATTCTGTGATTCTGTGATTTTGTATTAAATAGAAGAGACAGATGTAGGAAATACTGTGGGTGCAGTATGTTTGTGGAGGGGAGAGAAGTGTGAGCATCTGGAGTTACAATAAAGATGGGTGAGAGGGAACTGCAGATGATTTAATCCTCTGTGGAAGACAGGCAGGGAGGGAAGCAGTAGATGGAAAGACATGAGGCGAAACAATAATCTCAAGATGAAAAAACCAATGAAGCAGGCCAAGAGGAGGAGGGGCAGCAGTAATGAATTATATACTGTAAAAAGTATGACAAGTTAATGGGAGAAAAATACAGGAAAATCTTAGGCAAAGAGGATGCAAAAGAAAGAGTGGAAAGAGAGAACTGGGAAATAGTGAATAGTCCATATTAGTGGGTGCTGTTAGACCAGTAATGCTATTGCAAACTGAAATGAAATTAAATGAAACTGAATGAAAAATTCAAAGGAGACCTAAAGGGCAAAATAGAATTGGGACTGCATTTATTAAATGTCTACTTAAAATCACAATACAAACTACTGATTTGAGTCTTTAATGACATGCACCATCTAGCTGAACAGCCAATTTAACAGAGAAGTTTTTATAACACAATGGCTTTTTTTTTTTTTTTTTTTAATGGGTGATTCAGATTTTGTAATGATGGGAAAAGACAGTCTGTTTTCAAAGATGTTCTGATAGGTTGCAAGGCCATGAGCATTTTTTGTAGTTCCCTAAGAAATTTGAAGGATTGTATGAGGTAATTCTAACAGTATTGATGCTTGCAATATAAAATGCTCGTTCTGTGAAAAGACCATGTTTGCATGTCACTGCTGCCAGCATCAGAACTGTGGGAAGAATAAATTTTCATACCAACCCAAAGGACCACAGCACACATCTCAAAGAGGCAACAGATTCAGGTGCAAAAAGAAATTTGTTTAAATGTTACTGTGGCTATCTGACTGCATGTTTTTAGTAGATTATGCATGTGGGAAGCTCTGTGCATGCTCTTAATTGTTATGATGTTGTACTTCTTTAGGATCCTTACTTCAGCTACACCAGTCTTTCTTCTAGCACGTTGAATGAAGAGCTGTGTAACTATGCTTGGTATGTGCTTACGCGTGGTAATGTTTAGCATCTCTGTTGCCTTCTCTTCTCAAATTGTATGTGTTTGTTAACATTGTAACTGAAGCACTCAAATTGATTCACAAGAGGGGAAGTAGATGAACATCTAAATTCCTAGAAAAGCAGAAATTGATGATGGATTTCTGCTGATGTCACCATTGAACTGGCTACAGGATTTCAGTTCCAAGCAAGTACAGAAAGTATTCATGCTCATAAATCCACCAGGGTGTATAGCAGACTTTGGCTGAGTATTCTGCCTCTGTTGAATAAAAGTCAAGTATCAGATGAGAATGGAAATTAAATTTCCCCTCATGAGAAGAGCAAAAAGACCACAGTTCATCTCTAAAGAGAGTACAGAGAACATGAAGCAGAATGATTTACTGTAAGTCTAAGTGCTCTTCTATTTTCACACATTTTTCCTACTTTCCCTTAGACTTTGAAGTTAAATCTGTTTTTTTTAAATTCTGATTAACTCAGACTGTATTCAAACTCCTTAATTTAGTCTGGTTCCATCAAGATTATTCAGGCAGATAGAAACCAGCCCGTCAATTCCATAAAGATATGTTGGAAAAAACAACACTTGATAAAATGTTTCTTTTATAAGCAAATGCTCTCTAAAAATGACCTGTCATTTTCACTTAATTCTTAACACTCATAAGTTCCTTTTTTCTTTTCCCGTTAAACTGAGATGTAAAGTTAGTTTGATATTAGTTATTCTGCAGTTCAAAACCCTAAGTCACTTTCAAGTTAGTGTTTTCTAAATGTCTAATGCATGGAGAAAGGGGGGTCCATTCCCTAGTTTTCTATTGTCAGGACCTTCCCATGCTTAAAAACTCAATTTCTGTAATGGAAATGTGAGTCTTGTTCAGAAGCCATTGGCACAGTGTATGTGAAACCAGAAACTGTAAGATTTCCAAGAGGTTTCATTCTCTCCTGAAAAAAAAATAGGGAAACTTCTGTGCAGAAAATTGGATGGTAGCAGTTTGAGGGAGCATCAGTGGGCAGCTTCGAGTCAAAACATCCTGCCTGTCCAGATCATAGAGTAATACAAAACAATTAATCTCATCCTTATGTTAGAGACATCTCCTAGGTGTAGGCAGTTGTAATTTGTCACTTGTCTTGTGTAACTGCTCTTGTGTGAGAATGGCAATGTGGCATTTTCCCAGAAATGAGAGACAGGAAATGTCTGGCTGCCACTGCAGGGCTGTGGAGTCACTTGCTGGGAGGGTGGTGGTTGGCACAAACTCCAGGCTATCACTCCAGGCACTGCTGGTCCAGGCACCATGTCCTAAAGCTGCCCCCATTTCCACGGACACTTGGAGAACCAGAGAGTAGGAAGCAAGGAGCAGAGCGCATGGATGGCGCAGCTTGAGGAGGCTGTTACAGTACCCACAAATTAGGAAGTGGTCAAACTATGTGCCAAAGTCTGTGGCATGAGATTTCCAAATGTCACATAAGAATGGAAGTTGTATTTTGCTTTTCAGAAACCAGGACACAGGCCTGAAGGTTCTCAGAGCTTCTAAGCTAGCCTTTGTAATGACCTTTAGCATATTTGTGATTTTTGAATGGCAAAATGGGTGCCTGTCATTTGTCAACTACATGATGCCCAGTAGTTGTAACATTTAAATCTTAAAAGAACATCACCATTGTGCACCGCAACCTCCTGGATACTGTTTGAGGTTTTCCTGGATAGTCTGGGGACGCTATGGACGCTACCATTTCAGAACTATTTAAAAAAAATATTTTAAACACAATTTAAAATATTAAAAAATTTAAAAATATTTAAAACACTATTTTTGGAAGGACCACAGGATGGTCTTTGATGGTTAAAATCTTTACAGATTTTTACATTGGGCAGTTATATTTCTGAACACTGGCCCAAGGCCATTGTGACACTCCCGCTTATAATAGGGAAAATTAGCATTTCAGAAAATTAGCATTTTCTGAAATCTGAAGTCATTATACAAAATCTGCTTTCAGTGAGATTGCATTCCTGCCAACTAGTTCCCAGCCCTTTTTCTTCAGCTTCTGTTATTTTCATTTGGTTTTGTTTTGTTTCTTTTTTTTGTTTTCATTCAAAATATCCCAAAGTACACTAAGGCTTTGTAGTTTACATCTTTGAGTTGGTCACAGTAGAGGACAGTTCTAAATTTTTAAGTGGCCTATTTAAATTTTATGTACTCTATTTTTCTTAAAGCCTTGGAGGGAATTTTGGATGTGCAAGGTGGTTTGGGATATTTTTTCCTCTTTTGGAGGGATTAGCTACTTTTTGCACATTACAACTCGAAGCAAATACTTGTAGTATTTTTCCACCTTATATGTATGCCAATGAGCAGTTCTTTCCCACGCTTTGAATCATCTGAGATCTGCATTACATTAAAATAAACAGTAACTCACCATATCAATATAAAACCCTGTATTAGGTATAGCTATGAGCAGCAAAAATTGCTTCCTACCTGGGCGCACTCAGCAGAGTCCATCATCAGATGTTTGTCAGATAGTAAAATGGGCATGCTTCTAAAACAGAAAGTTTAACCTAATACGTATCCCACTCCTAGGCCTAAACTGGATAAATTACAACTTCAAATATATTCTCCAGAAAAAGAATGCTTATCTATATGTCCAACAAAATAGTAACCATTCATATTAGTAGAGTATAACATGAATGTGAAAGTAACTTTGTTGCAGAAGATTTACATTTGTTCTCTTGTGAACTGTTGTGATCATGCGTCACTGCTTGTTGCATGAGAGGATGTATTAGTGGTGATACAGGCACCAGAATCTGTTAGAAATTCAATTAGAAATTTGGTTACTAATTAGCAATATTAGTAATACATTTTCTCCAGATCAGGAGCCACAGTTGTAAAAAGCATATCTCTTCAGTATTGTCACCTAGAGACATCTGCATTGGCCAAAAATTTTCTTCTTTGAGGTCACACTGCAACTGTAGAGCTGCCAAAGGGGCTTTTGGTGTGCCTAGTGAGCCTCTACATGGGGAACTCGCCCACAGGCTCTTTTGACACTGCAGGCCTAGGCCAATGCTGCAGGTTAGTCTTGGCCTTATGAAGCATCCTTTAGCAAAGATACATGGTTAATGCTATGATAACAGCAATGCATGTGAAATGCCACCATGTAGGTATGGCAAAGAGTTAAGCTCATCTTTTACCTCCTCAGACTCAGTCCTGCAAAACCTGTTTCGTCTGGCTCAATTCTGTGCCTTTTGCTTTTGCTTTGGGTATGTGACAACTGTAGTTTAGATGTATAAAGGGGGTTTTAAAATAGAATGATCACTCATGCACTTCTTATTAGGACCCAAAACCATGAGGTCAGCTTCTGTTAAACCCTGAAGTAACCACCAGGTTAACTAACCATCCCAACTATAAGTTTCTTGGGAATATTAGGTTCTTTGTGATGGTTGTAGAGTGAAATAAAGCTGTCCTGGCTTACAAGAGTCAGGCTCATGAGTTAAAGGCAAACTTCTTCATACACACTCTTGCTCTCACTCTAGTGTCTGTCCTTAGCAGCAGCAAACCAGCTAGTCATGGTTGTATGTAGTTTTGCTCTTCGGTAGTAATAACTAAAAGTGAGGCTCTTAACGGGTTTGAAAATTGCCGTGGGTTGGATGCTTAGTGAACAATCAGTTGGAAGGTTAATTGAAGAGAAGGGGAACATACTGGGAATTCAGAACAAGAGCATATGAAAGGAAGTGAAGAAAATAAGTACTACAAATATGTTGTGCTTAATTTTTCTACTCTAATTGGCAAGTTGTCATTCAAATCTCCTACACAATAGATAGATAGGTTAATTTCTCTCTGATGATTATTAACAGTGATAATTCTTTTACAGGCAGAGTCAGAAACCAATAGGATATGTCTGATGTTGATTGTAGAGGATCCTTCTGTCACTGTGATACTTTTCTTTAAAGTAAAAGGATTTTTTTTATATTCTTTGCATTATTACCAGAATGTGACAACAGCACACTAATTAGTGACTTAAAAAGCACCTCATCATCCCATTGGTTTTCAGGCTTGATTTCAGAATGAAGTTATAACTCAGAAAAAATCCGCGATATTAAAAAGTGTTTTGTTTAGCATATGTCTAGAAAAAATAAGCCCAGAGAGAAAGATTAATTCAGATTTGAATACATACAAGTAAAACAAAACAGGGTAAATAAACACACTGCCAACCCCTTTCTATTTTAGTGTTACCACTGAGTGATTTTCTCCTTTTTTTTTTCCAGGCATGATGACATCAACTGGAAAATCCAGAAATCTGACAGTCAAAAGAGTATTGAAGAGCCAGACCTGCAGGAATTCTTCCTCTAAAACATGTCATGATGTCTCACTTTGTTTGAGATACCTGAAATATAGCCTTTTGAAACACTAATATGAGACATACCACTCACCAGCAAAACAGCAGCTGTTAGGATGCCTTAATTTGTATCAGTTAGACCATATACAAATCTTTTTTATGATATATGTGTATATGTAACTTGTTTGTAAGCTGTGCTGTGTAAAGGCATGGGTGAGCAGAAGTAACAATTTGAAAATTGTTATGACACTTGCAACCTCCAAAATGTTTGTTAGGCCATGGAACACGTTTTGTACTTTGTGTCTTGCATGGATATATTGTCATATATCTTTATTTCCCTTTGTCAACAGCATATACTGTCAAAGTTTCATCCAGGACTCTGCCTGCGCAGCTCCTCAGTGAGATCAAGGCAAAAGCGTTGATATTTTTTTTTTAGTATGTTTTGTCTGTTGTTATTTCTATTTTTTGTAAAAAGGAAATAAAGATGGTGTTAATAGGATACACTGAGTGCAGATACTTCATGTAATTCATTTCCTCTTTGAGGTATAAGGTTTTTTTGTTCTTTTTGATGTTCATTTGATAATTAGACAACATCCACTTTCTGGATTTCAGTCAATTAGTTGTGTCAAGAGTTGCTTTAATGTTTAGTAGTCCTTTATCAGCTTTAAAATGTGTAGAAATAAAAAGTGTAAATGCAGTTTTAAGTTACCAATTACTGATACTTGCCAAGCACTGGCAGTGTGCTCAGCTTTATTGAAGTTACTGCATAATCTGCTGAAACTTTAATCCACATTCCCTCAAAGCTGTCATGATTCCTTTACTGAATGTTATTTTAACTTTTCAGAGAAAATGAATCAATTCACTTTGTTTCTGGTAAACTATGAGTACATTCTTCAAATGCATGCTACAGCACAACATCCAAAAGCAGACTACTAGGCAATCTTTACTTGTCAACATTTATTTAGAGCAAATATGTGTACGTATATTTGCTTTATTATGTTTTGATTATGTTGATTTATTTCCATTTGAAGACTACTACAGTTTGCTGAGAAAGATTCAAATTAATGAGGATTTGTTTTGCTGACTGTTCTAATATAACACAGGGAAGTCAAAGGAAGTTTGCCAAGGAAGTTTTTTCTTTGTCACAAAGACAGTCATAGAATCATGAAGTGGTATGGGCTGGACAGGACTTTTATAGATCATTAAGTTCCAACCTCCCAGTAGTGAGCAAGGACATAAAAATTATGATTTTGTGATAATTAAATTCCTGCAAATGCAGAACTAGTAACTGAAAAAATGTGGGCGCATGAGGGGTTGATTTTTGTACTGTTTCTCTTGCTTTTTTTTTTGTGTTTATCTTGACTGTTGGGCTTCATTTATGGTCAGTAAGGAGGGAGAAGCTTCCTCTTTATGATTCATTCTACCTATTAGATATGTCATATTTGCCAGGAGAATCAGCTAATCCCTTCCTATTAAGGGAAGCTGAGATAGTAAAGCTATAGGAATAATTACTTACTATTTGGATGCCTTTAATTAGGTGTGATAAATGTCTTTTTTTGTGTCAGTCTTCAGGGCAATGTCACATTTGGCCACACAGCTTGCATGGGCCAAGATGGCTGAATGCCCCAGGGTAAGCACAGAGTACTACTGGATAAATACAGGGCCAACTGAGACATCAGAAAAACAGACAAACAAACAAGAAACAAACAAACAAACAAAACCCCAAACAAAAAAAAAAAAAAAAAAACCAAAAAAACCAAACCAAACAAACAAAAAACCCAATACACACACATACACACAAAAAAACCACCCCAAAGCTCACACAATATAAAAAAATAAAAGCCTGAACTTGCAGAAATGAAATTCAGAAATTCTTTCCACAGTTCTTATCTGCCACTTGGCAGCGCTCTGATTTTTTTAGTTAAAGTGATAAACCTCGCACGCTAGCTGACCTGTTTAAAGAAACAACCAAACCTCCAAAAATATCTGTGATTCAGGAACAGCAATACCTCTAACTGGGCCTCCTGTCATCTGTGTGCATATGAAAAATCTGAAAGCAAAATGAGAAGAGACACATGTGCTGCAATTGCCAGAGTGGTGAAAGAGAGCTAAAAAGGAGAGATTCTGTGTCTGGTAGAGAGGCTTAAAACAAAGTGGCAATCTGCATTTTTGAGAATGTGAAGAGAGTTGACCATGTTCATGTGAATGGCAGAAGCAGCAATCCTGCTGAATGATCTTGACTGACTGGAGATGTGTAAAGTCTGCCACAGTCTGTTGTACCTAGCTGAAGGAGGGGATAAAACTGAATTTCAATGAAAGGGTTTGAAGCAGACCAAGATGTAAATATTGTCAAACCCTGGAAGTAAGAAACTGCCTACTCTGGAGAGTAGGATTTAAAAGTTATCTGCTCTCTGCAATGTAGCAATTTTTAAAATTATATACTTATACAGCATGTGGAGAATCTGCTGTATAATGCAAGTATGCTAGGGCAATGCAGATTGCTACATGAGATAATATGATGCCAGGAGATGTTTGGGATCTGTGCTTAAAGATAGACACGGCTCCTGAGCACATTGCAACAGAAAGATATTTTGGGGCAAGCTAGTGCAAAAGAGAGGCCAGCTTGATGTAAACATGAAAAGTAGTGTCTGGAAGGCTTATGAACTCATGTTGTATAAACTGCTGATTTTATTGTTCCTTATTGCTCCTTATTCCTGTAGTCTCTTTCCTACCCAGGGCCCCAGAGCCTGCACATGGTACAATCTGATGTCATGCCTTTTAGAGAAATGCTGATTCTGTGGTCTTCAGCTGGCTGATGCCTGTGTGCTTTGTGTATTTGTATCCTTAGTAGCTATAAAATCCAGGTGCTGTTGCTTCTCCTGTTTAGTTTATAGTCCTCGAAGCATATCCCTTCTGGCATGAGTATATGTCAGGCTTCTGTCAGCAAAGCATAAGCATTTCCCAGAGGCAGAAGAGATGATCAGGGAATTTACATCAAACATCTTCAGAAAATGTCACTTACCCAAAGCTTTTAGCAGGAACATAAACCCCTTATGATTACAGCTCTTACATAAAAGATCCTCCTCCATCCACTCAGAAGTTTTTGATCCAAGAAATCAGTGATTTGCTAATGAACCAATGTATGTCCTAGTAAAATTGTACCTGTGGACACCACAGATACAAAGAATAACTTTTTATGGTCTGTCACCCAGAAGATGTCAGAATAAGCCTCGTGGTGTTTATCCTGCAGTTCTGTACCAAAGGTGATAAACAGGGTGCCAGAGAGCAGTAGTGACTTCCCAATTTCAGGTAATCTCTGACTCCTTTTTTGAAAAATGAAAATAATTTGCTAAGAGCCTTGTGATTTTTTTCATGGTTGACTGATTTATTTTGTTCTGGTATTTGAGACAAGCAGCATATGGACACACATGCAGCATCAAAACTGCAAGAATGGTGCTTTAATTTCATCAGCAGAATGGTGGGTTGTGCTTTGTCCTGCATTAGTAAAGCAGCATTTTCATAATACTCCATTTGTCTGCCTTAAAATGTCCCAGTGAGAGGTCAAATACATTGGTTTAGAAAGGTATTAATAAGTAAACTGTAGTCAGCATAGTTGTATGATGGAAGAGACTAGCTAGACAGTTTAGATTTAATATTCACTTCACTGTAACTGTCACTCAGAAACCTTTTTGTAACATCAATCTGGCATAAGATCAATAGCATAACAAAATATGACTGACAGCATAACAGTAAAAAAATACTCCAACATGCACTTATTTATAACAAGATGGTAACTGTCTCAGAAATATGCTGAGAGCTGATTTGTTGCATGTTTCATCACCTACCATCACAAGAAACCTCAGAATATGATCATTCAACATGATCAAAACTAAAGTAAAAATGTCAGCACATTATGTGCCAGGTGTGAGTTAATGGATTAGTGAAGGGATCTCAAAGGGGAGACAACTTTGCATGTAGACTAAGATTCACCTCATATGCTTGAAAAATTTCTTAGCCTTTTAAAAACCTAGTTAATGAAAAATCAACAGAAAGATTTGTTTTAAATGTAGTCCCTGCATTTGTAGCATCAAACTGCAAGGCTTAATTGTCTGTATGAAATGTTTTTTCAATGACATAGTAGGAATGATTTCTCAAAATATATTTCATTTCCTATCGTAAGTTCTGAAGTGTCTTTCCCACTGTACAGCAGTGCGCAAGTATGGGCTGTTCCTTAGTTAGCTTTTGTATAACTTTATCTCTTCATTTTGAGGTTAGAAGTAAGCAAACAGTTGTGCAGGAGAAGTACAGCACATACCCTGCAACCAAAATATCTTTCAGACATAGAACTACCGTGAGCACTCCATGCCCAAGTGTAAAAGCCCAGACAGGGGATTACCCACAGTCCATCCTCTGCCTCTGTAGAATATCACTGCCCTATCACCTTCTTGCATACACCAGACGTACTATTCACTATTTGTGCCCATCTTTTCTTCATTATAATGGCTACTCAATATGTAGCTTTGATCCAAATATCAGAGACTTTAGACAGGAGAAAGCAGATAGGTTCTTAATATGCCACACAACCTCTTCCAAGTAAAGAAGGGTGCTGCATACGCAGCACAAACCCGTCCTCTTTGCACACATTTAGTAATGCATCACCACTTTTCCAGATACTCCAGATTTTGTAGCGTGGATGGCTTTTGTCTAACATATATGGTCAGCTGTAAATAATAGCTCTAGCCATCTGGAGATGGCTAGAGCTCTGTTTCCTGGAGAACATTTTTTTGACAGCTGCAGAGTCACTTCCTTTCCCACTCTAACAGTTAGGTGTTTTGCCAGTGTGCTTACTGGCAAACAGTGCACAGGAAGAAGGAAAATAATTATTCAGGGTATATTTGGGAAACTGATAAGAAATCCTGATGCTGTTAGAACACAGAGCTAGCTTTTTATCTCTGTTTTCGGAAGGCAATACGGCTCCAAGAAAAGAAAATCATGTGGGTCTGGAAGTAAAAGGAAAAGGCCCAAAAAGAGTTTGCCCTCTTTCCTGTTCAGACATGAACATAGCCTTACGTTTAGATAGGGTATGGAAAAGCTGCAGCTTAGGGACAAATTTAGGGGCTTTGCAGTTCAAAAAGCTGTGACCTGGCCATATACCTATGTGTTTGCAAATGCATGAAAATGTTAAGGCCACTGTCTTCCAGTACACAGCTAAAAAGGAGGCTGGAAATAATCCTCCCTTGGAAATAACCTCTCCTTGTTGGTCTGCACATTGTCTGCTAGGGGCAGAACAAGAGGCAGTAATTATAGAACTGTAGCAAATGATACGGGGGTCATGTGTTAGCAAAATTTTCCACAAGTAATGATAGCACTGGAAACAATAGCCAGGGGGAAAATGGGAGAGAGTTGTAATCAGAGGATTTTAAGAACAGGTGGGAGAAGCAACTGTCTGAAATGACATGCCAGCAGCAACCATAAGAAATGCCATGAGGCAGGCAGCTGGACTTGGATGACCTCCCTCTGAGATCCCTTTCAGGCAGCTCTCCTTTAATGGGTCTGTGATTCTACTGTGATTTTCCCTTTTAAGAATCAACTTAAAAGGGAAAACTGTGAGGTCTTCACACCTTGTGACTTTTATAGCACTGTCAAAACAACTAACAATTTTGCCAGTGGTCCGTGATACGGCATTTTTTTTCTGAGAGCACTGGTCAGATAAGATTCACCTACAGGTTTGCTAAGGAATCAAAGAAGTGACTTAACTTTAGGCTTTCTTGAAAATGTCTACCCAAATGTGACAGCTTCTAAAATATTATTCTGGTCTTTTAAGATAAAATCCTTTTGTTCAGTGCAATGCCCACTTTTCACCGGGCACCAGGAGCTATAAGCAATGGGTTTTTTACAGGAATCTAATGTTTCACTGTACAGGAACTGCCTGCTTTCCTAGCAGTGGGACCAAGGCCTGCGCAGAAAAGAGCTGCACCCTAAAAGTGCATGTGTAAAACAGGGTGTCCACAGGTTTTTTCTTGTTTTTCAGAGGAAATTGTTTGTAATATGTCACTGGTTGAACTTGTCACAGGTACAACTAGCTCTCTTGGGTGCAGTGCACCCACATGCTGCAGTGCTCACTGTTTCCTGCTGGTGTCAGGGAATAATTCACTGGTGTTGCTCAAGAAGAACTCACTTGGCAGCACACGATAGGATGCTGATTAGATCTTTGTTATTCCAGGTCCTTTATTTACCAAACAAAAAAGTAAATAAATCAGCCAATTCTTTTATTTCCTGGAGCATGACATCTGAGAGTTGACGTAGGGGAGACAATAAACTTCCTCTTACCATGAAGAATTAAATCTGAAAAACGTGTCTGAGGGCAGTTGCATTTGTGTGAACTACTTTCTGAGGCACTTGATAATGAGAAAATCCTTTGTGTACCCCTTACAGATGATGATACAGATCACAATTGTCCTTGGATTTCCTAAAATCTTAACAGAAGAAAGAAATATCTGCAAAATCTATAACCTATAATTTCTGGATCCACTGGGAATGCATTTGCAATAAATAAATTTACATGCACTGCTTTTAAAATAGTACAAACAAAAAAAAAAAAAAAAAAAAAAAAAAAAAAAAAAAAAAAAAAAAAAAAAGTCAGTTTTGCTCACTTTTGCCAGTCAGCAAAAGTGCTGACTGGTCTCACCAAAAAGTCACTTGGATGTCTCAGTGTCTTCAATGTATTTGCCTAATATGTTCCTGGGTGTACACTCCTAAGTGGCTTTTCTGAAGCTGTTTTCCCTCTACAGTATGGCGATGAAAACAAACATATTCATGAGCAGCTCTAATTCTGTGGTAGAAAACTGCCATCCAGTGACATCCAGTGTCAGCATTGAGGATAATTTTTTGAGGATAGTTTTTAGTAGAATAGCAATATGTCTTCACAAATCTTTTGATACTGAAGGTAAGCGCTTTAAAGTGTACTACAAAGAATTAAAAGAAATTAAGAACAAAGATTACTACAAAGAAATCCCATTGTATATATTCACCTTGAAAACCTTTGCTGTCTTCATATGAACAGGATAAGCATATGCTGAAACAGGGAGAAAATCCTTTTTATGCCATAGCAATTAAAAACCCCAGATCTTCTCCTAGTTTGCTTTTTGTTATACTTTTAAAACTAACATTAAATAGGCACATATTTCATTAGGCAATGTTAAAAAACAAAATATTCATCTGGACATCAAATGTGTGTTTCAATTTAATTTGAGGTTGTGTTTATGAATGTTCTCTACTGCAAAAGTAGTGAACTTGCTCTTTTGGAATTTCTGGTTTTGTTTGGTATAGAAATTTGCCACATGTCAAATAGTAAGCATCTATAGGGAGGCATTTCAAAGCCTATTTCAGCCTTTTTCCTGAAAGATGGGAGAGACTTGCTCTTCCACATGAACATTTTAGGCCAGATTCTGTGTGTTTATCATGTCAGTTATCTGTTCTGATCAGCCCTTAGAACAAAGACTGGACCATATCCAGCAGAGACTAAGGAAAAGAGAGTTTGGTGTTGATTAAAACCAAAGCAGTTAAGCCACATGGAGATTTCTATTGCTGTCTCTCAGATAAGTGCTTGGCAGTCAAGAGGCCGCTCATGCTTCTCCTGTAACTGCACCTTTTGAAGCAGTTGGAAGCCACCATCTTTAGGACTATTAAGTCGGGTAGGAGAAGAGAATGAATTTGTTCTGACAGTAAGGAGAGTACAGAATTCCAGAAACAGGAGAAATCCATTTCTACAGAGATTGATTTTTCATTTCTACCCTTGTCCTCTAAGTATGTGGATGGATGTGGATAGATATACACTCTTTCATCTGTATATTTTTATGTAAATGTATAGATACACATCAGAAGAAGATGTCACACAGGCATAACACAAAATATAACTTGGCAGCTACTGTTAAACAAACAGGGCATTTTGTGATCTTCACCCAGATTTATGGAGCAGAACATATGTCAGTCAAACGCTGCCTATTCAGAATAACAGTAACTTCGAAAAACTGAAAGTATGCTGTGCAAGGCAATAGGGAGTTCTTGAAGAAATATTTCACATAAAAGTCTCTTTAAGAACCACAGTTCTTCTAATGATATATTTAGAACTTGATTCAAAATGGCTTGGAAAGATTTTAGATACAAAATTTTTAGGAGACAAGTTCAAACCATTTGCATTGGAATTCTATTTGAAACTCAGTAAAATCATATGTCAGTAGTATGATTATCCAATTAGTAACTATCCTCAGAGTATTGTTTCCCGTATTCCAGATGGTATTTTTTATGCAACACTGAGTGCAGCACACTCCAGGTTTTAAAGCATAAGTCTAACATTTTCACTAGCTTCAGGCACTAAAGTATTACAGGAGCAATTTTCAGCAAACTGTCGGCAAAATGCAGGGACTAAGCTGTTAAAATAGAAGGTATGTGTGTAAGAATGCAGATATTGTTTGCATGCAATAGTTTGGGTTTTGAGTGGCAACTGAGCAGTGTCCTGTGTGTAGACCACAGAAACACATCATGGGGATGCCGGCTGCCCTGTGGCCTCGCTGATCACCAGAGGGAGACAGAGCGTGTAACATTTCGAGATAGCGCTGAAAGTGGCAAGCAATGCTCAAGGTAAAGGTAGCATGAGCTTATGCAAGTTTCCAAAACAGTGACAGATAGGAATAATAATGAGAATTGACTGCTCTGCTCTGTTTTCTTTTGGGCGGACATGCATATCACAGGAGACAGATGACTAATTTCATACCAGCGCAGGACAAAACATTTCTGAATATAGGCAGACTTACTAGTAATCATCTTGTTTTATTCTAAATTAATGAAATACATATGTAAACACAAATGGTTTAATGAAATCAGCACAAAAGCATATGCATATATGCTTTTTGGGGTGCTGCCTTGTTGAGAAAGAACAAAAGGGGTGTTTGAGACCCCTTTCTTTTCACACCAGAGGGAACCTGTTGTTCAAAAGGACATGCCTACAATTATATTTAATTATTTCAAAACTTCTTAATATGTTGCAAATTTAGTGGTGAGAATACTGAGAAGTACATTCTCTTTTATAGCCACATCTCTTGTAATTAACCTGTGTTACAATAAGGCTGAAAAGACAGCAGAGATGATCTCTGCCTGACACCTGCAGAGCAGTGAGATCATCCTGTGGATGATGAACTCAAGCCTTTACTGTTTCATCAGCCAAAATAATGATTTAGAAGTCTACAGTGGCTGTAGCAATGACTGTGGAAAAAATGTAGCAGCCAAAAATCATAGTACTGCTCCAGGCAATAGACCAGCTGGTCTCAGAGGCCTCATAATTACCTGGATGAGATGGCTTCTCACAGGTCCCATAGCTAATCAACATCCTCTGCTCTCAAGAACTTGCATTTGCTAACTGCCTATGTGGCTAAATTACTTCGTTCTGCTTTCTATCTTACTTTATTGATAGGAAAGAAAAAACTGGCAACTTAATGATTTGCAAGTAGTTGTGCTGTCAGACAGTTTTTCCCTGAAAGCCCATTCAGTGTCATTTCCCTGACATGTGTTGGAGCAAAACCATTCTGTAATGGTCAGGATAATGTGGACTCTCAAGTATTCTGTCTTTCAAAACACACACAGGAAATCTATCATTTCTTCTGTGCACCACCCATGATTGCAGGAGGAATGGATTGCTTGCACAGCACTCATTTTAAGTTACCAGGTACAAGCAGCTTTTATCTGTTCAAACACAGTGGTATGCAAAGTTATTTGAAGAATAGGGGAGAACAAGGAAAGACACTGAAGCTTCCAAAACACAGCAAAGGAAAAAATATTTTTTTTAATCAGAGAGCTCATTTTTTCTGTTCAAAATAGCACCTTCATATATGGCTGTGGCCTTGTCTAATTTTGGCTATTGCAACTGTTTTAAATTTAGTGTGGAAAAAGTGTCCCACTTGCCAGTTCTATGAACCATTTCTTTTGTAGCACTAAAATAATGCCATTTCTTGATCAGTCAGGCCAACAGGATTACCTGGTTGTTAATTGCTGGCATTTGGCTTTACTGAAAGTTTTTCACATTTAAAAATAAGTTGAAATAGATAAGCAGACACGTACTGTTCTCTTGTTATATTTCCTCTCAGATATGTCAAGTTCGTGCTGGTTCTCACTTGCAGAATGAATTCTATAGTGGCCAGAGAAAAGAAGCCATATATACTTCTACAGGTAGGACATGCACTCACGTGAATATTACCTGAACTGGAATTTACTCTGCTAGTGCATGGTTTGCTTTAACAAATCTCTCTGTTCATGCAAACAGAAACTTTTCTGGGGAAAGCAAAAGCCTAGAATTATATCTATTTTGAGCAATCATTTTAAGATCACTTTAGAAAATATATAGCACTATTGTTTTTGTTTCATCATGTCTTTTCCTCCTTTATTTAGTCATTTACACAGTATCCATCATGATAAAATTTAACCATCTGTACTATGTCACATGAGCCAAATATTCCTTCTAATGAAGTTCCTTGGGAATATTGTCATTAATTTCCAGCTATACTGGGAATTCTTCCCAGTGTTTAAAATTAAGTAATGTCTTTCATCTCCAGAGATCTTCAGAGTTGCTCACATGCTGTGGACCTGCCCCTAGTCTTACTTAATTCTTCAAAGAATTTGCCTCCAGTGACGTGATTTAGGCTTTAGTTCAGCACATGCAGTGTTGGGTGTGTATATATAGTGTTTTTATGCCAAAAACAAGCACGTTTTGTGTGAGTGCTTGAATCTGCACATGCACAAAGGCAGGTTGTGTGCTTTAAAGAGTGATTTTTTCATTTACTGGCAGAGCGTAACACAGGAGAGGCTGACAGGAGGCAACGGAAATATTAACTATTTTGGCACAAGAGTCAGGAAGATAGCTGAGATCCAAAGAAGCAACTTGATGCTTTTTCACCATCTGCAAAAGGATTTTTCTCAGCTGGTTGGTACAGCCAGCTACAGACCATGAGTGAGCTCATGCCTGTGTCTGTCTCATAGAGCTTCCTGCTGCAGTTGCTGGAAAGCCCATTTTCTTTCCCTGCAGTTTCAGGCAACTTTGCTAAGGAAGAACTATGACAACATGAAAGTGGAACATATAAGAGCTTCCTACCAACTTCCAAAAACTAGTTTTATTTCTTTCATTTGGTCCTTTGACTTAGAAAATAAGTTACAATTTAATTGTAATAGGAAACTACTAATAGCCTTTCCTCAATATCCACAATTCTTGTTGGAACCTAAAACTCACCAAACACTAATTACTTTTGTCTGTGTTCTTCCTCTATTTTTCTTCTGGAGAGAAGGAAGGGTTAAGTCCACAACCTCACAGAGGAGTAATAGTTCTGCCCAAAAGACAAGTCACAACCAAACTATTTAATTGTAAACGTCTCACTGAAGAATTGGTACACGAATGAGACATGACTTCATCCTTTAACCTACATGCTTCGCTGGTCTAGGGAACCCTGGTGGGTTTGGCCCATTTTAGTCATAGTTGTCATGGGAGAACCATAATGACTTGGTAAAGTAGCTTAAAAAAATCTCCATGCAGAATCCAGCATATGGTATATTTATTGGCAAATGTTAATCCCCCTAGGAACAAGTTCTGCAGTAACAAATGATGAATTATGTGGCTTCATAAGCACTCATGTCATCAAATGCACCACTGACCTTTTTACATTTTCTGGGGGATTTTTTGCTTTGTGCAGTTTCTCTGGTTTGGAAGTGAAGCAGTTTAACACTGTGTCCTGAAGGAAACAGGTAATCAATAATTTCAGTTTTGGTTACTGTAAAAGGTAAATGAGGCCTGTGTATTTGTTGGGCAAGTAAGCAATACAAGGTTTAACAAAGTTTAAACAGGGCCTAAGAGAGAACTTGAATACTCACAGTACAAGGACATAAAGTAGACTTTATTTACAGGAGAAAAGAAATTAAGAGTAGACCAAAAAGGCCAGTGTTAAAACACACTGTGTTTAACACAAGGAGTACCAGAGTTAAAAAAAAAAAAAAGAAAAAAAAAAGAAAAAATTTAAAAAAAGGTAATTTCAGGCATGTTTTCTGAGGGCAAGAAGGTAAACTGGGAAAATACTTCACTCCACTGAACAAGTCTGATATTAATTTTCACAGGAGATGCCTGCAGTTAGCAGCCACCAACCAAGAGGATGAACTCCCATTGCAGTTAATCTCAGAGACTATCTGAATCTGTTGCCTGGATCCCGTGATTATAATTTTGGTCTTGGGCTTGTTTGGAGGTGGAAACTCTAGAAACTGTACTAAGAACAGAGAAGGCCTACCTGAAATTACCAGATTGAGAAAGGGAGCTGAAGATCAGGATGCAGTCACATCTGGCCAATCCCATAATTTGAGACTAATCTGCCTTCCAGAACAGTGCCTGAAACCACCATTTCAGCAAAGTAAGATTGCTGCTGAAACCAGAGCATGGTTTCCAGCAGAATGGTTTTCCAAAGCTAACATTTTAGGATCTGATAGAAAGAAGCAGCTGTTACGATGAGTATGGAACACACACAGATCTGTGTATACAGTATACAGTCAGCGCTGCACACAGGTACCCACTGGCTGCAGCACAGACAGAGATTTGACAACCAATGCTTTCTTTTTCGTATTGGCCATAGACCATGTTAAATTCAAAACTAAACTCTGTTGAGCCAGCTGATGAGTTTGAGTTGTTCTGTTCTTGACTTAATCACTACTACACTCTGCTTCACCCAGCAAGAGTGGTATCAGGTAAGGCAGTACCCATGGGAGAAATTGAACCTATATTTGGCAAGGTACATCAGCTGCCAAATGAATCAAAGGAATCCATTACTGCAGTGGTAATGTAGTTGGTTTTGGTCCTGCCTTCTCCCTGCTGCTCTGCCCAGCAGCTGAGATGAGCTATCAGAGCATTGTCTTGCATGCACCCAGCTGTGGACAGAGAGATAGATATTGGAAATACTATTCGTCCTTGTGGCTGAATCTGTAGAAGGCATGTAAGTAAATGTATGGTTAAGTTATCTTGATTGTAAGTCACCTGTGTAGTAGATAACGGAACAGTTCTGAGGAATGACTAATATTAGTTTACTGTGTGTTTCACTACATGACACTAAAATCCATGCTAGGAATTGTGTAAGAGTGTTGCTGGCTGGACCACCACCACTGTTACTTTATTCTCATGTAATTCCTATGGGGCTTTTCTCCACGGCTTGTCTGGGCTGCACCATGCTTCTCTGTAGAAGCTAAACAGGTTGCAAGTGGAGCTGAGCTAGAAGTGCCACCTTCCCCATTTTTGTGAAGACTGACCATAACCACAGAAAGCTGTCCAGAAGCTGTGCACTTCTGCAGATCCACTGCTGTCTTATGCCTCAAAACTCCCTTACACAGATCTACAAGGAATGCTCACCAGAGATCTGCCAACCACCTCTCTTGTCCCTGGTCAACCACCTCTCTTACCCTCAGGCCCCAAGGTAAGTAGATGCTTTGTCAGCACCACAGAAACAATCCTTGAGGTACCACTAACCCGAGAAGTATGAGGCAAAAAAAGTCAACCAGCACAGGCACACTGGAAAACACAGTAATTTAAGCAGACTGAATAGCTTGGGGCTGGGGTTGCCAAGAGAATTTTTGGGCCATGAGAACATTTATACACGCTGGGCCTGGGCTGCCTTCTCCATCCCATCATGACTTCCAGCCCTAATTGGTTGGAACTGCCAAGCCTGGCTGCCAAGCAGAATATTTTTACAATCCTGGTTCTATTTATGCACTGACAAATACAAAACTTGGTGTCAGAAAAGAAACTGTGAAGCAGAACTGCAGAAAAAGAAAGGAGTTGGCAGAGAGGACTAAGAAATGATGAACAAGGCACTGAGGGGTAGTGCCACATGTTCGTACTGTGTCTGGTGTGAGCGAGTACAGAGAGCACTTCAAGAAACATGCTTATTCAGGTCTCTGAAACACCCTTTGGCAAGATGCTGTGTTTTGAAATGTGCACTGGCCTCTGCTGGAGATGAACTTGCTTTTCTGCTTTCAATCTGTTTCAGAGACAAATGACACCCAAATTTATCACCTTTATAAGAGCATTTTAAAAACTGGAACCAAACCTATTGCAAAATGAAAACCACAAAGGATCTCAGTAGAAAGTTTTTATTGTCTATGACTGATAAGGAAACCTGCTTTGGAAAAAACCCTTCCCTTTCTCAGGCAGCAAGACAGCCTTTTTAGCCATGGAGGAAAATGTATTGTGCTGACTTGATTTCTTCTCCTAGCCAAAAGAATTGGTGCATGTCAAATAATTATAGAGGAATCAGCTTGGAGGACCACAATTTTCTCAAGGCTTTTTTTTACACCAGTACCTAACAACCCATGTATTTATTACAGCTGACCCAATCTAAAACATCTTTTCTCTTTCATTGCTTCCTAAAAAAAGACAGAAGAATAGTAACAACTTCTCTCACAACATCTTCTCTGCTCTGTTTCTGCTTGTGCAATGACCAGAAGCCTTCACAAACTTGCTTATCATACTTTGAGAAAGGGCTGTCTCTCCAGTTACATTTGCTGTACTTTTATGAATGCATCAGGTTTAAATAACCCACCTGGTAAAACCCCGAGACTATCTCGAGTGGCCCATAGGAGATAGAGAGGTGAGGGTATTCTGTAATGTGATGGCTTTTCTTTGTCTGAGTTTGGATCCTCTCTGCTTTTGCTCTTTTGCTGTGTGGTATGATGAACTTTCAATTCCTGTCAGTCTCTGAGCTTCCTACAGCAATGACTGTCTGCAGCTGCCAATCAAAGAGTAAAAGTCAGAAGCCGGTGCATCTCCAATATTTGGTAAGACCTTATCTGAACCCTTTCTGTGGGTTTTCTGACTATAGTCATGAGCAATGCAGAGAATGACAGCAGATAAACATATCAAGGGACAGTAACAAAGCGAGGAAGTTCAATAAGAAGCTCTTGAGTAAATACGGCTGCCATCACAACACTGAAGGTAGACTGACCCAGAATTGGTTAGGTGTGGTAAGATCAGTGTCCCTTCTCATGCATTAAGTAGGTGACTTGATCTTTTATGTGATCCATCAGGAGTGTTTTATAAGCAGAACTGCCATATAGTCGTATGGTCATAGACCAGACCATATAGTCATTTGTCACTTCAGGCCTGGGAAGATGACTGTTGAGTTCTGCCCTTCTGTCTGCCTCCAGTTATGAAAATTGATTGTGTATTGATTGTATGGTATATTGACTTACTGCTAACACCATAAATAAGGACTGCAAAACTGCCTGCTTTTTCATAGCTAAGAAAGGGGCTTGCCTACACATGAAGAGTGCCCTACGTGTTTGCACACTCAAGCTTTTGTAGCAGCAGCTAGGAAGGAGGAGAAAAAAATGCCCAGCCATCTGATATGACAGAGCATCAGACTGGGGCACGGCCAGGTAGGTGAAAATACCGTGTGAGGTGACCTAATCACCTCTTTCTTCCCACTCAGAAGAAGAGATGCCAAACCTGCCTTCGGGCATCCCCCCGGCAGGTGAGAGGCGAGTCTGCAGCCTCTGTCCTGAAGCAGCGCCGCCGGCCGTGTGCGGGAGCGCACATTTCCCTGGAAGCTCGTTTCCTCCAGGAAAGCAGCAGAGGGGGCCCTCGGCCCGCGGAGAGGCGAGGCGGGCGGGATGCGGGGCTGTCCCCGTCCCACGGGAGCCGGGAGCAGCAGCGCCCTTCTGGCTCACCATCTTCTTTTGCCGCCTGCCAGCGGGGACCGGACGAAGCGGAGGAAGGAAACAATTCTCAAGTGCCGTCCCTGAGTTAAAGGGTGAGCTGGAAGGCTTCTGCTGCCGGAGGTAGCGTGCTTGTCCTCTGCAAAAATAAAATTAGGCTTATCAACACAGGTCGCGTTCCTGTGAGCAGCTGTGTTTTCCTGGGTCTCCTCTCGATCCTCCTTCCCTGCAACAGGCAATCTGGGCACAGCCTTTTCCCCATCACACCCAGTGACTTGTGCAAGAACATCTGGTGGTTTCACCAAGTTTACTAAGGCATAGTTGGGTCTTGCACGTTTTTGGAATCGGCAGACCTCAAAGAGAAAATATGAGAAATGCAGTGAGATTTAATTTCTTCCTGTGTATCTAGGAAAATCCTCCTCAAACAGTGTAATTTTCTAAGTCTTAGTATGATTTTCCAGGAAAATAATTTGTTTGCAACATGAGAAATCAAGGGTTCGAAATGATGACTCTCCAGATTATTTGTCCTTTGCTTATCAAGTGTATTGAATGAAAATGATAACAAGGATACAGAAAGAGCTGTCTATAAAAAGACAGCATTTTTTAAATCATACACAGAATAAAAGGAGAGGCAGTGAGGAATTGATTTATCACTCATCGCTAGAATTAATTTTATCTCTGAGTCTGATTCCACAGCACAGCATTACTGCCAGCAGGATAGTGCACAGAAGCATTTTAGAGGAAGCCACTGTAATACCTAAAGTACGATCATGATTACAGCCATCACGGCAGAACAATTTGTTTCAGTAATTTCCTGAGATTTCATGTTCTTTAGAGGAATAAAAGAGTTAAAAGTTGTTATATATAGTTCAAACTTGTTCCATTTGTATTTAGTAAGCAAGTACTATCTACCTGATGATAAAATAAAACAAATTCCTGATGCAACAGCCCCAGTATTCAGAGAAAAGACAGACACAGAAAGGGAAGGAAGAGTGAATGGCAACCCTCCCCCCCTCCATTTGTATTTACCTGTGGTGTTTAACATTTCCCTGGGTTTCTACTTTGTGCAACCACTTTTGGGGGCTCTTTTTAGGTGCAATATATCATATTTGATTCCTCAAATGAGCCAAAAGTTTCATGATGACCTGGAAAAAAATTTATGTGGAAACTGTGAACTGCTTCCTTTTTACCTTTTTTTAAACCATCTGCAAGAAAAACTGCAAGGAAAAAAGAGATAGAAGCACCAGGATGTATATAATCCTATTCCAATAATAATATTTTTTATTTGTAAAGGAGCTAATATTGGTTTTGAGAATTTTGAAGTAGTCATTGGATGATTTAAAATCTATGTACAGTGCGCATTTCATGAGAGAATTTTTTCTCTATAGGAAAATGTACAAGAACATTAGTGTACAGCTGATCCTTATGGAGTATATCTTTTTAAGTATAAGGAAACTATCTGTATATTTAATTTTGTGTGCATGTGTGTGTGTGAGAATAATTTTATCATCTCTCTTTTTTGAGGATTAGAAAGGTTTGGTTTCTTTGTAAAGTGCAGGGAGGACAGAGAGAATTATGCTGAATTTAAGCTAATGATTCAAATGGAGTCCTCAAACTGTCAGAATTGTTGTTTTGTCAGCACAACCTGCTTTGGATAAACAGGGAGAAGCCAGCTGGAAGATGACTGCAAGGGAAGTAAAAATGAGGAAAAATACAAGTCAAGAATTTGAGATCAAAGTTACCTCTCTTCTCCAGGGCTCTGCAGCAAATCCAGCTCTGGGAAAGCGCAAGAAGATATCACCTAACTGGAACCTGCTTATGACCAGCTGGGCCACCAGTCTGCTGCACAGCATGCCACAGCACAGCATGGATATACCAATGTGCCCCTACAACATAAACTCCACAGAGATTGGGATCTAAGATGGGGTTTGTGGCTCGTTGCATCTCAGGAACCCTTGCAAACCCCTTGGTTTTTTTGCATGGTCTGCTACCTACTGTCAGCTCTGCCTGTAAGCATGTTTGCCCACCTTCCTCTCCTTAGGCAGAGGGTGTCTCAGCGGTCGTTGCAGAAGTGGGGTCAGGAGGAGACAAAAGAGCCAGGGAAGAGCCATGCAAGCAGACTGTGAAAATGGAGAGTAAAAGGTTCTTTGTCTGGCTGGAGAAACAGCAGGTGAAAGTTGAAAGAGAAAAAGCCGGAAACCTAGACCATTTACCTGTCTCTCCAATCTTCGGGTGACATCATGTCACCCAGCTGTCAGCCTGGAGCCATGGAACCATTTGATGTGCCCACGTGTCTGTGGATACCCAAAAAGCACCAGGAGGCTGGGACTAGGCTGGCAATTATCACCCAGTGATGCTAAACACTGAACACATTTCTAGTGGCCTTCATGCTCAAACTTTCACTGAAACCAGTCAATGTTTCTAACGCTTGCCTAGACTGGGTGAAGAAGCAAAGCACTGCTGCTTTGAGTTTTCTGACAAAAGTACAGTGGCAGAGAGGGTATTTGAATCTGACAGCCCTGAAACATCACATCAGCAATGTTCCTCCTCCCAGCTCCATGCTCAGTGCTGTACTTCTGTCCCTTTACCATGGGCTGAACACTAGAGATGCTAATGGCACTCTAACAGCGCATATCTACCTGGAAAGAGCTAAACCTTTGATATTTTATGTGCCATCTATATAATCATGCTTTAGAATTTTTACTTTTCAATGGATTCTGGTTTTGCAATAAGCCCTGGTTGGGGGGAAAAGGATTGGAATAATATATAAGCACGTACAGGGTGCTTGAATAATGATCTGAGGTCTGGTCTTTCACAGCATTCAAGGAAGCCATCCTTTTCTGCCTTGCATTATGCTGCCGAGATGCTGCTGCTAACCTGATACTATTTCTTGTCCATCTTGACTAAAAAGGTAGCATTTGATTTGGAAATAATACATTTTTTATTTTAAATGGAATAGAAAAAAATTGATTTTAAGCCCTAATTGCATACATGTCAAATAACATGTCACATTTAAAGGCTGTTGTGGGAGCCAACTGGTGTAATTGTATATGGACAGTGTTATCTAATTTACCCTGCTTTGTATGATTTACTGGTATGTTTTGCTGTGGGTTGCATTATTTAGTTGTTTGATAATCTCTTTTCTTTCTGTTGTGATTTATGACATGGCATTTCTGCTTGTTTTATACCAGTGTGTTATTTTGTCAATCAAATTCTCTTTGTGCAATGGCAATATAAAAAAAAAAGATAGTGGAGAACAGCCCATATAGTGTATCTAATGTTTACTTTAAACAGATTATTTATGGCAAAATATATCAGAGGAACCAATTTGCAAAGCAATGGTTGGTTATATGTGAAGAACAAATGCTGCAATCAGCACTCTATGGGTTTGCTTGTGTACATGTTGTGGACCTGTACAGTTGTCGAAATGATTAATGAGCACAAAATGAAAACTCTTTTTTTCTTCTTTGAGCCTTTGTACTTTTCCCTTCTTTTTCCTGATGGTGGAGTCATATCCTCTGTCTTTGCTGCATCACATCTCCTCGTCTTTCTAGCCTTCTCTGGAACAGAAGGACTATATCCAGGGCCTGGCTGTTGCATTTCCCTGATGGAGGCTGGGGAGGCCCAGAGGGTTTTGTCTGGTTTGGTGGCTGTGTGCTCCTGAGGCACAGATGATGAACAAAAAGAGGATGGAATGCATCCCAAAGGCTCGAGGCTGTGTGCTCAAGAGGCTATGTAAGGAAGCCAAAGGCAAGATGTAGAATATATTAACTGTAGTCCTCAGCATCTCCTAGTGATATGAGAATGCTAGTGCTCCATTTGATTGCTTTCTACACAATTATCAAACTTTGCACTTCATAACATTTTAAATTTTACAGTCTGAGTTCTCTTACTGAGCTCTTTATTTATGAAAAGGAAATGCAAGAATTTACTGAAATGAGATGCACTTCAGACATGTAAAACACATGGTTTTCTAGGAACTCTCTATATTTCTATGAACAAAATATGGCAGTGGAGTGACAGCCATACAAATACTATCATACAAAATTGAAAGAGCAATCTGTAAGTTAATGCTTAGAAGAAATTTTCAATTATAATGTTTTCAATTTTATTAGAACCAATTCTAAGTCAGGCACTCATTCAGAAAATCAACTTGAGTACTTAGCAGTTGAAGTACTTGAGCACAAGCTGCCTTCTTAGATAGCTGCAGAAGTTAAAGTGTTAAATTAGTGCTGCTTAGGTTTGTACCAGTATGAATTCATGATACTGTTCCCAGCAAAAGCAAAAATCAAATTGGCTTATGAAGACTCAAATTCACCCATGATGTTAATTTACCAGTTTAAGCATTCGAATTTTGACCGTGACCTCAGTTATTTATGTATGATTTAGAAGTCAGCCTGCTATAAGAAGGACTTTAGAAGGTTACAAAGAAAACAGAAATAAATTGTATTGAGTGAGAGGGAACAAACCTGTCTAAAGTAGCTTAACAAAGTGAAGCCTTTTTGTTGATTTCAAAGAGAATGTGATAGTGTGCAAGGCTGAATTAACTGTACTTATATCTTTAATACCTCTCATATTTTTCATGGGGAAAAAGTGAATCTGTATTTAGAAAGAAACCTTGGCCAAAAAAAAAAAAAAAAAAAGGGAGCATGAGAAAGTGCAGTCCCCACCCCAGCTGCGAATTGGTATTTCCGGGTTAAGTGACCAGAAGGCTTTATGGCCCTTCTCAGAATTACAGGTTTACATGCCTTCTTTCTCTGTCTTTATCTCTGCATTCACAGGCTCAGTGGATGCTAGGTATTCAACAAAAAGATGACAATTTATTCACTTGAAACAAGAAAACTTGACAGGTCCAGATTACTTTAAAATTTACAACATAAACAAAAGCAAGACAGAAAATAAATAAATACTTCACATCAAAGCTTCTGCTGAGAGTATCCTTATTTTAATAAAATATCTAGAAAGGGCATTTTTTAGGGAAATGAGAAGATAAGAGGAGTGCTGGTTTAGATGGAGGAAATAAACAGGTACTGACTTTTGTTATCTTTCCAACAAAATGCAAAAATTCAAAAAATTAACTGTGGAGGCAGTGTTCAGACTGTGTATAAATCAAAGGCTTTCCTTTAATCCTTTACTAATCCCTTACTTATCTTGCCTACTGTACATACATTGTTAAAAAAGCTACAAGCAGAGCAAAGACACACAGATATGCTAAAGGAGTTAAATTCCAGTATTTGAAATACAAAATGCAGAATGCCCACCACTGAAAAAGTCTTTGATTTGATCCAGGCATATTTAATTTTTAAGATTAATAAAACATTCTCCCAGTCGTTAGCAGCTCACATATTTCGGAATTATTGAATCACTTCTTTTTTAAATTATGATAAATACAAAAGATTTGTAAAGATAAAGTATTGATCACCTTTGGGTTATACCAATGCACTAATTTCTCATTATAATTTAGGAATAAGTAACAGAAATGTAATTCAAATTTATTTATTTTTATGCGTATTTTATGAAAGAAATTTGGCTAATATATTTATCTTTTGCTAGAAAAGTACATCTAATATAAGAATAGAAGTTGGTCCCTATTCCAGTCTTTTTTTGAAACTTTGTTCAAAATGAAGGTTGTTGAAAATAATATAAATTACTAACAGCGACACTGCTTATATCTGAAGAACAGACTGCTCTCAGTGATAATGAATTTGACATTTGAGTGTTTCAGAGACCTGCAGTATTTTCTTAAAGAATATAACGCAACTGGAATTTTCAATCTGCTGTGTTTCAGAAGACAAATTCAAAAGACATATTGAAGCCAAATTTTGCTTAGCTTTACCTTGTGTTTTTTTTTATTTTATTAATTACCCCAATCATCTTGATTTTAAAATTGAAGAGGAAAACCTTTCCAGATATTACTTTTATAATCAAGTGGTTTTGATTCCACATCCATTAGTGCATATTTTAAGGGATAAATGTGAAGGATTATCAAGTCATCAAGTACAGAGTACACAGTATTTGTGACTGAATTGTTTCATCCTAGATATTTTTCTGAAAACTCTACACCACTGTTCATTGTGTGTATGATGGTGCTGCTGGAGGAGGTATGAAGCAAAGTCATGAAATAAACTGAAAAAAAAAAAAAAACAAACCACAAATAACCAAAAATCCCAACCAAAAGAACCACAACTCTCTAGAGACTGGATAAATAGTAAGAAGCATGTTTAATACAACTAATTTATAGATGAATGTGGTGCCAAGCTAGAATACATTAACAAGGTAAGGCTGCAGGGCCTCTAGGTAAGATAATATATTGCTTTCATTAAAAAGCAATCTGCATGGACCATATCCACTAACACTGGAAACTCTGCAGCTGTCACCTTTATCAGGGGAACAAGAGCAAGCCACTACATTTTAATCACTGGAGTTTGTCAGGAACGAAAAACAGCCAGCTTCCCACAAATCAACAGACATGTATCCTGATAAGGAGAGTGAATTGGAAAAGGACAGCTACACCCCACACTACACCACCTATTCTGGAGTGATCAAAGCACTGTAATTGTAGCAGATAAATCTACTGAATTAGGCTCTGGGATGAAACGCTCGTCATTTCACAAAACAAATGCAGGTTTACTTGAGTCATCTGTGACATATTTCATTATTTAGTTTGAGTATTCCTAGCACTTGCCACAAAGGCAACAAGAAAGAAAAATAGGATGCCTGTATCCAAAATTAGTGGCATTTTTTCCAGAATATCTTTTCTGGTCATTAAAGAGTAATTAATATCAGAAGTGCTGTTCATAGGGAATTCTTTTGCATAACTCTGACAATAAAATTAAACATGGTTATTTATTAACACTCATAGCCTTTGAATTTGTCATATCTGATATGCATGAGAGCAGACACTGTTTTTCCATGGTAGATAATTATTCTTCAAAGAGAAAGCACTAAGGAATTGAAAGGGACAATGCTTGGGACAAGAAGAAGTTGCAAATTCTTGTAGAAGACATATTATGAGAGTCAAATTTTAACCTCAAATGCAACCATAGTTATATGACAGTTTTATTTTAGGCACTGATAGGAGATGTGACCCCTGTAACAAAGATTTCCTGTAAAGAAAGAAGTATTAAATAAAGACTTTAATGGAAAATGTTTTTTGTCCAAAGGAAATGAAAAAATCTGCTTGTTTGTGGAAGGAAGGCTGCAACTTTTTAAGGCAGGGAGGGACTGATAGACAAGGTTGTTTTTTTAATATATATATGAACAAACACTGCAAAAGGAAATTACTTTTTTTAGGGAGAGTTATTTTGATTTCTAAGAGCTTGAGAGTACTGATTAAAATCAGTTTAATGTGACAGAGGGGTCTTTTAAAAAGGAGTTATTCTACTACTGTGCGTGCAAGGCTTGGAGGGAAGGAGATACATTCTTTTCATAGGATTTGCAGTTCTGAACTCCGCACCATATACTAAATTTGGTAGAATTGCCCTTTTCTTTGAGCTGGCATGATTCTTCCTGGCAGTCCAGATGAGAGGGCTTAACTAAACAGTTTCTTACCATTTTCACCTGAAGTTTGAGATCTTAATCAGCAGTGAGAGGGAAATAAAATAAATACTGTCTCAGTAGTAAGGTACCAGTATCAGTACCAATCGTGAAAAGTACAATGCACCAACAATCATTACTGCGAACTGTTATTGGCTGCTCATGTTACATATCTTCTTATTTGTTTCAAAATTTTCCAGCATTCAGCAAATATTCCAAACAAATCAATTAGACTGGTGTTATTGAAGCCCTCCGAGGCAGTTTCATGAATGAGATCCATGCTCTTGCTGCATATTTACCTGCAGTTAACAATGGCCAAATGTCAAAGCCACAGATCTCAGAAATGAAACTGAGTTCATAACTGGGAATGTTACTGTCCTAAGAGCTAAGTTTCAGAGGGGTCATCCTGTGCTGTATTCTCCAGAGAATGTGAGGACACGCATCCCATCTGCAGGAATTTAGGCATGTGGAGGCAGGCACTAGCAGCTACAGGCAGGTCACCACGGAGACTGCGGGAAGCGCCTGAGCAGTTAAGGGATACGCATCCAAGCCTCCATCAGAAGCCTTGGACATGGGCAGTCTGCCTTCCACAGGCTCTCTGACAAGGTAGGAGGTCTGTGGCTGTGGGTTTGCTGCTCCCCGTGCCCCAGCAGGACGTGGCCACGCCGGTGCAATAAACCAGATTCCACAGGCCTGTCGGCCGTATCTCGGCGCTGCTTGTAGGCCTGGCCGGCTATCCATGAGAACAGCGAGGGCTGATTACAGCACTCACTGCCCAGCAGGTAGCTAAGAAAACCAGCCCCTGCCACTTTCTCTCTGTTTTTGTTCACTCTGAAAGCTGTGGTATCCAGGCATCACCCGCAGCACTCACAGGCGTAGAAAGAGCTACACGCACAAACACTTCTCCTGCTCGCCCTGCTGCCCCGTGGAATCGATTCACAAACACGTCATTTTCCACGTCTTCACTGAGAGATTTAAATAATTAAGTAATTTCAGTATCACAGCAGTTATACACGTCTTACTGTGACAGAGATTGGGATATAAGAATCTGCAACGGGTGTACGAAGCTCAGCAGACAGCAAAGGTGCACCTACCTCTGCTTTCAGGCAGTTTAATTCTATAACTGATCTCAAAGTATAAGAGAATGATGTTGATAAACACTTCTGGAAAATAATAGGGAAATGTATTCAAATTTTCTAAATTCTCCTCATATTTGTGTATGAGAGAGAAACAAAAAAATCCAAGCTGGATTTTTTTATATGCTTGAAACCTGTTGGTTAGCTGAAAACCATAAAACCAAACATGAAATCAGTTTATTCTGATGTTTCACCCCTCAAAATCAATTATTTTCATCTCCTCTGCATTTCAACAGCCCTTCTAGATGTAAAATAATATCCAGAATGGCAAGAGAATTGAGGGTTTCTTTTTTGCTATCATTTGCTTCTGGAATAAAAATTTGGGTCATCCATCATCTGGAGAGCTACTGAAGTAAAATCACCAATATTCTGTCAACTTTATGAAGGAAGTCCCATTGTCTTTCTGTTTTCTTGTACTTTACAAGGGAAGATCTGAGTATTTCATGTTGATTGCTTGATTGGCTGCACTGGGACTCTTTAAAAATACTAAAAAATCAACAGTCTGGTACAAATCAAACACAGGCTTCTATCAATCATGAGCCTGGGGTATTATCTGAGGTTTTTACCCAGAAACATGTCATTAAAAGTTGCAGAAATTAATTGGTGCCATTGGCTGTAATGGCTTTCCTGACACAGTTTCTCAAATGTAAAGAAAAATTATGGATAAGGCAAATTCCTCATGGGATTTTTATAGATGTCTGCTTTGTTCTGTTATTGTTTATTGCAAATGTTATTACTGTGATCTATGGCCCCATCATGCTTTGTCTATACTGCTTATACCATTTTGCAGCCCGCAACACAACTGAGGGTTTCTGTCACTGGCCAAGATAGCACTTATTTTTAAATTCTATCCTTTATATATTCCTGTAGTGATCTCAAGGCGTTAATTTTGTGTGTTTAAAATTTCATACTTACACAGATCTTGTTCTGATTGAATAAATGTTGCCAATGATCCGCCTAGAAGAATTGTGAATCTTGTCTCAGTGTGAGCTTCTGCTGCTGTTGTTTGGTAGCTGTACAAAGCTGCAGGAGTTACTCATTTATTTCAATTGTTCTGATTTGCATATCTACAAAGCAGGTCTATTAGATGACAGCTTTCACTCCCTTGCTTTTTATTTACTGCTTATTTATTACTTATTACCATCTTCTTGATTATGAGTTATTTTACCCTGCAACCTAACCTTGCAGAAAGGTAAATATTTTAGGAGCAGGAAACTAAGAAATTGTCTATGCTTACAGCAGTGCAAAAATAGTAGCAAATGGATTCCCCCAAATTAGATTTGAGATTCAAGACAGATTTCATGCTTAATAACAACAGGTCATCTTGCCACCATCACTGAAGTAAGATTATACAATTACATGCATTGCCAATTATGCAATTATATTCTGTTTTCCATTCTAGGGCTTGAATGATCTGTTTATAGTCATTTGGGACTGTAAGTCACTCTTAAAAAAAGAAAAAACAAACAAACAAATGAGCAAACTGCTGTGAATTAAACTTTAAAGTACATTTTTCTTCATTAAACCCTCTCAGAATATTCTGTGTATAACTTACTGGACCTTTAGGTTAACATGTTCAGTGTTTTCTGTAAAATGCTAATAGGTTGTACACTCTCTCAACACAACCAAAATCCAACAAACATGAGCAAAAAGGAAAACTCATTGCTATATTACAACTTCAGTAATGTAGGGGTGTTTTTTTTTTCCCCCAAGGCTTCAGGCCCATTACATGCGTGTGGGAAGTGGTGTAAAAGGATCAGCATCATTAGCCATCTGCACAGCCTCCAGTCCGTAAAACAGTGATGTTTAGCCTGTCATCTTGCAGTTTTAATCTCTTTCTGCTGTGCACATTAGTAGCCTGTCTCCTGCCTGTACGTTTTGATTCTACCTGATGATGCAATGCCACTACACTGACTAGTTCTGGTAATGTCAGAGTGCAGCTTCCAAACACATGCTTTTTCTCTTGTCACTGTCAGTTTGGTTTTGATTGGATAGTTTCAGAGCTGTGCTTTCAGAGTATTTGAATTGATTATCCTCAGCTAAAGTTGTAAATCCTTGCAGAGCCCCAGCAAGAGTTCAGTGAAAACAGAAACAATGGGCTGCGTGGTCTCAAGGGATCAGTAACAGAAACACAGATTTTCTTTCAGAAGCTTTTTTTGCTGTGTGCTTTCTCTTGCCACTGATAGCCTTCTTCTACAAGATCAAGGTTTATGCAGTGATATGTACCAAAGGGTAGGTTTTTGGTAACCTATTTTACATGTCATTATAATAGCATTGTCATAGTCAATCATCCCTATAACAAAAGCATGACCATTTTTATTTGGACTTTTGCTATAATTTTCAGGAAAATAAGTTCTGAATTTTAATAGCTCTACAGATTATGGCTTTTCTTACAAAGGTTGTTTCTGCAAGGCAGCATTGTTAGGCTGGAGACGTTGACAAGTACCATTTTGTGATTCTTGGATCAAGGGGAAAGGCTTGATCCTTCTTCCAAGACTACTACTCTACCTTCTTTTTTCCTTCACGTTTATTGTTCCATCTTCATCTCTCTGTTATGGGTCATATATCCCATATAATTTAATGACACTCACTGGGGAACTGCTAAGAGCAATGTGTTCTGTGTTTAGTGTCACACCACGTCTTCGGAAGATCAAATCAAAGGGGTCTAAGCTGGAGCTTCCAGGGACACTGTTCCCACCTGAAATTATTTCTTTTAGGACCACAAACACCAACATCCCTTTAGCTAGGTACTTGTGGCACAGCATCTTTAAAGACTAAAGCAGCCAGGGCCCATGTATTTTTGCAGTGCCTGGAAGTTAAAGCAGTGCTTAAGTCAAGAGATCTTGCCTGCTCTTGTCTGATCACCTTCCAACTCCTTGTGATGTTTTAGGTGCTCAGCAGCATGTCGAGTGATACAACACTTACAGCAAAACCTGTAAGTAGGCAACGTGTACCTTCATTTAAAATCAAGTAAATTAACTATTCACCACAAAATTTAGACTATTTATTATTTTGCAAAACTGTAATCTATTCTTTAAAATCTCACAAAAAGCCTACATTTGTTTGATTGTTTTCAACATTCATTTCAATTCTCTGTAAGTCACACCTAGAAATCTAAAATTATGTCTGAGGTCTCATAATCACTGTGTGTCTTTCAGAAATGACCTGCATGTCAGGTGCCTTATTCATACCTGTTTAATTTAATTGTAAGAAGAATGCTTGGACAGTATTCTGGTTCTTCCATCTCATTCAGATAGACTTGTAGAGAGTTACTCAGAAGCAACGTATCAGAAAGTTTCTGAGTGTCAATGAGAACTGCCTGTACCCAGCACACTCCCCTGGCTGCCAGCTCCCAAGGTGAGACCCTGAGGAGATGTGAGGAGTAATCCAGAGAGGGTGGGCAGTTGTCTGCTTCAGTGATTTCCACCATTCCACACAACCTTGCTTGTACCTTACAGGGTGAGGAAGCAGGATGCCCTTACTCAGCTGATATGATCACATATCAAGGGATAAATAACACAGATACAAGGACACCAGCTTGCTGAAGCTCAGCCGTTTCCTCTGCTTCCCACCAGCTTCCAGTCATAGCAACCAACAGGTCTCAGACCAGTCTTTCCTAATTATTCCCTCTTCTGACAGTCATCCTTACAAAGAACAGCTATAAAAATCATCTTGTCAATGCGCTCTGGGAATAGAGGTAGGTTTTCTTAGAGAATATGGTTCTGATTTATTAAGCCTGCTGATCAGTTGGCAAAGCCAACAGAGAGAAACCTTTATTTTTATCTGGTCACTCATGTAGCCAGGCTACGAGCCTCTGCATGAAGACCCTGCAGCACAGAGAAAAGGGCTGTGGTGGTTCCACACACCATAGTATCAAGGGGATGGGAGAGGACCTGCTCCTGCTTTCTCACTGGTGTAGTTGTGCTGCTCCCAGAGCGTAGTCAGGCTCTCTTAAAGCTGTAGAACAACAGGATCCAGACCTGACCATTTTTCAGAAATGAGCATGGGTTTGATCCTTAGTTTGTGTAAACTGGCACAGCTGTGACCTGATTTTGTAGGGAAGGAAGTGACAATTTAAAACACTTGAGAGACTAGCTTACCAAGGAAAGCAATGAAAAAAGAGACATTGACCATTAAAAAGATGTTGATAATAGAGTTTTATGTATAAATATTCTTCAGGCTTTTCTTTAATCTTTGAAATTTACATAATTTGCCGTCTCTGAGACAGCACATTAAGTGTTTTTGATATATTTTCAAAGGTCAGGCACAAAGTCATGCTCCTTTAGAGGCCTTATGGTTGTTTGTGCTTTTTTGATGTTTGTACCATCGTGCAGACCTGATAAGTAGATGAATGACCATGATAAATGTGCATAATGAGAAAGTGATAAGAATTGCAGCATCTGACATGAGTTATGTCTCTGTTGTCCAGAAATGGAGATGCTCTGCTTTTATCTTTTCTCTCTAATTTCTTAATTAGGAAGAAAGCATATTTTCCACCCATTGCATATATATTTGGCAAAGATGCTCTGTAATAACAAAATATGTCAGCCAATGACCTTGTTATAGATACTGCTGTACTCTTTTTGCTTAAAAAATATCTCTCCTTCTTGTAGATCAGGAGACACAGGATCAAGGTTTATGCAGTTATATATATATATATATATATATATATACCAAAACATTTTAGACATTAAAAAAAAAACAAAACAAAAAGGTTAGGGCCCAATCCAGCAAGTACTTGAAAATACATGCTTTTTTTCTCACATATAAGGTCTGATTCAAGTTGCTGAAATTAGTTTTATGAGTAATGACACACAGATGTATTTTGAAAAACCTAGCTATTGAGATCAGATTCTAATCTGAGTTGCCCAGAAAGTCTGGATCCTGGAAGCCTTATAAGGGCAAAATTCTCTTTAATGAGATTTCTTCAATTGGTAGGCCTCTTTAGAAAAACAACCAAAATGTAGCCATTGAAATAGTTCTCTAAAATTGAGCCACTGCATGTTGTTGGTGAATTAGACCTGTGGATTTTTTTAAGAAAGTGCAGTCTGGATTCAAGGACATTAAATTTACAGAAATGAAAAGAGGGGTCTGAATTAATTTTTTCCTGGGATGTTTTCAAGCCAGTGATTGTTCGTTGTCTTACGTCTCTACTCTGCAAAGATTCACACACTTGCATGTGTTTTTATGCCAAGCACTTCCACATTTGTGGAAGCAGAGCTTAATGGATTGAAGCTACTTCTCTCAAAGTGAGTGGCAAAACTGTTCTCTTGAGTGAGAGGAAGATAAGATTAACAGCAATAAAGCTATACCAAGCTAAGAAATTCTGCATGGTGTGAGCTGCAAAGCTGTATTGATTTCAAAACCAGAGAAAAGGAAATCAAAATTAATATTTTCTGATTATATACTGCACAGTTGTTGTAATATAGTATTTCATTCTGCCATTTAATTATTTGCATTACTTTTCTGCAATAATATGAAATTACTTATGCTTAAAAGCTATCATGAATATTTGAAAGCAACTATCTGGCATAACTGCAAAAGCATATAGTGCATATGTTTTTGTTTTGCTTGCATCAAAAGCCAAAGTTTATAAAATATCAGCAATACTACATGTAACAAAGAGGAGAGAAACATTTTGTGGAGGGTGTTTATTTAGATTTCTTGGTTTCCTTTCAAGCCAAGATTTGTTTACTAGAGGCATTACAATTTAGTGAGACAAATTAGGCTAAACTTTTTATCTCTGGTGGTTTGCACATGCACTGATTAAACTAGTATTTCTTCTAAAGATTGCCTAGGAAGATAAATGAACAAGAGGAGCAATTAGAGTAAGGAAAAACTAAAGATTGGCTGACATGATTTAAGTTTACCTCTAAGGCAGTTTGTCATTTTGTCTCTATAATCTCTATCAGAATTGACTAAAACCGTAAACATAAATCATTATACTAATTTATTTCACCACACTGTGGTCTGGGAGAAGAAGATTTTATTTTTTTCAACAGACTTTTGGGGATTCAAACATTTTCAGAACTTTTTAAATGTAGTATAAAAACAAGCCAGCTTAAAGCATCATTGATTAGTATTTCAGCTTCTTAAAATCTGATTTTTTTGATGTTAAGCCAAGAAATGCTCCTGTTACTATTGGTAAAATATCTATTAAGAATTCAGAATACAGGGGCATGGATTTGATTTTTTAAGTGACTGGATAAAGCTTAATGCATGACAAAATGCAGTGCAAGGCCATAAGTTATTACTCCACACTAGATGAGTTAATAAGCAGCCTTCTCTCCTGGGATGCATCAGGACAAAGTCCGTAGGACCATGGAATACCTTTGCAGAAGGGAAACCAGTAGATGCCTGAGGACATCCTGCAGTATAAATCTCCGTGAGCTGTCACAAGACCTGTTATAGACTCTCCAAAAATAGAGTCCTGTATATCTTCATTAGGAACTGCGCTAACAACAGTGTCCGCCTGCAATTTTATTCAGATGCCACAGTAAAGCAAGGATGATATTATGTTGTTCTTGTCAAGTGGAGTATTCCTTTTCAGTGACTTTAAGGAACAGATATTCCAATGCCATTTAAATATCTATGTCCTGCTGCCTGTTTGTGAATGGTCTCGTTTGATTCAGTGGAGCTGCTGATGGCAGCAGGGTCGCCACCTAAAGTGCTCCTCCACAGGAAATCTCATCAGACATTTTGCCTCCCTCATGCCTGCACTCCCACAGACCCTTGATGGCACAGGCTGTGGGTTGCCCAATTTCACCACCTGCCAACCCTACCAAAATCAAAGCAAATGAAAGTTTATTTCTGGCAGAAAAATAGGAGAGGGAATATATCTCCAAGTCTGGGAGGGAAGTCTGCCGTATGGACAAGTATGTTCTAAATATTCTGAAAGTGTTTCTAAACCTGAGCTAGGGGTGGCACTTTCCTACCAAACCCTAGTTTAAAAACAGCTAATTTCAGGGTGAGCAGAATATTGGGAGGATGATTTCCTACAGATTTGAATTTCCTGGTTAATTTATTTAGTAGTCCAAGAAGGGAAGTACCTGGCACACTTACCACCCCTATCTGATTTATGCCATGTCTTGGCACCTGTTTTCATGAAACCCTAAGGAATTTAACCCAGCTTCATACCACTCTTGCTGCATCCCTCATAATTCCAAGCAATCAAGGGTTCAAATGCTGTTAAAAGGGAATGCACAGGTGAACACTAAAATACTTACATGATTCCATAAGAAAAAGCTAAGTGAAATGCCGTTCTTTCTAGACCAGAGCTTTTACTAATTAAGTTTTGTGAACAACTCAAAGCACAAACAAAAACTCTGTGGCTCTGTATGGTCAAATTTACACAGAATGCAATAGTACGTCAAGGATTTGGGTTTTTTGGTTTTTTTTTTTTTAATTAATTTAATATTTTTTTTTTCTTAAAAGTGTGCTTTGAAAGGATAGTGAGTTTCTTGTCTTCACACATACACACAAACCCTGTTGTGATGACTCTGGTTGTCTATTAAGGCTGGAACAGTAATTTCCATGACTAATGGCAATGTGTGGGAACAAGAAACCACTCATGTCCAAAAATGTCGAAGGCTTCTAAACGTCTTTAAAATAGTTCTATGGTTGAGATAAGCATTAATGATGTAATGAACAAGGATTAGCTCCACTGCTGGCTTGACCCCAAAGAAAAAGATGTAATTCCAAGGAGTAAATATTTCAGTGCTGTCTCTGCAGGTAAACCAGGCTCGGTGAAAGCCAGAAAAATTCCTGCTTAGCTGTAAACTCACTCAGCCGAGGCAAAAGAGGCGAAGAGTTCAGTCTTCTGTCTGAACGGGAAAGAAGACACGTTGAGAAAACGCTCATCCCAGCTTTGAACTCCAGAGGGCAATAGTCCACAGCACGACGGGTATGTAGGCGTGTGTTCACTAAAACCAAACCAAAACAAAAAACAATATATATCAAATCAAAACAAGCAAACAAACAAAAAACGCCCAACGAAACAAAACAAAAAAAAATTTAAAATATCATTTCCAATAGTTTCCTTGATACTACCATCGTGTCAATAGACCCACAGCATTGGTGGGTGCAGAAGTTCAGCCAGGGTTGCCAGAAGCTGTGCCAGAAGTGCAGCTGGTAACACAGTGTCGGGCTTTTTGGGAAAAAAAGGACACTTTCCCTCTGAAAATAGTCAAATGCAAGTTCAGTGACATGCTTGAGGGAAAGCAGGATAGGATGTAAGTGAGGAGAAGACAGGTAATGAAAGCAGTGTTGTGTAATTCAGATAAGTCCTGATGGGTGTTTACTAACAGCATTAAGATGAGTGCAGCAAGTGTATCATTTTATTATGATTATTTATTCTGATTTTAATTTTTAATATTGCACTTTTCACACATTAAGAAAACAGAAATTCTTTCAAGCATCATTCAGGCTGCAAAAACGCTTGCACAGCCTTGTTAATGCAACATAATGTTTGACTCTGAGCTAGGAGCAAAAATACTTTAGTACCACTAAATACTTTAATAATGTCATTATTGTTTTGAAAGGCACACTAGATGGGGCCCATGTTTTTTTAGTAAATCACTCTAACTCTGGCTGTCTCTGGCAATACCAGAAAGCACTCTCAAGTTTCCCTCAGAAGGTCACTTCTGTTGTGGCTTTTGCTAATTCCACAAGCTCAGGAGTCATTTTAATTCCCCACTACGATGTTTACTGCCCACCCTGTCACTGGAGGCACTGTGCCTCTTCTCCCACTGTGCAGAGGAGGTTTCCCCGTTCTGCTCCAGCTCTAGGCAGAAATGAACTCACATGGGCACCATTACAAGTTTAATCATACAATCAGCAAAGCAAAGCTTGAATAGACAGCAGATTGACAGGGGGTAAAAACAAGAAGGAAACTGAAGCTGTCTATTTGTGTGTCATTCTTCTGTGCTTCCATAAATTATATTTTTTAATAAAGACTATGCAGTGTTTATTGTTACATGCTAACACCATTTCTCTCCCTGACATCGAAGATGAGCTATACCTGCCTACCAAACATTTCCTGGCGAGGCAAAACGGATCAGGAAGCAGTAGGGAATTAGTCAGACACATATCTCATATTCAGAGAGGTGAGGGATGAAAAAGTACTTCACCACACATAGATAGTTCTGAATGTCTGGTTTTTTTTGATTATTCCCAAACTGGTACTGACCAAATGCTCCTGCTTCTATAGCTATTTACTTGCATTCTAAAAATAGTTCATTATTTGTCTTTATTATTTTAAGGTTTTCTGTGGTTTGTCTTCCCACACTGGTTTTCAGAGTGGATGCATACGGATGCAGACTTAAAGTCTAAAATGCTTCCTTTGTGTCATGCTAATATAAATGGTACGATGAACCTCAATGTTAACTTAAGGTTCTTGCATAGTGTGAAAGGACGGTTTCAGATTAGGAGTAGGCGTGTTGCAGATACCATTGGATCAAAACAGAGGTTAGCAAGTTGAGAAAGTTACGCAACAAATGTATTACACCTCATCTGATGGTGTGACAGTGCAGTATGTGTCATTTTTAGTTCAGTTTTAGGTCATCAGCAAGATATCTTTTCCAAAGGTTTCAGATCCTGTGTTGGGTAGGGTAGGATTGAATAAAGAAAAAGGATTGAAGTAGCAGCTCACATGAGAATGTTTTTGCCTGACTGAACAACTTGGCTTCTGTATATTAAAAAACCCTAAACCACATAATAGTATCGCTTCAGTTTTACTTAAATATTCAATTAAAGCTGTCCTGTGTTACCAGAATTACCATTACCACAGATGTATATTAATGTTGACACATGTGAAAGCAAAAGTTTTATTCCTAGCACAAGCTTTGTCTATAATGAAAGCTTAGTTTACTTTTTAATACCAGCCAGTCAGTACTTTTCTGGCATTAAAGTTTTGCTCCCTGTATATTTCCTGAATTTTTATCCTGTCTTTCTGACCTTTTGAGACACTGCCTAATACCTTTAGAGCGCTGGTTGTAAGCCACCCTGCACCTTATTCCTTGAAAAGAGTATCCTGTGAAAGAGCTTCTCTTGTGATGGCCACAGAATTCCTGCAGCTCAACACAAATTCCATTGTTTCTGCACAAGGTCAAGGAAAAAGCATTGCAAAAAAAGTAACATGGAGCTGTATTTTAAGGTGTGATCAAATCCTCCTGTGCCAAAATGAGCAATGAGCTGAGTTTAGGTCCTTTTATTCATTTTTCTATGAAGAATTTATTTGGATACCATACTGCACAAGTCCACAGCACTCAAGCATATTTTATTCAAATACATCTTTCAAACTGGGAGAAAAGGCATGACAGACAAAACACGTGACTGCTAACATGAGCTCATCCAACTTTCAAAATGCAACGTGGCAGGCATCCCTTCACACTCTGGGCAAATGGCACATGGTACCAGGAGACATTAGGTTTTTAAAAGTGAAGTTAAACTGATAAATTAGACCTCATTTATTGAACAGCAGTTACAGCCAATTGCCCTGGGAGTCATTTGACACCTTTGAAGACCCTGCTAACTTAATTGGTGATAGTTTGGGGGCTGAAGGAAACATTTAAGCCCGTAGCAGCAGGACACCGTGCAGCATGAAAATGGAGAAGACAAGCATTCTCACTGACAAGGGGAGTCATATATAGATTTTTGTGTCCATTGTTTTTGCTTATTTGTGTGTGTGCTTTACTCAGTCAATCAAATATAATTGACACCACTGGGTTCTGTTGTTTTGTGGATGACAGGAGCTAATGCAAGGGAAAAAAAGCTGGGAGTAAACTTCCCCCTGAAAGGCTGTGTAAAGGTTTTTCCACTGGGCTTGTGACATTTTTTGCTCAATTGTATTAATTGATGTAGTGACAAGGCAGTTGGAAAGATGATGGATACTGATCACTACACTTTTTTTTTTTTTTTCTTTTTAAGTATCTGGGCATTAACATAAACTCTGCTTTTGTGCAAGCAGTAGGAATGCAGCCAGTAAGAATGTAAGATGAAGATTTTAGCACCTGCAGACCAAGTTTATAGGACTCACCAGTCACAGCTGAATACCACTACAGAATGAAAAAGGCATGTTTCTTTGGGACAGACTTTTACTCAGGACAACCACGTTCCCACCTTGATTTTTTTTCCCCCTTGTGTTAGAAACTTTGATATTTACTGTTTTGTTCCATGAATTCAAGAGGTATATTTAATTAAGATTAATCTGGCTCTTTCCCAGATTTGAAGTATTTCCAAACTCAGCTTGGAAACCCAAATGCCTGGCTGAAGTGGCTGAGGAGGTCAGGTTTCCACAGATAGTCCCTACAGCTGGGTGCCTGGCTCCCAGCTCTGTACTGACAAGGGCAGGTGGTCCTTGGATTCAAATCACTACAATGTAGAAACTATTCTGAGCTTTTCTGTGAGAGTGCTGACATAATCATACATACATGCATTTATTATTCTGCCTCCCAGCTTTCCACAGAGGACACTATAGCTCCAGCACAAAAGAGATGCCCTCGTGTGCATGTGACTAAATGCAGAGTGCAGAAAAAATGTGGTAGCACAAGCACAGCTTTGCCTCTGAATGCTTGATCTGAGTTAACACAGACATCAATCAGTCAGTTGCCTGAAGGACATCATCTCTGGATTTGTCTCAGAAGGTGAATTACATAATCAAAAGTATAGTTTTTCTGAAAAGAATCCTAAGCCAGTTCCTTGCTTCAGGACTACGTTCAGAGGAGCTGGATAAAATGGAAGTTGGTAAGAGTCCAGACTTCTAAAGAAGAAAGACTGGGGCCTTGACATGAAATGTAAATACACCTGTGAATCAACATTAGGGGGAGCATAGGTATCACCTATGAACACACAGGTTGAATGAATATTGTACCAGTCATACTCTTCCATTTATTCATTGTCTCTGGTTATGGTTACTAGGCTGGGATGACGAACACATTGTATGTGTTAATTTCCTAATTAGAAACTTGGTTTTGAATGTCCCACCACATACTTATCATTTAAGACCTACGCGTTAAGAGGGATCACTGGCTAGAGAAAGCTGTTCCCTAAGATATCATACAGATCTTAGGGAAATTCATGAAGAAAATTCAGGCAAGTCCAAGAAAACCAAAGGATTTTTTCACAAATACATTTTCCCATGAGTGTCCCATAAATATTTCCTTTAGCAAATTGACATAGAAGACCTGTGCCCAGAGATTGAGTGATCTGAATTCACTTCCTCCTCTATCAGAGACATTGTTTATGAGGGTGGCCATTTAGGGTGAGAGGCACAAAACAAGCAAAAGGAAGTATGTGGAACAGAGAGTGACAGCTCTTCTCTGAGGGCCACCTCTTTTAGACAGGTTTTAGCCAGGTGCAACCTCTTTTCTGTAGATTTCTGAGCTGGTTCTTCTCACACCAAGTGTGTCAGAGGTACAGTGGATCACAACAAATGGTGTCTGGTTATGGGGTCATGGCTTATCTGCCCTGCTCTGCCTGATATGGAGCAACGTTTGGGGAATGGACTTGGGGAAGCGTCATGACACCAAATCTCTGTAGGACACCAGATGGATGCGATTCCATTGACTTGCTGAAGCTGTTTCAGGACAGGTAGATCCAGCCAGCATGAAGCCTGACTTTTTCTAGTAATGGCTGTGGGCACCTTTCTGAACTATGGATAGTTTGTTGTCAGGGCTTGTCTCATTGGGCAGCAGCACATCAGCTTTTCCAGCAGAATGTAAGAATCTGGACACTGCCTCTTTTTGCATTTAAAAACTGCAAAATTTTTTTATCCTTATTTCCACAATTCTGCAGGTAAAGTACAGGAAAGAAAATCCATTGTTTGCCTCAGATTTTAAGCTTCGGAGCTTTCCCCTTTGGATGGCTTGGTGTGCCTTATCATAATGTGTAGTGTGCAATATCTGAAACAGTTGGGTCTCCTGCCAGGGCAGATACCTCCAGAAAGAAAAAAAAAAAAAAAAGGTAAGCATTTGCAATTTAAGTGGTAAATAACCAAAGGCAGATACTAAAACAAAGTAAACTATGTCAGTGTAAAATTATCTACATAGTTTTGTCAAAGAGTAATAAATTCTTTCTTATTATTGCTTTGGTACATATTGATACAGCTTCCTTATTTGGAAAATGGAGATTCATCAACACAAATCTGTGATCATTTCAAAGTATTAGGCTGTTATTGTTTCTGGCCTTGGTCATAAACCAGTAATAAGCTGCATACAATTAGATGTTTGTGTTGTGTGTTATATTGCACAAGCCGACAGGAATGGAAAAGCTGGTTAGAGAACAGCTGATTAGCTGATTAGTTTGAAGAAAGCCAAGTAGCTACAAAGGGAGATCCATAAGTTTCACAATTTATTGAAGAATAGAGTTGTCCACCTACCAGAGCAGACTCCTGATATAAAAATTGGGGTGTTTGTGTACCTGTGGAAGGGAATTTTTTTTTTTTTTTATGAGGAGGACTACAGTCAAATAAGATCATTAGAAGGCCCTTTCTTGATGCAACCTTAGCATGAAGAGGTGAATTATTGTTATTGTAGATTCTTCAGCTTCGTCTATTGTATGTGTAATATTTCTAACTGTTATTTTATTTTATGGACAATTACTAAGCTTAGCCTGCTTTGATTAGTGGGTTAAATGAACAAGAAGACAACATGATGCTCCTCTTCCAAGGATGTGGCAAGGCTATAAAAAAGGCCCAGGGACACCTGAAATATTTCATCTCCTCAGCACCTCCTCCACACTTTGGGCAAAGGATCTCAGGCACCTCTTAGAGCTGCATAGGCCATGGGAGAGTGAGCATCACCAGATTCAATGGAAATGCATTTCAGCAGTGACAGTTGATGGCACTGAAGGTTCTCTGCATGCTATAAAATACTAGGATATAATTCTAAGCCTGTAGGCACACAAAAGATGTGTCACATTTGAGAAGAAGGGACTTTCCAGCTCATGTAGGAAGCTGTAAATAATGAGGAAGAAAAAGCTCATATCTTGAAAGAAGGCATGAAAGCTGGTCTCCCAATCAAACAGAAACCACCTGATGATACTTTCAATTTTGATGTCAAGTTCCTATAAATTACTTGAATTCCATTAATTTCATTAAACTTTCAGTCACACTTGTGATGTTTTAGAATATAAAAATGTCCTCCATGTCCACGTGGAGTATGACACAGGTGATTTCCCTGAAATGATATACACAGCAAACTGCTGAACCAAATCTGGGACGCTGTTCTTCTGAAACCAGTGTAAAGCCTTGTCTTTCGAAAGGTACTCTTACTTCAAATGGCTAATCCCATGAGAGAAATAGTATATTACTGTCCTTGTAGTTTAGCAGGCAACTTCTAAGATGTTTAAATGCAACCAGCCATTTCCTGCTGTCAGAGAAAATACCGCATCCAAATTGTGGATTTCTTACAAGGCACCAAGTAACTGGTAACAAGTCCTCTGAAGTCCCCTGCAGGTCCATCAGTACAGGTCTGTCAAAGACAAGGACCTACACAGAAATAGTAATTTGGAGACATTCAGGTAAAAAACGGTCTAAATAATTTCTATAATCCTGACTTTTTTTCCCCTCCACTTCCAGATACTTCAGGGATTATTGATGTCAACTGGAGTTGACCTTAAAATTAATAATTCAGAAGTTTGATCATATATGTATCAATTTATGTTTCTCTCATGTGTTGTGTTACTTTTGCACAAAGTAAAAGCATGGCATGGAACCACTGAACAAATCTGTCAGTGAATGTTTTATTCCCTTCCTATGGAAAAAGAGTCTATACAGCTCCCATAGGAAGAGAGAGGGAGTTCTTTTCAGACCTTCCTGAAACTTAAATAACTCCACAGTCTTAGTACAAACAGTATGAAACAAATGTATAGAGTCTTCTCCCCTCAGATGTGTTGGGGTTATTTTCTCATTAATTTTCCCAGTGTAATTATGGTAGCTCGCAAAACATTGGCAACAAGTGTGAGCCAGTTGTCAGCATTTTTTTTGTGTTACATTATGAAGTTGCAATACTTCTCTGTGCTAGGAGGCCAGAATTCAGTACAGCTTGTGAGCTGTGGTTCTAGCATGTCTTCATAGTGGAATGAGTTCGACTTTCAGTCAAAACCCAAGGAAAAAAAAGGCAATTATTCGTATTTCTTCTTGAGGTGGTGAACTTCCTAACTTCATTATTACTTTTTTTTTTTCCTCCTTTTATTCTGTGTTTGTTTGTATGGTCAGTAGTTAACTCCATGTGAAAAAAGGCAAGTGGGAATCATTATGTTAAAATTAATCTATTATACTAGTATAATTATACTAAAAATGGCAAAGAAGAGTGAATTCATTCAAAGCAAGATGTTTCCTAAAATATCACATAACCTGTCATTTGTGGAAACCATGATGCTGTTAGGAGCTCTCACTAATGCAAGGAACATCTCATCATTCAATTCACCACACACTGAAAAAAAATCCTTGCGTTGTTATCTATTATTCTTCATGATGTACACTGATTGCTTCGCAGAAGACATGGGAAAATGTGCCACTTATTCACGGGCCTTTCAGTGTATGTTTCAGCTCTATCATGGTAATAGTGACAAAAATAGAGGCTACAGTGGATACATCGCAGTATAAACAAATACATGTGTGATTCTTCATGGTAGTATTGAGGAATGCAATCTCAGGTTGCTGTTGGTCCCTTCATGCTTAGTCATATATGCTGAAGTTTCTGAACAAAAAAACTTTTCATCTCCAAACAGCCAGTTGCATGCTCTTTGATAGTATCTTTTGGATGCACGTAATTTGTGTGCCACACCAATGTGAAGACAGATGTTGGTTCATGCCAGATAACCATAAATGTCTCAACAATTTTATTTTATTTCAGTAAATAAGTTTTATTTCAGTTTTGCTTTATCTATTAGTGCAAGTGTGTGTTTGGTTTTTGTGCCAAGCCAGCTAGCCAGATTTTCAGGAATGTAAAGGCTGCAGTTGTGTTTTATACAGATTTGATGAGGCTATACTGTGTGTGGCATATTCAGAGAGCAGATCTGCCATGAGCAGAAGTGAGCCTGATTGACAACCACGTGCCAAATTTACTCATAGTATTTTGTGCTACTTCTTTAAGGTCTTCAATAGGTACATTCATCTTAAGACACAATGTGATCCTGACTAACGTTCACTGAAATTGTGGATGTAAAACAAGGATTTATGTCAAGACAGAGAAGGATGGAGTAGCTGAGCCATGTGTGCCCATTGGATCTTTAAAACCTTATGACATACCAGGGTTGTGGCAAGGTTGTTCCCATCCACGGGTCCTAGCCTCCATTCTGTCGTAGTAAGAAGTATGGGAACTGGCTTCTTAAATATACGCACTACTGAGATGTCTCTGTATTGAGACTTTTCTAATAGAGCTGATCAGCAAGCACTTCCCCTTCCTACTTCATAAATAACATCTACACTATGTCAGTAACCTCAAATTTTGTAAGGCTTCAAAGCATCTAGGTCTGGAGAGTACATCAAGGGAATAAATAAATATTTTAAAGGGTGGCATGTAAAAAACATTACACGCACTTGGAGAATGTAATGGAAGTGTGTTACTTCTGATAATGTTTTGAGTTAAACTGTTGACAGTTTATTATATTCTAAGATAAGCACACCTGCAGTGTAAAATTCTTTGGCTCATGGAATTTAAATATCGAAACACAACAAAACATTTTAAATTTCTGGTTTGTAACTCCAAGCCAAGTCAGGTGCTTGGACATATATCCAAATATGTTAATATGGCTTATATGAATAATTTTGGCATTTGTCAAAATCCGTTGTGAAACCAAAACCTTCTTTAGTAAATAAATGAAAAAACAGCTTTTGTATAAATATCTTTACACATTTTGCTAAACTTATTCTAAAAAAAAAAGGCACTTGTGCAGAAAAATGAAATGTAGTAATATCATTGAAACAGATGAAGGTCAGGAAACACAATGAAATTGAGACTTTCACTGGGTTGTCATATCATTTTGGTTTTGCTGAAGCTACACCAATGTCATGTAAGTTTAAACTTTGTTTAATCACCATGTTCACATACAAACTTGCATTGGCTGAGCAGGATGACTTTTCCATCTGATTTAAGCCAGCGTATTGGATCAATGCTACTGATGTTTTACATCAGTGGAGAATGATGTCTGTACTAGGCAGCTGGCATGCTACAAGAAAAAAAGCCAGTGTTTTCTTCAACTCACTGCCTTCCCTGCCACAGCGGGGAGCAGAAATGTAGGGTACATCGGCCTTAACACAGTCATAGCTGAATGTGGTGTGCAAGAAATACTTGAAACAGATGTCTTTGGGGTCATGTAATACGCAATATTTGTAATAGGGTTCATTGACACCCGCTCTTCACCTATTATTATCATGCTTCCATGATGGAATTAAGCTCACAGCATTCTTGCAGACTCCCCAGGGCTTGTGTTTTCAATTTACACAGTAACACATGAAAAACAAGCAGAGCAAACTGTTGGTATGTTTATCCAAAGTTCATTTTCTCTTTCTCTTTATTGTCCTGCAATAATTTCTTCATCTCTTTCAATTGATCTAGAGAGGGGAAGCTTAGTACTTTGCCACAGTCACCTGTTCCTTGGGGAAAGAATAAACAATCCCAGAAAAAGAAGAGGAAGAAGAAAACAAAAAAAAAAACCCTGAAGATTGACTGGGGGCCCTGGTGTATTCCTTCTTACACCAGAGCATCATTTAAGTCTATGTTCTTCCATCTACCTTGTTTGCAGTAAATAGCTGCCCATTATGTCAGGTCAGGCAGGCGCTGTGGCGTCACAGCCCAGCGGCTGTGATCAGCTTGCCAAGCCACAGGACAGCCCCCAGGGAGCAGCCGCATGTGTCAGGCTCTTGAGCTGTCAAGGCTCAAAGCGACAGTTTATCTCCAGGCTTGAAAACATCCTTGCAAAGTCTCCCCTTCTTCCCTTCCCCCCTCCTCTTGTTGACAATCTGCTTGAAAGAAGACAGATGCTGGAGTAGTTTTCTTTAGACTTGTGTAATTCCACAAGGCCCAGCACACCAAATACAATTCTACCCGTCTTTTAAGAGGCCAAGTTGAGGAGGCAGACATGTTGTTGTGGGGAGGACAAGGGGTCCCTTATGCTAACACAAATATTTCCAGATGAATTTGATGCTGTCAGTGTGCCTTCCTTATGTTCTTTGCCCACAATAAACAAACTACTTTACAAGTTCCTAGATAAACTAAGGAAAAGTGTCAGGGGTCGCATTTTTCAAGATACCTGCCTTTCAACTGTATTTAGCTGAATATTTTATAGTCTTTTAAAAGAGCACAGACTTACCAATATGACACATAATTTTCCCTTGCATCACTTTAGCCTCAGAACACAACCGTGTTCTCTGTAGATTTGTTTGCATGAAAAAAAGATTTATCTTGTAAACAGAACTAAATGACTTGTGAGATCTTATCTTAAAATGCCAGTTTTATGTCACTGCCACCTTTGCAGGCTGATTCTATTCATGGTGCAAATCCAGAGCCATTTGTCATGGACATTATGTCCAATAGAGTACATTTAAAAAATATAACCTCTAAATAACCCATAAATTGTGATGTCCTCTCTGTGTACTTTGTCATCCTGTAATCACAAGGAAGCACATTTTCACTCAGGGCCAACCTTTTCTGATCCTAACTGCCTTTTGTCACAAATGACAGATAATTTCTGTATTCACTTCCTAAATTACACCTGCACCAGGAGAAAGGAAGCATACCCTTTCACGACATCATCTCTCTTCCTGCTGTTCTTACTTTCTGTCTTTCACAAACATAGTGCAGGCACTCTATATTAGAAAATCTTCCTCTGAGATGATCCTGCCCTTGGCCCTCTCCATAGGAAAAAAAAAAAGTGATAAAAGTAGTGAAGAAACACCAAAATCTTCCTCTCTCACCCACTTTTGCCATGCCTGATCTCTTCGAATAGTTGCTTTTCTTCATCAGAAGCTGTAGAGTTTAGAATGATGAGAGGCACATTTTAAGCCACTGAGATGACAGAAAAAGGAGTTTATTCTTATGCTTTCTTCATTTTTCAGACCAGTCAGGGAGGGCCCTTGAGCTGTCTGCATACACAAGTAATCAAATGCTTTGGGGGTCACACGTGTATCCTCAAGCTGGTCTGCATGGCATTCTCCCTTCTCTGTATGGTTCCCAACATGCCCACAGCTTGGAACTCATCCTTGCTTTAAGAGGTAACCAGTCAAGTTTGGAGTCAGCATGACAGCCCTCTGGCTGTTCTGTTTGATTTGCATCTTCCAAAAGCATGTCTGGAAAGCCTCTTCTCACAGAAGCCAAGTGGCTAACCAGAGAGGTTCCTTACAGCATCCACCCACCCTTGGGTATCTGTTCCTTCAGAAGGGATGCTCACAACCAGCACATTGGCAAAAGACGACTGAACCTGTCCTTAGCTGCTCGTTGCTCAATGTCATTAGGTGGTCATGGTATTTTCAACTGATTCCTGTTACTTTATTCTAATTTCCACACAAATTCAGATAAGAGAAATATATACGGACTCTCGTAGCACCAGCAATGGCACCAAGTTTTTGTCTCTGGTCTAGACAGTTTCCTGTGCCTCCCAGATTTCTTGAACATCTTACATTAGATATTGCATCCAAACCTGAATTGACAAGTCAGCTACTGCCAGTAGGGCACACTGAATCTTATCCAGGTACATCACAGAATGATATACAGTAGCACTAAACTTCACACACGTGGCCTGCACCCCACTGAACTCAGCAGGCACAGCTAGAAATGAAGAAAAGGAAGCTCTGTCACTATGGCACAACTGATTTTTCTTTTCCCATACTATCAGCAGACTGTTAAGGTTATTTTTGACCTCAGAATTGTTATATTTTATTTACTTATTTATTGTTCTGCAAATCAAATCCTTCTGAGTCACCCCTTCTATTTTGCCTGGCTGCATAGCATCCAGGCAAAATAGTGGATGAGAACTATGGGATCTTTCAGATCTGTAAACTAAGCCTGGATATCACAGTACAGAGATGCCACAATATAAAATCACTGAGTTAATTTCCACAATTAAAAAAGTGAGCTTCTCAGACAGTAAAATTTTATTAGCAGTACAAGTACATACTGTAACTTTTAGGCTCCTCAAGCCTATGCTCAGAACAGCACAGGCTCAGTGCAAAACCAAGTCGTGAAGATTCAAAATTACACATGGGTGTGGGAAATCCAGATCGTGCTCTGTGCTGCTTGGGCAACCTAATTCCTCTGTGGGACTGCTTCACAAGAGCAGCAAAAGATGGCTTTCCAGAACTAAACCTACACTATTTTCAGCCCCAGCCACAGTCTCTCTTATCTGTGCTGCTGCATAACCAAGTGTCAATGACTGGTGTTCTTCCTGTTGGTTGAATCTGTCCTTAATCTTTTCTTCCACTGTATGAGGAAGGCTGAAGTAAATGTTATAAATACTCCAGCTATGTTAGAGTACTCTAACATAGTAAATACTACTAAATACTAATAAATACTACTCTAACTTATGTTAGAGTTTCTTTACATCCTTTACATAACCTGGTAAATGACATAATAATGTTTGAGAGGCAATGAACATTTTTGATGCAATAGAGGTTGTGAGAAATGTATCCTAAGCACAGGGTTATGCTCTGAACAATGAAGAGAAAAAAAAATTGAACATGCTTTGTTTCTCTGTACTGAACAATAAAAGGAACCTATGAAAAATATGTGATCATAATGCACAGGAACTGTTGCATAACCTTGTGGTGGGTGTAACCAGACTTTTGAAGTCATGGTACACCAAAACAAACACGTAATTTCAACAAGTTTGAAAGTCTGTGAATACTTCAATACAGGAACTGACCAGGTGGTTAGTACAGATGATATTTTTTCCTCAAATGGCTTTCACATATGTCTCCATGGACAGCAATATTTGTTCGCACCATATAGGAAAGGATAGATTTGATTATAGAAAAGTACTACAGTGACTTACAAATGTGTATTTTAAAATTATTTTTCCCATTACATTGAAATCAATGGCTGCAATGTTGTACCAGGACTAACATGATTCCAAAATCACTGTTTTTCTGTCTCTTATATGTCCTTCAATAAATTGAAAAAGTCGTGAGCTTAACTATTGTATGTGGCATTTGGATTTGGTTTTGACAGTGGGCTATAAACACTAACCTTGTTCACAGCAACGCATACCATGCCTTTTGAAAGAGCTCTTCTGTGCTGCTTTGTGATCACTTTGAAAAATATAATGCCATCAACAAAAAGCATTCCTGAACTTTGAAGAATATTTTAAAAATATGTACGTGGACTTAAGTAGCAGAACTTATAAATTTTACTTTCTCCACTGAAATTCAAGATTTCAGAGATGGTAAGAGAATCCAGAATATCACTGCTAGGATTCTGTTAGTGTTCTACTGGTTATGCAGGTCAGTGGAAACTTGCTAAGCTATCCTTTAGGAAACCAAGTCTCTCTCCACTTCAGGAATGTTCAGAATTATAAAAATGGAATGCTTCAGTTCATAAAAATCTGGCTGGATTGCTCAGAATGAAGTCTTTCAGTGTTTTTTTTCCCTGCTAAAATGCATCAAACTGAATAACTGAACTGTATTATTGCTATTCAAGGAAAATCTACCTAGTGATTAGAAAATGTCATTAAAAGCAAAATGATTGTCTGTAAAAGACTTTCCCTGACAAAATGTGTTGACCTAAATGATATTCCTCAAAGGTAAGTCAGAGTGTTATGTGATGTTCTCTTATCGATTGTTGATTCTATGTGTACCTCTGGGAACATAAACCACAAAGAAATGTTTTGAAAGGAAAAAAAGTGACCTTTTATATGTAGGCATTTTAATACTATGTGATGCTGAAATAAGTATAACAAAGGGAGGGAAAATCTTTGTGAAAAAGTGGGTATTTTTGTTTATTTTCAGGATGAAATCAGAGTTATAATACAGCACCTGCCATCTACACTGAAAGCTATAACTTCAAGCCAGCCCTTTATATTCACGCAGTTAACATTGGAGAGGTAAAGTAGCAATCTTTTGCACAGAAAGCATGAGTCCCATCTGGGATGACAAATAAAGTGTTGCATCATTGTCATTGTTAGGAAACATAATACCTACAGTGAAGACAAAAAAAAAACCAACCAAAAACCCAAACAAACAAAATCCCAAAAAATCTGGGTTTCTTTTGTTTGTGTGATGTTTGATGAAACAGTGGTATTGTTTATTAGCCAAATCAACTCTCATATTGTCAAAAGAGGAGGCTTTATAGGTGCTATAGCAGTAGAAGGAAATTGAATTAATTTTATGCAACTGAAATAACTTGAAGATCATGATTGCTTTAAGTGCAATATTTGAGTAATGTTACTGGAAAGCTTATTTCTAACCATCTGTCAGACTGACTTATATAATGCTCAGTTATATACAAACCTTACAGGGAGCACCATGTGACTTATTCTCCATCAGTTTCTTTATGGTCTAAGGAGAACTAAACAATCCATCCTAAGCCTAATGTATTCCAAATCCCAAGAGGAGGAAGGAGGGTAAGTGTGGATCTATAGAGGGTTATGACCTTTGAGAGAACTCCAATTACAGGTATGGTAGGTAATTTCTCTTGGATCTCTACACTCCTCAAGACTAAGTGGTTACTATTCCTGTGTTCAAGATATGGCTATATAAACTTACATATATCATGAAAGTGTACCTAAATATTTTAGCTGGAATATATTTTGGACATGGTATTAATGAATCATAGAAACAGTTTAACACTGAAAAATCAAACACAGCAGAGTGGAAATAACAAGGCATTTATATTAGAAGGACTTTCTGTAACATAGTACAAATATCAATATATTTTGTTTAGACAGGATATTCCATCTGTGTTTTGTATCTTGTTATGGCTAAGTTATAGTAGTCATAAAACTGAATAAACTGAGATGAGTAACTAGTGTTTCAAAGAACTAAATCTAATGGCTGGGTACAAAATCTTGACAAGGGTATGCAGTAGAGACTTAAATCTTCAGCTTCCCTTCCAACAAAAAATAACTTTTCTTTTTCCTTAGACATAAAAACACTTGGTTATTTCCAAGTAGATACATTTTCCTGCATTTTTAAAATCCTAGCTGCAATTAGAATTAAAGTATAGAAAAAATACAATACACAATATTGCCAATCTGTTCTTGGTCAGGAAAGAAAGGGAAGAAGAGCAAGTAAGAACAGGCTTCCTAATATTTAGCCAGAGCTTGGTGGCTTCCTTACCATCAAAGACAGAAACCAGTACACAGATTTTCCCCCCTCCAAATCTGGATGACAGAATTTCCTGACTTCTAGAGTCACCACTTGTGTGAATTTATCCAGTATTTTCCTCTGCTCCTTAACAGCATTTGAAGGCAGAGAGAAAGCACTCTGCCATGGCCTGGAACAATGTCATTTTTGTTGTTGTTGTTGTTTGTTTGTTTGTTTGTTTGTTTTGGGCAGAATATTACCAAACTCAGAAGATGCAGGCCGATGGTTCATGTGATTCTATTTAATGACAAAATAGAACTGATTTCCCTGTGACTGAAGATTTGAATGTGCAGAGGTTGGAACAAAAGAAATACTGCACAACAGTGTGTTGCAGTCCAGCAGCAGAAGAGGAGGGAAGGCCAAGAAGTGCCTGGGGCAGAAGCTGGAGTGGACTTCTGTCTATGCAGCAGATCGGTTTGGCCCACAAGTTGAGAGCAAGCCAGTGCCAACTAGAACTCAGGAAAGCAAGTGCTTCAGCAGAGGAAGAGGTGGGGCAAGAGATGTTCTCCTGGTCTGCTGGAGAAAATGGCTGGAAGGAAGAAGGAAGAAGGAAGAAAAAAGTGGCCAACATGGGAGAGCTCTGCAGAGTTTTGATACCAGCCAAAAATTCTCCCAGCATCTCCAGTGGGTTGTTTTATTGAGGAGATGGATCATGCCAGCAATACGACACCTAGCCAACTCTCCTTCTTCTACCTCACAGCAGTATGCCTGCTCTGTTGAAAGAGTGTCCCCTCCAGAGGGCTATCCAGGTTGGCTGAATTTTCATTTAGGCCCTCACTTAGCTCCAGCACTTGCCTGATCTCTGCATAGCAGGAACACCTGCACGTCTCACACCCTCTGTCACCCTATCCCAGTAGCCAGAGCTGCTGGAGCAAGAGGTCATTTGAGACTCTGCTGTGGAGGCTGTGGCAACCACCTTCCAGCCACACAGCCTGCGTGCCTCTCTCCAGCCCTTGCACCTTGCCCTCAGACCTCTCTGCTCCTACTGGAGCAGTAGTTTTCCACAGAAAGAATTTCAGGGGCTGTTGTCATGTGCAGTGGTGGTCACAAGTGTTGACACAAGTTGTTATGATTTTCACCCTTTGGTTTATTTCTTAAGTTTTATCTTCCTTTTACAGTGCCATGAATGTTGTCACCTGTGCTTTCTTAACAGTACAGATTATTTGCACTATAAGAATTATCCCTGTCTATACACAGTTGCTTATTTTTTGCTTTATTTGCATTTTATTACTTTTTTCAACATTTTTATGCACCTTTGCTGATGTTATTTCCCTTTAATGTTTGTGATTTTTTTTAACTTATACCATCTTATTTTTATTTATACTATTGACTTTTCCAGTTTGTTCATGCAATCTGTTTGCATTTGATTTCTGTTCTTGACTCTCTTTGCATTCCATAACATTGTTTGCACAATTAATTCCAGGTAAATGTTTCTGCATGACTGACTGTTTGCACAACCAGCCTGTCTTCCAGGTGAGAGGAAAAAGGACTAGGGTAGCACTAAGATAGCACACAGAGCCTTTTGCCTTCCATACACAGTGATGTTAGAAGAGAGAAGGTGGAGGGCGGGGGGGAAATGACCAAAGAATAAGACAAGAGCAAATGGGAGATGGCACAGTGGGAAACAATGAGAGAAAGAAATATCTACAAACTTAGAAAACAGGAGATGCCAAACATATCAGGTTCTGCTCAAAACAGGGATTTAGACATTTGTTGTTCTCATAAGTAGCAAAAAAGAAAAATGTATCCTGTCACTCCCCTTTGAGAGGATAATCCCACCTCCATTTCCAGAAAATAGCAAAAAAGTTATTTAATTGACAGAGTCAGCAATTGAATGCAATCCGAAAATGTTTCTGCCTTTTTTTTTAAACTTGTTTTGAACATTAAAATAATTATATAGAAGATGGTGAAGGGCTTAGAGGGAGAAGCCATTCAAGGAGTGGCTGAGGTCCCTTGGTCTGTTCAGGCTGGAGAAGAGGAGACTGAGGGGAGACCTCGCTGCAGCTACAACTTCTTATGAGGGGAAGAGGAGGGGCAGGCACTGATCTCTGCTCTGTGGTGACAGTGGCAGGACCCAAGGGAATGGTCTGAAGCTGAGTCAGGACAGGTTTATGCTGGGTATCAATAAAAGGCTCTTCACTAAGAGGATGGCTGGGCACTGGAACAGGCTCCCCAGGGACGTGTCAGCACAGCATCAGCCTGACAGAGCTGAAGAAGTGTTTCTGGACAATGCTCTTAGGCACATGGTGTGATTTTTAGGACTGTCCTGTGTAGGGCTAGGAGTTGGACTTTGATGACTCTTGTGGGACTCTTCTAACTCAAAATAGTCTGTGATTCTATGCTTTTATTTTGTTTTGTAATCTTTGTAATTATCCCTTTCCCCTTCTGTCCTATTGCACAGTCTTTACCTCAACGCATGAGTTTTGCCTTTTTCCTGTTCTCTTCCCCTGTCCCTCTGGAGGGCAGTGAGTGAACAGCTCTGTAGTGCCATGCTGCCTGCTGGGTTAAACCACAACACCTGAGAGTGACTTTTGAAGCAGGGAGCACACGGCGGTATTGCCACACACAGCTGTCACCACTCTGCTAATGTCCAAGGCTCCTGTGGCTGTTACAAAAGAGGTTACTCTGAGCTGGAGCTGTGGGACACACTGGTGTCATGCAGCTGCCCACACTGCCTGCCCTTGAGCGTGGTCACATACCAGCCAACATCTACCGTGGTCTGAAAGCACACACACAACACCTTTCATGGCTGAAGCCCAGGACAGCCACAGCAGAGCAGACAGAAAGCAGCATCCAGTCCATACCTATGGTGCACTCTTTAGAGGGCAGGCGTGCAGGATTCCTTGCTTTGGTACCTGCATCACATCAAGCCTGTGAATTGCAAACAAGCAATATGCTCTCACAGGTTATTATGAGGGCCTTGTTACTCCAAACAGGTCAAAAGGAAAGCTGGAGCTGTCAGAAGCAGCTGACAAAAGACTAAGACAGCTTGTTTTTCCTGGCAGGTAAGGGAAGGGTGTATTCATTCACTGATTCAATAGACAAAGGATGAGCTCAGAAGAAAGCCCAGGGAATAGCCACAAGAAAGCCCAGGAATCTCTCTGCCTGTAAACATGAACACATTTTCATTATCCTCCCTTTTTGGGCAACTTTGTTGCCTGCTGAAGGTGATGCTTGCAATCCACTGGCAGTGGCATTGTGAGCAGAATACAAACATAGACTAAGAAAAAACATGATCGAGTAATTCCCTAAAGAGCAAATAGTCTCCAAGCATGCCAGAGTAGAAGGCTGTGAGCAAGGGGCTACATCAACCAGCCAGACCACTTTCCACAGCTGCTTCCCTGGGGAATGTTCAACAATGGCTCAAAAACTGCAATGTGCATCTGCTAATTTCATAGAATCACAGGATGGTTTCAATGGAAGTAGCTCTAGAGATCATCTTGTCCAATGCCCAATTCTCCTGCTGAAGCAGGTTCACCTAGTGCAGGTTGCACAGGATTGTGTCCAGATGACTTCTGAAAATCTCCAGAAAAGGAGACTCCACCACCTTTCCTCACAGTCTGTTCCAGTGCTCTCCCACTCTCACAGTAAAGCAGTTTAATCTCATATTCAGATGAAACTTCCTTTATTCCAGTTTGTGCCTGTTGATCCTTGTGATGCCACTGGGCACTGGAGAGAACAGTCTGGCCTCGTCCTCTTGAAATCCACCTTTAAACTCTCTGTAATAAATATTTAGGTAATGTGAATAATGTGTTTAAAGTAGGTACAACAAAATAATAATTTAGAGGGAGTAAATACCTTCCAGTGGACTAAGAAGTAATAGTGAAGACTTGGCAGCTTTGTGTGAGTACTCTACAGTATATGAATTCACACACGATACTGTCACTGGAGCAATTTGACAACTTTTTGCAAACCAGTACAATGGGTTTGTGCTCAGACATAGCTTGACAGACACAGTGAACAAAGTTGTTGTATTTGGAATTTGTACGTAAATAATGCAAAGATCTGTTGGTAAACATGGTTCCCTCCAACATTTTGTGCAAGTTCACCTTTTACTTTTTCTAAGTTCCTTGCATTTGCATAACCTCATTTTTAAAAAAATTAAATAAAAATGTTAGCATGGGTTAAGAGCTAATTTACTCATTCTTGATGTCTAAGCAGCACCAGCGGTAATAACATTCCAAAGGAAATTGACTAAAATATGACACTTACCAGATATATAAAGCCATAAGACAGTTTCTAGATAAAGAGATTATTTTAAAAGATGTTTTACAAATACATTGATCATCTTTTTTCTTTCATATTGTGTAGCCTGGATATTTTTAACATTCTTTCTTCACTTATCTACCAGGATTTCATGCATTTTTAAATTTGGTATTTTCCTATGGAGCTGTTGAACATTTCTAACGCTAGATGCCCCATTACGCTCCCCTTTTGACCTTTGTTCTAATCTAAGAAGAAAGTTTCAGTGTTACCTTACACTAAATTAAACTGAGTCTCTATACTGAAGCGAGTGGAGTTACAGAGATGCTTAATACAAAGGAATCTGTCTGCAGGTGGCTGTAAATATTTTTTTAGTTAATATATTAATTAGATTGTTTTCACAGAAAAAGACCTGAAGAAGGGGGAGAAGAGGCTGGTGGAAACCTGCTTATGTACCACATTTTTCTGTCACAGCAGAGAACACAATCTCATGTTGGGTAATATTGTTTAAGCCTATAAGCCAGGCTATGGTCTAGAGTCCATGCCCTGAAGAAGATAAACACAGTTTAGTGTTCTTATACAGTTCTCTCATTCTCTCCCCCCCATCTCCCTTCCTCTCCCTCTCTTTATTTTCTTTTTTTTTTTTTTTTTTTTGAATTGTAACTAATGTTTGGATACATTCTGATAACATCTCTTCTATGTATGTTCCAGATTGCACAAGATCAGGAAATTTTTCAGAGTCACATTTTTGCCTCACAGCAAAATGTTGATACAATCAAGACTGGCTAGATTACAAGCAATCACAATTTTTTAAAGTCATGTTTCATATTAACACAATAAATCTATCACCTGAGCAGATAAAATTATACAACTGATAAAATCTTATAGTTTATTTGTTTACAAAGCTGCCAGGATGATTTTTAGGATCTTATTTCATGTTGTCCATGTAGACACAGCTGATATAAGCACTGGATAAGATTAGGGTTTTGTTCTGCCTCCAAGAAAACATGCAGTATTCTTCCTTTGGTGGAGGAAGTTGCTGCGCCTTTATTTTTCTGTGGAGGTTTCCTGATTGATGACTGGACATTCTTTTAGGGCACTGGAAGCAGCTATAAAACTATTTAAATGTTGTGCTCCTTCTTTTCAAGGCGTAGGTACCCAGCCCGTGGGCGCTGAGGCGTGTGGAAGGTGGGCAGCCAAAGGACAAGCCAAAACTGTCACGTGAGCTAGACAGGGAGAGCATCCTCTCATCCCAGGCTGTGTTTGCTTTCACAGTGGCTGACAGTGGATGCGTGAGTGAGGGCTTCTTGTTGCATTGCTTCTCGGGGATGGAGGTCCAGGTCCTACACTTCAGTCACAGCAACGGCAGGTAGCTCCACAAGAAGGCCAGTGGCATCCTGGCCTCCATCAGCAACAGTCTGGCCAGCAGCAACGGGCAGGGATCCTTCCCTTGTACTTGTAAATAGATATTTATTTACCCTTTGCTTTCATTGTAGATCTACATGAAATACGTCTTTGGGCTTTTTAATTGAAAGTGCTACCAGGTGATCTGTTTTGTAGTTGTTTATTACAATACTTAAAAGAAAAGAAAAGACTTTGTGATTAGATTTGTACTCTTCTGTCCTTAGTGTGTTTACATTCCTATTGATTCAGTTAATGCATCCATCAGGGAAATAAAAATGTTAGGCCTCATTTAATTAAACCAAATTACTTCTGTTGCTTTTACATAGTTTTGCTTGGTTTTTTTCTCTTATGGGAGCCCTATTAGCATGTGTTGAGCTTTGCATTTTGTTTATAACCAAAAAATAAGTGCACTACATAATTTCGGTGAATTAGAGTCCTATGTAACTTATCAGACAATACAAATCAAATAGCACTAAGTGAACATTCTTTAAAGTAGCATTTAACTTTAGAAAGAAATCAGAAAGCTGGAGGAGTTAAAATCACTTGGTTTGAGTGTCTGCTGCACTATTTCTTTTTGTACCAACCTCTTTGTACATTTAGAACTGTATCTGACTGCAAAGTAAGTTCCAGATATAAAAAGGTCTTAACTGTAGACAAGGACCAGGTAAATATCTGTAGGTAAATATCTACACAATATAGCCTTCAGTAGTAGAATAATCTCACATTATATGCAATCTATGGGACAGAAGGTTTTCTGCAGCATGAATTGCTGAAGACCCAGGCTTGCCCCTTGTAAAAGTTATTTTAATTCATAACATTACAGAAGTACCTTGTGAATCCTTGATCTAGAGCTTTTGAAAATCCATCAAAGATTTGGTGAAAAGCATTTGTTTTAATATGCATTTCTATATGTACCTCCGTGTTTATAAAATAGATGAAAGTAAGTAGCAAACCTTCCTATTTCTTGGTTATTCCCATTCAGCCATTTGTCTCAGCATTTCTGTGTGTTAGACTTGCCTAGAACTGTCACAAGCGACTTTAGGAGTCACTCAAAATGAACAGTAATGTTAAAGAAACAAGTTCTCCACTATATTGAACAGTTTTTATAATGTTAATAATTAGATTCTCAGCTAAGATAAACTTTCACAATTCCTGTCTAAATTAGAGTTTTCTTTCTTCTATAAGTCTTCCGAACTATGCAAAAAGAGTGCCTGAAAGAGTCTCTCCTGTGAATCTATCCTGAAACACTGTTTTCCAAAGGGAAAAAAAATTAAAAAGGATTCTCAAATATCCAAGTCAATAATTTGCAATAGTGGACAACCCTCTCTCTAATTTCTGTTTGTTTTTATTTTCACAGCAACGTATAATGGATATATCAGTAACTCAGGAAGACAGCAATTATCTCAAAGCACTAATTTGTTTTCAGTAAGAATGTATCTCTAAGTAGTTACATGAGTACAGAGTGAAAGTTTTAACAGCAGTCATCATGCAGCAACTTCCTGAGGATCCTGTGAACACTGCAGTCTCTTTCTGATTACAGAGGGCTTTCATTTTCTTGTAAATTTAGCATCACACTGAATTTCTGAACTAAGTAAATAGTCTTCTACACTATTAGCTGCATGACATAACACTGAAAACAAGCTGGGTCTCTGGATTTTAAAATAGAGGATCATTCACCTTATTGAATCTTTTTTTCCCATATGCAATATGTGTGCATTTAAAACATGTTCACAGACATTACTGTGTTTCACCAACTAAGCTAAGTGAACAAATTATAGTAATAGAGGCTTGAACAACTGAAGTAAATTCTGAGAAACAGTCTCCTATTAACATGGCAAGAACAGGAATTCTGACCCATAGACAATAAAAAGCCAGTAGCTCTAGCTCTGACCATTGGAGAGAAACTTATGTGCTCTCTGTAATGATTAATGTTCCTCATGATGAGAAAGCTTTTTCTTTCTGCCCAGATACTTGTTAAGACTTTCTCAACCCCTAGCACTTTTAGGGTATCAAGAGCTGTAAGCAAGCAGGATGGGCTGAGACACCCGTGCATGTCACAGGAGCGCGTGACAGAAAAAGAAAAGTGGTTCAGCCACCTCTGTTAGGAGTGTGCCAGCACCACAGCTAACCCAAAGAGATTGTAGCCCCGATTAGGCTTAGTGCAGTAATGGAAAACCATCAGATTCATTCAGTATTCAAGGTAAGCAGCTGTATAACAATTTGTTTCACAACAAAAAGTTGACAGAACAAATCCAAAACAACTCTGTGTGCATGTTTACATGGGAAGCTATTGGCATCAGCAGTGCATTTGAAGGTGTGCTTCAAGTCCCTTATGCTTTTTGTAACATTTTCAAATTCATTGCTGTCTTCAAGATGACAGGAAATCCAGGTCTGCCGTCCTCCTGGGAGATCTTTATTCACAGACAAGTCAAAAACCCTTGACAAAAGGCAACCAAGGGAACTTGCTGACCTTTTAGCTGCCTGTCTAACATCAGTGCAAGTATTGCTTCCTGATAAAATGAGAAATTCAATTTAAGGGGAAACATAGCAGGTATTTGAGTAGGCTCTCATTTTATTTTACTTCTTGGGCTGTCTCTCAAGCAGAAAACAAATGTAAATAAACAGGAATTCATTCTTCATTCCTGTGCAGTTACCAGAGCTAACAATGCTGCACACCAGGGTAACATCATCCTTGCACCATGGCCCACCCTTCTGTCTGCTCTCTTGTTCACTAATTGGTGTGTATCACCCCAAAATAAGACTGACATTTAGAAATCCTAGCTTTTTAGTATCCCATTACTGCTGTCCCTAATTTTAGGAAGAAAGGATCCCTTCATTGAAAACCAATCATTAATACCACAGCTCTTTGGAAATTAGCTGATTGCTCCATCATGGTTAACCATAGTAAATTCCATTGTTTGGACATCAGATATAATGCCAGCATGCACAAAACTTGCAGATTATTGAGGTAGTCTAGTTTAGTTCCCAACACAGCAGCACCTTTCCAGCATGAACCTCTTTTAATCTTCCATACTTGTCCCAACAAAACCATTTGCTTCTTCCTTGATCAGTCTGAAAGACATGAGTTTCATGTTGAAAGCCTTGATTGAAGAATGCATCAAAGAGTGAAGTACCTCTCCTATAGGGAAGGGCTGGGACTGCTCAGCCTGGAGAAAGGAAGGCAGCTCAGGGGAATTTTATTAATGTATATAAACATTTGAAGGGAGGGTTCAAAGATGATGGAACCAGGCTCTTTCTGGGGGTGCCCAGTGACAGAAGCAGTGGCTATGGGCACAAACTGAAACAGATTTCCTCTAACAGTAAGAAAACTTACTGCTGGGGATGACCAAGTGCTGGCACAGGTCTCCTGAGGAGGTGACTGAGTCTCCATTCTTGGAGATATTCCAAACCTAGGTAACTGGCTCTGACCAGCCCTTCTTGAGCAAGAAAGCTGGACCAGATGACCTCTGGAGGTCTCTTCTAACCTCAGTTCTTCCGTGGTTATGTGATACATGAAGGTCATTTGAAGCCAACAGATAACACGGATTCCTTCAAGGAGAAGGAATATCATTTTATATATAGGAAAAAATTATTTGAGAATGGGTCTCCAATTTTGATAAAGACTAAGGATAACATTAAAGATGCTTGAATTCACACACAGTGATTTAGAAAAATCTCCCTGTTGTGTTCTGCCAGTATTTTGTTGGTTGGTTGGCTGGTCGGGTTTTTTGGTTTTTGTAGGGTTTCTTTGTTTTTAGTGTACTAAGAATTAAAACCATTCTAGAGAAGTTACCTTCTCTGCTTTGGTGTGTACATAAGAATGTACTATTTTATGTGTATGTGGGAAACAAACTATATAGAAGTTTCGATACTAAATTATCTGATGATTGTAGGAAATAATATATGGATATAATTAAATTGTGGTCTGTTTTGAAAACTAACACCAAAATGGGAAAATGTTCAAGTATAAAAGTAAGTATTAGAGATTTACATATCAGGCTTGATTTTTACATATTTATTGCATATCTAAGAATTTAGTAATATTTTTCTTCAAGCAATTAGCAATATTAATATCTGTTGTGGAGATGCTTATGGAAATCGAAGAAACCAACAATCACTGGTCAAAGTCAACAAAAGAGCTGAAATCTATGTTCTTCTTTGTTTTTTTTTGTTCTGCCCTCTCTGTAAAACTGCAGTGAATGTTGATGCATAAGTCCCAGAACTCCTCCCTGTGACACCACCAGTAAAATTAAAAATATTATGAGTTATTTGTCCTTCACTCATGTCCACAGTAACAAACATTATCATACATGCTCTGTGTGTGCAATCCTACAATGCTGAGTCCCTATCATTCTGACTGAGCAGTGAAGATGTTCTCTTATTAGTATTTTAGCTATGCCTTTCTGCCTTTTCTACTTGGGCAGTAGGGTAGGAAAGGGTTTATTTGAAGAGACTTCATAAGAGGAAGGAAAAGGGCAAGAAATTTTGAAGAATGCTGTCTGTTCTGCAGTGCTTCAAAGATGATGTATCTTTGGTTGGTTCATTGGGTTTTTGTTTGTTTTTAAAATGGACTGTTTTAGTATACTGAAGACACCCTAAGGACATAAACCAATCAGGTCCTACCAGCTGTTTCATATTCAGGCCACACATCCTACAGGGAATGAAACCTGCCCTCTCAAAACAGCCTTAGCTTCTGTGTGAACAAAGAAAAGGCAAAACAAATTGTCATTAAAAACGCAAATGAGCCAGCTGCCTTTCCAGGGAAAGTTGCCTCTTCCATTTACATTTGCTTAAATGGACCACTCTGTGCACTGCAGAGCATCCTCCTTCACTCACACATATATTCTGGTACCACCCATTAAACTTCATTGCACTTCTGTGTGCAGAAAAGCAGGAACTTTACCAGTGAGAGGCTGGAATGGGATGCAGATAGGTTATTTATTCAGATGTCCATATGATCTTTCAGTAAATTCATATGTGCAAGTTAATCTCTTAAGTACTCAGTACCAAGAACTTATGTTAACCAGCATAAATTCCTGCATAGTATTGCTTTGGCTGCCTGTTTTTACACTGTTTATCTGAATCTGGACCATCTGAAGGAATTTATGTCTTTCCTAAGTATGAGCTGAAGGAAATCTCCTCAAAGTTGTAATGGTTGCTATCACTGCAGTGTTCTTGAGTTCTGAATCAACGGTGTGGGAGCAGTTCAGCGGCCATTGAAAAAGAGCATTTTGTACTCTCTGGGGGTGCAACAGGTCATAGCAGTGCCTGCGGTTCTGTGAAGAAGCATAATTATTGCTCTATTCCAACAGAACACAGACATTTCCATGTGAAGTAAAGATGTACTGTATAGCGAAGTCCCCTAGATGCTGCAAATCTTATTCTTCCCATGTCTCATTCTGTAAAAATTTCAGCTTTTGAGGTATGGTAATAGTGTCATTGCAAAATCTAAATGAAACCAATATAAACTCTTTTCTAAACCTGACCATGGTATGACATGCATGCATGAACTGGAATAAGGACAGCATAGTAAGAACTGAGAAAAGAGGGAAGAACTAGTGACTGCACAACATATTCTGAATTTACAGGAGTGGGCAAGACACAATCACAGTGAATGAGGGCAAAGCTGACATTCACCTATATGTTGCACCTTTGTTGATTAACACAGAAGATGCTGGCTTATTCTGCATTTTAAAACAAGGCTTATTTTGGGCTGCTCTATCTTCTTTCTTACTACAGGTGCCACAATGCCACTTTGGTCCTGGCTGACTGCCAGGTGTCCAGCAAATATAACCACCTCAAAGCCCGGTTCTCTTCTTTTCACATTTGTTCACCTGCCTTGAGGGCATTGCAAAGACACTGACTTGAACAGACCTTGTAGGACTAGGAGGAAACCTTAAAGTAAAACTGCAAAAGGATCTTTTCAGCACAACCTATCTGAAGTGAGCTGCCAGATCTATCAGAAGTGTCATCTTTGTCTAGGAGTGGACCTCTATAAGGTATGAAATACATAAGCATGGCAATATATTTCTTAGCTGAGAAGGAGCTTAAGCAAATGTGCCTGTTTGTTATGGCTTTAGAAGGAAATTTTGCTTGTGTCTTTCTACAGGCACAAAGGGATGAGTACTAATAGGTAAGGATAAGTGCAGGGCTTACCCCTTTTAAACAAAGAGCACTGCTCTGTGGCATCAGAAGAAACATAAATGTGCATTCCTAGCTCCCTGTCCCACACAGTTCCCATTCCCTCCTAGTGCTTGTACAAAGGGGCAGGACCTGCCACTGTGCTGCCACGAGGAATGTCTGACTTTGCAGAGAAAGAAGGTAATTTTCAGCAGGCTTATGCCAGCAGATGCAATGCATCTCACAGCTCTCCTACTGTAAAGGGTGAGTTGGGTTGGGTGTGGATTGAAATGGAAGTCTTCTTCAGGAAGCTTTCAGCTGGCAACTGATCTAGAGATTGCTTTATTTTCAGTCTAGGGCAATGCTGAGTATACTGGGTCTTGAGATCAGGGAGGCAAAGAAGATCTCTCAGGCTTCAGTTCTTTCCCCAGCACTGTCTTTCTCTGCTCTTTGTAAAAAGCATAAGGGAATATTCTGGAGGCAATTTGCAGTCCAGCCATCAATGCAACCTACAGGATTCAAACTAAATTTAGAGATAAATCAAGGGTAATCCAGTTGGTTTTTCACAGTTTATCCCTGCAAAGCTTGTCATTTCCTCAGTATATTTATTGCTCCTTGGTCTACTTCTGACAATGGAGATCAATAAAGTGGACAGATTTATTATTTAAGTTTAAATTATGTTTGATAGAATTTGTTGGTTAATATTTTATTTTGTACTAACAGTTCATCTAGAAACACTACTTTTTCCTAATTTTTCCTTACACTTCAAGAATCTCTTCCCCCAGCATGAAGAAAATGAACCATCTGTGTGCCTGCATGAAAGCCTCTCTCTGGCAGCTCCCCTGGCTGAAGTGCAGGTTCTCTGTGGAGGAGACCCAGACAGCTACAGAGTTATTGATCACGGACCAACAGTCTACAGTAACAAATCCTAGGGATAGCTCACCATTTTTTTTGTTCTGAAGACCTTTTCAAACCTTTCTCTAATCACTGGGTAGAAAGCTGTAAATTAAATCAGCCAGTTCAGGCTTTGGAAATGCTTAGCAGGCAGGGTGCAGCAGGAGAACATATAAGAGTTTGAATTATTGCATTGCTGCAACCTTCCACATTTACATTCAAGTCATAATTTCTGGAAGTAAGCATAAATAAGAATTAAATATCTGCTAAGTCTTTTTTCTTCTGTACTTTGATTACAACTGTGTTTTATTTATGACTCCCAAAAGAGAGCCAAACTTCTATTACGTGACATTTCTTCTGTAAATTGTTAAAGAATCACAAAAATGAAATACCTCACAGCAGGTTTTTCCTCTATTGCTACCTGCCTGTGGTATTAGCTTGGTCCATTTCCCAAACCACTCTTTAGTAGGTGATTTTTTTTTCTGGTAGGGAAACATCTTATTATAGTTTGTCTGTCTCTTTCTGTGATTTTCTCTGAAGAGAGGTGATTTGGCTGTACCAAGTGTTTGATGCTTCTGCGATTTTCCAGGTTGCAACAGTTTCATTGTTAGTACCTGAAATATATTTAAAAAACCTAAATAATTTATTTTAAAAATCCCACACCCAAACTTTGCATGTGGCAAGTTGTGTACTGAATGCTGTTAAAGGCTACATAGTATTTCATGTTATTGGTCAAAGAAGCATTTTCTTACCCTAATTACACATCTGAAACTTTTTTCCAGACCTCTCAGCTCTGACAGAAATTCCAGTCTGACTCTGAATTCCAGTCTCTGTTTATTTTTCGCCAGGTCATATTTATTTTTCCTTGTATCAACACTCTCCTTAGATAGCTGGTCTCACTCAGAAGGTATTTAAACCTACCTGTATTTACAGAAGAGTCTTTTGTAACTTTGGCTTTAATTTTGGTAAACAATCCTAAAGATATAAGAAATGATAAAAAATGGTGCCATGGAGGGCATAAGTCTGAGAGCATAATATTTAAAACTTTATAGTCACTGTCATATCCAACCTTTATAATTATTTATTTATTTCTTCCCCAAGGTGAGCACCCCTTTAAATACTTTGAGATTGACTACTAGTCCAGCCCAATTCTCTTATTTCTCTTATTTCTGTTATTTCACCTCTTGAACTGGTAATGGTTGTTCTTGCAGTATGCTATGTAAGCTTCTTGCACAAGTACAAAAACATTTAAGTAACTTCTCTTCAGCCACACTTAAATTCTTCAATGAACTTTATCCATCACTTTAGCTGGTGCTTTTATCTGCAAGACTTCTGCTACTGTCCATGGTATTCTTCATTTTCCTTATCGTCCTTCTTTCTCTTCTTTTTCATCTCCTGTTCTGTGCTCTTATGCTTGAGAGTTTTTTCATAAAAAATAGCTTTGGAAAATACAGTACTGTTTTGCTTTGTTTTAAAGTTCCTATCAGTCATGGTAGCATCTATTCTGAAAAGACAGTGCCTTGGGGCCCAAGGACAGTCTGTCTGCCAATAGGGAAGTTCTCTAGAAAATAACTGTGTAGTTGACTTCCTTCCACATCTTGTCATCCTTTCCTCTAGAAGATGCAATTTTGAGCATCTTTCCTTTTCATTCCCAGTCTTTTCACAGGAGATTTTGTACTGTCATTAGAGGGAAAATTAGCATTAAATCAGGATTATCTCCTTATTTTATTTGTGCTCCTGCATCCCATCCAGTCTCCTGGTGGTCAGTGACTCTTACCTGGCACTTCTCAGGTGCCAGTCCTTCTTCTGCTCAAGGAGACAGTGCCTGCCAGTGCCAGGTGGGCATTTCTATTCCACCCTTGCACAGCTTGTCACAGCCCAGAGACCAATGCTCTCCACTGTCACAGCATTAAATCCTTTGGCCATCGTTGCTGTCCTGCATTTCCCGGTACAGCAAAGGATTATTCCCTGTTCCCTCTCTTCTCCCGGAAGGCTGGAGCCGCAGAGCAGTGCTGGCTGCCCCTGGGCATGAGCCGGGTACTTGCCAGACATTTCCTGCAAGGGTAAAATGAGCACAGCAAAATCTGTACAGGAAGATTGTGTGTTTCACCCCCAGAACAAACCGCAGCATAGCAACTGAGCTGACATGGGTTTTATTTTTAAGAATTCCCCACAACACATCTCTGCCTAAAACATTATTTGCACTTCTGACAGCAATGATTCTGGTGAATATATGAGTAGAAACATCAAACTTTTTATAATTCTATCTAGTTAGATCAGCCAGATGAGTATGATCAATTCTTAGTTCAGTCAGACTCAATGACCAGCTTTAGACATTTTTTTATTTTTTAATAGCCCCCACAGGACTTTTATTTTTATTATTTGCATGTTTATTGTTTCAGTATTCTTTTGAGATGAAACTTATTCAATAAGTAGAGAAAAAAAACATTCTCAGGCAATATTCCTAAAACCCAAACAAAAAGCAACTTACCCCAACCCAACCAACTAAGCCCCAACCAACAAACAAACTAAAAAAAAGAAGAAAACCCTAACAAACAAACAACTTCAACAACAAACAAAAACCCATCAGACAGGAATTTTATAATGCCTTTGTTTTTACTATTTATTACTTCCTGCCTGTTTCTGACATAATTTCATTCTTACCTGTGTTATAACCATTATAACTGTTATAAAAAATTATTAATACCAAGGTGATGTTAACTTTTGCACAGGCTTATTTTGAAGATCTGGCCAGGCTGCCATGTCAAAATGCAAATTGCTGCTTGAGCTTTTAGTTGCATCTATTAATGCCTCTTTCTTTTGCAGTAAATCTTGTATATAGTGCTACATAAAAATATTATTTAGTAATAGACACCTATGTAGACAATACATTTTGTTAAGCAGTGCAGTCTTCAGCATACAGCATCGACAGGAGATAGCAGAGAAGGTGAGTTGTCCTCCAAAACCTTATATCCTTATTCTGAGTCCATTACCTTAAATGCTGGAGAAGTCTGAACTGAGACCTCTTTGCCATCTGGCTGTCTTTCAGTGTTTTCTCCTACAAAACCTATCTCCATTTTATTTATGGATTGAAGGTCATGTATTGAGCTGGCTTATCAGTCCACAACCTTTCTTGTATCTGTGGAAGTAGCAGCCTCTGATCATAGACTCTGTAAAATTGCAACAGAAGTAATCCTAGCAATACATTTAATACATACTTGTAAAGAAAAGTGAAATAGAGAGATCTCTTCAGTCCAGGTACCTGTTGCTCCCAATTTCAGAAGAACAGATGCAAGAGAATAATTCAAGCGTGAGACCAAAGAATAAAGTCAAAAAATATCCTAGTGATTAGATACAGATCAACCTAAACTGTATACAACGGAGTTATTTCTACTTTTTTTTCCCATTATGCTATCAATAAATCCACAAATAAAAGTATAGCAGATTGTCATCGGCCTTTTCTTAACTCACTTTGAAAATATTCATCATCTAAATCTGTTTCTCACTCAAGCCCACCTCTGGAAGTGATTCAAAAAGATTAAAGAGAGTTCTCCCAGCTCAGGCTTTATCACAGCAGACCAGCAGTGACGCTCCCTGTTCTTCCTGTCTCTTGCTCTTAAATGTTTTCATGAATGAATTTACTGTTGTAAGTTCTCATTAGCCCTGCCAATTTGGGGAAACACATTGCTTCTAATAAGGCGCAGGCTGTACACGTTCCTTTTGGGGACTGGTGTTACAGCTTTTCATAAGCATTGTGTCAGCGAAAGGAGAAGAGTATTAACATCCCTCTTTTCTCAGCCAAGAGATTTCCTCAAGATTTCTTCCGTGTGCTGTTTTTTAAAAAAAGCATTTCAATAATGCAGCTGTTGCATCAGCCAAGCATTATCTTCTTACAACAGGTACTCTGTGTCTAGATATTCCATGCTTCTATCTTGGACCAGTCTAATCCCACATCACACAAACCCCAGCCAGTTTTCCAAGTGTCAAAACTCTACAGGTTCTCTCCGCATGTGTTTTCTCGCATGCAATTTCAGCACTGAGGCACTGAACTGCTGCATAAAACTGCTTCTTATGGTCTGCATAAAATATTCCTTTGCTTGTACAGAATAAAACAAAGTGTTAGGGTCAAAACCATCACCTTCAAACTGCTAATATTATGTTGCTTTCAACTACTTCCTGTTTTCTCCTTAGAAAAATAACTTTTTAACGATTTTACTGTATAGTCGATTTTATTATTCTCAACATCTGTGTTTTCTGGCATTGTATCATGTAAACTTCCCAATATTACTACATAATATTTTCCTCTGAGAGAATCTTAATTTTTTCTCTCACTTATAAAGTAAGCTGATAATCCAAACCTGCACTTTTCCTTTACTGAGCTTTTCCTATTTATTTGTTAAGAAATTAAATATATATGGAGCACCCAGAAATTAATTTAGTTTCTTAAATGGAAGATAGTTGTAACACAAAGCCCTCATTTGCAAATTAAAGTTTTATTATTTCATTGGGCATGTGGGTCATTAAATACAAAAACAATAATTTAGTATCTTCAAAGGAATATTCTAAACCACTACTTAAAAAAATCAGCTGAGGGCTATGAATCCTATTGGGAAAACATAAGGATTTTGAAAGTAGTTTTTAATGGCATGTGAGATACTTTTAGCAATAATTGGACTCAATTAGATGACAAGATAAATTATTATTATTATTTTACTCCTTTTTAGTGTTTAACATTTAGACGATGGTTTACATCAGAGGATCTTTGCTTGACCCACAGTAGAGAGTTGCATCATTCCAGATAAACATCCAATTCTTGCAAACAAGAAAATTGAGACTTGGGATGGGGGCCCAAAACACCTTGCCTCTAGTCCCTGTATTGGCACTGGCCAATTTTCCACACGCTCTCCAACATCAGACAGTGAACAGCTGTGCTACAGAGAGAAGTGTCTGGGCTGGACCACTTTGGCACAGAAGTGACAGGCACCGGTGTAGCCCAGATACAGGCACCTGAGCCACTCAGGAGATTAAGGCAGGCAGAGGCAAGCCTGTATGTCCTGTGAATGGCACATAAACAGGTTGGAGGGCAAGCCAACAGCCCGCAGTGCTAGCAGTTTGTAAAATGCAGAAGATGTACTGTTCTTGCTCGTGGAGTCAGGGACCTCTCAAATCCCCTCTTACAGCATTGTCATTTCCTAATGCAACAACCTGGTAGTGAGCCTGATGACTACCTCTGGAAAATACTAAATGTCTTTCCTCTGGAAAAGTCTCATCTCTGTGATTTAGTTCCCTGGGTATGTCTGATGCTAGTATCATCTTTTGACCTCAAAAATGTTAATTTCAGGACCTGTGCTTCAGGAAGCTCTGACTTCAGTTTTTTCAGTTTCCCTTACTGACCAAATCAGGAATCCCACAGGGGAGTCTACGAAAAGAATGAGCTTCTATACTGAAAATGAAAGTAAATTATAAATTATTATAATGCTATTACTGATATATTTTATATTGTTATAATATTCTATTCTATTCTATTCTATTCTATTACATATTACAATTTGGCAGCCATGAAAAACTGTGTACACTCTTAAGAGCCTAATCCCTCATTGCTCTATACATATTTAATTTATGAAATTTTGCCAGAATTCTCAGAATGTAAAACGCTACCTGACCTTTTTTGCACTGTACGTATGTAAAGACTAATCTATTGGAAACCAAATGCTTTTCATGCTGAGTACACTTATTTGAGATCTGACACTCAATTTCCCTTGCAGTCAAACCTGGCAACTGAAATATCTTGCTGCCAGCCATGGGGAGTAAAAGCATTCCTTTGCCACTTTACACTGTTTTGTAATTACCCCTGACTTTTGTTTTGGCTGTCCTTCCCTTTCCCTTTTCCTCATCTGGAGAACAAAAAAGGTATTTAGTTACCAAACCACCTTCCTGCTTTCATGTAATCTAAGAGCTGCCCCACTAAGGATTCACACCATACTTGTAGTTCCCAACTTAAGCAGACAGTAGCAGAGCTGAATCTGCAATCTGAAAAGCAAAGTCCCTTCCTGGGTTTTTCTTGCTGTTTGAGCAATATCAAGTAGATTTCATTTTTTCTCTCTCTTGAGCAGTGTGAATGCCTGAAGAGCAAATTACTCCATCCTCAGTGCCACAGTGAAGCTCTTATAAAGGGATACCATAATATCAGCCTATGAAGACAATGAGAAGGCTGGTATCCTCAGTGCTTTCAACATCCCTGCTCTGACACGAGGCGATGCACTAGCCTGCAAGCTTTTGGCCGCTGAGGGAAAATGTGCAGACGTCCTGAGAGATTAGATATGCCCATCTGAGCCTCAAAGTCACTAAACGTGACTGAAACGAGTCAAAGTCCTCATCTTCGGTCCCTTTTCAGGGGACCTTGTCCTACCCGTGTGCACTGACACTTCAGCCGGCTCAGGGCACGGGGATGGGCCGGGGGAGCAGCCCCCAGCTCCGTTCCCCCTGCCCCAGCTGGCACCGCCGCCCCGGTACCGGCGGCATCGGCAGCGCGGGGCCCGCGGCAGATAAGGGCTGATGGATGGATGGCGAGGATGGCCTGCGGGATGAGATAACGCCGGGACCTACCCGGCAAATATGCAGGGGGAGGAGATGTTCCCTGCTACTGCCGCAGCTCTATCTCCCGCTGCTCTTTGGGAAGAGGTGAGGGCCTGACCCTGTGTTTCGCCGTTTTTTTACAAGGACGTTTCCACCCTCTTGAAGTGAAAATGTTACTTGGGAAAAAGCTGGAAAGCGACTCCATGCCTTCAAAGGCCTTCCTGACCCACACATGTACACCTTTGTCACAATCCTGATTCCTGCCTTCCTGCTTGCTCAAGCATAAGGTCCCCAGGGACCACAAGTGTTTGGCAGGTTATTTCCCTGCTTCAGTGGCGCTTCACTGAATACATCTAATTTTACCTTTACTTGGTAATATGAAAATCTTCCATCCCTGGGCTGGTGTTCAAGAGAAGACATAGGCTCTCAGGGTTTTACAGTCATTGCTGCAACTGTAAAATTCAGTATAACCCAGCAGAAGACAATATGCTCTGTACTTTTTTTAAAAAAAAACACTGCAAAATGAGATTTTCAAAGCTGTCTTTTCACCCTTTCTCCTCACACAATCCCGTTATATTAAAAAAACCCAAACCAAATTGGTGAATAGTCCTTTGGATCTTACTAGTGTAGTGTCGATAATGCTGCTGTCACAAAGGTATCTGCAAAGATGAGTGTATTAGGGTTTTTTTTACAAAAAGTCAAAAAAGAAAGCTTTTTTTTTTTTTTTTTTTTTTTTAATATGAGAGCATGGAATGTGGGAAATAAGAGAAGACCAAATGTATTGTATTTTGAAGAAATTTTTAACATTATCAACTAAAGCCTGTTGGTGATGTCTTTTTGGGAGTGAAGTCTCTTCAGCAAATGAGTGTTTAATAATCCTCATGCTCTCATTTTTGTAATAATCTCAGTCTGATATTAAATACGACTTGTTCAGATGTTTCTCTGATTCAAGGTATGTGTGTCAGTGTTTGGACAGAGAAAAATTGGATTCATATCTCTGTTATGCTTTCAAATTGCTAGGTCAGATTTGGGTCTCTGGCTGTAAATTCTTCAATTCTATTCTAAGTCAAAGGAATGTGACAGATTTAATACCTAGAATAAGTTATTAACTGCAATGATGCATAAACCAGTGGCACTTTCCAAAAAAGTAGCCTATGCTGCTTCTGTTTTCTAAAGAAAAATTAAAATATAATCCTATTTCCTTGTTTCTTACAGTTCTTGCAAAAATTTTCTTGATTAATCCATCAAGAACTTGAAACTGATGTGCCCATAAATACAATCCTCTGAGTTTTTTTATTGCAGTAATATTTCTGTCGGGATTAGTTACCCTTTCAAAATTTAAAAAGCAAGAGGAATTCATATATGCACAAAGCATTGAAGAATCACTAGCTTTAGACAGAAAGTGCCTGTATCTACCATGAACTGTTTATAGAAGACTAATATAGAATTACAGCCTGTGTGGAAAGAAATCAAGAAAGATTGGGCGAGTAGGGAACTTTGCCAGCCTGTGCATGTGCTCAGCTGAAAAATAGATAGAGTGACCTGTTGACTTTGTAAGACTGGAAACACTTGGATTTGCTTCTCCTGCAGGCTAGTAAGTTATGGTGGGCTCCATGTTTTCCACATGAGCCTGGTTTGTCCCTGCTTTTGTGGAGACCCTTGTATGGATCATCAAGGTGGAAGCTGCGGTTCCTACCCACAGTTTTGCTCTTGAGGGACATATTTTTCAAATTCTTCTAACTAACTGGCTCAGTGCACAAGGAGAGACTGTTAAATTTCCCTCTTTAGGTATTGAATGATGATTCTTAGTGATTACCAAGGGCTTGGAGAAGGCAACCTATTATGCTTGTCAATAAATAAGTTTAAGGTATTAGAGAGCTTGTCCCTGAGCAGCAGTCTAAATGATCACTGGGCTACTGTGAATGTCTGTACTTGGAGAAAGGTCTGTGGGAAAAACACATTCATTTTTATTGCAAAAACTGAACCAATAAGGAAAAAACCCCAAACGAACAGGGTAGGACTCCAGCACACAAAGATTTGGGAATTTTGGTATGTGAAATGGAGCCATATATCTCCACAGTTGGGATTTGCTTAATGTAAGCTAAAAAACAACTGCCACACCTCACATATCACATCCTGATATCCTCAATAATTGGCTAGAGCATTGTGCATACTGTTATTGCCTGGTATCTTACTCTCTTTGAAGCTATTGGCATGAATAACAAGAAATCAGCATGTTTTAAATTTTTTAAAGAATAATATTTTTTTTTCAATCATTATATTACCTTCCTTTGTTGTTAAAAGGATGGAACTGTGCTCCTAAGTTACTGCAAGAGAAATAATGTAGAGTATGTCCCAGACAAGAAGTATAGTTTCAGAATTTTATCTCTCATTTTGACTGTAAGATTTATCCTAAATCTGAAAAATAAATCCTGTTTTTGTAAAAAGGCTGCATCTCAGTATTTGCTTTCAGAAAAAACTTAAAAGTTGTTATTTAGCCCTAAGTAGATACAGATTGTGATATATAGCACTGAGCAATTCTACAAGAAATGAACTTTAATGAGTGTTACATCCTTCTGCTACAACTGTGGTGTTTTGGGAAAACTCTAGCCTACTAGGCTAGAGGCAAGAGAATTTAAAAAGCTGTCATGAAAGCCTATGAGAATGAGCCTGGCTTACCTGCAAAGGACAATTTTGCTTTTTAAGCAGAAGAATAATCACAGGACAGGGTTATAATGTATTATCCTCCTAGTAGTGCTCTTATGATAATCTTCATTGTGCCCATCCAGAATTAAATATTTACCCTGAGGCAATACTGTAATATCTAACAGGTTCTTAGCTGCTACCCCACTAAGCACTAGTGATGAAGGCAAATGATTGAAAGACACTACTTTATACTTTGATTATCATCTTAATATATTTATGGCATTTTAAACTTGCTTTTTGTTTTTTTCAATATTATACAAAGTAATTATGTATATATATATTTATATATATTTATATATACACATGACTTCATCATGGCCAAAGTGATAAATTATAGGAAATCTTCAAGCTGAGACTGCTGTGCTACCTTTAATTCACCATGTTGTGTCTAGTTGAAGCTGGGATCCCGAATCAGTAGGGAACATTCTGTACCTATAAATCACTACCAGTCATGTGCACACTTATTTCCTCACTCTTGTTTTGTTATGAGAATCATTTTCTGTTGTCTTATGTACCCTTGGCATTTCTGATGGTTTATGAATAGTTACTCTCATACCGAATTATATGTTGTGCTGTGACAAAGTGATCAGACATATTTTGTCTTTCACACATTATGCCAGGTCATTGCAAAGGCCACCATTTATTACTGGTGTCAACAGCACCCTACCTCCAGCAGCCAGCATGAAAGAAGGAAATACATAGGGTGGTGGAAACAATTGCAAAGGTGTTTATTAGAACTGCTTTAATGTTTTGCATATGCAGAAATTGTAGCTGCTGTAGGGAGGTAATGAGTGGACTGGAGCTTGTAAGGTGTGATATAGATCTACCAGGGAGTTGACTTAGATGTAAAAATCATGAAATCCAAGGATCAGAATTGCCATCTTTCTCATGGCATCAGGGCTGGAACTAGATGATCTGTCTGGTGCCTTTGAGCCCAGGCCATTCTGTGATTATATGATATAAAAGGGAGTGCACAGTTCAGAAAATTGCTGCCTGGATCCTTCAACTGCTACTTCACACTGTGTACAAAGCTACTGTGATAAACTTGATCATTTGAAAGTTGCGGTTAATCCAATTATTTGGGAAGTAGGGCAGACTGACTTGAAATTAATTCTGTAAGTGGTAAGGTTCCAAATACTGTTTTTTAGAGAAAATGTAGCATAACACAAGTCACATCTTTGAAAAAAATGTTAAAATGGGCTTCAATTTCATACTTTTTTGATATATTGAAGGTAGTTTTCATGACGTCATCCAGATAGTTTAAATAAACAGTTTGCATATAAGGTTAACAAGCTGCAGTGGTAGCAGGGTCTGTGTGGGATTATATTAGAATTAATTTGATCAATTACTTTTAGTTCCAGAGGTCTCCAGATGAGCCAGAAGCCAGCATATGCAGTTTGGCAGATGAAGAATCAGTGCAGTCAACACATGCCGTGAAGGTAATGAACATTCTTTCAAACTTCATTTTTCATCCTGAGCAGAGAAGACAAGTAAGCCAAGACACTGCTGCTCAGAGCAGCCAAAATGATAACCATAAATAATCATAATAGAAAGCCCATGGCTTAAATGAAACAAGGACAGAAAAAATAAGTATTTTGCCATTAAAATGATGGTACTAAACCTCGAATTTTCATTATGATTTGCCCTGGAGTACATGAAGTTTCCTCAACCTTGAGATGCAGCTTTTGAACTAAAAGATTGCTGAACATTTTCTTCTAATAAACTGCTTACAAGAAGAGGCTGATATAAACAACATTTAGTCAAATCAGGCAAAATCTTTATATTAATCTATTTCATTTTCACTGCTGAACTAAAAGCCAGGAGGATCAATTCTGTTGGCCAGCTTTCATGGAAGAGAGTGGGAGACACACCTGTGAAAGGATGCCCTGGGCTCAGTGCTGCCTGAAGCTCATACTCCCATACACACAAAACTTCTGATGACTTATTAGACACTTTTAACCAGACTAGAGCTACAAAATAGGATCACAGATTTGAAAAACTCAAGAGCAAGCTGCCTGCAGTCCATGTCCCTAATCTGTTTCTTGCTACTGAGAGAAATGTGTTATTAGTTTGAAATTTGTTAGTTTCCAAGCATAATTAAAATGACACCCTAGTGGAAATTGAAAAATTTTACAACAAGTGCAAGAAAAGTAATTGTCATGCATTGCATTCTATATATACACTCTTCTTTCTATCAGCTATATTTTCATTCTTTTCCTGTCTCTCATTAATAACTTATGTGTATGAGCAAGCTTGATGTACTTAAAACAAATTATCCATAGGCCCCTGAATACCAAACATTGTGATTTTTTAATTTAGAAATATAATAATGTTGCTCTTCTAAAAGAAGACTGTTTTATATTTCAATGTCTAAGTGTGGATTTAGAATGTTATGTTTTATTAATACGGTAACCTGCTATAAATTTTCATTTAACTGTAGGTGCACAGTTTCATGTTAATATGAAATTGTCAGGTGGTTTGTATGTGTTAAAAATATAAATGTTAGGATTTGTGTTTCATATTATGCAAGATTAGAACAGAAGCTAATACAGTTTAAAAAATCTCTCCTCATTACAAATCTGATGCATGTGTGGGAAAGAAGAATTTAGTTTGACTATTTACATGCAACTTTTTTAAATGACAACCTTTAAAAGTAAAATTAAGCCAAACTGAAGCAGATTAGCTGTGCTAAAAATATTTTAATGAGAATTGCTTATACCTTCAACTTCTTCTTCCAAAAAAATCAGTGATAGCAGTGTTTGCAACTCAGTAATTTTTAACAGTATTTTGATTACTTTTCCTCTTATTGAAATAGCAAACATAGTTAAATTCACTGCAAGCCATCCAGTTTTAATTTGTAAATTTTGAGATTCATAGTGCTACCATATTTTCATGTGTAAAAGCAAATTTCAACCAACCAAGCCCTGACGGCCAGACATCTGCTTTCTCTCATTTCTCAGAACAGTCTGTTATCCATATGCAGCTACTGCCAAGTTATTTGCTTCATGTTCATACCTTGGCATTTCTCAGTCATGCAGCCATTGCATTTTGTTACCTCTGAACAGAGATTCTGGGCAGAAATCCTGTAGTTCACTTGGCATGTGGATTGTTGTCATGTAAGTTTTAATCTGCACTGTGAGAGTAAAAATGGGACCTATTAGAGACTGTATTGCCCCTGTCTTCTTCTTTCACATCTCCCACTGCTTTTTCAGGAGCTCAAATAAATGCTCTTTCAGACTTTTCCATTTGCAGCTCCTGAAAGAAGCAAGCTGTACACAGTGCAGGCACAGCCGCCAGCGGGTGGCCATCAGGCCTACAGCAAACCACGTCATTAAGACCTGCAGTTTGCAGGGAAAGAAGCAAATCTGGCATGTGCAATCAACACCCATGGTTCATTAAATGTCTCTCAGTTGTTAAAGGTGATGTTGCCTGACAAGGAGGAGCAACCCACTGCAGTCAATTTTGATAACATTATTTCCCTATCAAAAATTTGGCTATCTCAGCTATAATGAAATGTTGACAGTAGGTGATTTTAAGTGTTTTCAGCATTCAGGTACTGGATCATACCACTCACAAGACAGAGTTGCTTTCACCATAGCTGCTACTAGATAGGAAACTCTACCTTCACCTCGTGTCTGCAGCATTATTGGCTGTCAGGACATGTTCCTTTAGGCTGTCTTGCTTGCTCTGTTCTATCTGGATACGTAACAATGCACTTCTGAAGAAATGTTTATTGACTTCAGTGAGATTTAGAGTTTATATGTCTGGGAACTCTCAAGAAAACTAATACAAATTAACTAAAGGTGTGAATTTAAAGTTGTGATTACTTTAACTGCATTATGTGCACATTCTCATTCAAAATTAAAGTGGCCCTAATTCAATCTAACTACCTTTACTTCCAAAGTAAATTAATACATTCTAAATGAGAGTTGGCTACGCAGAAACTTAAAGTGGTTTAGCCAATCTATTTTAAAAGTTAATTCAGATTGATTTTTCTGCATGTTCTAGACAAAAACATCAGGTCTTAAATGAAATGTGAAATCCTATTTCATTTAGGTGCCTAGTGTAAAATGTTACTTGTTAGTTCTTCTAAGAATTATTCTGCATGTCTGCAGCCTATGTCTCATACCTAGAGATATTTTTTTTAAGGCTCAAAATACTGTTTTTGTCATGATTTTCTACATTACTATTCCTACAGGTATGCCACTCAACCTCCCTGGACCTTAGATCAGCAGTATCTGAGTGTTTTTAAAATAAATGCTTTTATGTCAGGCTTTGAAAGCTGTTCCTTCTTCAGAAGGAAGAAAAATTAACATGCTATTATTACATCTTGAACAAGCACAAAGCAGAACTCAGGGCCATAAAGAACATGTAAGTAAAAGAAGGCAAGCTGGGCTGGTTTAGAGAAGTTATTGTGAGATTAACACAGCATATACGCATAAATACAGATCCAAGCTCCCCTTAGATTAAAAAATAATGGCTATGGACTACAATGTGTAACAGCAGAGATCCACACTAACTGCTGGACTGCTGTAAATGCCACACACTTATTTACTGGCTCTTACAGCAGCAGAACAAAATGCAGCACGAAAGATGATTGCAGAAGATTCTTGTTAACAACCACCCCACCCCTATCAATACAGAAGTAGTTAATGGTATTTTCTTAGAGCATGATATCATGTAGTATATTTTA